>NC_140990.1:329583186-330230686 GCF_052327205.1 Somniosus microcephalus | reverse complement strand
CTGTCAAAAATTTTGAGCCAGATTTTGATTGGGATTTGGATGTTGTAGAATTTTCTTTTTATTGCATATAGGGCTCTTCGGGCTTTTTCTTTTAGTGCATTCACTGCTATGCTGAAGCTCCCTGATGCTGTCATAGTTAGACCAAGGTAGGTGTAGCTCATAGTGTGTCCTATAGTGGTATCACTGAGGGTAAACTGGTATTTGTTTTCCTGACATCTGGGTCTTTTCTGAAAAATCATGATGTTGGTTTTCTTTAGATTTACTGTTAGAGCCCAATTTTGGCAGTATTTGTCGAGTAGGTCTAGTTGTTGCTGTAATCCCTGTTCTGTGGGAGACAGCAGAACCAGGTCGTCCGCATAGAACAGGGATTTCACTTCTCCATCCAGGAGACGGAGACCTGGTGACTCGCTTTGCTCCAGCATGTCTGCTAATTCATTTATGTATATGTTGAACAGGGTCGGGCTCAAATTGCAGCCCTGCCGGACGCCTCTTCTCTGGGTGAAGAAATCGGTGCGTTTGTCTCCAATTTTGACCCCACATTTGTTTTTCAGATACATTGATTTAATAAGGTCATAGACTTTGCCCCCTATTCCACACTGAAGAAGTTTATAATAGAGCCCTTCGTGCCATATAGAGTCAAAGGCTTTCTTGAAGTCGATGAAACAGGCGAATATTTTCCCATTTTTTGTTTGGTGTTTATTTTTTTCAATGAGGGTGTGAAGGGTATAGATATGGTCGGCGGTGCGGTGTTTTGGAAGAAAGCCTATTTGGTTTTTTCTGAGGATATTATGTTTGTTAAGAAAATCAAGTAATCTACTATTTAGAATACTGCAGAATAACTTCCCTAGACAACTGTTGACACAGATGCCGCGGTAGTTATTTGGGTCTGATTTGTTTCCACTTTTATATATGGGGGAGATTAGTCCTTGGCACCAGATATCGGGAAAACAGCCTGAGCGTAATATGATGTTGAATAGTTTGAGTATCGCACCCTGCATCTCCATATTGCTGAACTTTAGCATTTCATTTTTGATGTTGTCTGGGCCACAGGCTTTCTTTAGGTGGAGAGATTTTGTTTTTGTGGCCAGTTCTTTCCATGTGATTGGGGAGTCTAGAGGGTTTTGGTTGTCTTTAATTGTTGCTTCTAATGTGTGGAGTTTTTTCTGTGACCTGATGTTGACTTGGGTTTGTTTTGTTTTTTGGGATGTCTTTGTAGAGGTTTTCAAAATGCGTTCTCCAGATGTCGCCATCTTGGATTGGTAATGCTTGCAATTGTGTTGTACTCAGGTTATTCCACATTTCCCAGAATTGTTTTGGATTGGTGGAGTTTTCAATTTCTTCGAGTATTTTGTGGGTATAGTTTTGTGTTTTGTTCCTAATGGTGTGTTTATATCTTTTGAGGGTTTCATTGTATCTAGTACGTAGGTCCGGATTGTTTGGTTGCCGATGCTTTTGGTTTGATATTTTTCTCAGGTCTTTTCTGGCATTTTTGCATTCGTGGTCAAACCATTTCATATTTTTATTTTGTCTTTTGTGATGCTTCCTCTTCTGTTTCACGAGGTCGGCTTTTACAGCTGCCTCATGGAAGATCATATTTATATCCTCTATGGCCGTGTTTACACCATCTCTGGTGATCTCATATAGATTTTCTTTAAATTTTGAAATTTTACTTGTGAGATCAGGTGAATTTAGTGCTGTGATGAATTTATCTCCACTGTCTGGGGCCCATCTGTATGTCTGGTTTATTTTATGTAGCTTACTGTGTTCCTTTTTTGTGTCTGTAGTTTGGGCAGAAAGTTTAAGGTACACATTTATTTGGTTATGGTCTGAGAGGGGGGATTGCTGCCTGACAGTGAATGCGTTGATATCGCAGGGGTCCAGGTCAGTGATTGTATAGTCCACCACACTAGACCCAAGAGTTGAGGAGTATGTGAGTCTCCCTAGGGAGTCCCCTCTGAACCTACCATTAACTATGTACAGGCCTAAGGCTCGGCAGAGTTGCACTACCTCCCTACCGCTTTTATTTATTTCACGATCAAGGTTGTTCCGATTTGCGATGGCTGGTGTGACATCTAAAGGGGTCTGGCCAAACACATGGTTGTTTCCCTGTGGGTCTATGAAGTCAGGTTCACAACCGGTCCTTGCATTTAGGTCCCCACATATTATCACCTTTCCTTGGGCCTGGAAATGGCTGATTTCCATGTGGAGAGTATCAAATAACTCCTCTTCGAAATATGGCGAATCTATTGGAGGTATGTAGATCGCACATAAGTAAACATCTTGTTTTGCTATTCCTATATTTTTATCTAGTTTTAGCCATACGTGTGATTTCCCCTGTTTTACCGGTGAGATGTGTTTGTCCAGTTCTCCCTTATACCACACCAATATTCCCCCGGAGGTTCTGCCCTTGCGTGTTTTAGTGTTCTTTACTGAGGGCACAATGATTTCATGGTACATTGGAGGACAGTGGGTCGGCATGTCCTTTTGGCACCATGTTTCTGTTAACACAATTATATCAATGTCTTTTATAGCTTTTAGGAATTCAGGGTCTGTACTCTTCATCCCAAAAGTTGAGGAGCGGAGGCCCTGGATATTCCAGCAGCTTATGTGGAAAGAACGCATTTATATAGTTCAATAAAACGAAATAAAATGGACCTATTTTGTGGGATGAGTGTGGAAACACTATTTTCTATAATGCTAAGTGATGATTTAGTATAAATTTCATGAGGCATGCACATATATCTATCTAATAATAGTAATAATACTGATAAGATAACAATAATGATAATGATAAATAACAATATTAATAATTTCTCCGGCTTTCTATCAGGCTGTTCAGCATCGTCATGATCTTTCTCAGTTCTTGGTCTACAGTCTGTGGTCTAGAGGGGGGTCTTGGGTCAGGTATAAAAGCACGGTTCTGTAGTCGGTTTTGTAAAGGGGGGTGGGGGACATTGGTGGTCCTGTTTGGGCTCCCAATGGTAGGGGGGGTGGGAGGGCTGCGTCTTTTGGCAGTGTTTATGAGGTTTCTTGCGAAGACCCACATCCGCTGTTTGAGTAGATGTATTTCGTCATAGAGGTCCCTTGTGTTGATGTTTGGATGATGGGCCAGGGAGACGTTGGGGAGGACAGAACATCTCGTGTCGATCTCCCTGTTGGTGTTGTGGATTATATAGGCTGGGGTGTCCTTTCTGGGCAGTAGTGTGGAGATCACGATCCGCG
Organism: Somniosus microcephalus; assembly: GCF_052327205.1. Classification (NCBI taxonomy): domain Eukaryota; kingdom Metazoa; phylum Chordata; class Chondrichthyes; order Squaliformes; family Somniosidae; genus Somniosus; species Somniosus microcephalus. The sequence continues at coordinate 330,227,464 of NC_140990.1, read as the reverse complement.
CCTCGGGGAATTCCCTGCTGGCCTTTTCTGCCATCCTGCTCACCGCCCAAGCCGTGCCTTCCTGTAGGGTGCGTAGGTCGTTCGTGCCTGTGTGGATCACAATCCATTTGGGGCTTCCAAGGGATTCTTTGTTCAGGATCTTCATTGCTTGGCCTGTGTTGCTGCACCATTTTTTCAGGACTTGATGGTCTGGGAACAGCCTCTGGGGGTCCAGAAACTTTCCGTTGGAGTCGGTCAGCAGGACCGCCTGAGGGGCTGGTTTTTCAGACTGGGTAACAGTAGTCTGGGTAGGACTCGCCTGGTGGCTGGTTGTTGGCTGGGTTTCTGGGATATGTTGTGTGGCAGGAGCGGGGTTTGGGGCTTTCGGTGTGTCCTCGTTTGGGGGGGTATCTGTCGGTTTTTGTGTTCCTGTGTGTGAGGACTGGGTAGCAGTAGTCTGGGCATGACTCGACTGAGGGCTGGTTGGAGCGGGGTTTGTGGCTTTCGGTGTGTCTTCGTGTGGGGTGGCATCCGACGGGTTCTGTGTCCTTGTGTGTGTTGTTTTTGTGTCCTCAGGTTTTTGGACCTTAAGAGGTTTGTGTTGCCTGCTGAGCCTTTCTACGGTCTCCTTCATTTTGTTTAGTTGAGTACGGAGTTTTTTGATCTCATTTCTTTGCTCCTCTATGGTCTTTCTCAGCTTGTGGATGGTGGACTCGTGTTCCGTTTTTAGCTGTTTGAATTCCTCCTTCAAATTCTTGGCCAGTGTTTCTCTGTATTCGTTGAAATCAAGTTCTAGTTTGGCCAGATTCTCTTTCATCATTTTGTTTTCGTTGAGAGGTGTGGGGGGGGTGGAGATGTACAGGGAGGTGTTTTCCTCTGCTGGTCTCTCTTCTTCTTCCTCCACTTGGCTCTCCTCATCCTCTGTTCGACTCTCTTTTGCTTCCTGTCCATTGGTCCTCTTTGTGTCTGCCTTAGTTTTCAACTGGGGGAATTCCTTTTCGAAGGTGTCCAGATTTTCCACATTCCCCTGTATCATGATCTTTCTATTTTTGTTGTAGTAGCTTATGGTTAGCAGGGGGTCATCTTTATCTAGGTTTCCATCTTTACATATTTTCAGTCTGCCTCCACTGCCAATACCTTCACTGGAGACGTATGTGTAGTGTTTTTGTAAAGTCTCCTTCCAGGAGGTGACGTATTCGGTGTAGAATATGAGGTTGTTCTTCAGCTTAGTCCCTTTGTGTGTGGTATAGTCCACGTAGAGGATTTCTGGGTTATTTTTTAGTGTTGTGTACTTGTATTTTTCCTTTGCTTTATTTTTTGTGCATTGCTCAGGATATATCATTTCCCTGCTCATTGTAGTCGTTTGTTTTTTGTCTCAGATAGATAACTTTTTTTTTTCTCTTTTTTGTGTCGTGTTCCACCTCAGCCCACTTTTAGGTCCAAAATTGGGAGTTTTTCAGGGGTTCATCTTTGATATAGCTGCTCTTAAAGGTTTATCTTTCTCTTTTTCTCACAAGCTCTTGGTTCGGGTAGTTTATCGTTTCTCTCGGGTTTCTATTCCTTTTCCTCGTGGGTTTGTTGTTCTTTTTCCAGGTTTTTTTTTTTTTTTTTCGAGCTAAATTTAAATAAAATTAAACTTTTTCCGAACTAACTTTAACTAAAATGGAACTTAGGTAGAGTTAGGTAAAGCTTATTTCTCCGGCTTTTTCTCTCCAGCTGGTGTTTCCTCTCCTCTCTCTCTCTCACGCTCTCTCGCTCCGTCTCTCTCTCTCTAGGTGCAGTTACCTCTCTTTGCTCCTTTTCTCCTTTCAGCCGTTTCCCTTCGTTCAAATTTCGCGCTCTCAGCTCTCAGCTCCCAACGCTCTCTCCGGGCTTCTGCCCTGGCCCCAGCCTCTCGGCTCGGCTGTGCTGTCCCGGCCCGGTGTTTGTCCGAGTTTCTCCGACCCCGGAGTTTCTCTGGTTTCAGGCCCCGGGCTTGCTCGCTCTCCAGGCCCGACCCGATCCGGCACCCCTACCTCTCCACTCGCCTCTTTGACTGGCTCGGGCTGCTCCTCCCGGTCTGGGTCTACTCCTGTTGCTGCTCGCTCTCCTTCTCTCCGGTGCCTCGCTCGGCCCGGTTCCTCGGGCCTTTCTCCGGCTTCAGGCTCCGTGCTCCGGTTGCTGCTCGGGCTCTGCTCTCTCTCTCTCCCTGTTTTGGAGTTCTCTCTCTCTGTTCCCGGTTTCTCTCTCTCTGTTCCCGGGTTTTCCTGCGCTGTTCTGGCTCCGATCCCCCGGCCGCTGTTTTGCTTTGTCTCTGTTCCCGCTTTGTCTTTGTCTCTGTTCCCGCGACCTCGCTCTCTCTCTCTCTCTGTCCCCGGGCCTTACTGTGTCTCTGGGCCGGTCTCTCGGTCTCGGTGAGCCGGGCTGTGTCCCGGGTGTCTCCGGGCTCTCGGTGTCCTCGGTGTCCTGGTGCCGGGTCGCTCGGTCTCTCTCTCTCTCTCACTCAGCCGTCTCTCTCTCACTCTCTCTCTCTCACACTCCCAATCTCTCTCTCACACTCCCAATCTCTCTCTCTCTCACTCTCTCTCTCTCTCTCTCTCTCTCCTCTCTCCCTCTCTCAATTCAATTCAATTCAAATGCTTCATTGGCATGAAAGTTTACAGGGAACCATATTGCCAAAGCTTACATAACAAAAAGTACAGTTTTCCAACATTCTGTAGGTGTCAAACAATTTTGACCTTCGTTGAGAACAGACAATATTAATTTAAATAGTCGATGACCCTCGTTGGGTACATTCAGTATTAATTTTTAAACAGTCGTTGGGTACATTCGGTATTGATTTAAACATTCTTAATGTTTATATATGCTATGGGTGTGCTCGTTAGTCCCTCACTGTTCCTCAGGTTGTGACATGTTGTTACATATTGGGCACCAAGGTATGGTCTGTCTCCTTCTCTCAGTGCTAATCTTAATTTTGACAGGTCATCCAATTCTTTGAAGTCTGGGGTTGTTTGGCTGAGCTTGTCAAAATATATGTTTCTTGTTTTGTTGAATTTTTCGCATTTTAGGAGGAAGTGCATCTCTGTCTCAACCTCGCCGGCCAGACATTGATCACATATTCTATTCTCTCTAGGCTGCCGGGATTTCTTGTATCTTCCTTTTTCAATTGCCAGTTGGTGGTCGCTTAGTCTGTACCTGGTGAGGGTCTGTCTCTGTTTTGTGTCTCTGATGGTCGAGAGATAGTCTGCCGGTTTATATTCTCTTTTTAGGGCCCAGTAACATTCTAATCTGCTTTGGCTTTTGGTCATTTTGTTCCAATGTTCCAGGTAGGTTTCTTTGCATTGTTTAATGATTTGGTTCACTCGGATTGGTGTTTGGAGGGCAGTGGTGGTCTGGGACTGGTCAGGGTCTGGCTGAGTAGGAGTACTTAGTTTCAGTAGCAGCTGACTCAGGGGACTCATTTCTGGGTTCAGCTCTTGGGTCTGGAAGGCTTTAAAATGAAGGGTGTCTGGGGAGCTAGATTTGAGGTGATTTAGGAAGTTTAGTGCTCGTTTGTGGATGTTTATTAGCAGTGGGTATCTGCCTAGTTCAGCTCTGCATGCATTTGTTGGTGTTTTCCTTTGGGTGCGAAGAATGCTTCGGCAAAATTCTGCATGTAGGGCTTCTATTGTGTGTTTTTCCCATTTAGTGTAGCTATGGTGATTGAGCGGGCCCCATACTTCACTACCATACAGCGCAATGGGCAGGATTATGCTGTCAAATATTTTGAGCCAGATTTTGATTGGGATTTGGATGTTGTAGAATTTTCTTTTTATTGCATATAGGGCTCTTCGGGCTTTTTCTTTAAGTGCATTCACTGCTATGCTGAAGCTCCCTGATGCTGTAATGGTTAGACCAAGGTAAGTGTAGCTCATAGTGTGTCCTATGATGGTATCACTGAGAGTAAACTGGTATTTGTTTTCCTGACACCTGGGCCTTTTTTGAAAAATCATGATGTTGGTTTTCTTTAGATTTACTGTTAGGGCCCAATTTTGGCAGTATTTGTCGAGTAGATCTAGTTGTTGCTGTAATCCCTGTTCTGTGGGAGACAGCAGGACCAGGTCATCCGCATAGAACAGGGATTTCACTTCTCCATCCAGGAGACAGAGACCCGGTGACTCGCTTTTCTCCAGCATGTCTGCTAATTCATTTATGTATATGTTGAACAGGGTCAGGCTCAAACTGCAGCCCTGCTGGACGCCTCTTCTCTGGGTGAAGAAACTGGTGCGTTTGTCTCCAATTTTGACACCGCATTTATTTTTCAGATATATCGATTTAATAAGGTCATAGACTTTGCCCCCTATTCCACACTGAAGAAGTTTATAATAGAGCCCTTCGTGCCAGATAGAGTCAAAGGCTTTCTTGAAGTCAATGAAACAAGCGAATATTTTCCCATTTTTTGTTTGGTGTACATGTTTTTCAATGAGAGTGTGAAGGGTATAGATATGGTCGGTGGTGCGGTGTTTTGGAAGAAAGCCTATTTGATTTTTTCTAAGGATATTATGTTTGTTAAGAAAATCCAGTAATCTACTATTTAGAATACTGCAGAATAACTTCCCTAGACAACTGTTGACACAGATGCCGCGGTATTATTTGGGTCTGATTTGTTTCCACTTTTATATATGGGAGAGGTGAGTCCTTGGCACCAGATATCGGGAAAACAGCCTGAACGTAATATGATGTTGAATAACTTGAGTACAGCACCCTGCATCTCCATATTGCTGAACTTGAGCATTTCATTTTTGATGTTGTCTGGACCACAGGCTTTCTTTAGGTGGAGAGATTTTGTTTTTGTGGCTAGTTCTTTCCATGTGATTGGGGAGTCTGGAGGGTTTTGGTTGTCTTTAATTGTTGCTTCTAATGTGTGGAGTTTTTCTGTGATATGATGTTGACTTGGGTTTGTTTCGTTTATTGGGATGTCTTTGTAGAGGTTTTCAAAATGTGTTCTCCAGATGTCGCCATCTTGGATTGGTAATGCTTGCAATTGTGTTGTACTCAGGTTATTCCACAGGTCTTTTCTGGCATTTTTGCATTCGTGGTCAAACCATTTCTCATTTTTATTTTGTCTTTTGTAACGTTTCCTCTTCTGTTTCACAAGGTCGGCTTTTACAGCTGCCTCATGGAAGATCATATTTATATCATCTATGGCCATGTTTACACCATCTCTGGTGATCTCATAGATTTTCTTTAAATTTTGATATTTTACTTGTGAGATCAGGTGAATTTAGTGCTGTGATGAATTTATCTCCACTGTCTGGGGCCCATCTGTATGTCTGGTTTATTTTATGGAGCTTACTGGGTTCCTTTTTTGTGTCTGTAGTTTGGGCAGAAAGTTTAAGGTACACATTTATTTGGTTATGGTCTGAGAGGGGGGATTGCTGCCTGACAGTGAATGCGTTGACATCGCAGGGGTCCAGGTCAGTGATTGTATAATCCACCACACTAGACCCAAGAGTTGAGGAATATGTGAGTCTCCCTAAGGAGTCCCCTCTGAACCTACCATTAACTATGTACAGGCCTAAGGCTCGGCAGAGTTGCACTACCTCCCTACCGCTTTTATTTATTTCACAGTCAAGGTTGTTCCGATTTGCTCTCCTCTCTCTCTCTCACTCTCTCTCTCTCACTCTCTCTCTCTCTCTCTCTCTCTCTCTCTCTCTCTCTCCTCTCAATTCAATTCAATTCAATTCAATTCAAATGCTTTATTGGCATGAAAGTTTACAGGGAACCATTTTGCCAAAGCTTACATAACAGAACATTCTTAATGTTTATATATGCTATGGGTCTGCTCGTTAGTCCCTCACTGTTCCTCCGGTTGTGACATGTTGTTACATATTGGGCACCAAGGTATGGTCTCTCTCTCACTCTCTCTCTCACTCTTTCTCTCTCTCTCTCCTCTCTCTCTCTCTCTCTCTCTCCTCTCTCTCTCACTCTCTCTCTCTCTCTCTCCTCTCTCTCTCTCTCCCTCTCTCTCTCTCTGTCTCCTCTCTCTCTCTCTCTCCTCTCTCTCTCTCACTCTCTCTCTCTCACTCTCTCTCTCCTCTCTCTCTCCTCTCTCTCTCTCACTCTCTCTCTCTCACTCTCTCTCTCTCCTCTCTCTCTCTCTCTCTCTCTCCTCTCTCTCTCTCCCTCTCTCTCTCTCTCTCCCCACTCGCTCCCACCTCCAATTCCCTCACTCTCTCTGAATGCCGCAAAAATGTTTGTGTCGATAATCACAGCGATATTCTGGATAAAAGTCCTAAATGCTCCTTTAGTATAGTCATTGATTTTCAAAAGATTACCCAAAAGCCCCAGTAGCAGGCTCAGGCTCGAGTGTCAGTGGCAGCAGCTCCAGGCTCGGCAACGTGGTTCGGCCCCTCATATATCGTACCGCGCATGCGCGACCGGATCAAGTGCACATGCGCAGTACCAAACAGGCGTGCATACGCAGAGGGAGTCAAGAAACGCTGTGCAATTAATCACTCTGGGCAATAAATGCTGGCCTTGCCAGCGATGCCCACATCCCAGGAACAAATAAAAAAAAGCGACCAGAAAGAGTGAGTAGAGAAAGTAGAAATGGATGAAGTTTATATACAAATAAAGAATTTAGCCAAAGCAAAATACTGCGGATGCTGCAAATCTGAAATAAAAACAGAAAATCCTGGAAATACTCAGCAGGTCAGGCAGCATTGGTGGAGAGAGAAACAGAGTTAACGTTTCAGGTCGATGACCCTTCGTCAAAACTGGAAAATGTTAGAGATGTAACAAGTTTAAGCAAGTGCAGGGGCAGGGAAAGGAGGGAGGGGAGGAATGAACAAAAGGGAGGGTCTGTGATAGGGTGGAAGGCAGGGGAGATTAAATGACAAAAGGGATGATGGTGCGAGGCAAAAGGAGATGGTAATGGGACAAGTAAAGAAACAAAAGATGGGTCGAGAGGAGGAGTAAATGAGAATATCAGAATCATCAACAGCTGCCATCTGAAAAAATGGAGGCAGAGATTATGGTCTGAAATTGTTGAACCTGATGTTGAATCCTGAAGACTGTAAAGTGCCTAATCGAAAGATGAGGTGCTGGTCCTCGAGCAGCTCCACTATTGTTCAGCATCAGGTCCATACCTTCCTTCCCTAATTATTTCCATAACATGTTAATTAATGTAACAATCCCTTATCCTATCCAGAAATTCGTGACTCTTTCTACTACTAGCGCTACCCAAAAAACATTCACTATTCAGATATTTAAAAATCCCTATTATTAAAACATTAACTTTGTGAATGCTCTCCTTACATCTGTTTGCAGTAGCTCATTAGTGTTGGCTGTTTGGTCTTTAGTAAATTCCCACCAGAAGTTTCCCCTTGTTATCATCGTTAAACTGTGTCTAGAGTGATTGAGTCTCAGTCATCGAGACTCTGAGTCTTCTTTGCTGTACCTTTACATTTTCCTTTATATAACTGTAAGCCTTTCTCTTACTACTGTTCGGACCTCGCAAATTACAAATAAGTGTAACAATGACAGACAAGTATGTGATCAATAAAACTGGTCTTTATTCACACTACAATCAATATCACAGAATCACAGAATCACAGAAACCCCACAGTGCAGATAGAGGCCATTTCGGCCCATCGAGCCTGCACCGACACATATGCCACCCGATCCCCGTAACCCCTACACATATCCCACCCTATCCCCGTAACCCCACATATTTAATCCCTCTAACACTAAGGGTCAATTTAGCATAGCCAATCAACCCAATTTATCCGTACATAAAAGTACTTCCCAGCAATTTACATGCTACCTCTGGGCGATTTATATTCCAAGTCAACCGTACACAAAAGTACCCCTTTTAACAATATCTGAGCTCTATGTCCGACTTTCATACATACTCCTTTGTCTCTGGGTGATCAATCCAGAAAAGTTGTAGGTCGAAACATAGACTGGACAGCTTCTTCTGTTCGTCTGTTCTTCTGTTCTGTCTTCTTTGTCCCTTCTGTGTTCTGAATTTCCCGCCCATGCGTCACTCTTTATAGTGCCTTTCTGCCGGCCCCACTCGTATATTACTGTCTGCCTCCCTCTGATAGGTCAGTTTCACTCCAAGCCTTCCCTGATTGGAGCTCCTTTCACATGGCACATTCATGTTCCTGTGAGGTGTGTGGAGGCGGGACTTCCTTGTCATTCATGTCCCTCCTTCCTGTCCATGCGGCCTTTCAAACAAAGGACCATGTGCTGAACACCAGGCAAAGGAAGCCCTGCTGACATCCGCCATTTTGTGTCTTCACAGACAAAGAACACATGCTGATTTCCTACATTTTGAATCCATCTGTAACCATTTCACAATTCATTCTGAACTTCGATCTCCACGCAGCAGTAGTGTTATGACGGTTTTTAGAATCTTACAAACACAACTCCTCCTCTAAACTCACATCTATCTCTTCTAAACAGTTTTTACTTTTCCAGTGCTGCATGGCACTTGTGCTCCCTCCCGCCTGTCTCCCCACCCAACCAGGTTTCTGGTTTACCTTTATGCAAATGTTCTTTGTGCACCAACCTTTCTAATTAGGTGTCAGCTGTGGCTCAGTGGATAGCACTCTTGCCTCTGAATCAGAAGGTTGTGGGTTCAAGTCCCACTCCAGAGACTTGAGCACAACAATCTCAGCTGACTCTAGTGCAGTGCTGAGGGAGTACAGCACTGTCGGAGGTGTCCATCTTTAGGATGAGATGTTAAACCCAGGCCCTGTCTGCCCTCTCAGGGGGACATAAAAGATCCCATGGCACTATTTTCAAGAAGAGCAGGGGAGTTATTCCCGATGTCCTGGCCAATATTTATCCCTCAATCAACATCACTGAAAAATAACAGATTATCTGGTCATCATCACATTGCTGTTTGTGGGAGCTTGCTGTGCGCAAATTGGCTGCCATTTTTCCTACATTACAACATAGACTACACTTCAAAAAGTACTTCATTGGCTGTAAAGCGCTTTGGGACGTCCGCTGGTCGTGAAAGGCGCTATATAAATGCAAGTCTTTCTTCTAATTCTGCTATTTTTTGATTTATCACATCTATATACAACTCCTTCCATTTTATTACCATTACCTCCAAATATGTTTGTTACCTACCTTGACTGTAATTGCTTTTGATTTTGCATTGCTTTCCTGTGCTTTGGGTTGGGTGCTGCATTTGCCCACAGACTGCGCACTGAACCTCCATATCGGGTTTGCCCACCCTTGATTTTTACTTGTCATTTGTTCCCCCTTCCTATACATTATTTGTAATGGCTGCATTAATGGCTGAAACAATATCCCTCATACCATTCACCTTAAAGGCACTTACCTTTAAGTAGCGACATCCCTTTAAATTGAAAGGTTGGAGGTCAATTATCTCAACCCCAGGACATCGCTGCAGGAGTTCCTCAGGGCAGTGTCCGAGGACCAACCATCTTCAGCTGCTTCATCAATGACCTTCCCTCCAACATAAGGTCAGAAATGGGGATGTTCGCCGATGACTGCACAGTGTTCAGTGCTATTTGCAACTCCTCAGATAATGAAGCGGTCCATGCCCGCATGCAACAAGATCTGGATGACATTCAGGCTTGGGCTGATAAGTGGCAGGTAATGTTCATGCCACACAAGTGCCAGGCAATGAATATCTCCAACAGGTGAGAGTCTAACCACTGCTCCTTGACATTCAACGACATTACCATCACCGAATCCCCCACAATCAACATCCTGGGGGGGGTCACCATTGACCAGAAATTGAACTGGACCAGCCACATAAATATTGTGGCAACAAGAGCAGGTCAAAGGCTAGGTATTCTGCGGCAAGTGTCTCACCTCCTGACTCCCCAAAGCCTTTCCAACATCTACAAGGCACAAGTCAGGAGTGTGATGGAATACTCTCCACTTGCCTGGATGAGTGCAGCTCCAACAACACTCAAGAAGCTCGACACCATCCAGGACAAAGCAGCCCATTTCATTGGTACCCCATCCACCACCTTAAACATTCACTCCCTCCACCACCGGTGTACCGTGGCTGCAGTGTGTACCATCCACAAGATGCACTGCAGCAACTCGCCAAGGCTTTTTCGGCAGCACCTCCCAAACCCGCGACCTCTTCCACCTAGAAGGACAAGGGGGCAGCAGGCGCATGGGAACACCACCACCTCCAAGTTCCCATCCAAGTCACACACCATCCTGACTTGGAAGTATATCGCCGATCCTTCATTGTCGCTGGGTCAAAATCCTGGAACCACCTCAGCATGGGCGGCAGCAGTCTTGGCTGGTTGGCTTATAGGCAACAGCAAGGGCACTGGTGAAGTGGCAGTGGTGGGAGGATGAATGCTGTCATCCTGAGAGGTCACCATGCTTGCACCATCTGTAGCTTGTAAGTTACAAGAGATTGTGGGATGAGGGGGCAGTGGTATGTGAGAAGGAGGATTAGGTATGAGCATGCCATCACGATCATTGGTTCCAGCACCACCGATGGCCATAGTTTCAGTCTCAGCCACTCCAATTATGCCAAGCACTGTCTCCTCGAGCGGGGTCAGGATAAGGAGGTGTGCCTGTCCACCTCTGGTTAGCTGTCAATACCGATGGTGGTGTGCCACCTTGTCCTGCAAGAGAGAGTGAAGTGTGTCAGTGAGTGTGGTTCAATGTGTTTGGCTGATGTAGCTTTCATTGTTGAATAGCTGGCATTGTTTGCAAGCTGTGAGACATGGGTGTGAGGCTTGCAGAAGTGTTAAGTGTGTGAGGGTGAGGTGAAGCTATGAATGTTAGGTATGAGGCGTGATTTGTAGAGATGGTTGGTGTTGTATCTATGCTTTAATACGTTCAACCAAGCATGTAGATACCTCGAATTAAATCAGAGTCAGGCAAACAGGCTTCTAACTGTGATCTTTACTTTATTGGTAAAATGGCTGACTGCAGCTTTCCCGGGTAATTCCCATAATGCAATGCACATTACATTACCGTATTAACTGGTGCTAAACTTGCACATTACATTACCGTATTGACTGGTGTCAAACTCGCAATCAATACACGACATCCCCCTTTTCCTTGGAAACAAACTTGCAATTTACAAACAGTTGCTTACAATAGCACTGCATAACTTATTTGATTTATAAACTTTTTACAAACTTGTGTCTTACCACACAACTAAATCATTCCCAGGTTTAAACATTTAACATCACCCATGCAGTTCTCGCACAGTTTATGTTGTGACATAATCAGACAGTCTTTGCGGTTTTCTTTTAACCCTTTGAGGTCTGGCTGTATTGGGTATGTCTGACATGTTGGTGTCAGTGGGTATTGCCTGTGTCACAGTGGTATGTGTGTCAGGGTCTACTATACTGTCCTCAGTCCCTTGATTTTCCTCCTGCTCATGGAGTGTCTCCTTTGGTCCATTGGTTCTGTATTTCTTCACAAATGTAGTGTTTCTCGAGTAGCGTGCTCCTTCTGGAGATTCCACTACTACTTGACTCCCTGTTTTACTCAAAACTTTGTGCGGTGTGGCATTAAGAGGAGTGGTGAACTTGTCCACTTTGTCCTGCCGTACCAGCACCGTGTCGCCAACTTCCACCTCTGAGTATTGTGTTCTCCGCTGTTCATCTGCGTACAGTTTGGACTTGCCTTTTTGTTCTGCATCCCGGTCACGTACTTCCATGTCTGCGCGCGACTCTTTGATGTCTTGCAGCTTTCCTCTCATTTTCCGTTTAAAGAGCAGCTCTGCTGGGCTCTTTCCTGTCATGGCATGGTCAATGCTCCTGTACACAGTCACATATTTTCTAAGTTCACATTTCCAATCTAGTTCTTCTGACTGAGCAATTCTGATTCTCTTCATCAGCGATGCATTCTGGTGCTCGACTTCTCCGTTAGCCTGAGCCCATTTTGCTGTCGTTTTCAGGTGTTTGATCCCGTTGTTTTCACAGTATTCTTTGAATAATTCAGATCTGAATTGGGGACCATTATCAGATTTGCAGGTGATTGGCAAACCATGACGGTTGAAGATTGACTCTAAACTATCAATAACCTTCTCTGTTGTTGTGGAAGTCATGATGGCGTATTCATAGTAGCGACTATAATAATCAACTACCACAAGAATGGAGTGGTTGGATAGCAAGGGTCCCAGTAAGTCTATAGCTACATCCTGCCAGGGGCCCTCCGGTAATGGTGTTGGTCTCAACGGTTCAGGTGGGTCGGGTCTGGCTACTATCTGACAGCCGTGGCACGCTTTACAGTGTTTTTCAGCTGCCTTGTCCATGCCAGGCCACCAAACCTTGGTTCTGAGATGTTGCTTTGTTCCAACTATTCCCAAGTGTCCTTCATGTGCTAACACCAGGGCTCGTGCGTGTAACACTGTGGGTAGCACGATGCGTGTTCCCCGAAGAACTAGGTACCCCATTATGCACAGCTCGTTTGCAATTGCTGCATAAGCTTTACAGTTCTCAAAATGTCCATTTGTGATTGCCTTCCGTACCTCAATCAGCTCTGGGTTGGTAGCAGAGGCTTCCTCCACCTCTCTAGTAGTGAGTGCTTTTGGTGTCGCACTCACAGCTACAAATCTCACGTATTCATCTGAGCCATGAGAATGTCTCTCCTGTTTTGCTGTCTCCCCCAGCAGTCGTGACAGTGGGTCTGTAATGTTTTGCTTGCCTGGAATGTGTATCACCTTAAAATCGTACGGCTGTAATCTAAGTACCCATCTCTCCAAACGGGCACAGGGGTTAGAGTGTGGGCCGTATATCACTTGTAATGGCTTATGGTCAGTTACCAAGTTAAATTTTCGGCCATACACATATGGATGCAACCTCTCACAAGCCCATACAAGAGCTAAGGCCTCTCTCTCTGTTTGGGAGTATTTCCTCTCACAGTCTGTTAAACTACGACTTACATAGCATATTGGCACCCCTTGTCCCTGTTGGTCCTGAACTAGTACTGCGCCTACACCTACAGGACTGGCATCTGCTATCACCTTGGTTGGTGCGTCCTTATCAAAATATGCTAAAGTGCCGGCTCTGGCCAACTCTTCCTTGAGTGCACTGAATGACTGTCTCTGTTGTGATCCAAATTTAAATGGTGTGTCTTTTCTCGTCAGGCGTCGCAGTGGCTCTGATAGCGTTGCAAACTGCGGGATGAATCTGCTACTGTACCCAACGAGTCCCAAGAAACTCCTCACCTCTGTAGCATTCTCTGGTTCCCGAGCTTCTGCCACCGCTCGCACTCTCTCTACTGTTGGTCCGATGCCCTTTTCAGACAACAGGATTCCCATGAAAATCAATCGGTCCATGTTGAATTGGCACTTCTCTGAGTTTAGGGTCAGTCCACTTTCCATTAGTCTGGTCATGACAGCGTGCAGGCGTCTGTTGTGCATTTCCTGGTCGTGTGCATGCATGATAATGTCATCTGAGATATTTTCAACACCCTCTATTCCAGCTAAGGCATTAGCTATCTCGTGCTGATATTGCTCACTAGCTGAAGATACACCGAATATCAGCCTCTTGTACCTGTATACTCCGTTATGTACTGCAAACGTTGTGATTTCTCGTGACTCAGGGGTCAGTTCTAGCTGGTGATAACCCCAATTCAGGTCTAGCTTACTGAACACCGTCGAGCCGTTCATACCTTGGAGTATCTCATCAACGGTGGGGATTGGATATCGTTCCCTCACGATTGCCTGGTTTGCTCGTCTCATGTCTAGGCATAACCTTACATCCTTATTCGCTTTTGGTACTATAACCACAGGATAATGTCCATGTCCCTCAATTGTTTTATTTTGGCCTCTACTGCCCCCCTTAAGTTGAATGGTATATGCCTGAGTGGCTGGGCCACAGGCTTTACTTGTGGGTCGATATACAAACTGATCTGTTTTGTGTTCAGCCTTCCTACTCCCTGGAACACCTTTGGATACCGCTGTTCTAGTAGCTGTCTTACATCTACCACAGCTGAGACATCTGCGCCTATTTTTAAAACTCCCAGTTTCATGGCTGTCTCCCTTCCTAGCAACAGCTCTCCATGGCCTTTAACCACAATGAACTCTGCCTGTTCAGTTCTCTTACCTATTGTAATCCCACATGTGAATACACCTTTAACTGACAGTGGTCGGCTAGAAGCATAAGAGAATAACTTTCTCTCTGTCTGAGGGACATGTGACTGACACTTAATGTGTTCTGACTTTAATCCTTTCCATGTATTAGAAACATAGAAACAGAAGATAGGAGCAGGAGTAGGCCATTCGGCCCTTCGAGCCTGCTCCGCCATTCAACGAGATCATGGCTGATCATCCAAACCCTAGCACCCGGTCCCTACACCAACAGCCATCCCACCCAAGCCCTATCCCCGTAACCCCGTAACCCCACGTATTTAATCCCCCCTAACACTAAGGGTCAATTTTTATCATGGCCAATCAACCTAACCTGCACATCTTTGGACTGTGGGAGGAAACCGGAGCACCCGGAGGAAACCCACGCAAACACAGGGAGAATGTGCAAACTCCACACAGACAGTCACCCGAGGCCGGATTTGAACCCGGGTCCCTGGCGCTGTGAGGCAATGGTGCTAACCACTATGCCACCGTGCTGGCACATTATTAGTTGCACCCGAATCAATTAACATTCTCAGGTTTACTCCCCCCACACAAAAGGTAAGTCTCTCTGTCACGTTATTTCCAGTAACAGCCAATGCAAAGTTACTTTGTTCCTCTACATTGTTCACACTGTGTTTCTTTGTACCCTTTGTGCAGCATACTTTGGAGAAATGATCCTTTCCCTTGCACTTATGACACATTTGTCTGCGTGCTGGGCATTTCGGATCTCTGCCCATGTGGTCTGTGTGTCCACATCTGTAACATTTCCTTTCATTCCTATCACCATTTCCCTTTGGTTTCTCTGTCGAGCTTTTCGCATAATACCCTCTTTTCTGTGTACACGACGAACAGTATCTGTCTCCGCCTTCTCTGTACATGATATGGCTGACATCTGCTCCTCGACGTTTTCACATAGTGAGGCCAATTGTAATGTGCGGGCGAGCGTTAGATCATGCCCTTCCTCTAGCAATTTCCTCCGCACATAGGCTGACGTGCACCTACTCAGGATAGCGTCTCTTATTTGATTATCCGCATCCCCCCCAAAAGCACAGTCTTTAGCAGCCTGCCGCAAGCGAGTAGCAAATTGTTGCACAGTCTCACCTGTCTTCTGGGACAACGTATGAAAAGTCTGTCTAGCAAATGCTGCGTTGACCTGGGGCATGAAGTAGTGAGTCAAAGCACTAACCGCCGCCGTGTAGTCTGCTGGCTCTCCTGTGTCCGGTAGAGTCGAAAAGATATCCTGGATATCTGGTCCTGCTAGGTGTAGAAGTAGAGCTCTTCTCCTCTGCTTTGTGGCAGTTGTAGCGGTATCGTCGATAATGAGTCCTTTGCCGTTGGCATAAAGCTCAAAAGACGTTAACCACCTCTTCCATCTTGGACCCAATGTGACTGGCTCGGCGAAACATGCAAAATTTTGTTTGCTGGTCTTCTCCATCCTAGCTAACTAAAACTTGGGCAACTACCAATTTAAAATGATTCCTTTCGTTATCCTCGTCGCAAATGTTGTATCTATGCTTTAATACGTTCAATCAAGCATGTAGATACGTCGAATTAAATCAATCAGGCAGACAGGCTTCTAACTTGTGATCTTTACTTTATTAGTAAAATGTCTGACTGCTGCTTTCCCGGGTAATTCCCATAATGCAATGCACATTACATTACCGTATTAACTGGTGTTAAACTCGCACATTGCATTACCGTATTGACTGGTGTCAAACTCGCAATCAATACACGACAGTTGGTAGGTGAGTGATGGGGGTGTGGTGAATTGAGCAGTTTGTGAGGCTCATGGTGCAGTTGGCGTTGACCTCCATGGCTATCTGCTCCCAGTGCCTTTGCAGTGTCAGTTTGGAGGGGCTCCTGGCCCCCTTTAGAAACAGGACCTCTCTCCTCCTCTCTGTTAGATCCGTGTATCTTGATGTTGTGTCCTTCAATAATTAGACAAGAGACTGCAGGGAACAATCAACAGGTGTTTACTGGATGAGGGTTACTCTAAAACTAACAGTACAGATCCCTACTCAGGGTTTATATACAGGTGTGGTCACTGCCAGTACTACAGTATACTGGAGCTGTAAAAAGTAGTTCTCTCCCTTAAAGGTACATACATTACAATTCCTCCCCTTTTAGATTAACAGTACCATAACACTCATTTAACGATTAAATATCAACTAATTACAATTAACACTTCTAACATGCAACATTAGCTGAAAATAGTCTATTTATAAATTCAGTCTTTGGGGAGGCTTCCTGATCCTTTCTGGATAGCGCCTTTCCCGAGTGTCTTGCTGTTGGTGCGGAGGCGATTCTGGCCCCCGGTCGTTGGTTGGTTCATGAGCTTCCGGTGCTACTGTTTCTGGGGTAGATGCTACCTTTACGTCGGGTTCATCACCAGGTACGTATGGGTGAGACATGGGGTTGACTTGTTCCTGTGACTCTAGGATCTGGTCAACATGGCGTCTCACAATGTTCTCCCCAACATCCACTGTGTACATTAGTGGCCCCTGCCGTTCCTGGTTGCCATTTCTCTGTTCGGTAGTCATGGGCCAAGACTGGTTGCCCTACATTGAAGCTCCTTGTCGGCTTCTCATTGATGTGCTGGAATAGCGTATTCTCAACATCTCTTCGTACATTTGGTCTGAGCAAATCCAGACGAGATCTCAACCTTCGGTTAAAGAACATCATGGCCGGGGTCTGGTTGGTGGCTGGATGTGTCGCATTTCTGTAGGCTAACAGGAAATTGTCCACCTTATGCTGCAGTGGAATGTCGTCATCGCACATGGCCTTTACTGCTTTTTTAAAGGTTTGTACGAACGTCTCAGCCAATCCATTTGTGGCTGGATGATACGGGGCGGATGTGTAATGCCTTACCCCATTCCTTTTCATAAATCTTCGAAACTCTTCGGACACAAACTGTGGTCCGTTATCAGAGCAAATCTGCTCTGGCAAGCCGTTCCTGGCAAAAATGGTCCGTAGGACTGCAATAGTTTTCTCCGTGCTGGTGGAGGACATTTTGATGACCTCAGGCCATTTCGAGTGCGCATTTACGGCTATTAAAAACATTGAGTCCATGAATGGACCAGCAAAATCAATATGCACCTGTTGCCATGGAGATGAGGGCCACTCCCATGGGTGTAGAGGGGCATGTGGTGGTGCATTTTGGACCTTCTGGCATCCTGAGCAGCTCTTTGTCAGGTCCTCGATTTGCTGATCGATCCCTGGCCACCACACATAAGCCCTAGCAAGGCTTTTCATTTTCACCCCTCCCAGATGACCTTCGTGAAGCTCATTGAGCACTCTCTCCCTTAACTTGGGTGGAATTACCACTCGGGATCCACACATCAAGGTCCCCTGGCATACTGACAGCTGTTCTCTTCTGGATGAGAATGCTGGCAACAGTGAGTCGCCATGTGCTGGCCATCCCTTCACCGTCAAACCATATACCCGAGACAGTGTCGGGTCATTTTGGGTCTCCTTCTCTATACCAGCGTTAGTTACTGGCAAGCATTCAATTATAGTCGAATGAAATATTTCGACAGGATCCACTGCTGGTGCTTCCTCTGCAGTAGGCAGTGGCAGGCGGGATAGCCCATCAGTGTTTCCATGCTGCTTCGTGCCTTTATACTCGATTTCATATTGGTGCGCCCCTAGAAAAGTGGACCATCTTTGTAGCCGTTGCGCAGTCATCACCGGAACGCCCTTCTTTGGATTATAGATGGAGACAAGTGGTTGGTGGTCAGTCAGCAAGGTGAATTTCTGCCCATGCAGATAGTGGTTGAACTTTTTCACTCCCCACACTAGGCTGAGGGCCTCCCTGTCAATCTGGGCGTAGTTACGCTCGGCTGAGGTTAGTGACCGAGACGCAAAGGCTACTGGCCTCTCCGAGCCATCCGGGAATTTGTGCGACAGCACCGCTCCAATGCCATAGGGTGATGCATCACACGCCAACCGAATTGGTACTGCTGGGTTGAAATGAGCCAACACCTCTTTTGGTGTGATCAATTCTTTGCTCTTCTGGAAAGCTCGTTTACATTCGTCACTCCACTTCCATGGTACCCCAGTCTGCAGTAGGGTGTTCAGTGGGTGTAGTACTGTAGACAAATTCAGCAAGAACTTATGGTAGTAGTTCACCAGCCCGAGGAGCGACCTCAGTTGTGACACATTTTCCGGTGCCGGAGCCTTGACTACTACCCCAATCTTTTCAGGGGACTTATGTAACCCCTCTTTATCAATAACGTGGCCACAATACGAGATCTGCTTCTGGAAAAACTCGCATTTGTGGCGATTAGCTCGGAGCCCATATTCCTTCAATCTAATGAGCACCTGCTCCAGGTTGGCGAGGTGATCGCTGTCATTTTCGCCCGTGACCAGGATGTCGTCCAAATAACACTGGGTCCCTGGAGTCCCTTGCAGGACTTGATCCATTGCCCTTTGCCAAATAGCCAGAGCTGATGCTACCCCGAACATCAGCCGGTTGTAGTGGTAGAGACCTTTATGAGTGTTGATCGTGAGGTACTGTTTCGAGGCTTCTTCTACCTCCATTTGCAGGTACGCCTGGGCCAGATCAATCTTAGTGAAGCGTTTCCCTCCAGATAGCGAGGCGAAAATATCTTCAATCCGCGGAAGCGGATATTGTACAGTGTGAAGGACTGGGTTCACTGTCACCTTAAAGTCCCCACAGATGCGAACCTTCTTTGGTTCCCCAGGCCTGTTATCCAATGACCTCTTCATTACAGGAACGATGGGTGTATCCCACTCGCTCCAATCCACTTTGGACAGTACTCCTGAACGTTCCAAACCTTCCAGCTCTGCTTCGATGGCTGGGCGGATCGCATAAGGTACCGGTCTGGCCTTAAAAAACTTTGGGCTTACATTTTCCTCTATTTTGATCGTCGCTGTTATGCCTTTTAGTGTTCCGAGTCCCTGCTGGAACACTTCTTGTGCGTCAGTTAGCATTTTTGACTGTCGTCCAGGTGTGACGTCATCATCCTTTTTGGCATCTACAGTCAGTGCTTGTATGGAATGCCAATCTAGCTGTATCTTCCGGATCCATTCACGTCCTAGTAGTGGTGGTCCTCCATCTGGCAATACATATAGGTCCATTTTTGGTGTTTCCTTGCCGTTATATATAACGTTCACCCTTATTTTTCCTTTGGGGTAGACTTTTTGCCCCGTGTACGTCTTCAAGACAATCTCTGTATCTCTCAAGGGTATATGTGAGAATAGCCGCTTGTAGTCCCTTCGGTTTATGACTGTTAGGGCTGATCCTGTGTCCAATTCCATTTTCACTTGGACTCCGGCTATCTTGAGCGTGACCCAGATAGTTTGGTGATCCTCCGTTTTGATCACATTATGTAGTTCCAGACAACCCAGCTCCTTGCTTCCGGAGTCTGTATCACTTTTCTGTTCGTCTGAACTACTCTCCGTCACCTTATGTACCTTCTTGTACTTCTCCTGTGGAGATTTCTTGCTGCTGGTTTTCTTTCCCGACCTGCAGACTCTTGCTATGTGTCCTACTTTTCCACACTGTCTGCACACTTTGTCCTTGAACCAGCAATCCTTATGGTCGTGTGTTGTTCTGCCGCAGCGATAGCACTTCACTGTTCCGTATGACATTTCATTTGTGCCATATTCTTGCGGTCTCCATTGTATCTCTGCCGTGCCCCGTGCTGCTGCTTCGTGTGGCACTGCAATGCTGAAAGCCTTGTCCAGCGTAAGATCCTTTTCTGATAGAAGCCGTTTCTGGGTTCCTTCACTTTGAAGCCCACACACAAACTTGTCCCTTAAAGTATCTGCCAGTCCCGTTCCAAACTGGCAGTATTTCGATAGCTTGCGCAGTTCCGTTAAAAACTCAGCATTACTTTCATCTTTATGCTGGTTCCTTTTGTGAAACTTAAATCTTTCTGCTATCAGCAGCAGTGTGGGGTTTAAGTGGTCCTGTAGGATTGACACTACGTTTTCAAAATCCTTTTCGATTGGCTTCTCTGGGGTTACTAGGTTTCGCAGTAAGCCATACGTTTTTGCACCCATTGAATTCAACAATACCAGCGCTTTCCTCTCATCTGGCACTTCATTCGCCTTGCAGTACACTTCTATGCGTTCGACATATGTCGTCCAATCTTCGACTTCATTGTCGAACGCTGTGACACTGCCACTCTTCGGCATCCCTGGGTGTGGTTAGACTGGCTCAAAATGGCGTCTCCCGCGCTCTCCCTTCTTCCCCGCTGACGCTGCTCGGCCCTTGAACACCGGCTGCACTCTGCGCATTTTCCTGCACGCCTCTCTCCCCCGTTGACGCTGCTCGGCCCTTGAACACCGGCTGCGCTCTGCTCTCTCTCATCCGTTGATGCCGCTCGGTCCTGAACACCGGCTGTGCCCTGTGCGCTCTACCCTCTCTCTCTCCCCCGTCGACGCTGCTCGGCCTTTTTCTGTGCCGTCGGTCGGCTCTAGCTGCCGCTGTCCGGGTAGGGTCTGCGCAGTACCTGTTGCCAGCCCCTTTCGCTGGACCACCGTGACTGGAGAACCAAGCCTGGCTCTCGACAGCCTCCCCTGTGATGCTGAAATCTCCGCTGGAAAACTGGGGGGGGTTTCCCGTGGTCGACGCCCGTGCTTCTGGACTCGGCCTTCTTCCACTGTTCTCCAGGAGCGAATCCCTGGGAGGTGATGCAGAGTTGCAGGTAGGTTTGAATCTGCTCGTCGCCAATGTTAGATCCGTGTATCTTGATGTTGTGTCCTTCAATAATTAGACAAGAGACTGCAGGGAACAATCAACAGGTGTTTACTGGATGAGGGTTATTCTAAAACTAACTGTGCAGATCCCTACTCAGGGTTTATATACAGGTGTGGTCACTGCCGGTACTACAGTAAACAGGAGCTGTAAAAAGTAGTTCTCTCCCTTAAAGGTACATACATTACACTCTCCACTTCCTGTACTAAGGCCCCCAGTGCTGCATCTGCAAACCTTGGAGCCCTTTCTCTGGCATGTTGTGCCATTGCTGAATGTTTCCCAGTTGAAGCTGTCTTCGGGAATGACTTCCAACATCTGGTCTCGTCAAACTGCACCTCCCCTTTAAGAAGTACAGGCTGGCTTTAAGAAATGTAGGCTAGCTTTAATTGGCGCTAGCCTCAAATGAGCTTGGGCCCCCTGCTGAGCGTGCAGCCATTCAGCAATGCATTTACCGCTGGGCTGCACGCCACTATCATTTAGATTAGCAGGCAGCACCAAGTTTATGTGCTGCCTGATACTTTGAACGGGCGGAGGTTAATCGTGCATTGCGATTCCGGCGCCCGTCTTCGAGGTGCTATTGAATTTTTAACACATACTGTTTTACATTATAGTATATACTCATCACCACTTACAAGCAAAAACATTTAAATTCACACAGCAACTTGTGTCACACACCATCCTGACTTGGAAGTATATCGCCGTTCCTTCATTGTCACTGGATCAAAATCCTGGAACTCGCTCCCTAACAGCACTGTGGGAGTACCTTCACCACACGGACTGCAGCGGTTCAAGAAGGCGACTCACCACCACCTTCTCAAGGGCAATTAGGGATGGGCAATAAATGCCGGCCTTGCCAGCGACACCCACATCCCATGAACGAATAATAAAAAAACTTAAGTTTTTCATCAATGTAAAAAGTTCATGTCACATTTATATTCAGTTAAATACTACATTGTATGAACAAATGCAACAACAATCATCAATTAGCAATAATATGAATATGTATTGCTGCGGAAATGCTAGTGCCTGATGAGGTGACATGTGGATTTCTAATACTTTCATTTCAAAACATTCATTTGGAGTTTCTGAAATAAAAAGTAACAATGCATTTATATTACATATATATCTTTTATCGCTAATTATATTTTCACACACATTGGAAAGGAAGGCATAATGCCTTAAGGTAGCTTCAGGCATTTGCTTCACAAACCCTCTCTGCATTTATTAGGTCCCAATCCATTTTAACAGCAAGGGCCACATCTGAGGAAATACATTTAAAATTTCCTATCTTATGAAGGAAATTGGATGCATGTTCTCTAAAGTGATGTGCGCTATAATTTATTTAAATTACTTTGCGCCCTATCATCCTTCACCATCATTTAAAGATATATATATATATATATATTGACATATGTTGTAAATTTGCAGGCATGAAATTGTTATAGTCAAGATTCCCACTGTCCCTACGCAATCTATTGAAACTTAAAAGTCTGCATGAAATATTTAGTTTGACAAATACTTTGCCCTTACTTACAGTTGACAAAACTCTTCTGGTTAAACTATGCTGAAAGTATAAAACTTGTGACATAAATAATGTTGCATAATGTGCAATGGCTGTGTGATTACAGCTGCAAGTATGTTCTTGCATTCATGGCCCTCCTTCTCACAGGTAAGTTGATATAATTTATGGCAGCCATGCTGTTTCTCTAAGTCAGCCAGCAAAGAGAAATCCTGTTATCACTTCTGGTATTAATCACATGATCCTCGAAGTTATGCTGTCCAAAATAAGCATAATAAACACTTGTATGAACTTATCTATTTTAATGGAAGCATTAAAATAAATGGGTTCAAAACAGAAAATGCTCATCAGGTCAGGCAGCATCTGCGGAGAGAGAGAAACAGAGTTAATGTTTCAGGGTCGATGATCTTTCCTCAGAATGTCAGGTCATCGAGCTGAAAAGATAACTCTGTTTCTCTCTTCTCAGATGCTACCTGACCTGCTGAGTGTTTCCAACGTTTTGGGCGTGAAATTCGTTTGGGGCGCTACCTTTTAACTTTTTGGAAAGTTAGCGCCCTGTGAAATGCATTGAAAAATGTTGCAATATTGGGCGTTTTCGCCCCAGGGGTGAAGCGGGACGGTAAATGTGGTGCTAATGGTCACAGTGGAGTGCTGCAGGGGCACTATTGCCAGAGCACTGCCCAATTTCAGCAGACCTGCGTTCAGCTATCAGCCTTCAAGCCTTGACTCCAGCTTATTTCAGCTCTTAAAGGGGAGGTCATTCCAAGCTGCAGCTGCTCATTATCAGCATTGCTGCACCTGAGTGCGACCTCTCAGCTACTGAGACAGCTTTGTACCATGGCTGCTGCAAGGGAGAGGGAGAGGGCTACGACTGCAACTCGACAGCTGATGCTGTCATTGTTAGCGCCAGGCAGTAAGTGAGGGGGCGCGGCCGAATTTTGCATCCCGGGTGCTAACGGGGTGCTGCGTACGGTGATGATGTCATCATCACCAGGCGCAGTCGAGCGGGGCCGTACCTACAAGAGCGGGGTGCTAAGTCTTAGCGCCTCCGCAAAAACCCGGCCCAATTTAGCGTGGGGACTAATATCGCCGCGCCCGGGCGAAAACCCATTTGCGCCCCATGCAGTTGCTAACGGCAGGCGCAAAGCAGCCGAATTTCACGCCCTTTCAGTTTTTATTTCAGATTTCCTGCCTCCGCAGTATATTAAAATAAATGGGTTAATACCTGTGTTAAAATAGCAGACAAAGTAATGTCATGCAAATGTCAAATATGCTCACACATTGCTACCAAACAGTATAACTTCTAGGCTATGTTCCAATGCCATTTCTGGTCTAATCATTATATTACACACTCAGGTGCTGGCTGTGATCCCCTCACTAGCAAAATGGCAATGAAAACAGTTCAACAGAGGAACAAAAAAGTCAGCAATCTCCACAGGGTAAATGCTGTGAGTTTGCGTTTCCAGTGAATTTGGCAAGCGGTCAGTGGATGAACAGATGGAAAATCTAAAAGCTCATAGACTACAGTGTCAGAATCTCCAATAAGAATCTCCTGGTTTTGTAAAGCTTTTATGTTGTGAGCTTCAATTCGTAAGATCTACTCTGCCCTAATATGTCTCTATTACATCAAATACGACAAAATGTTCCAAGGCAGTTACAAATTTCAGGATTAGGATAATGGGGGTGAAATGTGCCTCGGGTGGTAGTGAATCGGCAGCCCGTTTTACACCCCGACTGATTTTTCTCTTCCATTGAAATCAATGGAAAACATCATCAGGTTAGGTGTAGAACCAGCTGCCGATTCACTATCGCCTGCTTTGTACTTGTGCCCAAGGTCAAAATCTACCCATCGTTGTCACTCAACTGCTGAAGCTTATGCTGCATTGGTGTTTAATCATAGAATCGTAGAAATTAACGGCACAGAAGGAGGCCATTTGGCCCATCGTGTCTGTGCCGGCCGGAAAAGAACTATCCAGCCTAATCCCACTTTCCAGCCCTTGGCCTGTAGCTCTGTAGGTTATGGTGTGGAGATGCCGGTGTTGGACTGGGGTGGACAAATGTAAGAAGTCACACAACACCAGGTTATAGTCCAACAGTTTTATTTGAAATCACAAGCTTTCTGAGCGCTGCTCCTTCGTCAGGTGAAGTGGAAAGATGCATAAAGACACAGCGTATATAGTCAGAGAATAATGCCAGATGATTACAGGTAATCTTTCTAACTGCCATTTATCACACCTCGGCAGAGAGATAATCACAGCAATCAAAGGTGTGAATGGTGTCCAAACAGGTTAGTCAGGAAAACATTACATCAAAGAACAATGAGGTGGGGTCACAAGGGGTCAAATGTTGCAGATGCTGGGGTCTGTATGAAAAACAAAAAACAGACAAAAAAACATTTTTTTTGCTGGAAATCACAGCAGGTCCAGCCGCACCTTAGCCCCTCATCCTACCTTAGCCCCTCATCCTGTAATAATCACCTTGTTCCTATATCTGATATGTTGTCAGATAGAGTGATAGTAAGTTATAATATATTTGACCTTACAGAGTATGACCTTTTGTATTTGTTTGTATTGCTTTCAGAGATTTCTGCCTTCTTTGAGCCTGGAACATCACTGATGTACACGTTACAGGAATCTTCCACCATTGTCAAGAATTTAAGTGACTTTTCACCTGCTCTGTCCTCGGATATCACTCGTTTAAGGGAGAATATTGCATTCAGTTTTCGAACTACACACACGCCGTGTATGCTCCTTTATATCAGTTCTCTTCATGAAGAATATTTGGCTGTGACTCTGTCCAAAAATGGTAAGTTTGACACACACATAATGAATAGTTAGAAATAATATATTAGTCTATTGCATAAGCTTATATCCCTGTATGTTGCTGAGAAAAGAGATCACTAAAAAAAAAGTATATAGTCTGCTCTTTTTTAACACGCAAATATTATAAAATTGAATGATAAATTAATATTTCTAGATGGCTTTACTTAAGATTTTCAAAGCCATCCTGCCAATGGCTTAGTGTGGAAATGTAACATAAATTCTAGTGATGAGCCAGCCAGATCAGAAAGGTCCTTAGGCTGAACGGTCCTCTGCGCTAAGCTTGCTATTCTCAACGAGGCTGCAGTTGGAGCACTAAATTAGCCTTGGTGCCTTCAAGTGAGTAGACAAATGAGCAATGACGCCAGCTCCTAGTCACCTAGTCTACTGCATGTGTAAGGTCAAGTGAGGATAAGATTAGGTTCAATTCCGATCCGCACCACAATCAAAAACATTGGGATTGTGCCCCATCGCCACTCTCCAGCACTGACTCCATAGGATCTTACAGGGCCAGCGAAAAAGCATCTAACTTATGTACTGCTGGCCATCGTTCTTGTCTCTAAGGGCCCATCTCCCCTGTCCACCGGCCCCATGCGACCAGAAACTCCCAGCCGCGCCCCATTGTACCTGCCCTGGTCCTCTGTGCAAAGGAGCCAATGCATTTTGTTTCAAGTTGCACTGTGTTCGGGGGTCCGGGACATTCCTGTTGCCTTGCCCCCTGCCCCCATCAGTGGGCTCACTCACACAGATCTGGAGGTCAGTATACCTTACCTCACCCGGCGTACTTCTCTCCAGTAATGCACTGGGTCCTTACTAAGGTGGGGAAGTGGGAACCCCCCAGCAGAGGACACTCCAGGCATTGCCCCTGGAGTTACTCCATGATGTCATTGGCCCTATAAGAAGCCAATGGAGTTCCTCCCCTTACAAGGCTGACAGATAAATCCTGAGATCAACATGGACCCAGCACACCATTTTCTGGCAGGTTCCACTGGAGATAGGGCGGAAGTCCAGGGGGAAACCCGAGAAAATTTAAGCATCATTGTCTAGGCTTACACAAGAAGAATGGTCACTTTGGTGAGGCATTGGGGGTGAGAATGATTATTAAAATGTTAAGCTGATATCTGAAGGTATGTACCATTAGCAGCCATTTTTTTAGTGTCCCTCACAGAAAGAATGGCATCACGTAGCTCTTTCCGTATCTGTCCGAAAGGTTTGCAGAATAAAAGTAAGAAATCTCTACAAACTAACTGTGAGTTTGCGTTTCCAGTTAATTTGGGCAAGTGGTCAATGGATGAGTGGATGGAAACTCTAATGGCCCACTGACTACTGTACCAGAATTTCACAATAATGAACTTAAATTTCACCCCTTTTTTGTCAATAAAAGCCATTTTATTGCCTTTTTACATTTTTGTTTACCAATTTTCACACGTAGTTCTTCCTAGCCTTTCTCATCTCCCTCTTAGTGGGTCTAGGGAAATATCTTCCAACATGTTTGCCAGGTGGTCCAGAAAGTTTAGCCCTATAAGCAACTCACAAACTGTTGTGATTTTTTTTAGTTAAAAAAATGATTTTATTAGAAATTAGCTTCCATATTTTACCTTAGTTTTGCCTGTATTGTATTTCCACCCAGGGACGAGGGATTTCAGTTACATGGATAGACTGGAGAAGCTGGGGTTGTTCTCCTTAGAGCAGAGAAGGCTAAGAGGAGGTTTGATAGAGGTGTTTAAAATCATGAATTGTTTAGGTAGAGTAAATAAAGAGAAACTGTTTCCAGTGGCTGAAGGGTCGATAACAAGAGAGCACTGATTTAAAGTGATCGGCAAAAGAACCAGAAGCGACATGAGGAAAAACTTTTTTGCGCTACGAGTGGAAAGGATTTGGAATGCACTGCCTGATAGGTTGATGGATACCGATTCAATAGTAACTATCAAAAGGGAATTGGATAAACACTTGAAGAATAAATTGCAGGGATATGGGGAAAGAGCGGGTGAGTGTGACTAACTGGATTGCTCTTCGAAAGAGCCGGCGCAGACTCGATGGGCCGAGTGGCCTCCTTCTGTGCTGTACTATTCCATGATTCTAAGAATTTTTTCTCCTAACCAGCAAATGTTTATCCCGAGACCTCTAGAAAATAATATCTCTGTAAACATTGTGATCCGTTGCTCACTACTTCAGCCCGTGTAACTCAATCTTCTGTATCTTTGGTGACTGTATCTCTCCATGCAGCCTAGGGTCTCCTTTGTTTACTTTCCTGTTGGAATCTGCGTGCAAAGCTTCATACGGAGCTTGTTATCCAACGTTCTGGTAAGGTGACTAAACCAGGTCACTATCTTTGGCTTAATTGTTTGCGATGCTGAGGAGAGCTCTGCTCTTCCCTTGACAACTTCATTCCTGACCCTCTGTCATTTTCATTCCAACTTTCTTGCTGCTGCATCTCTGATCAAATATTTTGTCTTTCTTTCTCCACTTGAGCAAGTTTTCAAGTCCCAGGTCCCTACAGTAATCTGACAAGAACTATTACATTCCAGAACCTTACTTTGATTGACAGTGAGAATTGTATGCTTGTCCAAACGCAATTTACATTGTAATGCCAATTTCAGTGGATTAATTATAGTAGATTAATTTGACACTCCCAAAAATTAAAATTAGTTTTTCAGGGCCATAAAGTTTGTTTAGCAGTCAATACGCTGTTAAAATCCCAGTTACACCTAATCCAAAAAGTTCTAACTTTTAATGGGGTATTTAACAGCGATACGGCAGCACGGTGGCATAGTGGTTAGCACTGTTGCCTCACAGCGCCAGGGACCCGGGTTCAAATCCGGCTTCGGGTGACTGTCTGTGTGGAGTTTGCACATTCTCCCCGTGTTTGCGTGGGTTTTCTCCGGGTGCTCCGGTTTCCTCCCACAGTCCAAAGATGTGCAGGTTAGGTTGATTGACCATGATAAAAATTGACCCTCAGTGTTAGGGGGGATTAAATACGTGGGGTTACGGGGACAGGGCTTGGGTGGGATGGCTGTCGGTGTAGGGACCGGGTGCTAGGGTTTGGATGATCAGCCATGATCTCGTTGAACGGCGGAGCAGGCTCGAAGGGCCGAATGGCCTACTCCTGCTCCTATCTTCTATGTTTCTATGTTACTATGTTTCTATCACCGCGGAAAAGCCCACGTTTTCTTCAGTTTCACTGCTTTCCCTGATTACACTGACTGCCGGCCGTGAGGAGGCGGGGCAGTGTGGGGGGGTGGGCAGAGGTGGGGGGGGCGGTGAGGTGCCGGAGCAGTGAATGACTAACCGCAACTTCAGGATTTCCGCCTTTAGATGCGCATGCAGTCAGTTCCAAAGGGGTAATAACAGGGAATGCTGTTTGTTCACTGTTAATACCCACCGCAAATTCCGGGCCATTTTTACTCGCACCAGTAAACGATCCCTTCCGTAGGAGTAATGGCACTTTTACAGTGGCAATAGTCAGGGTGTTGCTTGGTTTTAAGTAAGTTGCTTTGGAGAACATTTGACATGCATCCAAAAGGAATAATCCTCAAATTATCACGAAAAATAGGTTGGATTTGGCTGCACTAAGTGTGCTTATTTGGCCTCTGCCTTGCATCTTAGACAGCGGGGACACACTTTTTGAAAAGGAGGCACTTTGGGAAAATGAACCTTTTTATGTGTACAATAACAAATGAAGAAGTTGAATGAATTGCTCAACTTTATGTGTGTGGTAAACCACTGTTTGTATTCCACTGTGTACATGCCTGGACATGCCTCGGCTGACTCCTCCCACAAGTCCTAGTATAAAGGTGACTGCTCCCCAGCCCTTTGTATTTCTGGACCGGTCGACCACTCGAGGCAGACCTTCATTCTTTTGTTAATAAAAGCCTTTAGTTACTCTCTTAACTCTCAGTCTTTTATGAGTAATTGATAGCGCATCAATTTTATTAACAACATTTTTATAATGGAGAAGATCCTCACACCAGCATGCCTGGACTTAGATCATCGGGAGGCGGACTCATCCACCAAGTTTACTCACTGGCTTAAGTGTTTCGAAAAATTCCTGACCGCCTCCGCAGCAATCAAATCGGACGAGGACAAACTGGATGTCCTGACCTCCAAAGTGAACCACCGAGTGTACTCGGTCATCCAAGACGCGACCTCGTACGCGGACGCTATCAAGCTCCTCAAGGACCAGTACACGCGCCCAGTGAACGAAGTGTACGCCAGGCACCTTCTGGGGAGTCGTAAACAACAACCTGGGGAATCGACCGTGGAATACCTTCAGGCACTGTCTGTGCTTGGCCGGGCCTGTGGTTGTAAGGATGTAAAGGCCGCCGTGTACACAGAGGAACTTATCCGGGACGCTTTTGTAGCGGGCCACAGATCCAATTACACCCGACAGCGACTGTTGGAGCAGAGTGACCTCGACCTCAACAAGGCCTCTGAACTCGACGCTGCGGGGAATGACAGCCTGGGACACGGTAGGACCGCCTCATAGCGCTGTGCCACCCCAGCCATACCCCAGCAATGGCCCAACTACCGCAGCAGTGTCCCAAGGCCAGACAGCAGTGCCCCAAGGCCAGAAATGCTACTTCTGTGGCCAGGCAAAACACCCCAGAGCGCGCTGCCCGGCGAAAAACGCGATCTGCTCAGGCTGCGGGAAGAAGGGACACTACGTTAGCGTCTGCAGGGCCAAAGCCACCCCGAACCCCAGCAGCACCGCGTGTGGGCCATGCGGGCCGCCATCTTGGGCCTCCCCGGCCATGTGCGAACCACCGGTACAGCAGCCATTTTGGACGCCTCCAGCCACATGGGGATCATGGACGCCGCCATCTTGGACGACAGCCGGAACGCAGCAAGCCCCCAACACCGCCTCATCTGACACCCGCAGCGACACACTGACCCCTACGCTGGCATCCGTTACACTGGACCAAGCAAGACCGCACCAGCTGGCCAGTTCCACAATGGACATTAAGGTAAATGGTCACGATACAATCTGCCTTTTTGACTCTGGGAGCACGGAGAGCTTCATCCACCCCGACACGGTGCGGCGTTGCTCTCTCCCAGTCCTGCCTGCGCACCAGCGGATTTCTATGGCCTCCGAGTCCCAGTCGGCGGACATCGGCGGCTACTGCGTGGTGACACTCGTAGTAGACGGGACTGTGTACGATCATTTTAAACTTCTGGTCCTGCCCGACCTCTGCGCTGCCGTCCTGCTGGGGTTAGATTTTCAGTGCCACCTTAAAAGTGTTACGATGGCGTACGGTGGACCCCTACCCCCACTCACAGTCCGCAGCCAGCAGCTTCCAAATTGCCCGCCGCGCACCAGGTGCAACCTCTCCACACTCAGAGTCACCCCCCCCCACTGTTTGCTAACCTCACCCCCGACTGTAAGCCCATCGCCACAAAGAGCAGGCGATACAGTGCCGGGGACAGGGTTTTCATTAAAACCGAAGTGGAGCGGCTCCTGAAGGAAGGGATTATTGAGGGCAGCACCAGCCCCTGGCGAGCCCAGGTTGTGGTCGTTAAGACCGGCGAGAAGCAGCGCATGGTCATCGACTACAGCCAGACAATAAATCGCTACACCCTGCTGGACGCCTACCCATTCCCCCGCATAGCTGATATGGTCAATCAGATCGCGCAGTACCGCGTCTTCTCGACCATTGACCTGAAATCAGCATACCACCAGCTCCCTATCCGCCCTGAGGACCGCCAGTATACTGCCTTTGAGGCAAATGGCTGCCTCTATCACTTCCTTAGGGTTCCCTTTGGCGTCACCAACGGGGTCTCCATCTTCCAAAGGGAGATGGACCGGGTGGTAGATCAAAATGCGTTGCAGACCACTTTCCCATATCTGGACAATGTGACCATCTGCGGCCGTGACTTGCAGGACCATGACGCAAACCTCGAAAAATTCCTCCGCACCGCCCAACTCCTGAACCTGACATATAACAAGGAGAAGTGCATATTCCGCACAAACCGCCT
The DNA here is from genome assembly GCF_052327205.1 of Somniosus microcephalus. Lineage (NCBI taxonomy): Eukaryota > Metazoa > Chordata > Chondrichthyes > Squaliformes > Somniosidae > Somniosus > Somniosus microcephalus. The sequence goes on along the minus strand of NC_140990.1, from coordinate 330,196,385 downwards.
CGCCATCCTTGGCTGTGTTGTGGAACACGGAGTCATCGGCCCCGACCCCGACCGGATGCGTCCCTTTATGGAACTCCCACTGCCCCACAGCCTCAAGGCCCTGAAGAGGTGCCTAGGGTTTTTCTCCTATTACGCCCAGTGGGTCCCCTACTATGCGGACAAGGCCCGTCCGCTGATCAAGTCCACCTCTTTTCCCTTGACGGCAGAGGCCCGCTTAGCCTTCCACCGTATCAAGGAGGACATTGCCAAAGCCACCATGCACGCAGTGGACGAATCCATCCCCTTCCAGGTGGAAAGCGATGCGTCTGACTTTGCCCTGGCCGCTACCCTCAATCAGGCGGGGAGACCCGTGGCCTTCTTTTCACGATCCCTCCAAGGCCCGGAGACCAGACACTCGGCTGTTGAGAAGGAGGCCCAGGCGATTGTGGAGGCTGTGCGTCATTGGAGGCACTACCTGGCCGGAAAACGATTTACCCTGCTCACTGACCAGCGTTCAGTTGCTTTCATGTTTAACAACAAGCAGAGGGGCAAAATCAAAAATGACAAGATCTTGAGGTGGAGAATCGAACTTTCCACCTACAATTACGAGACCTTGTACCGGCCCGGGAAGCTCAATGAACCCCCGGATGCGCTATCGCGTGGCACCTGCGCCAGCGCGCAGATCGATAGACTGCGGGCCCTCCACAATGACCTCTGCCACCCGGGGGTCACCAGGTTCTTCCACTTCATCAAGGCCCGCAACCTGCCTTACTCTATTGAGGAGGTCAGGACCATGACCAGGAACTGCCAAGTCTGCGCTGAGTGCAAACCACACTTTTATAGACCAGACAGGGCCCACCTGATAAAAGCCACTCGCCCCTTCGAGCGCCTGAGCGTTGATTTTAAAGGGCCTCTCCCCTCCTCCGACCGCAATGTGTACTTCCTGAATATTATTGATGAGTACTCCCGTTTCCCATTCGCCATCCCCTGCCCGGACATGACCAGTGCCACGGTCATTAAATGTCTGAACGACCTCTTCACCCTGTTCGGTTTCCCCAGCTATATCCATAGCGACCGGGGCTCATCGTTTCTGAGCGACGAACTCCGTCAGTACCTGCTAACTAGGGGTATTGCCACAAGCAGGACCACCAGTTACAACCCCCGGGGGAATGGACAGGTGGAAAGAGAAAATGCGACAGTTTGGAAGGCCGCCCTGCTAGCCTTAAAGTCCAGGGGCCTTCCAACCTCCCGCTGGCAGGATGTGCTCCCCGATGCGCTCCACTCTATTCGGTCACTGCTCTGCACTGCCAGTAACGCCACCCCTCATGAGAAAATGTTTGTCTTCCCAAGGAAGTCCACATCGGGGACATCGCTACCGCCATGGCTGATGTCCCCAGGGCCGGTCCGACTGAGAAGACACGTGAGGACCCATAAAACGGACCCCCTGGTCGAGAGGGTCGACCTCCTCCACGCTAACCCCCAGTATGCTTACATTGCATACCCGGACGGGCGGGAGGACACAGTCTCCATAAGAGACCTTGCACCCTCGGGGGCCGCAGTAACCCACTACTCACTACCACCCCCCCCCACGATCCGATATCCAGCCCCAGCAGACGGCAGGCCTGGGCCCCGCGACCCGCTCGACATCTACGAGGACGACACGCCTGTGCCACAGCCTACGCAGGACTCGACGCCGGAAGCTCCACTACCCCTGCCGTCGCCACGCCGATCACAGCGGCAGACAAGACCTCCGGAGAGACTCCAATACACTAACTTTTAATACACTTCACCCCGCCGGACTCAATTTTAAACAAGGGGTGAATGTGGTAAACCACTGTTTGTATTCCACTGTGTACATGCCTGGACATGCCTCGGCTGACTCCTCCCACAAGTCCTAGTATAAAGGTGACTGCTCCCCAGCCCTTTGTATTTCTGGACCGGTCGACCACTCGAGGCAGACCTTCATTCTTTTGTTAATAAAAGCCTTTAGTTACTCTCTTAACTCTCAGTCTTTTATGAGTAATTGATAGCGCATCAATGTGTAATTAAAGTGTCAGCTGTGGCTCAGTGGTCGTTTCAGAGTCGGAAAGTTGTGGGTTCACAGTCCCCACTCCAGAGACTTGAGCACATAAAGCTAGGCTGACACTCCAGTGGAGTGCTGCACTGTCGGAGGTGCCGACTTTCAGATGAGACGTCAAACCGAAGCCCCGTCTGCTCTCTCAGGTGGATGTAAAAGATCCCACGGCACTATTTCGAAGAAGAGCAGGGGATTTATCCCTGGTGTCTTGGGCCAATATTTATCCCTCAACCAACATAACAAAAACATATTATTCGGTCATTATTACATTGCTGTTTGTGGAACCTTGCTGTGCGCAAATTGGCTGCTGCGTTTCCCACATTACAACAGTGACTACACTCCAAGAAAGTACTTCATTGGCTGTAAAGCGCTTTGAGACATCCAGTGGTTGTGAAAGGCGCTATATAAATGCAAGTCTTTCTTTTACTTTTTAAATTTTCTTATTCTTTGAATTAATTTTTAGTCCCCATATTACATTTTCTTTCCCTTCCCCTTTGGCGGAGTGGATTTATATCTTTGGATTTCCTGCATTATCTGATTCCTGCAGAACTTTTGTACATTTGGTATTTGGTTACAAAGTGTATAACTCCAAGTCAAAAAAAAGGATAATTAAGTGCCGGTTTTGGGTTTTTTTCTCATCATTTTTGCTACGTCGCCGTATCCCTGGGAGTAAACCGGAATCATTATTTCGGCCTGGTAATAATGACTATCCTTAGGTTGCAGATATCCTCTTTGTTATGCCATCAGTGGTAGGGTGCCACTGCCCATTCACAGGAAGGGGGCCGGACAGCTCACGGGGGCTGTGTTCGGGCAAAAGCAAAATACTGCAGATGCTGGAAATCTGAAATAAAAAAAACAGCAAATGCTGGAAACACTCAGCAGGCCAGGCAGCATCCGTGGAGAGAGAAACAGAGTTAACGTTTCAGGTCTGTGACCCTTCGTCAGAACTAAATTCAGAATCACGTTCATTATCCTATTTTTTCTTTAGCTAACAGCAGTAAGAGAAGATTAAGCTTACATATGAAGACCGGTCTATTGAATGTCCCATAATCCTAATTATTATAAAGAGGGATTTCTGTACACTTGCTATTATCCTTTAGTTGTCTCATGTTTATGCTGTAAACTATAATTCCAGGTAATTAGAGGCTAGCTAGCTTTACATTCATAGTGAACAAAATGCTTGAGGACATTCCACAGGATAAATATTTGAAGAGCACAGATATCACAGGGAGCATCAACAGGGTTTTAGAGTTGATAGGTCATGCTTACAAACTACTGGAATTCTTTGAGGAGGCAATTAAACTAGTTCAGAATGTAATTCAGTCGATGCAGTTTACTTGTATCTTCAAAAAAGTATGTCATGCAAGACTAGCAGGGAGGATTCATGGAATAGTTGACATATTGCGGATTTGGATTGTGAATTAGTTTAGCAATGGAAGACAGAAGGTGGTGATCAATGCAGAATGCTCTGCCTAGGAAAAAATGGTGTTTCATGGGCATCATTTCCAGGACCCCTGGGATGTGGGCGTCGCTGGCAAGGCCAGCATTTATTGCCCATCCCTAGTTGCCCTTGAGAAGGTGGTGGTGAGCCACCTTCTTGAACGGCTGCAGTCTGTGTGGTGAAGCTACTCCCACAGTGCTGTAAGGTAGGGAGCTCCAGGATTTTGATCCAGCGATGATGAAGGATCGGCGATATATTTCTAAGTCAGGATGGTGTGTGACTTGGAGGGGAACTTACAGGTGACGGTGTTCCCATGCGCCTGCTGCCCTTGCCCTTCTAGGTGGTAGAGGTCGCGGGTTTGGGAGGTGCTGCTGAACAAGCCTTGGCGAGTTGCTGCAGTGCATCTTGTAGATGGTACACACTGCAGCCACGGTACGCTGGTGGTGGAGGGTGTGAATGTTTAAGGTAATGGATAGGGTGCCAATCAAGCGGGTTGCTTTGCCCTGGATGGTGTCGAGTTTCTTGAGTGTTGTTGGAGCTGCACTCATCCAGGCAAGTGGAGAGTTTTTCATCACACTCCTTACTTGTGCCTTGTAGATGGTGGAAAGGCTTTGGGGAGTCAGGAGGTGAGACACTCGCCGCAGAATACCTAGCATCTGACCTGCTCTTGTTGCCACAGTATTTATGTAACTGGTCTAGTTAAGTTTCTGGTCGATGGTGACCCCCCCAGGATGTTGATGGTGGGGGATTCAGTGATGGTAATGCCATTGAATGTCAAGGGGAGGTGGTTAGACTCTCACTTGTTGGGGATAGTCATTGCCTGGCACTTCTGTGGCACGAATGTTACCTGCCACTTATCAGCCCAAGTCTGAACGTCGTCCAGGTCTTGTTGCATGCGGGCATGGACTGCTTGATTATCCGAGGAGTTGTGAATGGTGCTGAACACTGTGCAGTCATCAGCGAACATCCCCACTTCTGACCTTATGTTGGAGGGAAGGTCATTGATGAAGCAGCTGAAGATGGTTGGGCTTAGGACACTGCCCTGAGGAACTCCTGCAGCGATGTCCTGGGGCTGTGATGATTGACCTTGAACCACCACAACCATCTTCCTTCGTGCTAGGTATGACTCCAGCCAGTGGAGCGTTTTCCCCCTGATTCCCATTGACCAGTTTTACTAGGGCTCCTTGATGCCACACTTGGTCAAATGCTGCCTTGATGTCAAGGGCAGTCACTCTCACTTCACCTCTGGAATTCAGCTCCTTTGTCCATGTTTGGGCCAAGTCTGTAATGAGGCCGGGAGCCGAGTGGTCTTGGCGGAACCCAAACTGGGCATCCGTGAGCAGGTTATTGGTGAGTAAGTGCCGCTTGATAGCACTGTCGATGACACCTTCCATCACTTTGCTGATGATTGAGAGTAGACTGATGGAGCAGTAATTGGCAGGGTTGGATTTGTCCTACTTTTTGTGGACAGGACATACCTGAGCAGTTTTCATATGTCAGATAGATGCCAGTGTTGTAGCTGTCCAGGAACAGCTTAGCTAGAGGCGTGGCTAGTTCTGGAGCACAAGTCTTCAGCACGATAGCCGGGATGTTGTCAGGGCCCATAGTCCTTGCTGTATCCAGTGTGCTCAGCCGTTTCATGATGTCACGTGGAGTGAATCGAATTGGCTGAAAACTGGCTTCTGTGATGATGGGGACCTCAGGTGTAGGCCGATATGGATCATCCACTCGGCACTTCTGGCTGAAGATGTTTGCAAACGCTTCAGCCTTGTCTTTTGCACTCATGTACTGGGCTCCACTAACATTGGGGATGGGGATATTTATGGAATCTCCTCCTCCCATTAGTTGTTTAATGGTCCACTGTCATTCATGACTGGATGTGGCAGGACTGCAGAACTTTGATCAGATCCGTTTGATTGTGGGATCACTTAGCCCTGTCTATAGCAGCTTCTGCTTTTTAGCATGTATGTAGTCCTGTGTTGCAGCTTCCCCAGGTTGGCACCTCATTTTTAGGTATGCCTGGTGCTGCTCCTGGCATGCTCTTCTACACTCCTTATTGAACCAGGGTTGGTCCCCTGGCTTGGTGGTAATGATAGAGTGAGGGATATGTCGGGCCATGAGGTTGCAGATTGTGATGGAATACAATTCTGCTGCTGCTGATGGCCCAGAACGCCTCATGGATGCACAGTTTTTAGCTGCTAGATCTGTTCTGAATCTATCCCATTTAGCAAAGTGGTTGTGACACACAACACGACAGAGGGTGTCCTCAGTGTGAAGACGGGACTTCATCTCCACAATGACTGTGCGGTGGTCAATGCTACCAATACCATCATGGACAGATGCATCTGCGACAGGTAGATTGGTGAGGACGAGGTCAAGTAGGTTTTTCGCTCGTGTTGGTTTTCTCATCACCTGTCGCAGACCCAGAGTGGCAGCTATATCCTTCAGGACTCGGCCAGCTCGGTTAGTAGTGGTGCTACCGAGCCACTCTTGGTGATGGACATTGAAGTCCCCCACCTAGAGTATATTCTGTGCTCTTGCTACTCTCAGTGCTTCTTCCAAGTGGTGTTCAACATGGAGGAGAACTGATTCATCAGCTGAAGGAGGGCGGTAGGTGCTAATCAGCAGGAGGTTTCCTTGCCCATGCTTGACCTGAAGCCATGAGACTTCATGGGGTCTGGAATCAATGTTGAGGACTCCCAGTTCCATTCCTTCCTATATACAAGTCTCATGAATTGTGACTTGAACCCACTACCTTCTGATTCAGAGACAAAAGTGCTTCCCACTGAGCCACAGCTGACACTTAATCTATCCCACAGTGTTTATAGTGCTATGACTATTTAGCTGATGACACTAAGTGAATTTGGTGTATAATGAGCAGAAAGGAGGCTAATTATCTTTAGCGAGATTTGGATTAAGTGTGCAGATGGACTACGATATGGTGAATTAATTTTAGCACGGATAAATGTTGGGTAAAGCATTCTTGTCCATTCTCTCCTGTCCGTCATGGGGGGGTGGGGGGGGGGGTTAATGTTGAGGCCCAAGTCATGAAGAAATGTTGAAGTAACTAAGCTCATTTTTGCTAGAGTAAGGAAGACCGAGGGGAAACACGTTACAAATTCTTAGCAAGTAAGAAACTTCCGCCTCCTGTATAGTTTTGCTCAAGATGTTTTTACCTGAGTGAAGGATTTCAGAAAGGCTAACTTTATTCACCCATGTTTCTCCATTTTATCCTATGCATAATTTGTGCATTCTGCCTTGGTTTCGGTTTAAAAAAAACATGAAAGCAAACGTATATATTCTCCGACAAATACCTGTTAAGATCTAACTCCAACCATAAGAGTTTCTAACCAGTCAAACAGCCAGCTTATATTCCCGGATATTCCGTGGTGAATTTTCCAGGCCGAGCACAGGCCTGGAGGGAAGCCGATGTACACTTTGCACCTGCTGCGTTGATCTTGTGCTGATCCCATTGGAACCTGCAGGGTCGGACTCACTGTCATTCCCCCAGTGTACTCCGAATATAAACACCATCTGCCTTTGGAAGCTCGCTGGTTGTGGGGTAGGATTCCTTCTGCTGCTCCTTTAAAGTGGAGCTGCCATTTCTTTTTTTGCTGTTGCAAGCATTAAAAATCACTTCAGGTTTTTAGAGCGCTGGTGCACGCACCATCACGTGCACTGAAATTTGCAGATGTTTCAACGGAAGTTTTTGCTGGAGCCAAGTGCAGGGGACACTTTCACCTGAATCAGATGGTCATGGGGTCAAGACCCAAGAGGGAAGCCTCAGGCTACAGGACAATATAGATGGGTTGGTTAGATGGGCAGAACAGTGGCAAATGGAATTTAACCCTGAAAAGTGTGAAGTGGTGCATTTTGGGAGGACCATCAAGGCAAGGGAATACACAATGAATGGTAGGACCCTAGGAAGGACAGAGGATCAGAGGGACCTTGGTGTGCATGTACATAGATCCCCGAAGGCAGCAGGACAGGTAGATAAGGTGGTTAAAAAGGCATATGAGATACTTGCCTTCATTAGCTGAGGCATAGAATATAAGAGCAGGGAGGTTATGATGGAGCTGGACAAAACACTAGTTAGGCTGAAGGGATAATTACAAATCCTAGCCCTTTTCGGGCTACCCCAGATCAGGCGTATTCCCCAGACATTCACCTTCAACTAAAGTTAGAGATAGCCGAATTCTATAAGACGCTTAAATGGGTCTAAATGTTCAGGCTCTCTCTCCCTAAAGGAAAGGAATGACTGAAGATGTTACCATCCTCCACATAGCACTTTTAATAAGTTTAACTAGACTGTAACCTTCCGGATATTATGAGGGTCCAGAATAACCCCCAGAATTCTGCAACTCCATACAAAAGAGTATACAAAAATTGGGTTCACGAGATTATACAGAAACACTACTTGAGACAATTCTAAAAATATATAGATTTATTTAAGAGCTGAAATTCAGTTAACAGCCGTTGAGTCAGTCACAACATTAACAGTTCAAAAACAATTAGCTTACATTATTTATTTCTCAGAGATCCTTATTTTCAAATCTTAACTTTATTACATTTCTACATTTCTTACTTATTTCTAAATCCAGAACATCCACCAAAATCAAATAGCATGATTACCCGAGACTCAAAGTTAAAAACTTACAGAGCGTGCCTGTGAAGTTGAGAAATGTTTGCTTGTTCAGCAACTTCTGACTTTTCATCTGAAAAGCTCTATCTTTTATGTTCTTTTTTAGTGGTTTGTTCTTTGAAGTTTTCTGCTGATGTAAGCTAATTGTCTTATTCATTCTCTCTGTTGAATTCTTACTGACCTTATTGTCAATTTAGCTGCTGCATGCACAATGATGTCTCCATCTTTAGTTGTTCCAAAAACCATCATAAAATGGCTACAACAGATTTAACTCTTTGATGTCATTCTTATTGAAGATTTTTCATTCAATTCTTAATATTGGCTTAACTGGTTTTAGCAGACGTTGTGACTCTGTGGTGTTCGAAGTTCAATACAAAATCAATGTAATTGCTTGGTGCACCTATTGAAGTTATATCTTCAAAGTGTTCTATTGGTATCATATTTACTACATGTAAATTAAAACCACTTTAACCAGGGTGTTTGCTTGTTTTCTAGCTAATCTTAGTTGGTTGCATATTTAATTGTGTTTCCTGTCTTACTTGATGTTACTTTTACAAAGGCACATGGTTTTTTAATATTCTGATCCTGTTCGAAGTGTCAGTTTCTAACACTTTACTTGGGTCATTGCATTGTGTTGGTTCCAAACTGCAGACCTTTCGGAAGCAAGCTTTTGCTTTTTCAATAAGGCCATTGTATTAGCATTAACAATCAATTCCCATTTCAAAGCTTGTGGTGTTTATATCTTTGTTATCAAACCATCCCATCTCAGAAGGCTGTTTTCTGTTTGCAGCCTGTGTCTCCAAGGCTTTAGGTTTTTAAACCCAGTATATCATGTATTAATAAATATCAGAATTCTGTTCATATTATGGTGTATCTCTTGAAATATGGCTTATTCCGTCACAAGCCCACAGCTGGAATACTGTGTGTAGTTCTGGTCGCCACACTTTAGGAAGGATGTGATTGAATTGGAGAGGGTGCAGAGGAGATTCACCAGGATGTTACCTGGGCTGGAGCGCTTCAGCTATGAGGAGAGACTGGACAGGCTGGAGTTGTTTTCCTTGGAGCAGAGAAGGCTGAGGGGGGATCTGATTGAGGTGTGCAAAATTACGAGGGGCATAGATAGGGTAGATAGAAAGGAACTTTTCCCCTTAGTAGAGGGTTCAATAACCAGGGGGCATAGTTTCAAGGTAAGGGGCAGGAGGTTTAGAGAGGATTTGAGGAAAAACTTTTTCACCCAGAGGGTGGTTGGAATCTGGAACTCACTGCCTGAAAGGGTGGTAGAGGCAGGAACCCTCACAACATTCAAGAAGTATTTAGATGAGCACTTGAAATGCCATAGCTTACAAGGCTATGGACCAAGTGCTGGATAATGGGATTAGAATAGACAGGGCTTGACGGCTGACACGAACACGATGGGCCGAAGGGCCTCTTCTGTGCTGTAAAACTCTGACTCTATGACACCCCACTCCAGAGACTTGAGCATGTAACCTAGGTTGACACTTCAACGCAGTACTGAGAGTGTACTGTTGGTAGTGCAGTCTTTCGGATGATATCAAACCAAAGCCCTGTCTGCTTTAACAGGTATACGTAGAAGGCCCTATGCCATTATTTGAAGATGAGCAGGGGAGATTTCCTGACGGCCTGGCCAACAATTATCCCTCAAGCAGCACTGTCATAACAGATTATTTGGGCTTTTATCACAGTTCTATTTGCGGGACCTTGCCATGCTTAAATCGGCTGCTGTGTTTCCCTACATCACAACAGTGACTACACTGTGAAGTGCTTGGGGATACTCTAAGCATGTAAAAGGTGCCATATAAATGTAAGTTCTTTCTTTCTTACACCCCTGGGTTACACTATCATCTAGTTAGATATTGGGCAGTACGGGCACACCCCTGAAATGCTCAGACTACTTACAGGAGTGACCAGCCCCACTCTACCCAGGAGGGAAGGCATGGGGTCTACGGTAATTTAGATCCAACAATTGACAGCGTAGGTATGGGTAGAGACATTTTGGGTGGGTTGGTTAGTTATGAGAAGTCAGCAGCCTATTAAGGTTCCACCGCAGGCAGATCCTTTGATTCTTCCTGTTCATAACACTTATCATTAGCTGCTCCATGCTGATGCCTTGTTGCATGGAAAATCTGTGCAGAAATGACATAGGATACATTAATTAGACAGTACTGGAGCAGTACAGTGACATTTGACTCGGTGACGTACGTGGAGAAAAACATTGATGCAGACTTGATTAGCCTGTTTCTGTGCTATAACGTTATGACTTATGTGGAGCGCGCCCCCTGCCTCATTAAGATTGCTTCCAGATCCCAATGGGTGCATTCTATAATAATACCTTGATTGAAGCCTCCTCGTTATACCCATGCACTACTGATGTCTGCGACTGTCTGAGAGGTATCATGAACCATGGCTCCTGAGGGTAGCATGGCCACTTGACAGCTGATCTTGTATTTTACTTTCTGTCTGAAGTACTGGAGGCATTTTGGAATCTCTTAAGATAAACAGATCATAACTGCTGCTTGAACCCAAGCACTGACCTGCATTATTCTACCCTGATGGTCACAGTCGAGCTGGACGTTGATGAAAGGTATCCCTTGTGGTTTGTGAATATGCTCAAATTGTGGGCATGGGGAACCACAGGCGTCATCAGTTATGCGCTGAACTCTGGGGAACCTTGTCATTCGGAACAAATGCGGAGCCTTCTCATGCTGTCCATGGGCAATGTGAGGAACTGCTTCACTGTTACAAACCGTGCACCAGTGATATGCTTTTATACATCAGTGCACTGCTGACTGATGTCTTCTGTGGCATGGTGGAAGGAGCCTAAGGCAAGAAAGTTGAAGGCTGTGGTGACCTTGACAGCCACTGACACTGCTGTGGGGATTGGCTGGATGTCAAATTGCAGCACGTGGCACAGCCTCTCTGGAGAATCGCAGCCTAGGCAGACACAGTCCCTCAAACAAATACAGTTAAGTTCATCTCTGTTGAAATGTATGTGTTGAACAGTAATGGCTGGTGCAATAAATATGCCTCTGGTACAACGTTAACTGCCTAACATCCAGCCTTTACTCTTCCTCGTCTTCTTTCTCCACATAGAAACATAGAAGATAGGAGCAGGAGTAGGCCATTCGGCCCCTCGAGCCTGCTCCGCCATTTAATGAGTTCATGGCTGATCATCCAAACTCAGTACCCTGTCCCTGCTTTCTCCCCATATCCCTTGATCCCTTTAGCCTTAAGAAATATATCTAACTCCTTCTTGAATATATTTAATGAATTGGCCTCAACTGCCTTCTGTGGTAGAGAATTCCACAGGTTCACCACTCTCTGGGTGAAGAAATTCCTCCTCATCTCTGTCCTAAATGGCTTACCCCTTATCTTTAGACTGTGACCCCTGGTTCTGGACTCCCCCCGCCATCGGAAACATCCTTCCTGCATCTAGTCTGTCTAGTCTTGTTAGAATTTTATAAGTTTCAATGAGAACCCCTCTCATTAACATAAACGGAGGTTTGCTAGCACTGTTGGGGGGGGGTTTAAACGAACTTGGCAGGGGGATGGGATACAGAGGGGAGCTGAAATAGGGGGGGGATGTGCTGCCAATTATAGAGAAAAAAACAAGTCAGCTTGGTAGACAGGGCAAATATATAAGGGCAAGGCTGGATGGCATCTATTTTAATGCAAGGAGTCTTGCAAATAAGGTGGATGAACTGAAGGTGTTGATAAACACATGGGAGTATGATATTGTTGCTATCACGGAGACATGGTTGAGGGAGGGGCAAGACTGGCAGCTCAATATTCCGGGGTACAGAATCTTCAGGCAAGACAGAGGGGGAGGTATAAGAGGAGGGAGTGTCGCAATATTAATTAAGGAGTCAATTACTGCATTAAGGAGGGATGATATATTAGCAGGGTCCTCTAATGAGGCCATATGGGTGGAGCTTAAAAACAAAAAGGGGGCAAGCACTTTGCTGGGAGTGTACTATAGGCCTCCAAACAGTCAGGGGGAGATAGAGGAACAGATATGTAGGCAAATCTCAGAGAAATATGCAAATAATAGGGTAATAATAATGGGGGATTTCAACTTCCCCAATATTAACTGGGATAGTCAGAGTGTGAAAGGCTCAGAGGGTGTAGAATTCTTAAAGTGCATCCAGGAGAGCTTTTTGAGCCAGCATGTAGAAAGTCCTACAAGAGAGGGGGCGGTACTGGACCTAATTCTAGGGAATGTGGCCAGCCAAGTGGAAAAAGTGCTAGTAGGTGAGCACTTTGGTGATAGTGACCATAATATGGTAAGATTTAAGGTGGTCATGGAAAAGGACAGGGATGGGACGGAAATAAAGGTTCTAAATTGGGGGAAGGCCGATTTTAATAGGATAAGACAGGATCTGGCCAAAATGGACTGGGATCAGCTACTTGTAGGAAAATCTGCATCGGAGCAATGGGAGGCTTTCAGAAGGGAGATTGAGATCATACAATGGCAACATGTTCCCGTAAAGGTCAAGAGTGGTTCCAAAAACCACAGGGAACCGTGGATGTCAGGGGATATACGAGAATGGATCAGGAAAAAAAGGAGGGCTTTTGGTAGATACAAAAGGCTAAAGACGGAGGAAGCCCTAGAGGAGTACAAAAAGTGCAGGGGGATACTTAAAAAAGAAATTAGGAGATCAAGGAGGGGCCATGAAATAACACTGGCGAGCAAAATAAAGGAAAATCCGAAGATGTTTTATAAGTATATTAAGGGTAAGAGGATAACTAGGGAAAAAATAGGGCCCATTAGGGACAAAAGTGGCAATCTGTGTGTGGAGCCGGAAGATGTAGGAGGGGTTCTAAATGAATTTTTTGCATCTGTTTTCACTATGGAGAAGGACGATGTAGACATAGAAATAGGGCGGGGGGACTGTGATATGCTCGAACATATTAACATCGAGAGGGAGGAGGTATTGGCGGTTTTAGCTGGCCTAAAAATGGATAAATCCCCAGGCCCGGATGAAATGTATCCCAGGCTGCTGTGTGAGGCAAAGGAGGAGATTGCGGGGGCTCTAACACATATATTCAGGACCTCTCTGGCCACAGGGGATGTGCCAGAGGACTGGAGAACCGCTAATGTAGTACCATTATTCAAGAAGGGTAGTAGGGAAAAACCGGGGAACTACAGGCCAGTGAGCCTAACATCAGTGGTAGGAAAATTATTGGAAAAAGTCCTGAGGGACAAAATTTGTCTCCACTTGGAGAGGCAAGGATTAATCAGGGATAGTCAACATGGCTTTGTCAAGGGAAGATCATGTCTGACTAATTTGATTGAATTTTTTGAGGGGGTGACTAGGTGTGTGGATGAGGGTAACGCAGTGGATGTGGTATACATGGATTTCAGTAAGGCCTTCGATAAAGTCCTGCACAGGAGGCTGGTCAAGAAGGTAAGAGCCCATGGAATCCAGGGTGCCTTGGCACATTGGATACAAAACTGGCTTAGTGGCAGAAGGCAGAGGGTGATGGTCGAAGGTTGTTTTTGTGACTGGAAGCCTGTGGCCAGTGGGGTACCACAGGGATCGGTGCTGGGTCCCTTGCTGTTTGTGGTCTACATTAATGACTTGGATATGAATGTAAAGGGTATGATCAGTAAGTTCGCGGATGATACAAAAATTGGTAGGGTGGTAAATAGCGAGGAGGGTAGCCTCAGTCTGCAGGATGATATAGATGGGTTGGTCAGATGGGCGGAACAGTGGCAAATGGAATTTAACCTGGAAAAGTGCGAGGTGATGCACTTTGGGGGGACTAACAAGGCAAGGGAATACACAATGAATGGAAAGACCCTAGGCAAGACGGAGGGTCAGAGGGATCTGGGTGTGCAAGTACACAGATCCCTGAAGGCGGCGGAACAGGTGGATAAGGTGGTAAAAAAGGCATATGGGATACTTGCCTTCATTAGCCGAGGCATTGAATATAAGAGCAAGGAGGTTATGATGGAGCTGTATAAAACACTGGTTAGGCCACAGCTGGAATACTGTGTGCAGTTCTGGTCACCACACTACAGGAAGGATGTGATCGCATTAGAGAGGGTGCAGAGGAGGTTCACCAGGATGTTACCAGGGCTGAAGCGCTTCAGCTATGAAGAGAGACTGGGCAGATTGGGTTTGTTTTCCTTGGAGCAGAGGAGGCTGAGGGGGGACATGATTGAGGTGTACAAAATTATGAGGGGCATAGATAGGATGGATGCTGAGGAGCTTTTTCCCTTAGTAGAGGGGTCAATAACTAGGGGGCATAGATTCAAGGTAAAGGGTGGGAGGTTTAGAGGGGATTTGAGAAAGAACTTTTTCACCCAGAGGGTGGTTGGAGTCTGGAACTCACTGCCTGAAAGGGTTGTGGAGGCAGAAACCCTCACAACATTTAAGAAGCATTTGGATGAGCACTTGAAATGCCATAGCATACAAGGCTACGGGCCAAATGCTGGAATATGGGATTAGATTAGACAGGGCTTGATGGCCGGCGCGGACACGATGGGCCGAAGGGCCTCTATCCGTGCTGTATTACTCTATGACTCTATGACTCTATAAGCAATGCCTCACACCGCCAGCAAGGCCGAGCGTGCAGCCTGCCCACAGTGCCTCACATAATGTGCTCTGTTCCCTTTGGACAACCCATATTACCAATTTAAAAGGCACCAAATGAAAATGATCATGCCAAAAGTCATGACACAAGCAGTAAGAAAATGAGCAGGCCAAAATTAAAGAGCAAAACAAAAAAAAAACATCAAAGGAGGGATTTTCCTCTTTGCTACAATGGCGATGGATCTTTGGTGGGCGGAACATCCACCCAGCCCATGCCTCAGCCCCGTGCCTGATGGGGTCAGAGGCTCATTATCACAAATTGGGCAGTTGCTGGGGCCTCGACTGCTGGCTGAAGATGCAAATGTTTTCACTTCACTCGTAAATTTGTTGCTTTGATTATTGAGATCCATCATTCTGCAATCGATTGCACTTGTCAAAGTGACCCTTTAAAACGTAACGTCCCCTTGCGACCCATGTTAGCACTGAACACTCAGAACATACCAGCTAAAGCACAAATGATGGAAAATATATCGGCAGAGCGGCTCCCTACCAGTGTCCTGCGTGGCCTGTTTCTTTCAGTGCACGGTCTGTTTATATTTCTGCGCATGTACGGTTTTTCCAATGTAAAAGCCGGTGAGCGGATTACTGCGCAGCTGTGCATGCGCGCAGCTTAGAGGTAACATTGCTCCCTGCCTATTTTACTTCCCCGGCCCATCCATGTTTACTGGCATAACCAAAGAGAAAGTTTGACCCTCGTTCTTATACCACAGCCTCAAAAATAGTAAATTCATAAGTGATGTTTCCCCTTAAAAGCTTCACTCCTCTCAGAACAGAACCTAGTAGCTCAGTGCCTGTTTTTTTTAGCACATTCCCGGCATGAAACAAGGTAATTTGGGTGTGCCTTGATTATCATTAACCTCAATGTAATTGTAATATTCAAATGAAGTGCTTCATACCCCAAGTCCTGCTTGAATCGGACAACAACAACAACAACAATTTGTATTTAAATAGCGCCATTTTCGCAGTAAAATGTCCCAAGGTGCTGCACAGGAGTATTTTAAGACAAAAAATTTGACACTGATCCACATAAGGATAAATTAGGGCAGGTAGGTTTTAAGGAGCATCTTAAAGGAGGAAAGAGAGGTCACGCGGCGGAAAGGTTTAGGCAGGGAATTCCAGAGCTTAGGGCCCAGGCAACAGAAGGCACAGCCACCAATGGTTGAGCGATTATAATCAGGGATGCTCAAGAGGGCAGAATTAGAGGAGCGCAGATATCTCTGGGGGTTTTGTGGGGCTGAAGGAGATTACAGGGATAGAGAGGGGCGAGGCCATGGAGGGATTTGAAAACAAGGATGAGAATTTTGAAATCGAGGCACTGCTTAACCGGGAGCCAATGTAGGTCAGCGAGCACAGGGATGATGGGTGAACGGGACTGGGTGCGAGTTAGGACACGGGCAGCCGAGTTTTGGATGACCTCAAGGGTAGAATGTGGGAGGCCAGCCAGGAGTGCATTAGAATAGCCAAATCTAGAAGTAACAAAGGCATGGATGAGGGTTTCAGTAGCAGATGAGCTGAGGCAAGGGCGGAGACTGGCAATGTTATGCAGGTGGATGTAGGCGGTCTTTGTTATGCTGCGGATATGTGGTCGGAAGCTCATTTCAGGGTCAAATATGACCCCAAGGTTGCGAACAATATGGTTCAGCCTCAGACAGATGTTAGGGAGAGGGGTGGGGTCAGTGGCTAGGGACCGAGCATGAAGCTCATTATGAGTGGAGTTCAGAAGCCTAGCCTATAAAACAAGAATGGTTGCTGTGCTCCAACAACCGACTGCCTCACTGGAAGCTTCTGCAACATGTTGCAGAGTATGGAGGAGCCCAATTTCAACTTGCGTGGGTTTCTGGCACATGGCATCAACACACTGCAGTCAACTGTGGAACATGGGGCCACTTCTGTAGAGATGCAGCTGGGCCTACAAGTCAAAAGCACTGGCGACTTCAATCAATGCTCAAACTGGTCCTGTTAAGGCTGTCGTCTACACCAGCTTGCAAAGCTTGGGGGACGACGTAGAGTGGAGCATCAGTCGCATGACAGACCTCCTACAGTTTGCTCTCTCGCACATCAGTGGGAGTACTGGGCAGCAGCCCACGTGGGAGTGGCACTTTGGGAGTTGCAGAAGCTGCTGTCTCTGAAGGTGGCGGCATGCCTGTTCCCCAGCCACCCACTCAACCAATGCACGTCCTGGTTTCATGAAGCCAGCTGGGCCAGACTGCCTCAGCAGCAACCGACTTGCTGCAGCCGTCTCAGGCCAAGATTCCTAGAGGTCACTGACTGTGGCCATCAAAGACCCCTTTTCAGAACTACATCAGCCTTCCACTACCCATGTTGAATACATTGGGGAAGCACCTCGTAGGAGCACAAAATTAGTTAAGAGAATACCTAAGACAGGCTCTAATTTAAATAACGCCATTATCGCAGTAAAACATCTCAAGCTGCTGCACAGGAGTATTTTAAGACAAAAAATTTGACACTGATCCACATAAGGATAAATTAGGGCAGGTAGGTTTTAAGGAGCATCTTATAGGATGAAAGAGAGGTAGCGAAGCGGAGAGGTTTAGGCAGGGAGTTCCAGAGCTTAGGGCCCAGGCAACAGAAGGCACGGCCACCAAAGGTTGAGCGATTATAATCAGGGATAAGAACATAAGAACATAAGAAATAGGAGCAGGAGTAGGCCAATCGGCCCCTCGAGCCTGCTCCACCATTCAATAAGATCATGGCTGATCGGATCCTAACCTCAAATCTTCTATCACTCTGCATCCACCCGAACCCATGTGATCTCCCGGGAGAGGCGAAAAACCAGATAAAGACCCAATGGCCAATTTGGGAGAAAAAAATCTGGGAAATTCCTCTCCGACCCATCTAGGCGATCGAAATTCTTCCAGGAGATCACTCTGTCCCTATATTTGCTACAGTACTTACCTTCTGTAAAGGCGATCTCCACCCCAGCCAGGAACAGGAATAAAACCATCTCCTGAAATCTAACAGAATTAGAACACAGTAGGAGCAGAACACGGCTACACGGCCCCTGGGCCCGCTCCACTACCCACAGGGCCATGACCATTCCGAACCCAAACTCATGTCCAATTTCCTGCCCGCTCCCCGTAACCCTTTATTCCCTTTACTTCTAGGAAACTATCTATTTCTGTTTTAAATTTATTTAATGATGTAGCTTCCACAGCTTTCTGGGGCAGCAAATTCCACAAACCTACCACCCTCTGAGTGAAGAAGTTTCTCCTCATCTCAGTTTTGAATGAGCAGCCCCTTATTTTAAGATTATGCCCCCTAGTTCTAGTTTCACCCATCATTGGGAACATCCTCACCGCATCCACCCGATCAAGCCCCTTCACAATCTTATATGTTTCAATAAGATCGCCTCTCATTCTTCTGAACTCCAATGAGTAGAGTCCCAATCTACTCAACCTCTCCTCATATGACCACCCCCTCATCCCCGGGATTAACCGAGTGAACCTTCTTTGTACTGACTCGAGAGCAAGTATGTCTTTTCTTAAGTATGGACACCAAAACTGTATGCAGTATTCCAGGTGCGGCCTCACCAATACCTTGTACAACTGCAGCAATACCTCCCTGTTTTTATATTCCAACCTCCTAGCAATAAAAGCCAACATTCCATTGGCCTTCTTAATCACTTGCTGCACCTGCATACTAACTTTTTGAGTTTCGTGCACCAGGACCCCCAGATCCCTTTGTACTACAGTACTTTCCAGTTTCTTGCCATTAAGATAATAACTTGCTCTATGATTTTTCCTGCCAAAGTGCATAACCTCACACTTTCCAGTATTGTATTCCATCTGCCAAATCTCTGCCCACTTACTTAGCCTGTCTATGTCCCTTTGCAGGTTTTTTATGTCCTCCTCACTCACTACTTTCCCTCCAATTTTTGTATCATCTGCAAACTTTGATATGTTACACTCGGTCCCCTCCTCCAAATCGTTAATATAGATTGTAAAGAGTTGGGGACCCAGCACTGACCCCTGCGGAACACCACTAGTTACTGGTTGCCAATCTGAGAACGAACCATTTATCCCAACTCTCTGCTTTCTGTTAGAGAGCCAATCCTCCACCCACGCCAGAATATTACCCCCAATCCCGTGATTTTTTATCTTGAGCAATAATCTTTTGTGTGGCACCTTGTCAAATGCCTTTTGGAAGTCTAAATACACTACGTCCACTGGTTCCCCTTTATCCACCCTGTATGTTACTTCCTCAAAAAACTCAAGCAAATTTGTTAAACATGACTTCCCCTTCATGAAACCATGCTGAGTTTGCCCTATTAAATTATGTTTATCCAAATGTCCCGTTACTGTCTCCTTAATAATGGACTCTAACATTTTACCAACCACAGATGTTAGGCTAACAGGTCTATAGTTTCCAGCCTTCTGCCTACTACCCTTTTTAAATAAGGGTGTTAAATAAGGATGCTCAAGAGGGCAGAATTAGAGGAGCGCAGATATCTCAGGGGGTTGTGGGGCTGGAGGAGATTACAGAGATAGGGAGGGGCGAGGCCATGGAGGGATTTGAAAACAAGGATGAGAATTTTGAAATCGAGGCAGTGCTTAACCGGGAGCCAATGTAGGTCAGCGAGCACAGGGATGATGAGTGAACGGGACTTGGTGCGAGTTAGGACACGGGCAGCCGAGTTTTGGATGACCTCAAGGGTAGAATGTGGGAGGCCAGCCAGGAGTGCATTAGAATAGTCAAATCTAGAAGTAACAAAGGCATTAATATTTGTACATGTTAGTGGAAGTTACACTTTATATTTTTCTGAAATGTTATTGTGCAGAGTTTGTGAGTAGTTGTTGACTGGGCAGTGCAACTAATGGATATACTCATGTTGGGGTTTGGGTTAAATGCAGTCCTCTAGAGTGTGGACGGACTGGGGAGTGATGTTGGGAAAAACTGCTGGTGAAACGTAGCAGAGATGGATTAAGTGAAGCGTTCTTCGATGAGCTACTGTCAAAGAGTTCTTGCAGCTGCCAAGATAGGTAGTCCTTGCTCTTCTCTCACCATTCACTGGGACCTTCTGGTCTTCTTGCTCCTTGACCACAGTGTCCTCTTCTATTGATAGCTTGATGGGTTGGCCCCATCACAAGGCTAAGTTGTGCAGCATGCAGGACACAACGATGATGCGTGACACTCTGTGTGTGCTGTACTGCAGGACACCTTCAGACCTATCCAGACAGTGGACCCATTGCTTTAAGAGGTCAATGGTTTGCTGTATGAGTGCTCTTGGTGGAAGCATGGACTGGTTGAATCTATGCTCGTCCTCGGATTGCGGCTTCCTGACAGATGCCAAGAGCTAAGTTTTTTGGGGATAGCCCTTGTCCCCAAGCAGCCAGCCTCTCACCGGATGAAAGAGTGAGGGATGGTGCAGGGTAAAAAGCATCATGACAGTGGGCAAAGACCTGCAGGATCCATTGCACACCAGTTGCTGAGAGAGTAGAATCTCTTCCTATGCATAAAAGCTCTGGGGCCTCATTATTGCAGCATGCAAGCCGATATCTGTGTGGTTGATGATGCCCTGCACCTAGAGTCATAGAGATTTACAGCACAGAAGGAGGCCATTCGTCCTGCCGTGCCTGTGCCGGCTCTTTGAAAGAGCATTCCTGCTTTAGTCCTGCATCCCCACATTTTGTCCTTAACCCTGTAAGTTTCCCATCCTCAAGTACCTGTCCAACTCCCTTTTAAAATTATTTATGAAATCAGCTTCCACCACATTTTCAGGTAGAGCGTTCCAGATCCCGACAACTCTCTGAGGGGAAGCCTGTAATTCTGGCTAAACCCAGAGCCTTGTCTTGCTATTCTGTGGCCTCCATGTGGAATGATATGAATTGGTTTGCTCTTGCAAATAGGGCATCTGTGACCTCTGCTATGCAGACATGTACAGCAGACTGGTTCGTGTTACTAATGTCTCCTTCAGCATCCTGGAAGGAGCCCGAGGTATAACAATGAAGAGCCACAGTGACCCAGACAGTGATGTGCAGGATCATGTACTTGGCTGAAAGTCATGTTGGAGTAGGTGACACAACTCAGGGACTGCCTCCCAGGAAAACCTCTGCACACGCACTGCTCCTCTGTAAGGTGCAGGGAGGAAGTCCTTGGCCTGTGGATGCTGGTGAGGGGGAGAGAGGTAAGGTTCCTGTGAGCTCTCCTTCATCTGCCTCCTCTTCCTGAATCTGCTGCTCCTCCTACTTTTCCTTTAGCCACAATGGCATTCCTACAAGCTCACCCATAATGGTACAGAGAGGTGCTGCCGGAAACCCCTGGTCCGAGGAGAACTCTAGGCTCAATGCCACAGTTACCTCCAAAGTTTCAGCTCACAGAAATCACCAAAATCAGCACATTCGTACCAACAACAACTTGCATTTGTATAGCGCCTTTAATATCCCAAGGCACTTCAGACAAAAATTAGACACCGAACCACATAAGGCGATATTAGGACAGGTGACCAAAAGCTTGGACAAAGAGGTAGGTTTTAAGGAGCGTCTTAAAGAAGGAGAGAGAGAGGTAGAGAGGTTTAGGGAGGGAATTCCAGAACTTGGGGCCTAAGCGGTCATAATGTACTTCCCAGCGTTTTACCTGAGACCAGTTGAGGATCCCTTTAGTTAGCGCTGATACGGTGCCCTTCCGACTAGTCCCGCCCATGATTTGTGGGCAGGTAACAGAACTGTCCATAAGAACATTGACTGAATGGAAAATGGCATTTGGATCCTGAAGCAGGCACAGGGTCCTCATTAGCATATATTTATTCAGTGCCAGCTAGTTTCAGGCGGGCGCACAGGAGACCTAAAAGAAAACTCGCTTCAAAATGGCTCAAGCGCAAAATGGGTGGGAGAATGCAGGTTGCTATTTTCAGGGGCCTAATGTCCCAATTTATAATGTAAATGGGGTGTCCAGCAGTTGAAAATCATCGCCGCTTAATAGACATCAGAGAAATCACACTCAAACCATGTCCGAAAACAAGCTACCCACCAACAAGTTTCAGATAAAGGCACTGCACAATCACCACAACATCCAGCAAGCCTTCCTCCCGCCACCCCACCCCCCTCCACATAATCGGTCAAAGAAGTAGAATACCCACCGAAAAAAACACATCTCCTAAAAACTCCAACGGCTGGTCAGCAACCCTGACATCCGTGAAACCCTGCCAAGTAGCCATGCTACCCTCCCCAAGCATCCACCAAGTAATCTCCAACCAAGCCCAAAAATCTGCTGAACAGCCCCGGACATCCATCAAAAACACTCAACGTGTGGCAAAACAGCCCCGTGACAAATGTCAAACAACCGCACAGCATTCCAACATAACAGGCCGTATTTTGTGACCCTCCACAGGTGCGTACAAGGTGCGTACGCGCCCGTAGGGGCCGCGCAAGTGCCGGGTTTCAGGCATGCGAAGCGCATGTGCTTGAAACCCGGCACTTGCGATCTGTCAAGAATTCTCTTGACCGATCACCCGCCTGCCCGGGAAAAGTGCCTCTGCGGGTGGAGAGTTGCGCTTTCTACACAGCTTCCGCCCGCTGAATGCCTGTCAAATTCTTACGCCTGGTAAAAGCAGGCGTAGGGTTTTAAAAAATAGAAAAATGAAATTTGATAACTCATTCATAAATTAAAAATACTCTTCAAAAAGATAAGTTTATTTTGTTTAAAATATTTAATTAAATGGCATTTTCATTCATTTTAAATATGTAATTAAAAAAAAAATGTATTTAATGTGTAGGTGTATTTTTTAGGTGATCCCCATTCATACTTTTGACAGTCGTGTACGTACAGAACTGTCAAAAGTATGAATGGGGATTCCCTTCTTCCATTGGTTGGGCCGGCCCATGTGATCCCAGGAGCGCCTACGAACCGCTTGCGCCCCTGGGACACGTGGGGCTCTGCCTGCGCGGACCTGGAGAGACCCGGGATTCCACCCGGGCCAGCAGGGAATTTCGTCGACATTTTGCAGGTCGGAAGCGTCCGCCCGCGGGGAGCCTCCGATCGCAAATGTTGGCCCAATATTAGCACCATGACTGTCCAGTCACCTGATATTCCATTACAACATGACGTTGCATTGAATCGCCCCCAGTAAAATCATACTCTCCAGCCATTTTGGTTGGAGGTCACTCAGATCAGGGAAAAAGAGCATTTTACTCTTTAAATGATACAAAGTCTATTCCAACGGTTGCCTGGCAAGTCTTGCCAAAGCCGTGATACATGAACCTAGTTATCAATGAAGTCTTTCCAATGCTCTGCTCACCCAGCTTGAATGTCCGTAGCAGATTCCTGAAATCGCCCCCTGATGTCATCGCGCGGAAGAAAAAGCATTTAAAATAAATACAAATGTCTTTTTCGCACGCGCACAGCCGAAATGAATGTTTTAAAAAAATATATATAACCTTTAAGGGATTAACTCGGAATGATTCTAACATGTGAACTTCGATGTAGCATATTAGACAGCAAGAGAACTTAATGCTTGCCCACTAGATGGCATGGATGCTCAGACGTGTACCCAATAGATTCAAAGAAACTGAGATATACCCTATCCATGGTTGAAGTGATAAAGAATGAAACTGCAACTTCTTTTTCAATAAAAAGGACCAGCTATCTCAGTTATCCCTCAGGAACCTGGCAAATGTGAAGGTTCAAGATTCGGTGACACCATTATAGAATTATTTAGTGAAATTGCTGTACTCCTATTTAAATTTCATGCAGGATTATGCAAAATTCATATAACATGCAGCCCTTTACATGACATTGATGAATGTCAAGATATTAATTCAAAAACCACCGTTAGATAATTTTCAACCCGTTTCTTCAGTTTGCATATCTTAAAGCTAAAGCATCTGTATTATTATTTCCAACTAGTATTTCTCCAAAATTTAATTTAGAATGTAATTTCTGTGCATGCCAATGTATTTCTAAAATGCAGAATTTGTTTTATTGCAGTCAACATTTTTCCAGTAGGTTCATTGTCGTTTGTCAAACTTTGTCAAACCTTCAAAGGGATTCAGATTATCGGTCTGCACGTTTTAAAGTCAAGCGCAGAATAATATTTACTGAAGACTGATAAGATATTGAATTATTTAGCAGCATGAATCAAATTATTATCTCATAATCTTACGCAAAGCCCTGAATTTTTAAACTTGTGCCCTAAACCAACATGAATGAAATCTCAGCAAAACCTTCACCAGATCAAACACGGTAATTTCATGATGCTCTGTAAATATGCGCACACTTTTCAGTCAAAGCCCTTAAGATTGTTCTTGGTTATTACGGTGTAAAGGTACAGTAGGTGCATTACTCAATTAAATTCTATGTTATGGTATTTATCTTCTAAATTGCTGACAATTTGCCACATAATTCTTATTAACTCGATAGCACAGTAGCCTATGAATTTGAAGGTGGTAGACCCAAGCCCACTGCATATAACCCAGTGTAGTGTACTATGGAAGGAGTGCTGTATTGACAAAGTTACTGTCCTTCGGATGAGACAGCTGCCTGTTCCAGTGGCTCTGGTTCAGGTGGTCAAGATCCCTTGGCACTATTCAAGTATCCTGCCAACATTTATTCCTGTACTGACATCATCGAAAAAACAGATTAACTCGTCGTTCATCTCATTACTGTTTGTTGGATCTCACTGTGAGCAAAATGACTGCATACAAAACAGGGGTGACAGAAGTTCATAGTCATTTATTGAATGTGGGACCTTTTGGGATGGTTCCAAGATACATAGATACATAGATACATAGAAGATAGGAGCAGGAGTAGGCCATTCGGCCCTTCGTGCCTGCTCCGCCATTTAATGAGATCATGGCTGATCCTTTAATTCAGTATCCCGTCCCCGCCTTCTCTCCGTAACCCTTAACCCCTTTTGCCCGTAGAAATATATCTAATTCCCTCTTAAATATATTTAATGAGCTGGCATACACTGCCCTCTGTGGCAATGAGTTCCACAGGTTCACCACTCTCTGAGTGAAGAAATTCCCCCTCATCTCTGTCCTAAATGGTTTAGCCCTTATCCTTAAATTATGTCCTCTAGTTCTGTTCTCACCCGCCAAGGGAAACATTCCTTCTGCATCCAGTCTGTCTAGACCTGTCAGAATTTTATACACTTCTATGAGGTCCCCTCTCAATCTTCTAAACTCCAGTGTGTACATCCCTAAACTACATAGTCTCTCCTCATAGGTCATTCCCGCCATTCCTGGTATCAGCCTGGTGAATCGCCGCTGCACCCCCTCCATGGCAAGAACATCCTTCCTCAGATGAGGCGACCAAAACTGTACACAGTACTCGAGGTGTGGTCTCACCAGTGCCCTGTACAGCTG
Organism: Somniosus microcephalus; assembly: GCF_052327205.1. Lineage (NCBI taxonomy): Eukaryota > Metazoa > Chordata > Chondrichthyes > Squaliformes > Somniosidae > Somniosus > Somniosus microcephalus. Next base: position 330,171,307 of record NC_140990.1, on the reverse strand, counting down.
CAGCAAGGTATCCCTGTTCCTGTATTCTAACCCTTTTGCTATGAAGGCCAGCATACCGATTGCCTTCTTGACCGCCTGTTGCACCTGCATGCTCGCCTTCAGTGACTGGTGTACAAGAACACCCAGGTCTCTCTGTACTTCCCCCTCTCCCAATCTATTGCCATTTAAATAATAATTTGCCCTCCCGTTCCTGCACCCAAGGTGGATAACTTCGCACTTGTCCACATTATAGTGCATCTGCCATTTATCCGCCCAATCGCCCAGTCTGTCCAAATCGCTCTGGAGCTTCCTGGTCTCTTCCTCTGAGCCCACCCCCCCTCCTAGTTTAGTGTCGTCTGCAAATTTGGAAATGCTGCATCCGACTCCCTGATCCAGGTCATTAATGTAAATTGTGAACAGCTGGGGGCCCAGGACAGATCCCTGTGGTACCCCACTTGTTACTGCCTGCCATTCAGAAAATGAGCCGTTTATTCCAACTCTCTGTTTTCTATCTGACAGCCAGTTCCCTATCCACGCCAAAACTTTCCCCTTTATCCCATGAGCCTCAATTTTCCATGCTAATCTTTTATGTGGGACCTTATCGAAGGCCTTTTGGAAGTCCAGGTACACCACATCTACTGGCTCTCCCCCATCTATTCTACCAGTTACTCCCTCAAAAAATTCCAATAGATTAGTCAAGCACGATTTACCCTTTGTAAATCCATGTTGACTCTGTCCTATCCTGTCCCCATTTGCTAAGTGCTCCGCTATTTCATCCTTAATGATGGACTCCAGCATTTTGCCCACAACTGATGTAAGGCTTACAGGTCTGTAATTACCTGCTTTTTCCCTACCCCCCTTTTTGAATAGTGCCTCTGATGGTGCTATATAAATACAACGGTGCAGAAATTCCGATCCCTACGGGTGTGTACGCGCTGGGTACTCACCCGTAGGGACATTGGAAATGCCGGTTTCAGCCATGCACAGCGAATGTGCTGGAAACTGGCATTTCTGATCTGTCAAGAAAGCTCTTGACAGATCCTCCGGCTGCCCGGGAGAAGGGCCTCTGCGGGCGGAGAGTTCCGATTTTGGGAGACCCTCCGCCCGCAGAAAACATTTACAATTCTTGCGCCTGGTAAAAGATTTATCATTTAAAAATACTTTAAAGATAGGTAAGTTTATTTTTAGCCCCGTTAAAAACTTTAATTATTTATTTCAAAAAATAAAATTTATTGTAATTTATAGTCATTTTAAAAATGTGATTTAAAAAAAAAATGTATTTAAAGTTTTACTATGTTTGGGGGGTGATCTCTATTCATATATTTGACAGGTCTTCCTGTCGAATCTATGAATGGAGATTCCCTGCTCTGATTGGCTCCCCATGGCCCACGTGATCCCAGGGACGCTGCGAACCGCCTGCGCCTCTGGGATACGTGGGCCCTGCGCACTGGTAGTTCGGAGAGGCCCAGCAATGGAACTCTGCGCCTCCTGGGAGCGCTCCAGTCTTGGCGCAGATTTTTCCAGATCGCAGCCCTCCGCCCGCGGGAAGCCTGCGATCGGAATTTCTGGGCCAATATTAGCTAGCTAGCTTTCTTTCTTTCTTTTTCTTTCTTTCGTTAATACCTGTAGATTGTAGAAGAAAAGTAGGGAGCCAAAGAATTCTATAAATATAATGCCCTTGAAAGAATGAATACATCCTACGCATAATCGACATACATATCTTAACCCCATTATCATTACATGGGAACTCGGGAACAGTACCCGTGGATTGGAGGGTAGCTAATGTTACCCCAATATTTAAAAAGGGGGGTAGAGAGAAAGCAGGGAATTATAGACCAGTAAGCCTTACATCGGTTGTGGGCAAAATGCTAGAGTCCATTATTAAGGATAAAATAGCGGAGCACTTGACAAATGGGGAAAGGATCGGACAGAGTCAACATGGATTTACAAAGGGTAAATCGTGTTTGACTAATCTGCTGGAATTTTTTGAGGAGGTAACTGGTAGAATAGATGGGGGAGAGCCAGTGGATGTGGTGTACCTTGACTTCCAGAAAGCCTTCGATAAGGTTCCACACAAAAGATTATCATGCAAAATTAAGGCTCATGGGATTGGGGGCAAAGTATTAACGTGGATAGAGAACTGGCTGGCAGATAGAAAACAGAGAGTTGGAATAAACGGCTCGTTTTCGGAGTGGCAGGCAGTGACCAGCGGGGTGCCGCAAGGATCTGTCCTGGGACCCCAGCTGTTCACAATATATATAAATGATCTGGATCAGGGAATTGGATGCAATATTTCCAAATTCGCTGACGACACTAAACTAGGAGGAGGGGTGGGCTCTGATGAGGATGTCAGGAGGCTACAGTGCGATTTGGACAGGTTGGGGGAATGGGCGGATACGTGGCAGATGCACTATAATGTGGATAAATGCGAGGTTATCCACTTTGGGGGTAAAAACAGGAGGGTAGATTATTATCTAAATGGCAATAGATTGGGAGATGGGGAAGTGCAGAGGGACCTGGGTGTTCTTGTGCACCAGTCACTGAAGGAGAGCATGCAGGTGCAACAGGCGATTAAGAAGGCAAATGGTATGTTGGCCTTCATATCAAGGGGGTTCGAGTATAGGAATAGGGATACCTTACTACAGCTGTACAAGGTGCTGGTGAGACCGCATCTGGAGTATTGTGTACAGTTTTGGTCGCCCCATCTGCGGAAGGATGTTCTTGCCATGGAAAGAGTGCAACGACGATTCACCAGGCTGATACCTGGAATGGCGGGAATGACCTACGAAGAGAGATTAAATAGTTTGGGCTTGTACTCACTGGAGTTTAGAAGATTGAGAGGGGATCTCATCGAAACATATAAAATTATGGCAGGCCTGGACAGGCTGAATTCAGAGAGAATGTTTCCAATGGCCGGGGAGCACAGAACCAGGGGCCACAGTCTAAAAATAACGGGCAAATCATTTAAAACAGAGATGAGGAAGAATTTCTTCACTCAAAGAGTGGTGAGCCTGTGGAATTCCCTGCCACAGAGGGCTGTGAAGGCTAATTCAATAAATATTTTCAAGAGAGAATTGGATATATTTCTGAAGGCTAAGGGGATTAAGGGTTACGGAGAAAAGGCGGGGACGGGGTACTGAACTGGTAAGATCAGCTATGATCTCAGACGAAGATCAGCCATGATCTCATTGAATGGCGGAGCAGGCTCGAAGGGCCGAATGGCCTACTCCTGTTCCTATCTCTATGTATCTATGTACATTCAATCTCCATTCATTTACGATTCCCATTTTATTACAGTACCTACTAATCCCAATTTTCTTTGCATATTCAGAGTGAGTAGTGACACCATTGTGTCAGCCAATGAGTTGGAGGTGGGGCAGGACCTAGGGCAGGACTTACAGCAAACAGAGTCTATTCTACCATAAACAGAATCTATTTAAACAGAGGGCCGGACTTTGATGGGGGCGGGCTGCGTAGTCGGGAGTGGGGGCACCGATTTTCTGTCAGGAAACCCGGAAGTTCAGGTTTCCCAACAAGCTGTGGCGTTTTAACTCCACAGCGTGTGTGGTTTTGACTTGACAGATTCCCTGCCCGAAAGTCAACCTGATTGACAGGCCTGACTTCCAGTTGGGCGGGGAGCACTCCACGGAGGCTGCAGCCACAGGTAAGTCGCCTGCTGCTGCTGCTAGTGGGCGTGTGTGGGGGGGGGGGATCCGATTCTCAACCCCGGGTGAGGTCTGATCCCCGGCCCGTGGGGGTTTATGGGGAGGGGGTGTCTGATGGGTTGGGAGCTTGAAGCCCTTGCCTTCTCTTCGAAGCTATCCTCACTTCCATTCAGCTGCCGTGTTTCTTGAGGCCTGGGCAATGCAGGTTAAATCAGAGGCTGCCAGCCTCATTAAAATATTTAATTGGCCAGCCCGCCTCCTGGGAGCGGGTTGGCTGCCCGCTCCTTGTCGCGCCTCCGTTAAACCTGGAAGTGGGCAGGTTGGAGGCGGGTTGGGGACGGGGTTGAGATTTTAAAACTTTTAACATCTCAATCGACTCCAACCCACCCATTTTTGGTGGTTAAGATTCAGCCCAGAGTCTACACACCAGAGCAAACAGATCTCAGGACCGAAACGACAGCAGAATCTCCTGATAAAAGTAGGATTAATTCTCCTGCAAAATGCAGTGTGTTTTTTTTTTATTTGTTCATGGGCGTCGCTGGCAAGGCCCAGCATTTATTGCCCATCCCTAATTGCCCTTGTGAAGGTGGTGGTGAGCCGCCTTCTTGAACCACAGAGAGCAGTTAAGTGTCAACCACATTGCGGTGGGTCTGGAGTCACATATAGGCCAGACCGGGTAAGGACGGCAGATTTCCTTCCCTAAAGGACATTAGTGAACCAGATGGGTTTTTACGACAATCCGGTAGTTTCATGGTTACCATTACTGATACGAGCTTTTTAATTGCAGATTTATTTAATTGACAGAATTTAAATTCCTCAGCTGCCATGGTGGGATTTGAACTCACAGCTCCAAATCATTAGTCCAGGCCTCTGGATTACTAGTTCAGTAACATAACCACGACGCTACCATGAAGGATAGTTACATAATACAAATTATGTGTGTAAAATTAATCCCAGTCACTTACAACAGTGTCTCCAGGCGTGATTGACGGGGGAATTAACAATCATCTCCATTCTGGCTGGGACTTGTAGGGCTGGATTTTGCCAGCCCTGGGAAGGTCGATTTGGAGGCAAGACTGCCAGGAAAATGGCAGAATCTGGGGGCAGGTGCCCAACCCGCCCCCGACCCACCTCCATGCCGTCTTGCCAGGAGGCGGGTAGCCGTCCCACACCGGGTCCCATCTCCTTGGAGGCGTGAAGGGATTACAGCCACTTAACTGCCTGTTAACAAGGAGTTAACAGGCAGATAAGAGGATTATCCCCATTTTGCCCACACAAGTGCAGGCTTCCCGAAGGCTCCGAAATCCGCCAGGGTCACCGAGGCGAGTAGTGGGTCTGCGGGGGTCGGAGGGGTCCAAAAGTGTGCTGTGAAGGTAAGTGATGGGTGCAAGTGTGGAGAGGTGAATATGTGAGGTAAGTGGAAAGTGTTAGTAAAAGTGTACTTACCTTTGTTTCTTCTTGCAGGCTTCAATCGGTGGGTATGCGGAGATATGACAGATGGCCGTTGCATTCTCCAATGTAACAACCATCTAATTTCTGCAAAAGAAAGAGGTTTGATGAGGTCTTGAATTCAAGAACTCATCCAACTACAAAGAATGTTAGTGTTTGACAGCTTCATGGAGCTGTCAAACGATGACAATTCATCTGTCAAAAGTTTTTTGACAGATGAAACATCATACGTTGATGTTCTCTGTAACCGGCTTTCCCTTAATTGGCCGGCTAAACCCGCTGGGCGGGCTTAACAAGGTCAATCAAGGGAAAATAGCCTGGGTTGGCCAGAAGGTGATGGAGGCGGGATTGAAACCCGACAAGTGGGAGTCCCGCCTCCAAAAGCTCCCCCTTGGCAAAATCCAGCCCATGGTTTCACTACATGCAGCCTTACATATTTGATGGGATTTTTGGCTTCAATGTTCGTGACACATTAAAAGTAATGGTTGGAAAATTATGTGGTGAGTGTGCAGAATGTTCGCATAGGTGCTCCCAGTGTGTGCCAGGAAAGGAAAATCCGGTTCCTCTGTTTATCCTCATTCTATATTTTCATTGCCTTCAATTTTTTTACTTGCGCTTCTACGTATTGTTAATTCCCAGGCCTCATTTAAATGCCACTGGCCAACTTCCCACCCATTCTAGGCAGGAAGCTGTTGGGAAGTGGCGCCAATTAACGCAGCCCAGAGGCTGCTCCCCTGCACCTCCACCCACCCCCCCTCCCCAAACCGGTAAATCCGTGGGCTCTGCTGCCGGGTCATCCCATGGGTGTCCCCACCATCAGGAGGGGAGGGGTGAGATCATGGGCGGGGGGAGGCCAAAGATTTCCCGGCTCCGCGTTGAAATAATAAAAATAAAATCAACCCTACCTTTATGCGCCTCACCTGGCCCCGATCCACTCCCGGGCTGGGAGGGCCTGGGGGGAAACGGACTGCCGTACATAGTGCGGTCGGGTCCTGACAATGTCATCGGGTCCCAACATGCGTATGCTTAAAAAAAAAAGGACCCGGCCTGATTTGGGCGAGTGTCCGTAACGTCTGTTGTGAAAATCCCAAACGGTCAGCTCCTGGGAGCCCCAGGGCGGGTAAATGCCCTGGGGCATTTTAACTGCCCGACTACCCTGTTTCTGCCAGGCGGGCAGGGTTAAAATCAGCTTATAGGCGCCGCAATGGATCTAATATTGGTCTCCAGCCATAACTTGGCAGAAATCAGGATTTTAGTGTTTGCGCATGCAGCAAGATATGTTTCCATATGCATAAACTTTATATAGCCGCATAGATCAAGAAAAATAGCGCACACATAAACATTACTGAGAGAAAGAATAGCAGAGTGAGATGGCAGGACTCACCGCTCCAAGTTTTACTATCGACTGACATTAGTTTGACTTGGAAGAGTATTTCATGAGTTGTATTTCAGGCCTTGAACTGACATTAACACAATAAGAGCAGAGTGCGATAAAAAGAAAAAAAAATAAGGAAATCCCAAATAAAAATTGAAAATGCTGGAAGTACAAAGCAAGTCCAATTGAAAAAGTAAAGGTTAATATTTTGGCCTTCACTTCATCTGACTTAGTAGACACCCAACACATGAGCATGTCTCATTGCAGTGGGGTTATTCATCAGAAACATAGAAACAGGAGGAGGCCATCCAGCCCCTCAAGCCTGTTCTACCATTCAGTTAGATCATGGCTGATCTGTATCTTAATTCCGTTTACCCGCCTGGGTTCCATATCCCCTTAACACTCTTACCTAACACAAATCTAGTCAACTTTGCAGATAGAGATGATGCTACTGTTTATGTTAATCCAATATTAGCAGACATGCTACCTACAAGATTAATCCTTGTTAATATAGTTTGCTATACCGCTCCACACTTAACTAAGCGGCTGCGAGGCAACTCTTACAGAGAGCTTTACGACAAAAAAGGTTTAATACCATATTCCAAGGATTCACAAGTGCCCAACCTGAGCAGCCAGGGGTACCAATTGAAGTTTATACTTCAGATAGTTGCCACCTGACCGAGGAAGCCTTCTTGATTTCAATTAATGCGATATTCAGGATTTCTGCCGCGGTTCAACCAAATGCTTCAACTGAAGTGTTATCGCTGAAGTGGAAAAATACCAGCTGAAGGTTTTAACACTGCTCGTCAAGCTGAGTGAGCCTGTCAGCCTGCCAGAATAATTTCAGCTACTGTGTCACCTTTCAAGCCTTTGGATGTTCCTTCTGTACAACCAGCCAGTGCAGCATTCAACAGTGATCAATTTTTATTCAACGCTACTCAGGGTAGCTGCAGCAAAGGTTGCTTGGATTCCAGCTGGGTGGAGACTACTCATTCAGTTCACTGCTCTTCTCCGGTTTTATTTCCCACTGTGGGTAAAGCTGAACCAAAAAAAAAAAGACGTGGATAATGGATTCTTAAGGACAAGCAAACTCTTTACTTACTGGGAATATTGAGTACTTTGCTCACTGGGAGACCTGTGAGTTAGCTTTAGGAAGAAAGCAAAAGACATGACTGTTTCAACAGACTATACAGTGGCAGGATATGCTTCTCTGATATATACTCTATTCCTCGTTTTAGACAACCTAACATTGCATTTGCTTTCTTGACAGTAAAGAACTTGCATTTAAATAGTGTTTTTCACGACTTCAGAATCTCCCAAAGTGCTTCACAGTTTGATGTTTTGAGGTATTTGTCTACACTGACTCCCATATCCCTTTCTTGATACGTCTTTGCCGTCTACTAATCCTATACTTCATCAGCTTATTTTTACCCATAAGTGCATGACTTGACACTTATCCACAGTAAACTGCATCTGCAAATTCTCCACCCACTTCTGACAACAGGCCATGTCCCCTTGTAGCGTGTCTGCATCTTACACCGTATTAAACCACGCCTGCTATTTTGGTGTCAACCACAAACTTTGAGATAAAGCCACTGACACTTTTCTCGAGATCCTTTTGAAAATGTTGAAGGGTACTAGTCCTGACACCAAGCCCTATGGGACACAACTTGTCACTCCCTTTCACCCAGAATACTTCCCATTTACACAGACCTTCTAATTCCTATCGTTCAACCATGATGCGATTTGCCTTAACAGAATACTGTAACTGTTACTATTCTGCGAGACACCTCATCAAAAGCTTTACAGAATTCTAAAATTAACATTGCCACCACTGAATATATCCTTAGTTATATTAATCAAAAAAATCTACTAAATTGCTCTGGCACAATTTCCCTTGTATATCTCGCTAGATGTTCCAACAACTTGTTATTGATAATCGATTCTAGAATTTTCTCTGGTACTGATGTTAGAATAACTGGTCAATATTTTCCCAGATCCCTTGGATTTGTTTTCTGTTGCAGTGCACCAGGGTATTTTTCCACAGATCAGTAACCATCAGCATGGACACGTGGGCAAGAGCTCACCATTGTCACTCTGCCAGCTCTCTTTGGGACATATTGTTACATAGAACTGCATAGAAATTACAGCGCAGAAACAGGCTATTCTGCCCAACTGCCTATGCTGGTGTTTATGCTCCACATGAGCCTCTTACTTCATCTAACCCGATCAGCATACCCTTCTATTCCCTTCTCTCTAATGTACTTATCTAGCATCCCCTTAACTGCATCTGTGTGGCTGCAGTGTGCACCATCTACAAGATGCACTGCAGCAACTCACCAAGGCTTCTTCGACAACACCTCCCAAACCCGTGACCTCTACCACCTAGAAGGACAAGGGCAGCAGGCGCATGGGAACACCGCCACCTGCAAGTTCCCCTCCAAGTCACACACCATCCTGGCTTGGAATTATATCGCCGTTCCTTCATCGTCACTGGGTCAAAATCCTGGAACTCCCTCCCTAACAGTACGGTGGGAGTACATTCACCACATGGATTGCAGCGGTTCAAGAAGGCGGCTCACCACCATCTTCTCAAGGGCAATTAGGGATGGGCAATAAATGTTGGCCTTGCCAGCAACGCCCATGAATGAATTAAGAAAAATAATTTGCCTCAACTACTCCATGTGATAGCAAGTTCCATATTCTAACCACTCTCTCAGTAAAGAGGTTTCTACTGAATTCCTTGGTGGATTTATTAGTGACTTATCTTATATTCATGGTCCCTAGTTTTGAGCTCACTCACAAGTGGAAACACCTTCTCTACAATTACCCTATTAAACCACAACATCTAGAGAAAAGAGCTCCAGCCTGTTCAGTCTTTCCTGATAGTTATAACTTATTATGACCTATTATAACTATTGTATGACCCTTTTTGTGTGATCCAAACATTAGGATCATTGTTTCAGCAAACGAAATGTCTGGCTGCATCGTGACTGTGTCTTTTTGTACATGCTTTGGTGGGGATACAGTTTGGATGTTCATAGATTGGCATCCTTCTCTGCTGAATGTCTTGGAACATTCCAGAGGTGCAGTTGATGACACTTTCTACCCTATTGGCCTCGTCTCCTGGTGAATTTTAAATAATAATCAAAACAGCACAGAAACAGGCTATTATTATCTTTCGGATAAGACGTTAAATCGAGGCCCCGTTTGCTCCCTCAGTTGGACATAAATGATCCCATTGCACTATTTTGAAGAAGAGCAGTGTCCCCGGTGCCCTGGCCAATATTTATCCCTCAATCAACATCACAAAAAAAACAGATTATCTGGTCATTACCACATTGCTGTTTGTGGGAGCTTACTGTGCACAAATTGGCTGCCGCGTTTCCTACGTTAGAACAGTGACTACACTTCAGAAAGTACTTCATTTGCTGTACAGAGCTTTGGGACGTCCTAAGGTCATGAAAGGCGCTATATAAATGCAAGTCTTTCTTTCTTAATAATGCAATAATGAAATACAAACTGGCTAGTACTTGTCAGCCTGGTAAAGCCTGCAGCAAAATTGCTGAACACCATCAATAGTCCTGCCATTACTGGTAGCTCACTGCTGATGTTCCTTGGCTACAGGCCTGGCTCCAAGAGACAGCACAATTCGTTAATTGCTTCCTTGATGAGAAGAACCTCTTCACGCAGTACTTCTCAGTGAGCATTAGGTAACTCTGTTGCTTGCAGTAGATTGCCTAAGAGGTTCTGCTGGTTCTCCTCAGAACTACCTAGCCCTTCTAAGCTGCTCGTCCTCCAACAATATAAGACTTGATGATGCACCCATACTGCTCTGTGGATTGAAATAATTCAATTGGTCCTGTGCATTGAAAGAATTGAAATCAATATAGGTGCTGAACCCTTTCTGACTACACTGCCTCAATGTGATATTTGATGTAGGTGCCATTAATGCTACATGCTTTTCATGGCCAGCATGAACATATATGCACAGTCACCATTCATTTTGGTTGACAAGCACTTAACAAAGAAAAAGTGACTGTTTAAGGCAGGTTTGCGCATCACCTTACATTAAGCCAGTTTACTCCTGTTAGCAATTGTAAGGCAATAAAATTGTGACTACTTCTTTTATGCTAACACGGAAAATTATCGCACCGAATGCACACTTAGCACTTTTTTTTTTATTCGTTTAAGGGATGTGAGCATCGCTGGCAAGGCCAGCATTTATTGCCCATCCCTAATTGCCCTTGAGAAGCTGGTGGTGAGCCGCCTTCTTGAACCACTGCAGTTCGTGTGGTGAAGGTACTCCCACAGTGCTGGAAAGGAGGGAGGGTAGAGGTCATGGGTTTGGGAGGTGCTGCCGAAGAAGCCTTGGTGAGTTGCTGCAGTGCATCTTGTAGATGGTACACACTGTAGCCACAGTACGCCGGTGGTGGAGGGAATGAATGTATAAGGTGGTGGATGGGGTGCCAATCAAGCGGGCTGCTTTGTCCTGGATCGTGTTGAGCTTCTTGAGTGTTGTTGGAGCTGCACTCATCCAGGCAATTGGAGAGTATTCCATCACACTCCTTACTTGCGCCTTGTAGATCGTGGAAAGGCTTTGGGGAGTCAGGAGGTGAGACACTCGCCACAGAATATCTAGCCTCTGACCTGCTCTTTTTGCCACAGTATTTATGTGGCTGGTCCAGTTAAGTTTTTGGTCAATGGTAACCCCCAGGATGTTGATAGTGGGGGATTCGGTGATGGTAATACGGTTGAATGTCAAGGAGAGGTGGTTAGATTCTCGCTTGTTGGAGATAGTCATTGCCTGGCACTTCTGTGGCGTGAATTCATTAATGGCTTCCTTTAATGAAAATGGGAAAAATTATAAGGTAAAATTAAAAGCTCTTTATCTGAATACACGCAGCATTCATAACAAAATAGATGAGTTGACGGCACAAATAGAAATAAATGGGTATGATCTGATAGCTATTACAGAGACGTGGTTGCAAGGTGACCAAGGCTGGGAACTGAATATTCAGGGGTGTTTGACATTGTGGAAGGATAGGCAGAAAGGAAAAGCAGGTGGGGTAGCTCTGTTACTAAAGGATGAGATCACTGCAGTGGTGTGGAATGATATTGGCTCAGAAGCTCAAGGTGTAGAATCAGTTTGGGTGGAGAAATAGTAAGGGTAAGAAGTCACTGGTGGGAGTAGTCTATAGGCCCCCAAACAGCAGCTTTACTGTAGGACAGAGCACAAATCAAGAAATAATGGGGGCTTGTAAGAAAGGTACTGCAATAATTATGGGCGATTTTAAACATCATATAGATTGGACAAATCAAACTGGCAAGGGTAGCCTTGAGAACGAGTTCATAGAATGTATTTGGGATGGTTTCTTAGAGCAATACATTGAGGAACCAACCAGGGAGAAGGCTATTTTAGATCTGGTAATGTGCAATGAGACAGGATTAATTAATGATCTCATAGTAAAGGATCCCCTAGGAAAGAGTGATCATAGCATGGTAGAATTTCAAATTCAGTTTGAGGGTGAGAAACTTGGGTCTGAAACTAGTGTCCTAAACTTAAATAAAGACAATTACAAGGGTATGAGGACAGAGTTGGCTAAAGTGGACTGGGAAAATAGATTAAATGATAAGATGGTAGATCAGCAGTGGCAGACATTTAAGGAGATATTTCATAAATCTCAGCAAAGGTGTATTCCAGTGAGAAAGAAAGCCTCTACGAGAAGGAGGCACCATCCATGGCTAACTAAGGAAGTTAAGGATGGCATCAAATTGAAAGAAAAGGCATAAAATGTTGCAGAGATTAGTGGTAGGCCAGAGGATTGGGACATTTTTAGAAACCAGCAAAGGATGACTAAAAAAATTATAAAGAGGGAAAAGATAGAGTATGAGAGTAAATTAGCAAATAATATACAAACAGACAGTAAGAGCTTCTTCGGGTATATAAAAAGGAAGAGAGTAGCTAAAGTAAATATTGGTCCCTTAGAGGATGAGACTGGGGAATTAATAATGGGAAATAGAGAAATGGCAGAGACTCTAAACAATTATTTTGGATCGGTCTTCACGGTAGAAGACACTAAAAACATCCCAATAATATTAGATAATCAAGGGGCTATAGGGAGGGAGGAACTTAAAAGAATCTATCACTGGAGAAAAAGTACTAGGCAAACTAATGGGGCTAAAGGCCAACAAGTCCCCTGGACCTGATGGCCTGCATCCTAGGGTCTTAAAAGAAGTGGCTGCAGAGATAGTGGATGCGTTGGTTGTAATCTACCAAAAATCCAAGGATTCTGGAAAGGTCCCAGCGGATTGCAAAACCGCAAATGTAATGCCACTATTCAAGAAAGGAGGGGGACAGAAAGCAGGAAACTATAGGCCAGTTAGCCTAACAGCTGTCATTGGGAAAATGTTGGAATTCATTATTAAGGAGGTAATAGCAGGACATTTAGAAAATCATAAGACAATTAAGCAGAGTCAATATGGTTTTATGAAAGGGAAATCATGTTTGATAAATTTGCTTGAGTTCTTTGAGGGTGTAGCAAACATGTTGGATAAAGGGGAACCAGTGGATGTAGTGTATTTGGATTTCCAGAAGGCATTCGATAAGGTGCCACATAAAAGGTTACTACACAAGATAAGAGCGCACGGGGTTGGGGGTAATATTTTTGGCATGGATAGGGGATTGGCTAACTAACAGAAAACAGAGAGTCAGGATAAATGGGTAATTTTCCGATTGGCAACTAGTAACTAGTGGGGTGCCACAGGCATCAGTGGTGAGGCTCAACTATTTACAATCTATATTAATGACGTGGATGAAGGGACCGAGTGTACTGTAGCCAAATTTGCTGATGATACAAAGATAGGTGGGTTAGCAAGTTGTGAGGAGGACACAAAGGGCTGGATTTTCATTGAGGAGTCAGGTAGGAGGTGGGACTACAACTTTCAGGGTTGTAGTCCCGCCTCCATCGAGTTCTGGCCAACCCACATGATTTTGACTTGATTGACTTTATTGAGCCCGCCCAGCGGGCTCAGCAGGCCAATTAAAGGCCACCCGGCAACAGGTGACGTCACAGATTGATATTTCATCTGTCAAGACCTTTTGACGGATGCAATGTCAGTGTTTCACAGCTGTTTGAAGCTGTCAAACACTGGCAGTCTGTACTCCAGGTTAATTCCTTCCTGTCAGGATGATTTAGAGATCTCCCCGGAACAGAAAACTGAATGCTGGAACTTTTGACAGATCGCGGCCATTCTGCTTTCTGTGCCGGTGGGATGAGGGACCCCCGAGACCTGAGGGAAGGAAGGCTGTAAAGGTAAGTAAATGTAAGTACAACTTCGTTGAACACTTTACACACTTACCTCTGCACTCGTGCACCCATCACTCCCCTGAAGACCGGACATCTCGAACCCTCCAAGCCCTTCATCCCGACAGCCCGCTTTGCTAACTTGACGTGGTTTGGCGCTGTCGGGAATCCCAAATTTCAACAATGAAAATAGGGATTAGGCTAAAAACTGCCTGTTAACTACCTGTTAACAGGCAGTTAATTGGCACTAAACCCCTTCCTGCCTCGGGGAGGCGGGTCCCAGTGCGGGTCGGGTACCCGCCTCCTTTGAAACTGACATGGAGGCGGGTTGGGGGCGGGATGGGTTGGTGCCCCCCGATTTTGGGATTTTAACGCCCCGCACGCCTCCAATCCTGCCTCCACGGCCCAATGAAAATCCTGCCCAAAGAGTCTGCAACGGGGATATAGAGAGGTTAAGTGAGTGGGCAAAAATTTGGCAGATAGAGTACAATATGGGAAAATGTGAGGTTATCCACTTTGCAAGGAAGAATGTAAAAGCAAATTATTATTTAAATGGAGTGAGAGTACAAAATGCTGCAGTACAAAGGGATTTGGGGGTCCTAGTACATGAAACACAAAAAGTTAGCATGCAGGTACAGCAAGTAATTAGGAAGGCAAATGGAATATTGGCCTTTATTGCAAGGGGTATGGAGTATAAAAGTAGGGAAGTTTTGATGCAACTTTACAGGGCGCTGGTGAGACTGCACATGGAGTACTGCGTACAGTTGGGGTCTCCATCTTTAAGGAAGGATAAACTTGCATTGGAGGCAGTGCAGAGAAGGTTCACTAGGTTGATTCCTGGGATGAAGGGGTTGATGTATGACAAAAGGTTGAGCAGGTTGGGCCTATACTCATTGGAGTTTAGAAGAATGAGAGGGGATCTTATTGAAACATATATAAGATTCTGAGGGGGGTTGACAGGGTGGATGCTGAGAGGATGTTTCCCCTCGTGGGGGTATCTAGAACTAGGGGGCACTGTTTCAGAATAAGGGGTCGTCCATTTAAGATGGTGATGAGAAGGAATTTTCTCAGAGGGTCGTGAATCTTTGGAATTCTCTACCACGGAGAGCTGTGGAGGCGGAGTCACTGAATATATTCAAGGTGGAGATTGACATACATTTGAACTACAAGGGAGTCGAGGGGTTGGGGGAGAGAGCGGGAAAGTGATGTTGAGGACAAGATTGGATCAGCCATGATCTTATTGAATGGCGGAGCAGGCTCGAGGGGCCGATTGGCCTACTCCTGCTCCTGTGTCTTATGAACGTTACCCTACACTTATCAGCCCAAGCCTGAATGTCGTCCAGGTCTTGTTGCATGTGAGCATGGACTGCTTCATTATCTGAGGGGTTGTGAATGGCGCTGAACACTGTGCAGTCATCAGTGAACATCCCCATTTCTGACCTTATGTTGGAGGGAAGGTCATTGATGAAGCAGCTGAAGATGGTTGGGCCTAGGACACTCCCCTGAGGAACTCATGCAGCGATGTCCTGGGGCTGTGATGATTGACCTTCAACCACCACAGCCATCTACCTTTGTGCTAGGTATGTCAAGGGCTGTCACTCTCACCTCACCTCTGGAATTCAACTCCTTTGTCCATGTTTGGACCAAGGCTGTAATGAGGTCGGGAGCTGAGTGGTCTTGGCAGAACCCAAACTGGGCATCAGTGAGCAGGTTATTGGTGAGTAAGTGCCGCTTGATAGCACTGTCGATGACACCTTCCATCACTTTGCTGATGATTGAGAGTAGACAGATGGGGCAGTAATTGGTTGGGTTGGATTTGTCCTGCTTGTTGTGGACAGGACATACCTGGGCAGTTTTCCACATTGTCGGATAGATGCCAGTGTTATAGCTGTACTGGAACAGCTTGGCTAGAGGCGCAGCTAGTTCTGGAGCACAAGTTTTCAGCACGATAGCCAGGATGTTGTCGGGGCCCATAGCCTTTGCTGTATCCAGTGCACTCAGCCATTTCTTGATATCACGTGGAGTGAATCGAATTGGCTAAAGACTGGTTTCTGTGATGGTGGGGAGCTCAGAAGGAGACCGATATGGATCATCCACTCGGCACTTCTGGCTGATGATGGTTGCAAACGCTTCAGATTTATCTTTTGCACTCACGTGCTGGGCTCCACCATCACTGAGGATGGGTATATTCATGGAGCCTCCTCCTCCCATTAGTTGTTAATGGTCCACCATCATTCATGACTGGATGTGGCAGGACTGCAGAGCTGCTAACTTGAACTCAAAGTGAAACTTTGGCCGGAATTTACCATACCTCGGCGGGTCTGGTGCAGCCGGTGTCGGTGGCAGGTCGTGACCCCGCTGCTGGCTCCATCCCGCTGTACAAAATGAACTGACCTTAATGGGGCCTATTAAGTCTGCCCAGCGCGTTATCTGGTCCGGAGATTGTTTTTCCAACAATATCATGGTTACCATTACTGACACTAGTAATTATTCCAGATTTATTTAATTAACTGAATTTAAATTCCCCAGCTGCCGTGCTGGGATTTGAACTCACGTCCCATGGATCATTAGTCCAAGCCTCTGAATTACGAGCCCAGTGACATTACCACTACGCTGCCATTCCCGCTGTCAAAAAAAAACCTTTCCCACCTGACCCGCCATCGTTTGTGCCCGCTACCACCACGGAAATTTCAGCCCTTCATCTCTGAAGAGATACAAATGTCAGCTTGGCTCAGTTGATAGCAGAAACTGATAGCCAAGTTCCGCACTCATGAGGAGGGCCTCAACCGGGATCTTGGGTTCATGTCACGCTACATGTAACCCCACCTGACGTAGAGTCATCCAGACTCGAGTCGTCATTGGCTTGATCTTTCTACACAGATGCGGCCGGACCTGCTGTGATTTCCAGCAAAAAAAAATTGTTTTTTGTTTGTTTTTTGTTTTTCATACAGACCCCAACATCTGCAACATTTGACCCCTTGTGACCCCACCTCATTGTTCTTTGATGTAATGTTTTCCTGACTGACCTGTTTGGACTCCATTCACACCTTTGATTGCTGTGATTATCTCTCTGCCGAGGTGTGATAAAGAGCAGTTAGAAAGATTACCTGTAATCATCTGGCAGTATTCCCTGACTATATATGCTGTGCCTACATGCTTCTCTTTAATTCACCTGATGAAGGAGCAGCGCTCCGAAAGCTTGTGATTTCAGATAAAGCTGTTGGACTATAACCTGGTGTTGTGTGACTTCTTACAGTTCATAGCAGTCTTGCCTCTGAATGGAATTAAGCATTCTGTGGGCTGATGCATCCGTGACGTCCTAAGAGAGTGCTGCATTGTTAGAGGTGCCATTTTTTTTGGATGGCATTGCAATTAGGCCCTGTCTGCCACTCAAGTGGACATAAAAGATCTCATGAAGAACAGATAGTTCTCCAGGTATATTGTCGTCCCAGCTTCCAGTACTCCCAGCATGTCATGACTAATACAGCAGGGCAGCACAAAAATATGTAAATGAGCTGGCCCTGCACTATCGGTTGATGTCAGTTGATTCACCCAGATGTAAATGCAGCACCCAATGGCCATTGGTCCCAGCAGCTGTGCGCCAGGATATCAACACCAACCCAGGGCCGTGATTTCGCCAGCGGAGGCAGGATCGCGGTGGGAGAGGTGGTTGGCTGATTCCGATCCTGTTCCCGGCTGCAGCCGTTCTGTGAAAAGGATTTTGCCCTGATTGGGCTACTTCAGCCCACCCTGCGGGGTTCCCAGCCAATTAAAAGGAAGCGGGTCTGATGATGTCATCTGATGACGCGTCGTCGGCCAGTTTCCTTAAAGGGACCACAGACACATTCATTTTGACAGTTGTGCTGTCAGTGTTCTGCAGCATTGAGGTGTTGCAAACACTGACAAGCACTGCACAAAGGTGCATGGCTGCACCCAGGCTCTCCCATTACTCCCTCCATATGCTTATGGAGGGAGTCACAGCACGCAGGGAGGTCCTCTTCCCTTCCCATGGGCGGAAGACACCTCCCCAGGAGACTAATGCAGCCTGGTTGCACATTGCACAGGAGGACACAAGCAGGGATGTCGTCAGGAGGACCAGGCTGCAGTGGCGCAAACCTTTCAATGATCTCAGTAGATCACGAAATGTTACTGCCAAGCCACACTCAACCTCATCCTGCTGTGCCACTCATCATATCCCCATCACTCTGCCTTCTCTACCATACTCCTACACATCTTTACTCACATCAACTTACCTTACACCTCCACCCATCCCTCTCTATCTACATTATCACTTCCCCATCTCACTAGCCACCTCTCACACTCACCCTCATCCTACTGGAAGCATACCAACTAACAACACACAAGGGTAAGCACTTGGGTGGTATATCCAATGGTCATGTGAAGTTGCTGGTAATGTGTTGTCAAGCATTGAAATCTTTATTTTGAACACTTTGCGTTCTTGGACAGATTTGTGTGCACCTTTGGAAGTGACTTAGTTATTTGCAGTGAATGGTGAGATATAAAGTCCCCCCCCCCCCTAAATGGTGATGAGTGTGAAAGGAATGGCTTGGACATTGTAGGGATGCTTTATGGTGTTGGTGTGGGATGGTGCCAACCTGGTGCATCATGTGGCAGCCAGGGTGTACAATGTTAAGTGAAGCAAATCTGGACATGGTGATGCCATCGCTGGCATCCCGGGCAGCAATGTGCATGGGTGGTGATGCCCTGTGTCCAATGCAGCATCAGTTGATTGCGGAGAAGGTTGGTGTGGATGTTGGTGCTGTTGGTGTGCCCGGTGATGTTGGTGTCGGGGCTGATCGTGGAGGGATTCTGAGGACCAAGGTGAGATTATTTCAAGGGCACCGATGTTGCTGGAATAGATGGCAGCTGAAGCTGAGATGACAGAAGCGATCTGTCAATGGTGAGAGAGCTTGCTCCAAGGAGGTGACAGTGGATAGAAAGTTTACTCCAAACACTTCCAAACTGCATACAGCTCAACAGTGTCTTCCAATTCCTGAAGGCTCAAGATTCTGACATTGGAAAGTGACCAGCTGTGAAATGATAGCTTTCAGACCACTTTTGCAGCTGTCACCTATTCACAGCAATGGGGAGACATAGAGAACCTGTCCTACTTACCTGACGTGATCGCCGAACGATGTGAACCCCATTAAAAATGTGGTAAAATAGAAAAAGGCTGGCAAAATAGTGGTTAACAAACAATTAACAAGCAGTTAGTATCTTAAATGCCTCCCCCGCCGCTTTAGTGTCAGGTCTGTTCTGAAATTGCAGACCCGACATTTTGGAAACTTACATTTCGATTTTGACAGCGGACCCGCCTCCGAACCTACACACTGAGCGCTGGAAAAATTCTGCCCCAGAAGTTTGTTTTTCACCAGTTTGATCCAATGCTGCCTTGTGCTACTGTCATGGCTTAACTTCAACTAGTGTTCGTCTGGATTTGCTTTCTTTATATCGTTTAATATCTTATCATGCTAGTGACTGCCTTAAAACAATTCAACCAGATTAATCAGACAGGACCTAACCATTAATAAATCCATGCTGAATCTTTGATCAGCTCCTACTTGATAATGCTACATTATGACCGGCAATTTATGTTAATCTAAATCCATCTGAAAGTGTGAATTTGTACAAGGAAGATGCTCTAGTCTAGACTGACTAGGATCAGCTGTTTGATTCTAGGTATATTAGCATGAATGCCAAGTTAAAATGTTTCTTTTTCTGGAGAAGAAACATCATTGGTTAGGTCGCAAGGGAACCAGTTCAAGTAAAATAACATTTTCCCCTCTGTTCTGACCTCTTACAATACAAGGGAAACCTACTAGTTCAGCTCTGAAATCAAAGCCATTTACTGAGGCACTTCAGCAGGCTTTGCCACTGACAGAAATACATCTTCCCGCGAGTTTCAGGAAAAGGTGACTCAGTTTCACTTTGCGCCCAGTAATTATATATCAAAATATTCACATCATATTCATTTTAAATGCAAATAATTCAGAACATTCATTGTGTGTGTGCACATTTATTTAAATGCACCTGCCCTCGACAAGATAATCAGTTACTTTACAAAACAGCATTTTAAATTTGCACTAAGAGTTACCTTTTTTCTAATTCTGAAAGTTTGTAATATGTAAAGCATGACCTTTTCACTTCGGAAATTCATGGGCTTATGCAATCTGCAAGAACACTACTGCCTAATATCAGAAAGTCATTCACACCGTACGTGGTATATTTAACACATGGCATCCTTCGCTGTTTGTTAAATGCGAAATTATTTCAAATAAATATTCAGCTCTATCGCATTTTTCGAGACATTTAAGCCTAGAAATTGCTGTTGATTTGCTGTTCAGCGCCGCTAGTGAGCTTTAGAAGTGGCTTGAAGTGCCCTTTCACAAACTGTCATTTTAATATAATAATGCTTGATAATGAGATGAAAACTGACACAGACACAATTCCCCAATTTTCTCATAGAATGTGCTGTCTGAGCAGATCACCCATGCAAAATATAAAATAGGGGCAATCAGGGTTAGGCATGTTTTGAGATTGAGGGAGACCATCTATATTTTTTATTTGGAGCATTTATGAAAGTGGACATTTTACTTCAGGCATGTGAGAGCTGAATTATTCAGTGTTTCTTTTTTTTCTCTGGCAGTTTTTCCTCAGTATTAACACAACTACCCATTCCTTTCACCTGCTGACAGCCTATTCCAAACCATCCCGCCCAAAAAATCTTGGAATTAAAAGGGCTGATTCCATCAATCCCAGTGGGGAGCCTAGCTTGGAGAACACACAGCTATTAAATGTTAATTAGATGCTAAATCACATGCAGCGTGTCCACAATTTACAATATGCTCCCTGTGAGTATAGAATCGGCCCTAAAATGCAACCAGATTTAGTAACCTGAAACTGAATTGTGTATGTGGCAAAGGTTTTTGCTCCTGGTCCTCCCTGGTGTCAGTGTATGTTTGGCATGCTCTAGATCTTCCAGCGCCAGAAGTAAATGAGATAGTTGGTTGCTAGGTGTCAGTAGGAGCCTATTGAGATAAGATGGTCTTTTGCCCTCCTGTGCTGTGTCATAAGATACTCCTGCCACTGTTGTGTCATAAGAACATAAGAAGTAGGAGCAGGAGTAGGCCATACGGCCCCTCGGGCCTGCTCCGCCATTCAATAGGATCATGGCTGATCCAAATCTAGACTCACGTCCACTTCCCTGCCCTCTCCCTGTAACCCCTAATTCCCTTATCTGCTAGGAAACTGTCTATCTCCATTTTAAATTTATTTAATGTTGCAGCTTCCGCAGCTCTCTGGGGTAGCAAATTCCATGGATTTACTACCCTCTGAGTGAAGAAGTTTCTCCTCATCTCAGTTTTGAAAGGGCAGCCCCTTATTCTTAGATTTTGCCCCCTAGTTCTAGTCTCACCCATCAGTGGAAACATCCTCACCGCATTCACCCGATCAAGCCCCCGCACAATCTTATATGTTTCAATAAGATCGCCTCTCATTCTTCTGAACTCCAATGAGTAGAGTCCCAACCTACTCAACCTTTCCGCATACGTCAACCCCCTCATCTCCGGAATCAACCGAGTGAACCTTCTCTGAACCGCCTCGAGAGCAAGTGTATCTTTTCTTAAATATGGAAACCAAAACTGCACGCAGTATTCCAGGTGCATTCAATGGTGCAGTGGCTGTCCACTCCTGTCCGCTTCCAATCAAATCTTTTCTCACTTGTGGGGGAGGGTGCGAGAGGGGACAGGGATCTGGAATCGTCTTGTTCAAAATCCCAGGACTCCTGTGCCTAAGGAAGGAAGGAAGGAAGGAAGGGAGTTGGTCTTCTGGCCAGCAGGTTCCTGTTCCTTCACTGCCACCCCATCTGCTCCTTATCACTCACTCCTTGTATCACTTGGTGCACCCAATCAGTGATACAAAGAGCATAAGTGAGTAGGAGCAGATGGGAGTGCAAGGGGCAGAAATTTGCCTGCGAACAGGGCGCAGGGGATCGATCAGGGTGTCTTTCATGGTTGTTTGCTGGAATGTAAGCACGTGAGCAAGTGAGTGGTCCCAATGATAGCAAGCTCCCACTGGCAGGCCTAATCTTGGGCTGGGAATTCACTGTCTTGGCATTATTGGGCCAACTTTAAGAAATCCCAATATGTCAGCGAGTGCTAAACTTACTGCTCATCAATCCCAACAATTTACTAGTGGGACTGGCAAATGTTCCCAGTATTCCCTAATGATAACAGACAATTTTCCTTCAGTGGACACGGGAAAGGCAGAAGGGAGCATAAATGCACAAAATTGATACAGACGCGTTAGACTAATTGGCTTGCCTAGGGTTATTTGTCCAGAATAAAGAGCCTACAATCCCCCAACACAGCATGCAGCACTGGTGTTAACCTATCACTTTAACTGGGTTAACCTCACCACTAAAATAAGAGACAGAGGAATGTCAGATGAAGGTGTTAAGTGTTCACCCGTTATTATTGCTAACAATAATTTCTCGGCCTCCATTTCTAGATATTCAAATGCTACTTGATTGGCAGGCCCACAATTTTCCAGTCATGACTTGTTGAAGACAATAATTGCCCCCATCATTTCAATATATTTCAGAAAATCAATTTCTGCAGCTTTCCAAAGAGAAATACTCTAATTTGGAAGTGAAGAAATGTGCAACTAAAAACATTTCATAATTCGTAATATTCATGGAAGATTTTCTTGAAACTAATTGTCCCCAATGAAAAGAGTCTAAAACGGGCTGCTGATTCGCAAACGAGGTTTTTTATGCGACGACCCAAGGTGAATTTGTACCCCACTGTCTCCTGGAGGTGGTTTTTCACCATTCATTAATTTGGGTGGCTTTTATACCTAAATTACGCTACAGAGTTTGCATTAACTTGGAGCCAAAACCACTATTCATCGGCACAAAGTGTATAATTAATGCTGTCCTTTAAATGGTCGTTAGTAGCAACCACCGATAGGATTTTGTTTGTTAAAGTAATTTCTGATGGTGCAACAACACTATTGAATAAGAAGGTCCAGGTGAGCAAAATAAGCCGAGATGTTTATGTCTGAACAATGCTAATGCACCACAAACCATCAGCTCCAACCATGTATTAAGTTCCTCTCTGAATGAGTACTTCTCCTAACATCCATTAGAGACAGGTTTTATTTTTTTTAAAGTGAGCCATTAAAGCTTCTTGCATTGCATTTGCCTTGCTCTGGGAAGGAAACTGCCCAATCACGGTATTTATAGTACTGTACAGAATGTCCTTCTGCTGTTATAATAGGTATGCAGACAGCAGTTTTTCAGGATAGTTGATAAATCCAAAGAAATTGAGTCAGATTCATGAAGGCCTCACGACGGGGTGACATTTTATATATCTATGGAATAAAGGAAGTCTGGAGACATCATCGATTTTCAATGACAGTAGGGCCATGAAGGAGATTCTTCTGCTGATGGATGTCCTCTTCACTTGTTATCCAGAGGAGGTTAGATAAAAAAGATTTGCACAGAAGGTGGTTAGAATGTAGAATTTTCTGCCACCAACTGTTGTTGAAGCAGAGCCTATTTAATCCTTTTCAGAGAGAGGTAGATGCTGTTTGAGAAAGAGGAATATTAAAGGGCAAGGGTAGTGAGCAGGAAAATGGGACTTGACTAGGTGGGGGAGTAACTAGAACTCGCTGCCTTATTTGTTGTGCACGGAAGGAGGCCAGAAAGCACCAATTTCATGGTGCCATCTCCAGTGCCTCAAGGCCGCTTGAAATATGTCCGACCCCAAATTGGGTCAGACAGTTTTTCGGACACTCCTGGTGGCCGCCTAAGTCAGGTGTTAGAAAGAAAACAAAGGCTTGCATTTATATAGCGCCTTTTACGACCTCAGGGCGTCCCAAAGCTCTTTACAGCCAATGAAGTACTTTTGAAATGTAGTCACTGTTATAATGTAAGAAACGGAGAAGCCAATTTGTGCACAGCAAGCTCCCACAAACAGCACTGTGATAATGACCAGATAATCTGTTTTTCGTGATGTTGTCTGAAGGAAAAACATTGGTTAGGACGCTGGGGAGAACTCCCCTGCTCTTCTTCGAAATAGAGCCATGGGATCTTTTCCATCTACCTGAGAGGGTTTAATATCTCATCCAAAAGCCAGCACCACCAACAGCGCAGCACTCCCTCAGTAGTGCATTGGAGTGTCAGCCTAGATTTTTGCACTCAAGCCTCTGGAGTGGGACTTGAACCCACAACCTTCTGACTCAGAGGCGAGAGGGCTACACCAGAGCCACAGTTGATATGATACTATTTGTGAGTACAGGTAGACTATCCTTTATCCGCACTTCCGAAAACCGAAAACCTCTAAAAACCGAAAGTTTTTTCGTGGAGCGTAAGTCATGCGTACGACATGACCCGAGTGGCGCCAAACATGACAGGAGTGCTCCGGGAGCTCTGCCTTTCCCTGTGAGCAGGGCAGAGGGTCACAGAGTTCCCTCCTGGGTAGGAGATTGCAGGCCGAGCCGGGCAGTGTGAAGTAGGTACCGTGAGAGTGAACCCAACAATACAGCGGCCCGTCCGATAGCTGCAGCGGCCCGTCTGATAGTCTTTCCTCCCCCCCCGACCTGATTTACGGGCCAGCTTGGTGTAGGAGTCAGCCGATATCCGGCTTTCCCACAACTGGCGGCGGCAGTCGAGCCCCAGACCCCCGCTAAGTCATGGAATTCAGATACGGAGCAGGGGGAGCCGGAAACCTCGATCTAACGGCAGAAATCAGCAGCCGTTTTGTTAGGTTTTTTTTCTTCCCCTAGCATTTTTTTAAACAGTCAGGCTGTGGAAAGAGTCTCTGTAGCTTAGCAACAGCTTCAGAGACACTTCCAAGGCAGGGCCCGAGTGTTTACAAGCTGTTGCTAAGCAACAGTATTTGTTGCCAGATATGGAGATGAAAACCTTCTGAAATCCGAAAAATTCCAAAAACCGAAACACAGCTGGTCCCAAGGTTTTCGGATAAAGGATCGTCTACCTGTAGTACTTTTCTCCCCATCCATATCTCTCACTCTTTCCCTTTCCACAGAAGGCAGTAGAGGCCAATTCATTAAATATATTCAAGAAGGAGTTGGATATATTTCTTAAGGCTAAAGGGATCAAGGGATATGGGGAGAAAGCAGGGACGGGGTACTGAGTTTGGATGATCAGCCATGATCTCATTGAATGGCGGAGCAGGCTCGAGGGGCCGAATGGCCTACTCCTGCTCCTATCTTCTATGTTTCTATGTTTCTAATTGCTGCAATCTCAGTTCTGTTCCTCATCGTAGTACTGATTTCCAAAATTTGACCTGTCTATCAAATGATATCTCAGAGCAGAATCTGCCCAATTATTTCATTTATACTTCATATACTGTGCTGAGGATGAAGTGAACATAATAATACTCTGTGTAGAGTAGTTCATACTGTCAGATCCAAAAATGTCAGGATTTAATCCCAAGGCTGGTGATAGGTTGTGAAATTCTTCAACCCTAGAGAGAAAAAGAACGAGTTATCAGCTTTATACAAAGTGCTTTTTAATTCCAAGTCTTAAATTGCCAAAGTACCCAATAATATTATAATAACTAGAATTACTTCAGGTGTTGTCTACTTTTAAAGAGCCAGAAGACAGACTTCTTGGTTCATCAGTGAAAGCAGAACCATTCAAATTACCTGCTTCTACTTAATTTCATCTAGTGATTTTTATGTTAAACTGCTGAGAGCAAGTAGTGTCACCAGCTGCCTCACTGGAAATTTGGTTGATTCTTGCTCTGCAGTTGAATATTTTATTTTGGGCCCAGAAATTCGGGTCGGAGGCTTCCCGCGGGTGCAAGCCCCTGACCTGCACTTACCTAGCGCGCCGGCCGTTGAGCTGTGGGCCCGCGTGGGATTCCGATCCTGGGCCTCCTCCAGCTGCTGGCGCACAGTGCTTGCGTATCCCGGGGCGCAGTTAGTTCGATGCGTCCCCTGGGATCACGTGGGCCATGGGGAGCCAATGGTAGCAGGGAATGCTTCATTCATAAGTTTGACAGGAAGACCTGTCAAATCTAGAAATACTATAAGCCCCAAAACATCAATAAAACCTCAAATAATTTTTTTTTTAAATCACATTTTTAAAATAAAGTATAAATTACATGAAATAACTATTTTAAACAATAATTTAAATTTTTGAAAAAATTAATTACATTTTCTAACGGGGCTAAAAATAAACTTACCTTTCTTTAAAGTATTTAAAAATAACAAACCTGTGGAAAAAATGTTTTAATTTTAATTAATTCACCACTTACCTTGTTAAAAGCAGGCCTTGCGACTGCTTTTTACATGTCTAACTTCTGGAGACTTACCCTCATGGAAAAACCTGCAAAAAAACGTAAGTTCGATGTGCACGCGCTGCCTCTCCGGCGCACGCGTGCAACTTCTGAGCCCCTTCTTTCAGGGGAACGGAAGTGCCGGTTTCCCGCGCATGCGCAGTGCATGCACGAAACCGGCACTTCCGTTGGGCCTACGGGTGAGTACCCCGTGCGTACTCACCCGTGGAGACCTGAATTTCTGGGCCATGATGTTAGCGGGATTCCTGGACCTCACCTCTTTGATGTTCACCACCTCTGTCAATCCGATTGATGGCTGGTCCGTATTTCACTTGTAGGTATATTGCCTAACAGAGTGAAGAATTTCAAGCCCTCAGAATTTAACGAAAGTTGTTGTTTATTTGACATTTTTAGAATTTTAGAATCTCTAACAACAATTTACTACATGCAGGAACGAGACTCAACAGTTTAAATTGTTCCCTTTCTGGGCCGGAGGGATTGATTGGCATTGCATCAACAGTCATCACGCTGTTAAAAGGGCACTTACGCTGTTAATTATGAGCCTTAACTTTCCACGGCAAGTTTAATGGGCAATTAATATGTAAATCCAGCAAGTTTTTCAAAATAACGGGAAGGCTAAAGGCGAGATGCCGTTTGTGCGAAGCAAACAGTGGAGCGGTGTAAATCGACCAGCAAGTCCTGGAGATTCATAACTCACAGAGCATCTCTTAATCCCCTGAACTTGCATGCCGATTTGTGCATTAATAACAGCGTGCATTGTTAATACGCCGTTATTTTTCCAGCAAGATTTGGCCCAGTGAAAAATACTTTTAAGAATGTCTCTAAAAAAGAATTCCATTTGGTAATGTAGTCACAGTTCCAACTTCCAACCAGGTTCATGGTGAACCCCGTAAGATGCTATTAGTCATGCACGTGTATACTACTGTGATGGAACATGGAAAATGGGTGCAAACCCATTTTGTCCCTTTGCATTTGTGTGCTGTTTTCAAAAAGGGAACATGACCTCTCAAGCAGCCTCAATTTAGGTCTTCCTTAATAAACTTCAAGTGGGCCAAACTTGGGACTGCTTTGGCTTTTCAGTGCAGTACCTGTTCTCCATCAATCAGTTGAATTTTACTACAGCTTAAAAAAAGTTAAAAGCACCATTCTGTCTTGAAGTATTCCCACTGATCATACTTTCACCTTTCAGAGACATATGAAGTAGTTATAAGGAGGTACTTTATTATGTGTTCTATATTTTAAAGGGGCACAATTACTGCAGGCTTTACTTTATTATCTATAGTGCAATAAATGTGCTGAGGTGGTTGAACATTTTACTTTCCAATACATTAATATTGAATGGTAGGTTATTAGTGTGAAATATCATTTATATGGAAACTAAAAGCACATTAAGATGCCAAATGAAAACATACGACTAATATAAAAAATAGCTATCTTACAGTATTAGAGATGACAGGATTTTTTATATTAGCAAGCAGGCTGAATACGTAAATGTCACTCATCGTTTTGTGTGCTGGGCTTTTTTTTACTTGACTATCTGGGAGGTTTTTTTTAAATACAAAAGCAGATGTGATAATTGCATTTTGACCGAAGTTTATCCTATTAATCGGATTGTATCTCTTCAATTGAAATCAATCAACTCTTTCCTTCCAGGGAGTTTTCAAGTAAGATACAAACTGGATAGTGATAAAGATCCTGTTTTCTTCAGCATTGATACCAGGAACTGGGCAAATGGCCAGCTTCACAGTGTCAAAATCGATCGAGAAGGGAAGGACATCTACATTCAGGTAATACACAGCATCAGTAGTACAATTTTAAAAAGAATATTTAATTTCACAGGCTGTGGTAATACAGTGGTTATGTACATAATACAAGATGTTAATGTTGTCAGCTGTACAAACTCCAACCCTTAGGGTTTGGCTACATGATAAAAGGTGAGCAAACATGGGTTAGTGCATTAAAAGTAATTAAATGCACAGAATTTGTGCTTTGAGATGTAGTGAGGCTGTGAAAGGTGCTACATAAACACAAGTCCATGTTTCCTTCCTTTCTTCCTTCCTTCTTTCTCTCAGGCCGTATGGTTGCCAGGAGCTCTATCCTTTGTAATCCAAACTTCAGAAATAGAATTATTCAACGCCTGCTGATCCAGAGTGAACATAAGAACATAAGAAATAGGAGCAGGAGTAGGCCATTCGGCCCTTCGAGCCTGCTCCACCATTCAATGAGATCATGGCTGATCTTCTGCCTCAACTTCATTCACCGGCCCTATCGCCTTATCCCTTGATGCCCTTACTAGTCAGAAATCTATCGACTTCTGTTTTGAATATACCCAATGACTGAGCCTCCACAGCCCTCTGGGGTAGAGAATTCCAAAGATTCACCACCCTCTGTGTGAAGAAATTTCTTCTCATCTCAGTCCTGAATGGCCTACCCTTTATCCTGAGGCTGTGGTCCCTGGTTCTAGACTCCCCAGCTAAGGGAAACATTCTCCCAACATCCACCCTATCAAGCCCTGTAATAATTTTGTATGCTTCAATGAGTTCTCCTCTCATTCTTCTGAATTCAAGACAATACATGCCTAGTTTACTCAATCTCTTCTTATACGACAGTCCCGCCATCCCAGGAATCAATCTTGTGAACCTTCGTTGCACTCCCTCTATGGCATGTATATCCTTCCTTAGGTAAGGAGACCAAAATTGAGTGGCTGGAATATGTTCAAGATAATGATTGAACTGCCGGAAGGCTCTTGGTTTACCCCTTCGTGCCCAAACATTCAATCTCACAGCTTTTGTGCTTTCAGCAACAGCCAAGATTGGCTTTGTGAGACATTCATCAGTGTGACAGCTCCCTTCAGCTGCTTGCACCCTGCAGCCTTGCTACTTAATATAATATTATAGCAAGACAAAAGGAGACTCCCCTGAAGGTTCAGCGGAAAAGCCACCATCTCTGAACCGTACAGACCAGGATGATCCCAGTTTATATCCCTGATCTGTGCTGAGTGATGTGGAGGCTGTTCTTCATACGGCAATAAGCATCCATTGTATGTAGAACTTAGAAAAGTTAGAGTTTTCTGACATCCATGTTAAAGCATACGCAATTATAAGCTTTACCAGTACACAGTAATGGTTCAGGGAAACTTCAGAAACAAATGATCGTTTTAGGATAATGATTTGAACAGCTCCAATATTAATTTGCATAGCTATACTGGTTCAGAGACCCACTGATGACATTATTCCTGAGAACAATGGTGTGACAAAGTCACATGATTGAGAAAGACCAGTGAACAGAGGCTGGCATGGAACCCCATGGGGAAAAAGGACGCTTAATAATTCATCAAACCATGGCCTTGTCTTGGCTTTCATACGATGCAAAGTCTAATAGTTCCATTTTCTGAAGTCAGTTAATTAATGGTGTAGACATGATCTAATTGGATGTCGCTAGTACAGCTTAAAGACTAGTGTGACTTATTAAAGGTAAAATGTTGTCCAGTAGGTGTTCTGATTCATTTTAATTGGGATGTTCAATATTCAGTTACAATGAATAAAAGCATTAACTACTAGGTTTAGAGATGTTCAAACTGAGGACTCCATACTCTAAATATCTAGGAGGGGATCCATGAGGTCATCAGATTTCTGTGCACTTGTCAGAATATTTCTGTATTTTTCTGTATTTGTTGATTTACTAACATGTTATTTCTGCTGCTTTATATAAATAAAAGTCTTTTGTAGAATAACAGCTCAGCTTTCTCTTTGCGCCGCTGATGCTGTCTTACGTTCCCGGAGGTGTGCCAATATTTACAGGTGGTCTCCCACCCAGAAACAGTTGCAAACCATTGGTATCGGGTGATGAGATCTAATGGCTGACTCTAATAGCCTAGTACCTTAAGGTACAATAAGGTGATTGTACTTTTAGTGATGGTGATGTTGAACAGCAAAAAATGCATTCAGGAGTACTTTGAGGGAATGAAGATAGAGGTAAGGAGCCTTGGGCATATTCTTCATGGCTTGTTGGACACAGATGGCAGCAGAAGACTAAAAAGCAACTAATGTTATTTCAGGCTTTAAAAGGTCAGAACCATGATCCTTGGAATTATAGTCCTGTTAACCTGATATCTAAAATGAGGACTAAAATTATTTCATTAAGGAGTGGAAGTATTTCAGATTTAATGAGAATTATGCTAATAAATTCAAGGCATTGTGGGTTTATGCAAGGCAGGACATACCGAACAAATTTATTGGAAATATTTGAGGATGTAATAGAGTTAGTGGATAATGGTAATATAATTGGTCTTGTGTATCTCGCCTTTTGAAAAGCTTTTGATGAGATCCCACGCAAGAAATCAAAGTAGAGCTCATGAGGCTAAGAATGACGATGTAAACTGAATAATGATTGGGTGGATAATCGGAACCAGAGAGTGCTTACCAACAGTAATAGTTTTATGAGGGTAGCTATGATCAGCAAGGTTTTCTGAAGCTCAGGTCTGGGACCGTTATTCCTACCACAATATTTATTAATGATCTTGACAAGGGCATTGTGAATGGAACTGCTAAATTTATGGAGGATGCCAAGCTTTGTGGGAAAAGATACATTTCTGAGGAGCGGCCTGCACAGGCAATAGCCGTGCAAATGAACAGCGGGCATGTAAGGTTATTCATGTTAGTGCGAAAAATAGCAACAAGGAAATATTTGCACCATTATGGGAATATCAGGAATGTTTAAAGTGTCCTTCTAATGCTATTTTACATGGATGATCTCACGCCTTTTATGGAATTGAATGGATTTTAGGACAGCTGATGATGCAAGATCAAATCAATATACAGGAAACTTTCGATTTACCGGCACCTAAATAACCGGAAATCTCGGTTAACCGGCAAAATTCAGGAGTAGGTTCAGGTAACTTTTATTACTTGCCTTCCTCCATGTGTTGCTGTGCAAGGGTGTGGCTGCAGCTGTTGCTAAGCTACAGAGACGCTTGCAACTTGTGGACATTGTCCTGAAGCGGTTGCTAAGCAACAGGGTTTGTTGCTTTATACAGAGCTCTCGGCTCCGTATCTTTTACTATAGCGTTCGGTTATCTGGAATTTTTGATGAACCGGCACCACGTCGGTCCCGTCCGTGCCAGATAAAAAAAAGTTTCCTGTAGGTGGATTTTCCTCTTCGATGCACCTGGTGAAAGGTCATTTCGCCAGCGGAGAAAAGAAGGAAAAAGGGCCAAGGTTCATTACATCAGCTCTCCCTCAGGATTTCCTTGGGGCCTCCCAGAATAACGCGACTGGTCTTGGGCCTGGAGTAAAAGCAGGCTGAGGATTATAATGCTAATGAGGCAAGAAGTGGTGTTCCTGGCCTTCTGCTTCACTTTCCTCATCAGCTGACTGTTGGATGCCCCAGTGGAGGGGTGCCTGAGAGAAACCTGGCATTAGAGCTTGCACCCTGCCCTCCCTGGGTTAGAGAGTCCATGGAAGACCCGTGGGCAGGCCAAAGATTGTTAGAAGAGGCAAGAATCTTTACGGGCAAAGTGCTTACTTTTCCTTCTCCCCAACCAACCCCAACCCCCCACCCCGCCCCACCTCCGCAACAATATTTGAGCCTTGCGGCCTTCTCTCCAGTAGCAGCCAGAGGGTCCCAATGCTGGCAACAGGAGATCAGCTGCAAAACTTCCAGGCTGCAACTGCAGTTCTGATGCTAGGCCCATGCAAATGTCCAGGACAGGAATATAACAGGATCCTCTCCTGTGACAGTAGCCTCGCACCTCTGGGTACACTACCACAGTCAGGCACCCACTGGGAATACCACTGAGGAAACTCTACCCAGCACGCTTCGTCATAACACCATGGGGGGGCATTTTAACCTCAAAAAACAGGTGGGATGAGGTCGAGTGGGAGGTTGAAGTGTTAAAAAACAGAATCCCAGCATGCCTCCAACCCACCCACTTCCGGTTTCAACAGAGGCGGGACGGAGGGCGGGCAAGCAGCCAACCTGCTCCGAAGGAGGCGGGTCGTCCATTTAAATATAATGAGGCTGACCCCCCCCCGCTCTCCCACCCCCCCTTGCCGTATGTCCTCTGGTCGGCCCCGATCCTCTCTTTCCCCCCTCCCCGATCCTCCTCCGGTCAGCCCCAATCCTTTCTCCCCTGCCCCCGATCCTCCTCCGGCCCCCGACCACACCTCCGGTCCTCAGCTGCTCCCTCCCTCCCTCCTCTCTGCGGCCTAGTACCGCAGGCCTTCCTGCCCACAGCCAGCCCTCTCCATCTGGCTGGCTGCAGCTGGGAAACAGATCTTGAAATGCAATTCAGGCCCTGCCATTAAATTCGGCAGGGTTTGTGGAAAACCCCTTCTCCCGGGTTTCTCGACCGCTTTCTAGATCCCCCCGCTTCCAGATTAAAATTCTGGCCCATCATTCAGTAAGAACTCCCATCGTTAGTTGACACTATTCTGTTCTTTTGCTATTACTACATATCGCCCCTCTTTTTGGTTTAAGCTTTTCTATCTGAATGGATTTTAAGTTGTTCAACAACACCAATAATATTGTAGTTCAAGTGTCCATTTGACACCATGTTATTTTTTGATTCTGTATTGGACTTCTTGAGCTCATCTGTCTTTCGGATGAGACATTAAACCTGTCTGCCCTCTGAGGTGGACGTAAAAGATCCCTCGGCACCATTTCGAAGAAGAGCAGGGGGGAGTTCTCCCCGGTGCCCTGGCCAATATTTATCCCTCAATCAACATCACTAAAAACAGATTATCTGGTTATTATCTCATTGCTGTTTGTGGCACCTTGATGTGCTTATGTTGGTGGCCACATTTCCTACGTCACAACAGTGACTACACTTCAAAAAGTACTTCATTGGCTGTAAAGCACTTTGGGATGCCCTGAGGTTGTGAAAGGCGCTATATAAATGTAAGTCTTTCTTATCAGAAGCTGCTGATACACCGAAGGGATCTGAATTTGCTGGTTGGACGATGATTTCCTCACTTGAGAGTAGCTTAAAAAGCTCCGCCTTTCTGACTTTGTTAAGGTTTCTCAGAACATGCCATTTTACTTGTAGTGAGTTATCCCAGTCAATTGCCTCATTCATTTTTTATTTTCATCTCTTCCACGCAATTAAATTCTATGTTGATCTTTCCTCTTAGTGGAAATGGTACTTTTCCGAATGCATGCTGTAGTGGTTGACCGCCTTCGTCAGCAGGTCACCTAGGAGATATTCTCATCCTTCTGACAAGTCAGCACACCATTGTGCCAGCATTTCATATGAGCCACCGATGCATACTATAACAGCCGCTTTATAAACTGAAGTTTATAATACGTTACCAAATTAAAATTGGTTGTACTTCGATAATCATAAACTCTGCTTTGTATACTCTGTCTTTGGACAGCATTATTTCCATGCACTGAGCTTTCACTGTTATGCTAACTCCAAAAACCCTATTATCTTGATTTTGACAGAAAGGTGTTTACTCTTTGTGATGTTTTCAGGGAAAGAAAAGAAAGATTTGCATTTATATAGCACCTTTCACGACCTCAAAACTTACCAAAGCGCTTTACAGCCAATGGCGTACTTTTGAAGTGTAGTCACGCTTGTAATGTAGGAAATGCAGCACCCGATTACACACAGCAAGATCCCACAAACACACCAATATGATAATGACCATATAATCTATTTTAGTGATGCTGGTTGAGGGATTAATATTGGCCAGGACTCTCCTGCTCTTCTTTGAAATAGTGCCATGGGATCTTTTACATCCACCTGAGAGAGCAGACAGGACTTTGATTTAACATCGCATCTGAAAGGCGGCACCGCCGACAGTGCAGCACTCCTTCAGTACTGCACTGGGAGTGTCAGCCTAGCTTTTGCACTCAAACCTCTGGAGTGGGACTATGAACCCACAACCTTCTGACTCAGAGGTGAGAGATTTACCATCGAGTCACGGCTAACACCTTGCAGGTTTACCTGTACTTCTGAATCTAGTTTGAAGTTAACTTTAGTGTTGTTGAAATCTATTTTCCTCCTGCTTTGTAGGCAATAATTTCTGAATCGGGTGACCTGTAAATACCTGTAAATGTAGTTACATTGCAGTGTCCATTCTTCTCTTACTTTGCCTGTAGCCTTGTCTATGTCCGATACCCATTCACCTCCAGTTCCACTTGTCTTACTGCACTTATGATGAGTTTCACAATAAGCAGGGTTTGTACTTGTGATGAAATATGCCATTCATCAGGCACTCTGTATTCTCTGTGTTTGATTGTGCCTGTGACTGTGGCAAGCAGGGGAGTTTAGTTTCAGTTTCATTTCCTTACCTGTATTGTATTGTGTGTAGGGCTCCGCCCATACCTGGCCCCTACTTAAGCAGGCCCCAGCGTGTCTCACAGGCAGTACAGCAGATCTCTGGATGAGAGACACTTCTCCACTGTGTATTACTTTCTGAGTTAATAAAAGCCTTGCTTTGCTCCGTTAACGTTGAGTCTCGGATTCATTGAGGCACATCAGTACTGTTTGTCTTATTTCTTATGCTTGAACTTCCCTTTTATCTGTTTTGCTGGTAGGCTGGAGCTTTGTAGCAGGGAGCCTTGAAGGACCGAGGTGGTTCTTGTTTAAGATGTGGTCCGAGAAGGATTAATTCCAGGTCATATATTTTTGTGGTTGCAGGGTCAGTTTGGCCTCGGCAATTTGCCTGCTCATGCACAGACATCAGAGTGGTTGGACTGAGGGAACAACTGTGCCACTGCCCTGAGAGACATTGGGATGGATTTTCATTGAGGAGTCGGGTAGGAGGCGGGACTACAATTTTCGGGGTTGTAGTCCCACCTCCATCGAGTTCTAGCCAACCCACGCGATTTTGACTTGATTGACCTTATTGAGCCCGCCCAATGGGCTCAGCAGACCAATTAAGGGCCACCCAGCAACAGGTGACTTCACAGATTGAAATTTCATCTGTCAAGACCTTTTGACAGATGAAATATCAGCGTTTCACAGTTGTTTGAAGCTGTCAAACACTGACAATCTGTACTCAAAGTTAATTCCTTCCTGTCAGGATGATTTAGAGATCTCCCCAGAACAGAAAGCTGAATGCTGGAACTTTTGACAAATCGCGGCCATTCTGCTTTCTGTGCCGGTGAGGTGAGGGACTCCCGATTCCTGAAGGAAGGAAGGCTGTAAAGGTATGTAAATGTAAGTACAACTTCTTTAAGCACTTTACACACACCAAACACACTTACCTCTGCACTCATGCACCCATCACTCACCTGAACACCGGACATCTCGAACCCTCCAAGCCCTTCATCCCGACGGCCCACCTTGCTAACTTGGCGTGGTTTGGAGCCGTCGGGAATCCCACATTTCAACAATGAAAATAGGGATTAGGCTAAAAACTGCCTGTTAACTACCTGTTAGCAGGCAGTTAATTGGCACTAATCCCCTTCCTGCCTTGGGTGCGGGTCGGGTACCCGCCTCCTTTGAAACTGGCATGGAGGCAGGTTGGGGGGCGGGATGGGTTCGTGCCCCCCCGATTTCAGGATTTTAATCCCCCCACACACTTCCAATCCCGCCTCCACAGCCCAATGAAAATCCCGCCCATTTAATGTCATCGTGCATTCCTACACCTACCAGGCTACTGGTGCTGAGCACTGGTTCAGATGGTCAGTGAGAGAGCGGACTCACTCAAGTCTTTGAAACCCCGAGAAACAGTATTTTCAAGTCTGGTCCCAAGGCATCAATAGAAGTATTCACAGCTGCCATTTGCAGCCCTTAGTAGCTCTTCGCAGAACCTGGATGCCACAAATATCTCCCGAGATGTCACGCCCTCCAGGGTTGATTGTGTAACTTTACAAAGTCCCTCATGGCGAGGTAGTGAACTACTTCAACTTATTAGCCATCTCGAGCACATTCTGAGACACCATCTTCATTGGGTACACATATGCTTGATGCTCCAGAAACATTCTTTATTTGAATACCAAACCCCTGAAATCTGGGTCCCTAGGCTTCTCAACAGAGGGCAGCCATTTCAGGAGCCGCTGGTCAGTGACCACTAGATTCTTATTCCACCCCCAGCTCCTCCTCCAAGTATTATTTAAATGGGGAAAAGCTAACCAGTGGAGGTCCAAAGACATTTAGGGGTCCATGCAGCTTTTGGTAGCTTTCTTTCGGTAGCGAACAAGTGGACCACATGTTCCGTTGTCTGTTTACATGACCAAGCTTCGACTTATATTTTATTTTGCCATCCAATTTTGCTGATGACACAAAGATTGGTGGTTATAGTAAGTGTTGTAGACGGGAGCATAAAATTACAAAGAGGCATTGATAGATTGTGAGTGGGCAAAATTGAGGCAGGTGGATTTCAACACAGGTAATTGTGAAGTCATCCATTTTGGACCAAAAAAGGATAGATCTGAAAAGTTAGGGATAATGGAGGTCCAAAGAGATTTAGGGACCCGTGTACACAGACCACTATAATATAGTAGTCAGGTACAAAACATAATCAAAAAGGCTAATGGAATTTTAGTCCTTATATCTAGAGGGTTGGAATGTAATGGGGAGAACATTTTGCTACAGCTAAGCCCTGGTTAGACCACATCGGGAATTCTGTGTACATTTCTGGGCACCACACCGTAGAAAGGATATACAGGTAGACTACGCTTTATCCGAACATCCGAAAACCGAAACCCTCTAAAAACCGAAGGTTTTTTCGTTCAGCGTAAGTCGTGCGCACGACATGACCAGAGTGGCACACGACTTATGCTGAGCAGGGCAGAGGGTCACTGTGTTCCCTCCTGGGTAGGAGATTGCAGGCCGAGCCAACCCAACAATACAGCGGCCCGTCCAACAGCTGCAACGGCCTGTCCGATATTCTTTTCTCCCCCGCCGACCCCCACCCTTTCGGATAAGGGATAGTGTATCCTTTATCCGCACTTCCGAAA
Organism: Somniosus microcephalus; assembly: GCF_052327205.1. Lineage (NCBI taxonomy): Eukaryota > Metazoa > Chordata > Chondrichthyes > Squaliformes > Somniosidae > Somniosus > Somniosus microcephalus. The sequence goes on along the minus strand of NC_140990.1, from coordinate 330,134,271 downwards.
ACCGAAATCCTCTGAAAACCGAAAGTGTTTTCGTTCAGCGTAAGTCGTGCGCACGACCCCGACCCCCGCCGACCCCCACCCCCGACCCCCCGCCGACCCCCACCCCCGACCCCCCGCCGACCCCGACCCCTGCCGACCCCCCCGCTGACCCCCGACCCCCACCCCCGACCCCCGACCCCCACCCCCGACAAATTTCCCAGTCTTATAAAATACCTTCCGAAATCCGAAATTTTCCGAAAACCGAAACACGGCTGGTCCCGAGGTTTTCGGATAAAGGATAGTCTACCTGTATTGGCCTTGGAAGAAGTGCGGCGCAGATTCACCAGAATATTACTAAGGCGCCAAGGGTTAGATTATGAGGAGAGATTACATAAACTAGGCTTGTATTCTCTGGAATATAGAAGGTTAAGGGATGAATTGATTGAGGTTTTAAGGATTTTGAAAGGAATTGATAGGGTAGATTGAGAGAAAGTTTTTCCGCTGGTCGGGGAGTCGAGGACAAGGGGACATGTCCTTAAAATCAGAGCCGGGCCATTCAGGAGAGAAGTTAGGAAATACTTCTTCACGCAATGGGTGGGAGAAGTGCGGAACTCTCTCCCACAAAAATCCGTGGATGCTAGTTCAATTAATAATTTTAAATCTGAGGTCAATATATTTTTGCAGACAAGGGTATAAAAGGATATGGAGCCAAGGTGGATCGATGGATCAGCCATGATCTCATTGAATGGCATAACAGGCTCAAGTGGTCGAATGGCCTATTTCTGTTCCTATGTTCCTAGTCACTCGTGCTCTTTGCACCACTATGTGACCTTTTCGCAGAATCATTAAATAGTTCCTCCCGCTTGAGTGTATCTGGCTTGATGTTAAAATACGTGAATGCTAGGACTTGGCTGGTGAGGACAGCTATCGGGTATCTCTTGACTTTCTTCCTCTACTTTTTGTTCTCCAGCATCTACGAGGATGGAACAAGAACAATTGTAAGCAATCAGATGAGATCATATATGTTGAATCCGTGATTCTTAAAGTATGATGTTTTCCAATAACTACACGGAGGCTGTAACTTAACAATCAACAGGTGTTTACTGGAGTAGGGTAGTCTCAAGACTGACAGTACAGAGGCATGCTCAAGGCTTATATACAGGTGTGGTCACTGCCGGTACTACAGTATACAGGAGCTGTAAAAGTAGTTCTCTCTTAAAGGTACATACACTACAATTCCTCCCCTTTTAGATTAGCAGTACCCATAATGTTCAAATAACAATTAACACTTTAACATGCACATTAAACTGAAATAGTCCATTTATAGATTCAGTCTTTGGGGCGGCTTCCTGATCCTTTCTGGATAGTGCCTTTCCTGAGGTTCTTGTTCTTGGTGCGGAGGCGATTCTGGCCCCTTTTCGTCGGTTATTTCATCAGTTTCCACTGCTACTGTTTCTGAGGTAGATGCTACTGGTATGTCGGGTTCATCCCCAGGGACGCGAGACATGGGGTTGACTCATTCCTGTGACACTAAGATCTGGTCGACGTGGCGTCTCACAATGTTCTCCCCGACATCCACTGTGTACATTAATGGCCCCTGCCGTGTGCATATCGTTCCGGGTTGCCATTTCTCTGTTCGGTAGTCACGGGCCAAGACTGGTTGTCCTACATTGAAGCTCCTTGTCGGCTTCTCATTGATGTGCTGGAATTGTTTATCCTCAACATTTCTTCGCACATTTGGTCTGAGCAAATCCAGACGAAATCTCAACCTTCGGTTAAAGAACATCATGGCCGGGGTCTGGTTGGTAACTGCATGTGTCGCATTTCTGTAGGCTAACTGGAAATTGTCCACCTTATGCTGCAGTGGAATTTCATCATCGCACATGGCCTTTATCGCCTTTTTAAAGGTTTGTACGAACCTCTCAGCCAATCCATTTGTGGCTGGATGATACGGGGCAGATGTGTAATGCCTTACCGCATTCCTTCTCATAAATTTTCGAAACTCTTCGGACACAAACTGTGGTCCATTATCAGAGCAAATCTGCTCTGGCAAGCCGTTCCTGGCAAATATGGTCCGTAGGACTGCAATCGTTTTCTCTGTAGTGGTTGAGGACATTTTTATCACCTCAGGCCATTTCGAGTGAGCATCCACTGCTATGAAGAACATTGAGTCCATGAATGGACCAGCAAAATCAATTTGCACCCGTTGCCATGGAAAGGAGAGCCACTCCCATGGGTGTAGAGATTTGTTGATCGATCCCCGGCCACCACACATAAGCCCTAGCAAGGCTTTTCATTTTCACCCCTCCCAGATGACCTTCGTGAAGCTCATTGAGCACTCTCTCCCTTAACTTGGGTGGAATTACCACTCGGGATCCACACATCACTGTCCCCTGGCATACTGACAGCTGTTCTCTTCTGGATGAGAATGCTGGCAACAGTGAGTCGCCATGTGTTGGCCATCCCCTCACCGTCAAATCATATACCCGAGACAGTGTCGGATCATTGCGGGTCTCCTTCTCTATATCCGCGTTAGTTACTGGCAATCGTTCAATTATTGACGAATAAAATATCTCGATAGGGTCCACTGCTGGTGCTTCCTCCACAGTAGGCAGTGGCAGGCGTGATAGCCCATCAGCGTTTCCATGCTGTTTCGTGCCTTTATATTCTATTTCATATTGGTTCGCCCCTAGAAAAAGGGACCATCTTTGTAACCGTTGTGCAGTCATCACCGGAACGCCCTTCTTTGGATTGAAGATGGAGACAAGTGGTTGGTGGTCAGTCAGCAAGGTGAACTTCTGCCCATGCAGATAGTGGTTGAATTTTTTTACTCCCCATACTAGGCTGAGGGCCTCCCTGTCAATCTGGGCGTAGTTGCGCTCGGCTGAGGTTAGTGACCGAGACGCAAAGGCTACTGGCCTCTCCAACCCGTCTGGGAATTTGTGCGACAGCACCGCTCCAATACCATAGGGTGATGCATCACATGCCAACTGAATTGGTAGTGCTGGGTTGAAATGGGCCAACACCTCTTTTGATGTGATCAATTCTTTGCACTTCTTGAAAGCTCATTTACATTCGTCATTCCACTTCCATGGTACCCCCGTTTGCAGTAGGGTGTTCAGTGGGTGTAATACTGTAGACAAATTTGGTAAGAACTTATGGAAGTAGTTTACCAGCCCGAGGAACGACCTCAGTTGTGACACATTTTCCGGTGCTGGAGCTTTGAATACTGCCTCAATCTTTTCAGGGGACTTATGTAACCCCTCTTCATTAATAACGTGGCCACAATACGAGATCTGCTTCTGGAAAAACTCGCACTTGTGGCGATTAGCTCGTAGCCCATATTCCTTTAATCTAGTGCGCATCTTCTCCAGGTTGGCGAGATGATCACTGTCATTTTCGCCCGTGACCAGGATGTCGTCCAAATAACACTGGGTCCCTGGAATCCCTTGCAGGACTTGATCCATTGCCCTTTGCCAAATAGCCGGAGCCGATGCTACCCCGAACACCAGCCGGTTGTACTGGTAGAGACCTTTATGAGTGTTGATCGTGAGGTATTGTTTCGAGGCTTCTTCTACCTCCATTTGCAAGTACGTCTGGGCCAGATCAGTTTTGGTGAAGCATTTACCTCCAGATAGCGAGGCGAAAATATTCTCAATCCGTGGAAGCGGATATTGTACCGTGTGAAGGACTGGGTTCACTGTCACCTTAAAATCCCCACAGGTGCGGACCTTCTTTGGTTCCCCAGGCGTATTACTCAACGACCTCTTCATTACAGGAATGATGGGTGTAGCCCACTCACTCCAGTCTACTTTGGATAGTACTCCTGAACATTCCAACCCTTCCAGCTCTGCTTCGACGGCTGGTCGGATCGCATAAGGCACTGGTCTGGCCTTAAAAAACTTTGGGCTTGCATTTTCCTCTATTTTAATCGTTGCTGTTATGCCTTTTAGTGTTCCGAGTCCCTCCTGGAACACTTCTTGTGCGTCAGTTAGCATTTTTGACAGTTGTCCAGGTGTGACGTCGTCATCCTTTTTGGCCTCAACCTTCAGTGCCTGTATGGAATGCCAATCTAATTGTATCTTCCGGATCCATTCACGTCCTAGTAGTGGTGGTCCTCCATCTGGCAATACATATAGGTCCATTTTAGGTATTTCCTGGCCTTTGTATATCACTTTCACCCTTATTTTTCCTTTGGGGTAGACTTTTTGCCCCGTGTACGTCTTCAAGACAATCTCTGTAGCTTTCAAGGGTATATGTGAAAATAGCCACTTGTAGTCCCTTTGGATTATGACTGTTAGGGCTGATCCTGTGTCCAATTCCATTTTCACTTGGACTCCGTCTATCTTGAGTGTGACCCAGATCGTCTGGTGATCCTCCATTTTGGTTACCTTATGTAGTTTCAGACAACCCAGCTCCTTGCTTCCGGAGTCTGTGTCACTTTTCTGTTCATCTGAACTACTGTCCATCAGCTTATGTACCTTTTTGTACTTCTCCTGTGGAGATTTCTTACTGTTGGTTTTCTTCCCTGACCTGCAGACTCTTGCTATGTGTCCTGCTTTTCCACACTGTCTGCACACTTGGTCCTTGAACCAGCAATCCTTCTGGTTGTGTGTTGTTCTGCCGCAGCGATAACACTTCCCTGCTCCATATGACATTTCATTGGTGCCATATTCTTGCGGTCTCCGTTGTATCTCTGCAGTGCCCCGTGCGGCTGCTTCGTGTGATACTGCCATGCTGAAAGCCTTGTCCAGCGTAAGATCCTTTTCTGATAGAAGCCATTTCTGGGTTCCTTCACTTTGAAGCCCACACACAAACTTGTCCCTGAATGTATCTGCAAGTCCCACTCCAAACTGGCAGTGTTTCGATAGCTTGCGCAGTTCCGTTAAGTACTCAGCATTATTTCGTCTTTATGCTGGTTCCTTTTGTGGAACTTAAATCTTTCTGCTATCAGCAGTGGTGTGGGGTTTAAGTGGTCCTGTAGGATTTCTACCATGCCTTCGAAATTCTTATCCACGGGCTTCTCTGGGGTTATTAGGTTTCGCAATAAGCCATAAGTTTTTGCATCCATGGAATTTAACAAAACCAGTGCTTTCCTAGCATCTGGCACTTCATTCGCCCTGCAGCACACCTCAATGCGTTCCACATATGTCGCCCAATCTTCGACTTCATTGTCGAACGCAGTAATACTGCCACTCTTCGGCATCCCTGGGTGTGATTTAACTGTCGAAAATGGCGTCTTCCGCGCTCTCCCTTCTTCTCCGCTGGCACAAAATGGCGTCTCCCGTGCTTTCCTTTCTTCCCGCGCTCGCCCTTCTTCTCCGCTGCGGCTTCTAAAAATGGCGTTTCCCGCGCTCTCCCTTCTTCTCCACGGCTCAATGGCATCTCCCGCGCTCTCCCTTCTTCTCCCCGCGGACGCTGTTCAGCCCTTGAGCCCTGGCTGTGCTCTGCGCATTCTCCTGTGCGCCTTTCCTGTTGCCGCCGCTCGGTCCTGAACCCGGCTGCTGCTTTACCCTCTCTCTCTGTTTTGTTTTTCCTCGACGCCGCTCGGTTTTCAACCCCTGGCTGCGCCCTGTGCGCTTCACCCTCTCTCTTACCCCATCGACGCTGCTCGGATTTTTCTGTGCCGTCGGTCGGCTCCAGCCGCCACTGTCCGGGAAGGGTCTGCGCTGTACCTGTTGCCAGTCTGTTGCTGGATCGTCGTGGCTGGGGAACCAAGCCCGGCTCTCAACAGCCTCCCCTGCGATGTTCACTCTCTGCCGGATGACTGGGCGGTTGCTCGTGGTCGACGCCCGTGCTTCTGGCCTCGACTTTCTTCCACCGCCCTCCCAGAGCGAATCCTTGAAGGGAAATGCAGAGTTGCAGGTAGATTCGAATCGAGCTCGTCGCCACTGTTGAATCCGTGATTCTTAAAGTACGATGTTTTCCAATAACTACATGGAGGCTGTAACTTAACAATCAACAGGTGTTTACTGGAGGAGTGTAGTCTAAAGACTGACAGTACAGAGGCATGCTCAATGCTTATATACAGGTGTGGTCACTGCCGGTACTACAGTATACAGGAGCTGTAAAAGTAGTTCTCTCTTAAAGGTACATATACTACAATATATTGATGTCAGGAATAATGGTGCTGAAGCAACTCCAAAAAATTCAAGAAGGCGAATGTTATTTCCAACCTGCATCCGCAGCTTTCCTCCCACTTCTCTACCTCCCCCTACTTCTCCTATAAGTCTTCCCAGGAGTTCTAGGGCGTCTTGGCAATATGCGTTGACAGGATGGACAGTGGAAGTTACTCCTCTTGTGGCTGATCTCTGCCACTGGTTGTGGGCAACTTTCTCCTCTGCAAAGGTAGATCAGAGGGAGAAAGACCTCGGGGTCGATTTTGTCGAACCTGTCGGGAAGAAGGCAGGACTTCCCCTTTCGGGTTTCTGACCCGCCTACTTTGACGTCCGGCCAATCCACGCGATTTTCCCTTGATTGACCTTGTTGAGCTCACCCAGCGGGCTCAGCAGGCCAATTAAGGGCCACCCGGCAACAGGTGATGTCACAGACTGAAATTTCATCTGTCAAGATTTCTGACAGATGAAATATCAGCGTTTCACAGCTGTTTGAAGCTGTGAAACACTGACAGTCTGATTTCTAACATGAGTCCTTCTACGCAGACTCATTTAGAAATCTCAGCAGCACTCAGAGCTCAAGGCTGTCACTTTTGACAGATCGCAGCCGTTCAGCTTTCAGTTCCGGCTGAGTGCTGGGCTCCCGACGGCTACAGGAAGAAAGGCTGTTGAGGTGAGTACAGGTAAGTAAAAGTACTTTACACACTTTAGACACACCAAACACACTTACCTTTACACTCATGCACTCATCACTCACCTGAGCGCCAACATTGCGACCCCTCCAACTCATTCAACCCGATGGCCCGCCTGCTCTAACCTGGCGTGGTTTGGAGCCGTCGGGAAACCCACACGAAACCCCTCAAAATAGGGATTCGGCTAAAAACTGCCTGTTAACTACCTGTTAACAGGCAGTTAATTGGCACTAATCCCTTCCCGCCTGGTTTCGGCGGGTCCCAGTGCGGGCCGGGTACCCGCCTCCCCTAAAACTTACGTGGGGCGGGGTTTTGGGTGGGATGGTGTCGGGACCCCCAAAGTCGGGATTTCCTCCCGCCCCCCCACACGCCTGAAACCCCGCCTGACGGCTCCCCAAAAATCTAGCCCCTCCACTTGACACTGAATGGAATTCCATCCAGGTGTCAACAGGCGGCAGTTTTGAGAGTGTTTACAGGAACAGGCAAGCAGCAATCAGCTCTCATTTGAGCCTCTTACTACAACCCTTTATCTTATGCAATGGAAGCAGGCACACATGCAGGGGAGGAATGGGGTGTGTGAGAGGAGCTTTGTGTTGCCTTGTGTACATTCCTGGTACAGAGCAGGCACGGTGTCTGTGGATGAGAAATATGCCCCTTACATTGTCTTAAGATTTGACTGGGTGCTGCTGTCTTCTGTCGCCTTAGTTATCTTCTTGAGATTATCAAATCTGTTTCTACACAGCACTACCATGAATAGGAAAGTGCAGGTGGCACTGACTGCCATTGCCACCTCCTTCCAAACTGCAAAATGCCTACATTGCATTCTTGTTTGGCCTCTTTTCTTCCATTCCGAAGAGCTGGCCCCTTCTCGCTCATATCTCAGAGAGTAAAAAATCTAAAGAAACAGCTGAAATGTGTTAAAAGATCAGCCGCTCTTAGTCCGAGACACAACTGCAGCGTTGGCTCTGGGCGTCTCACCTGCCCCTTTAAGCAGCTGCAGCAATTCAGATACTGAATTGCCTGCTCTGTCAGCCACGTAGGAGCAGGGATACTGGCCTCAGCATGTCCTGAATAACTAACCCACAGTGGGAAGACAGTAGGAGGAAAAAGCCACCCTGCATGGTTTTTCATGATGCTGTCATGCAGTAACAGCCCTCGCCACTAGATGGAGGTGTACTCCTTTGCGATCATGATAGTCCAGTGGGGCATTATATTGTTGTTTCTTCTATTGCATTTGGGTTTGAATTCAGCCCAGACTGGCAGGATTAAAGTTTCGTTCAGGCTTTATGGCTCCTACATGAAATGTGTGTGAAAATCATCAATCCAGTTTCCTCGCAAACTGAATTCCAATTGCACACAGTCTGACCCTAATTTGGCAATCTCCGTTAGGGCATGTTTAGGAAGCAGAACATTTGGAAGGGTGTAAGAAAGGTTGCTTATTTGAGAAATAACAACAGAAAATGCTGGAAAAACTCAGCAGGCCAGGCAACATCCGTGGAGAGAAATTAGAGTCAACGTTTCAGGTCAAAACCCTTTGTCAAGACTAACGAGGCACAGGGAATGAAATAGATTAAGAGGCCGGGCTGGGAGAGAACAAAAGAGATTTGACGTTGCTACAACAACAACAACTTCCATTTATATGGCACCTTCAACATAGCAAAATGTCCCAGGGCGCATCACAGGAGCATTATCAGACAAGATTTGACACCGAGCCACAAAAAGAGATATTAGGACAAGTGACCAAACGCTTGGTCAAAGAGGGAGGTTTTAAGGAGCGACTTAAAGGAGAAGAGGGAGGCGGAGAGGTTCAGGGAGGGAATTCCAGAGCTTGGGGCCGAGGGCACGGCTGAAGGCACGGCCGCCAATGGTGGAGCGAAAGGAATCGAGCCCGGAGTAGAGGGTGGTTTACTCTGCAAATGCCCATGTCGCAGCTTACCTGGGAGTTTTTGATGCTGAAACTAGAGTTTGGATTTTCCTATTCTTACTGCCCAGGGGGTGGGGATTCGGGTCAGCATACCAGGTGCCCGCCCACTTTAGTGCCATCGTTACCAGAGTGATGGTAGAAAATCCCACCCTAAAATGGGTGAGGGGTGAGGATCTTTATGTGAGTTGATGATAATGATGTGACGATGTCGCATTTTGCAGTTTCTTTGATGCCCGGACACAATGGGCACCCAGGGTTGCTAAATGCAGAGAAAAGATGGAATTAAAAAAGAAATGAAAGACTTGCATTTACATAGCGCCTTTCATGACCATTGGATGACCCAGAGCTCTTTACAGCCAATGAAGTAGCTTTTGAAGTGTAGTCACTGTTGTAATGTAGGAAACGCGGCAGACAATTTGCGCACAGCAAGCTCCCAGAAACAACAATGTGTTAATGACCAAATGATCTGTTTTAGATGTTGGTTGAGGGATAAGCATTGGCTAGGACACCAGGGATAACTCCCCTGCTCTTCTTCGAAATAGTGCCATGGGATCTTTAATGTCCACCTGAGAGAGCAGACGGGGCCTCGGTTTAACGTCTCATCCGAAAGACGGCACCTCCGACAGTGCAGCACTCCCTCAGCACTGCACTGGAGTGTCAGCCTAGATTTTTGTAGCCATGGTGTGGAGATGCCGGTGTTGTACTGGGGTGGACAAATTGGGTTCGCTGCTGACATCTTGGGATTTGTGGAAGAATTCCCGGAGCCTCATTCTCCTGATGAATTCCTCTGTGTCTGCCGCGAGACAGATGGGGTCCATTTTGGTGGTGGGGCAGAAATTGAGCCCTCGGCTAAGAAGTTCAATTTCGTCTGGTTGAAGGATGTGGTCGGACAAGTTGACGATGGACTTCCCTGTGGTTTCAACTGTGGTACCGGGGAAGGCTTGGTTGCTGTTGGTGGTGATGCCGAGTTTCTCAAGCTTCCTGTTCTTGGTGTGCATGTAGGCAGTGTAGTTCCGTTGCCTTGTCTGTTTGGTGGTGTCTCACAGCTGGTCTGCTGTGTCCTGAGCACAGGCTGAGAACATGGACTCTATTATGTCCGTGTATAATTGAGACACGGACTGCAGGAGTTGATTATAACAAGTCTTTACTGAATGGAGACAACCTGGAAACTGAAACTACAGAAGCCTGTTAGGGCCTTTTATACAGGGGTGGTCACTGCCGGTACTGCAGTCTGAGACCAGTTATTCCCTTAAAGGTACATACACAACAATTCCTCCCCTTTTAGATAAACAGTACATAACATTCATTTAACAACTAAATAATAACTAATTACAATTACAATTACGGTTGCTAGATACATTGGTTGAAGTTAAGCAATTATAAGTTCAGTCTTTGAGGAGGCTTCCTGATTCTGTCTGGATAACGCCTCTTTGGGGTATCAGGTGCTTCTGGCAAGGTTGAGTTGGGGTCAATGTCGTTGGTTGGTTCGTCTGCTTCCAATATCACCGATTCTGCGGTAGATGCCATTGGTACTTTGGTTTCATCACCAGGTGTATCAGATCGTGGTGTGGAGTTGACGTTTTCCAGTGACTCTAGAATCTGGTCAGCATGGCGTCTTACAATGCTCTCTCCAACGTCCACGGTATACATTAGAGGTCCTTGCCGTGTACAGATCGTTCCTGGCTGCCATTTCTCTGTGCGGTAGTCCCGGGCCAAAACTGGTTGACCTATCTTAAAACTCCTGGTCGGCCTTTCATTCATATTCTGAAACTGCCTGTTCTCCACAACTCTTCTGACGTTTGGCTTAACCAAATCCAAGCGGCATCATAGTCTTCGATTGAAGAACATCATGGCTGGAGTTTGGTTGGTAACCGCATGTGTCGCATTCCGGTAGGCAAACAAGAAGTTATCCACCTTGTGTTGTAGGGGTATATCTTCATTACACATTGCCTTGATAGCCTTCTTGAATGTTTGAACAAACCTCTCGGCCAATCCATTAGTGGCTGGATGATATGGGGCGGATGTGTAATGCTTAACACCATTGTTCTTTAAGAACCTCCGGAACTCTTCAGACACAAACTGTGGTCCATTGTCAGAGCAAATCTGTTCAGGCAGCCCATTCCTGGCGAATATGGTTCGTAAGACTGTGATAGTTTTTTCTGTGGTGGTTGAGGACATTTTTATTACCTCTGGCCACTTTGAATGTGCATCCACCGCAATTAAAAACATCGAGACCATAAAGGGACCAGCAAAATCAATGTGCACCCTTTGCCATGGAGATGAGGGCCACTCCCATTGATGTAGAGGGGCTTGTGGTGGGGCGTTTTGGACCTTCTGGCATCCTGTACAGCTCTTGGTCATCTCTTCGATTTCTCTATCGATTCCCGGCCACCACACAAACGCTCTGGCTAAGTTCTTCATTTTTACCCCTCCCAGATGACCCTCATGAAGCTCATTGAGCACTCTATCCTTCAATTTGGGTGGAATTACTACTCTGGATCCACACATCAAGGTTCCTCTGCACACTGACAGCTGTTCTCTTCTTGGCGAGAATGCTGGCAGCAGTGGTTCGCCATGTGCTGGCCATCCCTTCACCATTAAATCATAGACCCAGGAGAGTGTCGGGTCATTTTGTGTTTCCTTTTCTATGTTTGCATTCGCCACCGGGAGACATTCGACTATAGTCGAGTGGAATAACTCCACTGGATCCACTGCCAGTTCTTCTTCCACCATCGGCAACGGTAGGCGCGACAATCCATCAGCATTCCCATGCTGTTTAGTTCCTTTGTACTCGATGTCATATTGGTGTGCCCCTAGGAAAAGGGACTACCTCTGTAGCCGTTGTGCCGTCATTATCGGCACGCCCTTCTAAGGGTTGAAAATGGAGACGAGAGGTTGATGATCAGTTAGTAGAGTAAATTTCTGACCGTGCAGGTAGTGATTGAACTTCTTCACCCCCCACACCAGGCTGAGGGCCTCTCTGTCAATCTGGGCGTAGTTACGCTCAGCTGAAGTTAACGAGCGTGACGCAAAAGCTATCGGCCTCTCTGAACCATCAAGGAATTTACGTGACAGTACCGCCCCAATGCCGTAGGGAGACACATCACACGCCAGTCTTATCGGTAGTGATGGGTTGTAGTGAGCCAATACTTCTCTTGAAGTGATTAGGTCCTTACTCTTCTGAAAGGCCCGCTTACATTCATCGCTCCATTTCCATGCTACTCCCGTTCGTAGTAGGGCGTTCAGTGGGTGCAGAATTGTGGACAAATTCGGCAAAAACTTATGGTAGTAATTCACCAATCCGAGGAATGACCTCAGTTGCGACACATTTTCAGGCGCTGGAGCCTTAACTACCGCTTCAATTTTGTCAGGGGACTTATGCAACCCCTCTTCATCAATCACGTGGCCACAATACGATATCTGTTTCTTAAAAAACTCGCACTTGGGGCGATTGGCTCGTAGCCCATGTTCACATAGTCCAGTGAGCACCTGCTCTAGGTTGGCAAGGTGTTCACTGTCATCTTCACCTGTCACTAGGATGTCGTCCAAGTAACACTGAGTCCCCGGAATCCCTTGCAGGACTTGTTCCATCGCTCTTTGCCATATCGCCGGACCTGATGCTACTCCGAATACCAGTCGATTATACTGGTAAAGACCTTTGTGAGTGTTTATCGTGAGATACTTCCTAGAGGATTCTTCAACCTCCATCTGCAAATATGCTTGTGCTAGGTCAATTTTTGTAAAATGCTTCCCTCCAGATAGTGAGGTGAAGATATCTTCTATCCTTGGAAGAGGATATTGTACTGTGTGAAGGACTGGGTTCACCGTCACCTTGAAGTCCCCACAGATGCGAACCTTCCTTGGCTCCTCAGACTTATTGTTTAACGTTTTCTTCATGACAGGGACGATGGGTGTCGCCCACTCGCTCCAGTCTACCTTAGATAACACGCCTGCATTCTCCAGATTCTCCAGCTCTGCCTCGACGGCTGGGCGAATTGCATATGGTACCGGTCTTGCTTTGAAAAACTTGGGAATTGCATTCTCCTCTATTTTTATCGAGGCGGTTACGCCTTTAAGAGTGCCCAGTTCTTGTTGAAATACCTCTTTGGCGTCAGCTAAGATTGTTGACAATCGTCCAGGAGTGACGTCGTCATCCTTTTTACCAGCCACCGTCAGTGCCTGAATGGAGTGCCAGTCTAAACTTAACTTTCTGATCCATTCACGTCCCAATAACGGTGGTCCACCATCTTGCAGAATGTAGAGATACAATTTCCGTATTTTCTTGCCGTTGTATTCGACAGGCACCCTTATTTTTCCTCTGGGGTATACTTTTTGCCCCGTATACGTCCTCAAGACAATGGATGTCTCTCTCAAGGGTATGTGTGAGAATAGCCGCTCGTAGTCTCGTCGATTCATGATGGTTAGAGCTGATCCTGTATGCAATTCCATTTTGACTTGGGACCCTGCTATCGTGAGGGTGACCCAAATGGTTCGGTGATCCTCTTTTGCGATTACGTTGTGAAGTTTGAGACAGCTTAGTCTCTTGTTCCCGGATTCACTATCACTCATCTGGTCTTCGGAACTACTGTCCGTCATCTTTTGAACTTTCCTGTACGGTTCCTTAGTAGCCTTTTTGTTGTCGTTGGTCTTCTTCCCAGACCTGCAAACTCGTGCAATGTGTCCCATCTTTCCGCATTGCCTGAATATTTTGTCCTTGGACCTGCCGTCCTTGTGGTCATGGTTTGTTCTGCCGCAGCGATAACATTTTGCAAATCCCCGTGTCATTTCGTGGGTGCCGTATTCCTGTGGCTTTTGTTGTATTTCCGCAGCTCCCCTTGCTGCTGCTTCGTACGATACTGCCACGCTGAAAGCCTTATCTAGTGTCAGCTCTTTCTCTGAGAGTAACCTCTTCTGGGTTCCTTCACTCAGGAGTCCACAGACAAATTTGTCCTATAAGGTATCTGCCAGTCCTGCTCCGAACTGGCAGTGCTTTGATAGCTTGCGTAGTTCCGTAAGGTAATCAGCATTGCTCTCATTTTTATGCTGATTTCTCCTGTGGAATTTAAATCTTTCTGCTATCAGCAGCGGTGTAGGATTTACGTGTTCCTGTAGGATAGCAACAATTTCATTAAAACTCTTCGCCTTCAGTTTGGCTGGAGTAATCAGGTCCCGCAATAGGCCATACGTTCTTGCGCCCATTAAATTTAGCAATACCGATGCCTTTTTCTCATCGGCTATTTCGTTTGCCTCGCAATATAACCCGACTCTTTCCACATACGTGGTCCAGTCTTCTATTGCATTATCGAAGGCAGTGATATCGCCAGTCTTTGGCATCTTGAAAATCTAAGATGGCGCCTCCCGCGCTTTGCCTTCTTCCCCGATTTAACAAAATGGCGCCTCCCACGCTTTTGTCTTCTCCGCTGTTGCTAGCGCTGTTGCTGGCGTTTTATGCCTTGATGGCGATGCCCTATGGTCTTCGCGCACTTCCCCCCACGCTGCTGCTAACGCCGCTCTCTGTGGTTTCCGTGGCAAACTGCAGCTCCTCGCGGCTTTTTGCGCGTTTAATTTTAATTTTTTTTTATTTCCCCGTCGTCGGAACAACCCTGCAGGACTCTTGCCTCCCTCTTCTCGGGTCTGTACGCTGCCCGGCTTCGTAGCACCGGCCGCGCCCAGTGTGCTCCACCCTCTCTCTCTCTCCTCTTCCCGACAACGCTGCTTGGCCCCGTTGCAAGCCACCCACTCGAACTCTAGACTGCCGCAGCCCAGGAAGGATCAGTGTACTACCTGCCACCAGCCCGATTAGCTGAAGCACCATCGACAGGATAACCAAGCCCCGCTCTCGACAGCCTCTCCTGCAAATCTTCAACTCCACTGACTCAGAAGCGGATGCCCATGGTCGACGCCCGTTTCTACTGTTTCTTTCTTCCTTCTGGCCTCGACCTCTGATAACTTCGCTTCAGGGATGGATCCCCATGAGGTAGTGCAGATTGTAGGTAAGTTCATATCTGCTCGTCGCCAGTATTATGTCCGTGTATAATTGAGACACGGACTGCAGGAGTTGATTATAACAAGCCTTTACTGAATGGAGACAACCTGGAAACTGAAACTACAGAAGCCTGTTAGGGCCTTTTATACAGGGGTGGTCACTGCCGGTACTGCAATCTGAGACCAGTTATTCCCTTAAAGGTACATACACAACAGACTCTATCTCGGTTTCGAGGTTGCGGCGTCTGCTGTAGAGCTGGTGTATGAGATGGTTGAGGAGTGTGCGAGAGGTATGGTGGCATTGTCCGGGAATTCCCAGGCTCCGGGAATTCATCCACAAATCCCAAGATCTCAGCAGCGAACCCAATGAGACAACCAATGATCCGGAACAGCAGACAGAGGGATCCGCAGTGCAGCAACCGAAGAAGTAAGAGTCAAATTGGACCCCTCCAGAGGGTCGCTGCCCTAAGCTTGACATGTATGCTCAAGCTGTCAGGAGATGCATCGATGCCAGATTCATCAGCCGCACTCACAAGACAGTCCAGAATGTCACCCGAGCACAACGCAATGCCATCCACGCTCTCAAGACCAACCGCAACATCGTCATCAAACCAGCAGACAAAGGAGGAGCCATCGTCATACAGAACAGAAAGGACTATTGCAAAGAAGCATACCGACAACTGGACAACCAGGAACACTACAGACAGTTACCCGCAGATCCGACCAAAGAACACACCCGCCAACTCAACAGACTGATCAAGACCTTCGATCCAGACCTTCAAAGCATCCTACGCGCTCTCATCCCACGTGCTCCCTGCATGGGAGACTTCTACTGCCTCCCAAAGATACACAAAGCCAACACACCCGGACGTCCTATCGTATCAGGCAACGGAACCCTGTGTGAGAAGCTCTCTGGATACGTCGAGGGCATCCTGAAACCCACCGTACAGGGAACCCCCAGCTTCTGTCGCGACACTACAGACTTCTTACAGAAACTCAGCACCCACGGACCAGTTGAAACATGGAACACTCCTCACCACGATGGACATCTCGGCACTCTACACCAGTATCCCCCACGATGACGGCATCGCTGCGACAGCCTCAGTACTCAACACCAACAACAGCCAATCTCCAGACGCCATCCTACAACTCATCCGCTTCACCCTTGACCACAATGTCTTCACCTTCGACAACCAATTCTTTACCCAAACACACGGAACAGCCATGGGGACCAAATTCACACCCCAATACGCCAACATCTTCATGCACAAGTTCGAGCAAGACTTCTTCGCAGCACAGGACCTCCAACCAACGCTATACACCAGATACATTGACGACATTTTCTTCCTATGGACCCACGGCGAAGAATCACTGAAAAGACTACACGATAACATCAACAAGTTCCATCCCACCATCAAACTCACCATGGACTACTCCTCAGAATCGTTTTCCTTCTTGGACGCACGAATCTCCATCAAAGACGGACACCTCAGCACTTCACTCTACCACAAGCCCACGGACAACCTCAGGATGCTCCACTTCTCCAGCTTCCACCCTAACCATGTTAAAGAAGCCATCCCCTATGGACAAGCCCTGCAAATACACAGGAACTGCTCAGACGAGGAGGAACGCGATGGACACCTACAGACGCTGAAAGACGCCCTCGTAAGAACGGGATATGACGCTCGACTCGTCAATCGACAGTTCCGACGGGCCACAGCAAAAAATCGCATAGACCTCCTCAGAAGACAAACACGGGACACAACCAACAGATTACCCTTCGTTGTCCAGTACTTCCCCGGAGCAGAGAAACTACACCATGTTCTTCGCAGCCTTCAACATGTCATCGATGATGACGAACACCTCACTAAGGCCATCCCCACGCCTCCACTACTCACCTTCAAACAGCCGCCTATCCTCAAACAGACCATCGTTCGCAGCAAATTACCCAGCTTTCAGGAGAACATCGACCACGACACCATACAACCCTGCCACGGCAACCTCTGCAAGACATGCCAGATCATCAACACAGGTATCATCATCACACGTGAGGACATCACCCACCAGGTACATGGTACATACTCATGTGACTCGGCCAACGTTGTCTACCTCATACGTTGCAGGAAAGGATGCCCCGGAGCATGGTACATCGGCGAGACCATGCAGACACTGCGACAACGGATGAACGGGCACCGCGTAACAATCGCCAGGCAGGAGTGTTCCCTCCCAGTTGGGGAACACTTCAGCAGTCAAGGACATTCAGCCTCCGATCTTCGGGTAAGCATTCTCCAAGGCGGCCTTCAAGACACACGACAACACAAAATCGTAGAGCAGAAACTGATAGACAAGTTCCGCACTCATGAGGATGGCCTCAACCGGGATCTTGGGTTCATGTCACACTACATGTAACCCCACCTGACGTAGGGTTATCCAGACTTGAGTCGTCGTTGGCTTGTTCTCTCTACACAGATGCGGCCGGACCTGCTGTGATTTCTAGCAAATAAAATGTTTTTTTGTCTGTTTTTTGTTTTTCATACAGACCCCAGCATCTGCAACATTTGGCCCCTTGTGACCCCACCTCATTGTTCTTTGATGTAATGTTTTCCTGACTAACCTGTTTGGACACCATTCACACCTTTGATTGCTGTGATTATCTCTCTGCCGAGGTGTGATAAATGGCAGTTTGAAAGATTACCTATAATCATCTGGCATTATTCTCTGACTATATAAGCTGTGTCTTTATGCATCTCTCCACTTCACCTGACGAAGGAGCAGCGCTCCGAAAGCTTGTGATTTCAAATAAAACTGTTGGATTATAACCTGGTGTTGTGTGACTTCTTAGATTTTTGTACTACAAGTCTCTGGAGTGGGAATTGAATCCACAACCATCCTGACTCAGAGGTGACAGTGCTGCCCACTGAGCCACAGCTGACACTGTCTATTCTTCTGTGGAGAACTTTGAACTAATTTACATATTAGAATAATATACGCTAAATTGAAACTTATATTGCAACAGCATCAGACCTCTCGTACATGCTGGAGTTTTGGATAAGCAATTGTGAAGGCTCAGTAGAAAAATTCTTCAAGATGGAGATTATTTTTCTAAGGATTCAAAAACTAGGTAGATTGTGTGCCGATGCATGTCTTTATTGAGGGCAGTCAGTCTGGTTTTGAAACCTGCATTATACTAAAGCTGCCTTTTAATGGAAATGTCTTGTAGATCAGAGAATTGTTCTATATGCCAAAGAGCCTCAGACAATGTCACTGGACGTATCACTATAGATAAGGTGCCACACTTTGGAAGAGGGTAGTAAAGAGTGCTGCAATCCTGCCTGTTCTGCATCCTTCAACTACCTTGTCCTGGTTTTGCAAGCTGATGTTACATTTCTGACTGCTGCGGAGGTTCTGGGTCTTTTGAAATGGATCTGGAAGCCTTCCAGGAAGCCGTTAGCTAAAAGCTTCCCCATAGCTTTGTCAGGGTAATGTTTAAATAATGAGAACAGTGACTCCAGTTTAATTGGTGCAGGTACCAGTGCTGAGGACCTGCATTTCCCCGACTTGTCTTGCCATATCCTGAGGGTGTCTGGGCTAATGAAACGACTTGCAGCCGTCTGCAATGCACAGTTTCCCACAGTTACAGCATTCATGCCTCTAAGCACCTGAACTCTGCCTGCACCGTCCTCTTGTCGAAATCTCAGCCGCCCCGGTCTCTGGAGTGGCTAGTTATCTGATACCTGCACCACGTTCAAGTGACAGCAATGAAATGTGGGGCATTCGCTTTGATGGGGCTTGTTACAGTGACAACGCACAGCGATGCTCCAGTTCCTTCACAATTCAAAATTAGCGATCATCAAAAGACACAAATTAGCGTGCACACAGGCAATAATGAGTGGCATCAGGTGCCATATAACACTCTACTTCTCGGAGGTATTCCAGAAACACCAACATCCTCCAATTAGATGTGTTAAAAAATATTCGATGCAGGTTTTAAGATGAAAGGAGGGTGGAAGAAGTAAGTTTAATTTCATTTAGCGACGGTTCATGAGTCCGATGACGCAAACCAGTTGTCTCACTGGTGCTTTATTCTTTCTTAACCCCTGAATGGAACAACTGATTTTAGTGATTTTACCCTGCTCATATATCTCATCCTCTACCAGCCACATCAGCTTAAAAAAACACTAAATGATAGGGGGTAGAAATTGGTCTTGGGTGGCAGCGCAAAGCGAGGGGTATCGTATCAGCCTCCGGTTATGTGCTTCGTCTGGTATGGGGTGGGGCGTCTAACGGGCAGCTGATGGGATAGGTCTGTTTTGCACCCCCACCCTAGTTGAGTTTCTACCCCTATACGTCTCCTGATTGACTGGGGAAATGGACTTGGAAACCAGTTTTCAGCCAATCAGATGTGTATTGTTATAAACACAGAAAATGCTGGAAACACTCGGCAGGTCAGGCAGCATCTGTGGAGAGAGAAACAGAGTTAACGTTTCAGGTCGATGACCCTTCGTCAGAACTGGAAAAAGTTAGAGATATAGCAAGTGCGGAGGCAGGGAAAGGGGGGAGGGGAGGAAAGAACTAAAGGTGATAGGGTGGAAGACAGGAGAGATTAAATAACCAAAGGGATGATAGTACAAAGCAAAAGGATATGGTATCGCGACACGTAAAGAAACAAAAGCCACGGTGGCATAGTGGTTAGCACTGTTGCCTCACAGCGCCAGGGACCCGGGTTCAAATCTGGCCTCGGGCGACTGTCTGTGTGGAGTATGCACATTCTCCCTGTGTCTGCGTGGGTTTCCTCCGGGTGCTCCGGTTTCCTCCCGCAGTCCAAAGATGTGCAGGTTAGGTTGATTTGGCTATGATAAATTGACCCTTAGTGTTAGGGGATTAAATACGTGGGGTTATGGGGATAGGGTGGGATATGTGTCGGTGCAGGCTCGATGGGCCGAAATGGCCTCTATCTGCACTGTAGATTCTGTGATTCTGTGAAAAGCTGAGTCAAATAGAGGTGTAAATGGGGATGGCAGATTCATCAACAGCTGCCATGTGGAAAAAATAGGGGCTGAGGTTATGGTCTGAAATGATTGAACTCGATGTTGAGCCCAGAAGACTGTAAAGTGCCTAATCGAAAGATGAGGAGCTGTTCCTCAAGCTTACGGTGAGCTTTTGTTAGAACAGTATAAGAGGCCCGAGGACAGAGAGGTCAGAGCGGGAGTGGAGCGGAGAATTAAAGCGACAGGCGACCAGAAGCTCGGGGTCACCCTTATGAACTGAATGGAGGTATTCCACAAAGCGGTCACCCAATTTGCGTTTGGTCTCCCCAATGTAGAGGAGACCACATCGTGAGCAGCGAATACAGTATACTAAATTGCAAGAAGTACAAGTAAATCGATGTTTCATCTGGAAGGAGTGTTTGGGGCCTTGGAGAGTGGGGAGGGAGGAGGTAAAAGGGCATGTGTTGCATCTCCTGTGCTTGCACGGGAAGGTGCCGTGGGAAGGGGAGGGGGTGCTGGGGGTGACTGAGGAGTGGGCCAGGATGTCACGGAGGGAGCCGTCCCTTCGAAATGCTGAAAGGCGAGGGGAGGGAAAGCTGTGCTTGGTGGTGTATTGTAATGTGCTGTGGTTCTAGCTCTGATTATTGATGGTGGGTCTGCAGATGTAATGGAAAACAGTTACGTTGAATCAATAATGCAATGCTTGGCGACGCTTGTGCATCAGGCGTTATGAGATGTTAGAGATTGAGACTTGCTCAGTTCACCTGGTGCGCTCTGTAATGTCCCGAAGTGCTGTGCTGCTTGGAGACCTCGGGCTAGATTTTCAGTATAGACAGTTTTGGGGCGCTAACCTTAGCGCCCGCCCGAAGTTAGCGCCCGCCCCAAAGTAGCGCCCCGTTGCCGGAAATTCAGTGGCTTCGCCCTAAGAGGTTGGTGGAGCGCTAAAAGAGGCGTTCCACTACTTTCTTTAGGCGCTAAGCCGGCGGTCCAGAGGGATAGCGCCCAGGCGGGGCGCAGCACGGGTGCGGTCATTTTTGCACTGACAGCAGACCCCGTGGTGCCGACCAGCTCTTAAAGGGGGAAGGGACGAATTGGTCTGCTGCCACGCCCTGCACACTGCAGCCTTGCAAAGAGGCCTCAACACTACTGCTCAGCCCCAGGGAGTCATGGCAACGCCAGAGAAGGCCCGTCAGCGTGCCCTGCGCTTCTCAGAGGGTGATCTGGACATAATGGTCACAGCTCTGGAGGTGAGGCGCAAGATCTTGTTTCCAGAGAGTGGGAGGAATCCAACCCACCACGACTACACCAAAGCCTGGAAGCAGATCGCCCAGAGGGTGACGTTCACCGGCGAGGCCCCCAGGACCCACAAACAATGCCGTAAGAAATACAACGATCTGACCAGGATTGTGAGGGTGAGTAGCCTTTCCAGTCTCCTCCTCATTCTTGCATGTACACCTGACATGATGGGCAAAGGGACCTGAAAGTCCTTTTGGCCAGCCCTCAGCCAGCAGCATTGGGACAGTCATGAGCATCAAATGGCCATTCGGCACTCTACACTTTGGCCAAGCTATTCCACCATGGGAGGCAGTGGACAGTACATCAGGGCTTCACTCTGTCCAAGCTATTCCACCATGGGAGGCAGTGCACACTACATCAGGGCTTCACTCTGACCAAGCTATTCCACCATGGGAGGCAGTGCACACTACATCAGGGCTTCACTCTGTCCAAGCTATTCCACCATGGGAGGCAGTGCACACTACATCAGGGCTTCACTGCGCACTTACAGCCCGTCCTTTCTCTTGCAGGCTAAAGTAGCGTTTAATCGCCAGGCCCGTGCCAGGGGTGGCCGCGCCAAGCTGCAGAAGCTCACTCGGCTGGAGGAGCGTGTGTGTGTGCTCATGGGAGCCCGTGTGATTGTCCCCACAGCGTGCGGTGTATCCGACCCTCCACTGCCCGGCAATGGTAAGGACCTCGCCTTTTGGCCCTCTCGCGTCGCACTGGCCCATCCGAGCTACCTCCTTTGCCACTGTCCCACCAATGCGCTGAATCCCACCAGTCCTAACTCCCTCGCTGACGCCGTCTCCTCACTCTGAAGCTACTCTTGTGCATTCCTGCTTTCAGCTGGTGACGACCAGGACCCTGAGGCTGCCAGTGACAGCACCTCCAACCAGGAGGAGGAGGAGGAGCAAGCCGGACCTTCGGGGGAACAGTCACGTCCCGCAGGAGAGGAGGAAATGCTTGACACCTCCTCAATGGACGAGTGCCTGGAGGAACTGTCGCAGGGCAATGCAGCTTCTGGGACCAGTGGCGTCCAGCCACCCAGCAGCCGTGCGCGTGGCCCGCGGCCTTCCCCCCAAAGGGGGGAAGGATCAGAGGGGAGTGCTGCTGCTCGGCACACTCGCCGTCACCAACGCGGCAAGGGTCCCCTAGTTCGGCCCCCTCCTCCCCAGCGGGAGAGTCGCGACTCCAGTCCGGACACCTTGGGCTAGATTTTCAGTTGCTAGCGCCAGCAGTTAGCGCCTTAAGAGAAGTGATTTTCGGGCGCTATGCGTGTAGCGCCCGGGCACAACGCAGTTTGCGCCTCGCCCCAAATTAAGTTGCCCGTTAGCGCCGGCGCAAAGTTTAGCGGCCGCCTGGATGCGCGCGCAGAAAATGACGTCACATCCTCGTGCAACGCCCTTTGGCCGCCCCGAATCCAAACTTCAGTCGGACCGCCCCATTGTGCGGCTGGCGTCCAGAGCGTTTGTAAAATGGAAGGCAACACACCGTGGCGAGCGCAAATTAAAGGGCACTCCTCATGCACTATAAAAGGCAGTCTGCATGTGTTGTCTGCAAGGGTCCAGTTTATTGTTGTGAACGGTGTATTTATGTCCTCCTCCTCCTCCTCCTCCTCCTCCTCCTCCTCCTCCTCCTCCTCCTCCTCCTCCTCCTGCTCCTGCTGTTCCCCCCCCAGACTCTGCCTTTGAAAAAAACACATGCACCCTTCCCCTTTAAGAGCTCACTGGCACCAGAGTGTCTGCCATGCGCTGCGCCCGAGCTTAGGTGTTGCGCTCTGCACCGCCGGCTTAGCGCCTAAAGATAGTAGTGGAACGCCTCTTTTAGCGCTCCACCAACCTCTTAGGGCGAAGCCACTGAATTTCCGGCAACGGGGCGCTACTTTGGGGCGGGCGCTAACTTCGGGCGGGCGCTAAGGTTAGCGCCCCAAAACTGTCTATACTGAAAATCTAGCCCCTTCACTTCGGAGGAGGTGCGGAAGCTCGATCAGATGGCCGACGACTCGGACCGGCGCCACACGGAGCTCATGAGCGTGGTGGGGCGCATGCCTGAGGCCATCGAGTCGCTGGCGACCAGTGTGCGCGAGTTCGGGGCAGCAACTGCCGCGACTGGCCGCATGCTAACTGATGCCGTCAAGACCCTGGCGGATGTGATGCGCGCGCACACCAGGACCACAGGGCCACTCACTGCTGCCACACGCGCTGTCTCAGGCAGGCATCGCCAGGGCAGGCGCCGCGCTGGACCATCCCAGCAAGCCGGCCGTCGGCTGATTGCTGCGGATCCTGCAGTGCGGGCCCGGCCGAGTGCCACCGCGCCACAGCACCAGCCAGCGCATCCCAGACGCCAGCTGGCCCACATTGCGCCATCCGTCGCCGCCATTCCCCCTCTGGGGCGTCAAGGGCAAGCGGCTGCAGCTGATGGTGGCCAGGCTCAGGTGCGCCACTCAGGAGACGGCCCCTCGAGGCCCAAACGCCGTGTAGGCCGCCCCCCAGCGGCATCTGGCGGAAGGGCATCTGAGCCTCAGGTGCCTTCCCCCAGCCTCGCAGCAGCCACTGGGCAGAGCTTGCGAAGGAGCAGCAGGCAGGGCAGGGGAGGCAAAATGCTGGCCAAGGTCTCGCCCTCGCGGGCCACTCAGTAGAGGGTGTGGCCAGCTTTCCTTTAATATGGCGGTGGCCATCTTTATTTTGCCCATGTTTGTGCTTTTGGAGGGCTTTTTTTTTGCGTTAGGCCGACGTTGAGGCCCGGTTTCAATAAAGGTGGAGTGGCTCCTCCCCAGTTTGTGGGAGTGAGTCGTTTGTTGGGCTTTTTGTGGGGCCCGTTTATTGTTTTTGGGGATTCATGTGGGAAGGGCTTTTCATTTTTGTGTAATAAAAAATTATCTTTATTCATGCAGTCTCCATGGTTGTTCTTCTTAGTGTTTGTTGGCTTCGCCGGCTGAGGGCTTGCGGAGCGGCTGCATTCATCTTCCCTCATGGCCCCTGGCCATTCCCTGACAGGGGGCTTAGAAGTACCGTGTAATAAGGTGGCGTCGTGCGGCCCTTGGCCCTGGTCGCTCCCTCCTGGGAACGTACTCCTGCTCCTCCTCCTCCTCCTCCTCCTCCTCCTCATGCTCCTCCTGCTCCTCCTCCTGAGGTGCTGGTCCAACGTCAGGTGGCAGTGCCTGAGTCCTGCGAATAGCCAGGTTGTGTAGCATGCAGCAAACCACCACAAATTGGGAGACCCGGTCCGGCGAATACTGGAGAGCTCCTCCGGAGCGATCAAGGCAGCGGAACCGCTGCTTGAGGACCCCAATAGTTAGCTCGATGATGTTGCGGGTGGTTTGATGGCTCTCGTTGTAGGCCTCTTCAGCAGCGGTCCTGGGCGCGCGGAGCGGGGTCATGAGCCAGGTGCACAAAGGATAGCCTTTGTCCCCGAGTAGCCATCCTCTTGGGGGAGGCTGTGCCTGGAACATGTCATGCACAGTACTCTGCCGCAGGATAAAGGCATCGTGGCTGCTGCCTGGGAAGCTGGCATTGACTGCCATGATGCGCTGCTTGTGGTCACAGACCAGCTGCACATTCAGAGAATGGTAGCCCTTCCTGTTGCGATACTGCTCGCCATGCTCCAGAGGGGCCCGCAAAGCCACATGCGTACAGTCAATGGCGCCCTGCACCAAGGGGAATTCCCCGAGTCTGGAAAATCCCAATGCGCGCTGATGCTGGCTCTCCAGGGCCATGGGGAAGGAGATGAATTGGCTTCTCCTTCTGAACAGTGCTTCGGTCACCT
The DNA here is from genome assembly GCF_052327205.1 of Somniosus microcephalus. Lineage (NCBI taxonomy): Eukaryota > Metazoa > Chordata > Chondrichthyes > Squaliformes > Somniosidae > Somniosus > Somniosus microcephalus. Next base: position 330,109,547 of record NC_140990.1, on the reverse strand, counting down.
GGCGGATGCAGCGATGCGCGCCGTACTGGGAGATGTTTGCTATGTCCCCAGCAGCGTATTGGAAGGAGCCGGTGGCATAGAAGTTCAATGCCACTGTCACCTTCACTTCCACCGACAGAGACGTCCTGCACCTGAGCTTTGGCCGCAGATCTCGGCGAAGCAGGTGGCAGATCTCTGCAATCACCCCCTTTCGGAATCGGAGCCTTTTAACACATCGCGCGGCACTCATGTTTAGGTAGGAGCGCTGCTGGCGGTATAGCCTGACTGGGTAAGGCCTACGTGGCCGACGCCTGTAGCCCCCTCTGCCTCTAGCCAGGGCTGCCCCTCTCACAATGCGTCTGCGAGCCCTACGGACATGGAGCTGCAGCTCCGCGTTGGCACCCCATGCAACCCCCATCAAATCCTGGCAAACACTCTAATTTCCAAATGGCCACTTGCAGCGCTGTTGCCTGGGTCCAAAAATACCTGGCTCTTGCTGCTTGGAACCAGTTAGCTATCCTCCTTGTTGTGTCTCCAGAAATGCGTTGCACAAGACTGTTTTCTGAAAAAAGGATGGCCTTTATACTGGAGAGGACGTTCCCTTTAATTAGCGCCCCCCGGGGCCCGCGCTGGTTGTGTTGTGTTCCTTTTTCCAAACGCTCCGGCCGCCCGCCGCACAATGGGGCGGTCCGACTGAAGTTTGCAATCGGGGCGGCCAAAGGGCGTTGCACGAGGATGTGACGTCATTTTCTGCGCGCGCATCCGGGCGGGCGCTAAACTTTGCGCCGGCGCTAACGGGCAACTTAATTTGGGGCGGGGCGCAAACTGCGCTGCGCCCGGGCGCTACACGCATAGCGCCCGGAAATCACTTCTCTTAAGGCGCTAACTGCTGGCGCAAGCAACTGAAAATCTAGCCCCTCAATTCTTAAATAAATTATGGGCTTTCCCATATTGCAGTTCTTCAGATGCACAGCACCAGCTTGGAACATAGGAATTACTAGATATAAAAAAAGTCCCACTGAAAGGATTATTACTAGTCCTAGCCCCTTTAGGGTTACCCCAGATCAGGCGTATTTCCCAGACGTTCACTTTCAACTAAAGTTTGAGGTAGCCGAATCCTAAAGACGCTTAATTGGGTCTAAAGGTCCGGACTATCTCTCCCTAAAGGAAAGGAACAACCTGAAGATGTTACCATTCCCCAGATAGTACTTTTAATGGCCCAGTAATTCGGGTCCCAACGCGTGAGTACGGACGGGGTACTCACGCGTGGGCCCAATGGAATTGCCGGTTTTCAGCATGCGCAGCGCATGCGTGGAAAATCGGCATTTCCTTTCCTCTGAACCAAGGGGTTCAGAGGTCGAACGCGTGCGCGCAGGAGTCTGTGCGTGCGCGCTGAAATTCCTTTTTTTTAAAGGTTTGCCCATGCGTGAAGGCCTCAACTTTTTACAAATGAAAAAAGCAGACGTAAGGACTTAGTTTTCAAAGGTAAGTGGTCTAATAATTAAAGTTAGAATTTTTTTTCCACAGGTTTATTGGCCTAGAAATTCGGTGGGGTTAGCGCCCAATTAGAGGCGTTAGAGGGCCTTGCGCTGGAATTATAGCCGCGATCGAAATTGCGTTGGGCCCTACCATCGGCGTTAGCCGGTAGCGCTGCGCCGGCACCGATGACGTCATCGGTGTGCGCAGCGTCCCGGTTGCCGTGGTAACGCGGCCGGACGCCCAAATTCAGTTGCGGCCGCCTCGCCCGTGGCAGCCGCAACCAACGATTGTTCAACGGGATGTTGCAGCACGTAGCGCCGGCGCATTAAGGTGGAGCGGCGGCCGGCTGCTTTCCCGGCGGCCGCCTGCCCGCACCTCCCTCCCCGGACTCCTCCACCACCCCCCCGCGGCACTGATGTGTGTGGCCCGCGAGCCCGGCACTTCTCCGAGGTGCCGGGCTCATTTGTCGGGCGAATCGACCGGTCAGCGGTCGGCTGCAGGCAGCTCCTCCTTAACAGAAGGAGGAGGCCTGCAGTACCCCAGCCTGCTGCACCGCATCGGGTGCCGCAGCGGGGGATTAGCGCCGCAAACCTGCATTCAGCGCCCATAGCGAGGCGCTGAAACCCTCCATTAGCGCCCGCAGCCGTCTGGGCGCAGGGCAGCTGAAGTTTTGGCGGGCGCAGCGGCAATTATCGCGGGCGCAAAATTTCGGGCGCAAAAGCCCTGGCGGAGGCAAACCTAATTTCTAGGCCATTATTTTTAAAGACTTTACAGTAAGGTAAGTGTATTTTTAGACCCGATTTCTTTAAAAAAATTTTTAAAAAATTTTATTTGAAGTTTAAGTACTGTTTGGGCGCCCGGAGTTTTCATGAGTTTGACAGTTCTTGCTATCAAACTCATGAATGAACTTTTGCAACCTCCGATTGGTTGCCCAGTGCTCACGTGATCCCAGCCGGCTCATCGAACTAACTACGCCGCTGGATCATGTAAGCACAGCGCGCCAGGAGCTGAACCAGGCCACTGACAGGAAATCCACGCAGGGCCAGGCTTCAACTGTCGGCGCGCTATGTAAGTGTAGGTCAGGGGCTTGCACCCGCGGGAAGCCCCCGACACCAATTTCTGGGCCAATAAGTTTAGCTAGACTGTAACATTCCGGATATTATGAGGGTCCAGAAAACTCCCCCAGAATTCTGAAACTCCTCACCAAAGAGCGTACAGAGATTGAGTTTGCAAGTTTGATACAGAAGTATTATGTGAGACAATGCTAAAAATATATAGATTTATTAAAGAACCGACATGTAATTACAGTAGGTGTTTCAATCGCAACATTAACAGTTCCAAAAACAGAAAGCTTACAATTCTATTATCAGAGATCCTTATTCTCAAATCTTAACTTCGCTACATTTTTACAGTTCTTAGTCTTTATTCCAGGATATCCACCAAAATCAAATACCTTTGATATCCGAGGTACAAAGAGGTGTAGACTTACAGAGCCTGCCTCTGAAGCCGAGAATCGCTTTGCCATTTCAAGCAAGTCTATCATCCCATTTGAAAGTTCAATTTTTATACCCTTTTGCAGTGGTATTTCCTTTGAAGTTTTCTGCTGATGTAAGCTAATTATCTCTAGTCATTTTTCTGCTGACCCCTGCAATTCTTACAGTTAGATCAGCTGGTAGCATTAAGAATATTGGGCTAGATTTTCAGTTGCTTGCGCCAGCAGTTAGCGCCTTAAGAGAAGTGATTTTCGGGCGCTATGCATGTAGCGCCCGGGCGCAGCGCAGTTTGCGCCCCGCCCCAAATTAAGTTGCCCGTTAGCGCCGGCGCAAAGTTTAGCGGCCGCCTGGATGCGCGCGCAGAAAATGACGTCACATCCTCGTGCAACGCCCTTTGGCCGCCCCGAATCCAAACTTCAGTCGGACCGCCCCATTGTGCGGCTGGCGTCCAGAGCGTTTGTAAAATGGAACGCAACACACCCTGGGGAGCGCAAATTAAAGGGCACTCCTCCTGCACTATAAAAGGCAGTCTGCATGTGTTGTGTGGAAGGCTCCAGTGAACGGTGTATTTATGTTTCCGGCCTCCTCCTCCTCCTCCTCCTCCTCCTCCTCCTCCTCCTCCTCCTCATCCTGCTGTTTTCCCCCCCAGACTCTGCCTTTGAAAAAAACACATGCACCCTTCCCCTTTAAGAGCTCACTGGCACCAGAGTGTCTGCCGTGCGCTGCGCCCGAGCTCGGGCGCTGCGCTCTGCACCGCCGGCTTAGCGCCTAAAGATAGTAGTGGAACGCCTCTTTTAGCGCTCCACCAACCTCTTAGGGCGAAGCCACTGAATTTCCGGCAACGGGGCGCTACTTTGGGGCGGGCGCTAACTTCGGGCGGGCGCTAAGGTTAGCGCCCCAAAACTGTCTATACTGAAAATCTAGCCCTATGTCTCTACCCTAGGTGTTCGAAGTCTATCATAAAAAATGGTGTAACCAGCAGGTGCATCTATTTGATGTCATTTTTACCAAGACATCTGTTTGTGTTCTTTTACGACGTGTAAATGAAAACACCTCAACTAGGGTGATCTATGCAATTCTTATTTACCTCAGCTGGTTGCAACACAGAATCGTGTCTCCCATGTTTCATTTGATGTCATTTTTACGAAGGCATGTGTTTTTTAATTTTCTGTGTTTATTTCCGAAGTGTAATTTAGGACACCTTAACAGGGTGTACCATTGTGTTCGTTCCAATGCTGCAGACTTCAGGAGCCTCCAACCTCCTGTTTCAATAAGGTTATTGATTCAGTGTCAACAACTTATCTTATCTCAACAGCCTGTATGCTGTTTACAGCTTTAGATTGTTGAGGCTTCCAGATTTCCAAACCCAGTTTGTCATGTTTTAATAAGGATAGAATTCTTTCATAGAATGGTGTATTTTTCTGAATATGGCTTATTCCTTCACACCACATCCATCTATTTCGCCTTCAACTGCCCTGGTAGTCACATGATACAACGATAATGGAGTTGTTGACTAATCATAGCAATCAATCTCTCTCAATTAGTCTACGACAGACCCAGAGGCAAAGAAACCCTAAACTGTGGCGAGTTTTGGGAACCACAGATCCGAAGTCACCTGCTCCTGCCTAGCATGCTACACATACCACGTCATGTCTCATATACGATATCCCCAAAATAATGTATCCTGAAAGAAATCTATCCAGTTTGCATTTGAATGAATCAACTCTAACTGCTTCCACACCTCCCTGGGAAGCCTGTTCCATAGATTTACCACTCGCTCATCAAAATAATTTTTCTGCATATTAGTTTTGAATTTACCCCGCTTCAACCATGGGCCGTGTCCACTGGTTCTACTGTTCTGGACAAGGTGATACCGCTGGCCATGGGACATTACCAAGCCCCTTATAAAATCTTAAAAGCAGCAATTATATCACTTCTCAACCTTCTTTTTTCCAGTGATTTTTTTTTTACATAGTATCCATAACATAGAAAAACATGCCAAAATAATGTCATAGGGACTTGAGGAGGAGAGATGCAGAGCCAAAGAAGGAGTGCTTAGGAGGAGTAACGAAAAGCTTGGGCAAATGGTTGTTTTTTTTGAGGAGGGTCTTAAAAGAGCGGGAGGATTGAAGGAGAGAATTCCAGAGAGTGGAATCTAGGCTGCAGAAAACACAGTGCCAGTGATAGGGCAAAGAGAGGGGGAGATGCACAAGAGGCCAGTGTCAGAAAAATAGAGAGTTCATGGGGTTGCAGGAGTGGAGGAGGTTACAGAGATAGGACAGGAGGCAGCAATGGATGAATTTAAACATAAGGATAATAACTTTAAAGAAAGAAAGCCTTGCATTTATACACCGCCTTTCACGACCTCACGACGTCTCAAAGCGCTTTACAGCCAGTGAAGTACTTTTGAAGTGTAGTCACTGTTGTAATGTAGGAAAGGTGGCAGCCAATTTGCGCACAGCAAGCTCCCACAAACAGCAATGTGATAATGACCAGATAATCTGTTTTTTAGTGATGTTGATTGAGGGATAAATATTGGCCCCAGGACACCGGGGATAACTCCCCTGCTCTTCTTCGAAATAGTGCCATGGGATTTTTTACATTCACCTGGGAGAGCTGACGGGGCCTCGATTTAATGTCTCATCTGAAAGACGGCACCTCCGACAGTGCAGCACTCCCTCAGCACTGCACTGGAGTGTCAGCCTAGACTTTTGTGCTTAGGTCTCTGGAGTGGGACTTGAACCCACAACCTTCTGAGTCAGCGGCAAGAGTTCCGACAAATGTGGAGTGGAAGGGGACTGGGACTCAATGTAGGTCAGCGAAGAGAGGAGTGATGGATGAGCACGCAGGATAGGATGCAGGCATCAGAATTTTGGATGAGCCGATGATTATGGAGGAAGTAGAATGGGGACTGTTATAAATCTGATCATTCATCAAGAAACTACTCGCGAAATAATGCTGGACGGCCAGCTGGTGGCGCCGTCCAAAAGTATAAATTCTCGGGCGTGGGCCCAGCTTTCCAGGGACATTTTGTAAGACAAGGAACTAGTGAAGTACAACTAGACCTCCATGTTCTGAAACAAGTTGATTAAAGCCTTGCTTTATACTCAAACCAAGTGTGTAGTGAGTTTTATTACATCAGGGGCCATTGGATTAATTGTGTCAGGTGGTAACAAAGGAATGTATGAGGGTTTTAGTGGCAGATGGGCTGAGGGAGGGGAGGGCAATGTTACAGAGGTGGTCTTTATGATGGAGAGGATATGGGGATTGGAAGCTGAGCTCAGTGTCAAGCAGAACGCTGAGGCTCTGAATAGTGTGCTTCAGCCTGAGACAGTGACCAGGAAGTGGGATAGAGTTGATGGCGAGGGTACGGATTTTCTGGTAGGAGGCGATGATTTAGAACTTCCCAGGGGTTAACTGAAGGGAATTGAGGCTGATCGGAGATTGGATGTCAGACAAGCAATCTGACAGCATGGAGACAGCTTAGGGATCGAGAGAGGTATGGGAGGGTTAGAGCTGGATATCATCGGCATACCATCAGAGACTTCAGTGGAAACTATCAGGAGATCTCTGAAGACCAGATGTGTGCCTCTGTGTTCTCCAACAGAGATACCCAACCACACGATCCTATTTAGAGTGACATACCTACAAGCTGCTCACATGTCATTGGACAGCTGGTTTGAGTGCATGAACACAGGAAAGGCTGGCCTAGTTGAAGCAGATGTTGTAATTTACACAAATGTACAACTTCAAAATTTTATTTGTTTTCTGTGGTGACAGAAGGAACTAAATATTTTATGGACTTGTCAGACTTGTTTTATTGAACAGTAATCTTGATTCATTTCATATTTGACAGGCAGCCTGCTCTATATCTTTAAAGAAAAGAATAACACCGTGTACATGGCTGGTAACGACTGCACAATAGTAATTTGTTTGGAAAGAAACAAAATGAAATGTTCTAATTATAGTAGTCATATCCCATCAGTTTCCCGCTGGATAGGTTACGCACGAGGCTCAATTTAGGCAGGAAAACAATGGGGATTTGCAGGAAAATTTTGAGGCAAGTTCATGGTGAAATTAATCTATTACTAATCCACCACCTGAAAAAAAACAACATCGTTAAAATAATTTTTTTCTAATCACTAAGCCTGTGATAAAATGTTGGTGCTGAATCTTTCCTTATACCAGGCAGTTGCCGATTGGATGTTAAGCATGTGCAAGGGCACAACCAATAAAAACTGTTACAGTACTTAACAAAAAAATTAAAGGGACACTTAACAAATTAAATTAAAATGCTGCTCCTTGGGGAGATGATGCACTCCAGTCCCTCCGGTGCCCACCGGTCGCGGAAGGCCTCGAGTGTGCCGGTGGACACCGCGTGCTTCATCTCCAGGAAAATGTTGGTGCTGACTCTTCTTAATGCCGGCAATTGCCAATTTAGAATTAAGCATGTCATAGAGTATTTGGGTGCAATTTTCTGAGGCCCGAGGAGGCGGGTTTGGAGGCGGAAAAGGCGGGAAAAAAAAAAAAATGCGTGCAGGATTGGAACCCGCCTCCAACCCGCCTCCGCGGGATTTTGCCGGTGCCGGTTTTGCAGGGCGGGAAACGGTCCCGCCTCCAACTGGCCAGAGAGCTTGTTAAGAGGCTTAAATGCTCATTAAGGGCCTCTCTAAGCCTATTTTGAGAGGTCCTCATTATTTTTCGACCATTTCGGCGTGTTCCACGACCCTCCTAAACCACGCCAGCTAAACCTGGCGGGTTGACAAGTGGGTGGTCTCCTCACAGCTGCAGCTCAAACATTAAATCGGAGTTTTCATCAGGGGTTAGTTGCAGGTGGCAGGACTTTGCTTTAAAAGGTCTTTGAGCACTTTTAGCAGGCCTTCCGAAGTCGGAGGTGCTGCAGCTTGAATCTATCAACTGTGGGACCTCCTTGGAAGACCCTCTCCCCGTTTGCAATGAGCACTTCCCCAACGGAGGCATTTGCAAACAGCATGGGAACCATTTGTTTTCTTACACCATGGACCTCAGAGGAGGATGAGGAGGAGGAGGATCTGGAGGAGGAGGATCTGGAGGAGGAGCAGGAGGAGGAGCAGGAGGCGGTCAGAGCGCCGGTCTATCGACCAGCAGCAGCGGCAGCACATGAGCACATGGCTGCCCGTGATGCAAGGGATGAACTTATCCTGGCCAGATTTGCATAGGTTGCCCAAGTTGGCACATGCCCTTGGCTCCATCTTAAGACATCATTGACAATGGACATGACTCTCTGGCCTCCTTTCACTCTGGCCACCAACCTGACAATGCAAGTGTCGCGGAGCCCGCAATGTGGAGCTGCCTAAGGTGAAAGAACAGATGCCATAACGCCAACATTTTGGCATCAAATCATTTTAATGCTTTCCAACAGGGATGGCATTTCATCAATACACAGAAACATTCACCCAATCTGCACACAGATCTGGAGGTTATATCCCTTGCCAGCTGGACCCACACAGCCTTGGTTTCTTTGACACCTCTTCCTCCCAGATGAGTGGAAGAGCACCTCCCTGCTAGCTCTCGCCCCCTTAACCAATATTTGCAGCACCTCATCTGAGAACCTCGGGGAGGCCCTTGCCTTGGAATGGGACATAGTGGTTTCTCAGAATATGTTGCAGGCAGAAATCCAGTGGAATAATCCAAGGCAGCAAGCAACCATAAAATCAGACTGGAAAAGTGATGTCAGCAGAGGCGAGTTTCAGTCCCAAAACACTAATTGACCAAGGCCATCCCACACCTCTGAAATCAAGTGGACAAATCAGGGGAAATTCACAATTTCTTGAAAACTATCAGTGGAGGCGGGTTTCAAACCCACCCAAACCGAAACCCCTCTCCATCCCGCCTCCAGTGGGAAAATCGCCCCCAGAGTGTCATAGAGTCATAGGCCACGATTTTGCCAGCACTCAGAGGGCGGGTTTGGAGGCGGGTTAGAGGTTAAATCCGTTTTGATTGACGGCGGGTTCCAAACCCGCGGTCAACCCGCCTCCACACAACTTTGCAAAGTGTCGGGTCTGGGAGTCCCGATCAGACCCGACACCAAGTGGCGGGAGAGGCATTTAAGGCAGTTAACAGTTTGTTAACTGTCTACATAATCCCTTTTTACCAGGCTCTTCCCATTTTATGACATTTTCAGCATGTTCCACGCTGTCCGTAAAACACGCCAGCTGATTGTGCCGGGTTCAGCAAGTCCCTGAATTCTTGACAGCTGCTCATGCAGCATAAAAGTGGACCTGTAACACGGCTGACTGTCAGATGGCAGAACCTTGTGTTTTGAGGTTTTGGAACACATTTTGCAGGTCTATTGAGCTTGTAAGTGGTGAAGCTGAGATCCATATGCACTGTGACCTTCTTGGAAAACCCTCTCCCCATATTGACTGAGCGCTTATAACATCTCTTCCTCAACTGAGATATATACCAGCAGAATGGGAACCATTTATACCCTCTCATCCTGGTCCTCAGAATCGGAGGAAGAGCAGCCGTGGCAGCAGCAGAACCGGGCACAACAGCAGCAGCAGCAACAGGAGCACCAACCTCCTCCTCACCCACCTGATGCTGCACAGGGCAGAGGGTGTCAGCGCAGGGCTGCACCGCGCCGCAGGAGATACCCCCAACACAGGGTTTACAGGCCGAGGATGAGCTTCCTCAACATGAGTGAGCAGCAGTGCCAAAGGGTAGGCTGAGGCTTTTGCGAGAGGTAGTCGCTGACGTCTGCGCAATGCTGCACCAACACCTGGAGCCCGGGGGAGCGGATGGACACTCCTTACCAGTGGCTGTCAAAGTCACCACCACACTCAACTTTTTTGCTTCAGGGTCCTTCAAGGGATCATCAGCAGACATCAGCGGCATCTCCCAGTCGGCCACACACACTTGCATCATGCAGGTTACCGTGCCCCCTTTGCCAAATCGCACAATCACATCCACTTCTCCACGGATGAAGCAAGTGTAACTGCGTGTACGTTTGGCTTTGCAAATATGGCCAGCTTGCCAAGGGTGCAGGGCGTCGTAGACTGCACACATGTGGCTATTAGGGCACTCCATCACAACCCAGCTGTATTTGTCAACCGCAAGGGCTTAACGTCCAGCTGGTGTGTAACCACAGGAAGGACATTATGCATGTGTACACAAAGTACCCTGGCAGTTGCCATGACTCGTTCATCCTGCGGCAGTCTACTGTGCCTCAGCTCTTCAATCTGCCAACCCAACTTTCAGGATGGCTGCTTGGAGACAAGGGCTATCCCCTGAAGATGTGGCTGATGACGCCATTGAGGAGGCCGTTGAATGAAGCTGAGGAGCGCTACAATGCCAGCCACATTTCAACCAGATCCATCATAAAGCAAACCATCGGCTTGCTCAAAATGCGATTCAGATGCCTCAACAAATCAGGTGGAGCTCTACAGTACTCACCAGCCAGGGTCTCCAGAATCATCATGATCTGCCGTGCACTGCACAACATCGCACAGCAGTGTGTGTTACCATTGCCTGAGGAACAAGCGGCTCAGTGCACAGCCTCCTCCTCCTCCTCAGAGGAGGAGGAAGACCTTGCGGAGGCGGATGTGCCATTTCCACCAGCACGCGAGCACATTGCTGCCCGTGATGCAAGGGATGCACTAGTCCATGCCAGATTCGCTTAAGTTTACGAAGCAAACACATGTGGCTGCCACCTTCTTAACACACCATACACCATCTGTACAATAAACTTTGTGTTCCTATCACTCTCACCACCATCATTACAGATGAAACGTGCCCTGACACCTCACTGTGACACTTCCATTTCTGGGCAGACATAGGCCAACTCTTTGAATGTTTGCCAACGCATTTCTTTATTACAATTGACATGACGATTATAATCTACAATTTGTATTACATCAAAGCACCCAAGTGGCTATCCTTGTGACTATTTGTGTGTTAACTTTCTCTTATGCGTGCTTCTATGTGGTGCTTCCCCTGTGGCTTCAGCAGATGTGGAGGCACCTTGCTCACTTTCATGCTGCTCCTGCTTCGACAACCTTGGGGAGCATCCTCTGGGTTTGCGAGCCTGTGAGGGCTCGGCAACAGTCTGCTCCTCCTGCGGCTGTGCAGGGGCTGAGACGGCCATCTGAGTTGGGTGAGGAATCTGGGGTTCCGACTGAGGGCTCTGCAGTGGAATGGGAGTGTGAGCGCTTGGAGAGGAGCCCACACTTCCTTGTTGTCGACCACCAACATCCCTCTCATGGGTCGCCCACACTTCACTGCTAGCAAGCAGCTGGAGAGCACCTTGCTGCACATCAGTGGGGCCATGGGGACCTGTCTCTGTACTGACAGTCCTCATAACAGGGACGTCCAAGTACCTCTGGTGTCTCTCCTCAATAGCTGCCCATCTATCCTCCATAGCAGACCATCTATTTAGAAGAGTCACCAAGCTCTGTTGACTCTGGCAACTTATGTCCTCCTAGGAGGTTGCCACCCTCTCTATGGTGGCACGTTCATGCGCCATTGCCTCCAACGTGGCATTGCTTATGTTTGAGATGGACCCCTCCATTCTCTGCACACTCGCAGTTACCGTGGATGCAAAACCTGTCAGAGACGCCTGCACTTGTTGCTGAAGTTCCAGCACCGCTCTCTTTCTGGATGGCCCCAGAGGCACAGGGTCCACATGCAGCTGAGCAGAGCTAGGAGCGTCCAGTGCCCTCCGACGAGGACTCGCCTCTGCTGTTCCTGTCTCCACCATCTGCTGATGCTCACTCGTGAGCTGTGATACACCAGGTGACAACACTAATCTATCTCATGAATGTCCCACCGAGGTGTGAGTCTCTGCGCTGGTGCTGGGTGCGCTGAATTCTGCTGAAACTGCGCCCTCAGATGTTGCAGCTTCCTCTGAGGAGTCGTCTGGCTCTTCCTCCTGGACAGTGGGGAGCAATCCCGTCAGTCCTATTCCCCCACTCTATCCCCGTATCCCCGTAGCCCTGCAAGTTTATTTCCTTCAAGTGCCTATCCAATCTCCCCTTGAAAACACTGAGTGTGTCCGCTTCCACCACTTCCGTCGACAGCGAAATCCAGGTCATCGCTGCGTAAAAAAGATTTTTCTCACGTCCCCCTTGTATCTCTTGCCCAAAACCTTAAATCTGAGTCCACTAGCCCCTGTACCATCAAATAGTGGGAACAGCCTTTCCCTGGAACCATTCTGGTAAATCTCCTCTGCACCCTCTCAAGGGCCTTCACATCCTTCCTAAAGTGTGGTGACCAGAACTGGATGCAATATTCCAGTTGTGGCCTAACCAGCGCTTTATAAAGGTTCAGCATAACTTCTCTACCTTTGTACTCAATGCCTCTATTTATGAAACCCAAGACCCCATATGCTTTGTTAACCACTCTCTCAATATCTCCTGCCACCTTCAGGGACCTATGCACATTAACTCCCAGGTCCCTCTGTCCCTGCACGCTCTTTAAAATTGTGCCATTAAGTGTATATTGCCTCTCCCTGTTCCTTCTGCTAAAATGCAACACCTCACACTTCTCTGTATTAAATTCCATCTGTCACTTGTCTGCCCATTCTGCTAGCCTTTCTATGTCCTGTTGCAGTCGATTGGTATTACCCTCACTGTTTGCCACACCCCACGTTTGGTGTCATCGGCAAATTTAGAAATTCTACTCTTTATTCCAATATCCAGGTCATTTATATATATCAAAAAATGCAGTGGCCCAGCACTGACCCTTGGGAAACACCACTGTCTACCATCCTCCAGTCTGAAAAACAGCCATTTACCACAACTCGCTGTTTTCTGTCCTTAAGCCAATTCCTATTCCAAGCTGCCACTGACCCACCTATTCCATGAGCCTCAATTTTGTTAACCAGCCTTCTATGTGGTACTTTGTCAAACGCCTTCCGAAAATCCATGTAGACAACATCCATTGCATTCCCTTCATCAATCCTCCCTGTTACTTCATCAAAAAATTCAATTAGATTAGTCAAACATGATCTGCCTTTTACAAACCCGTGTTGGCTCTCCTTAATTAACTTAAACCTCTCCAAGTGCTCGTTAATTTTTTCCTTCATTATTGTTTCTAAGACTTTACCCACCACTGATGGTTATCTGACTGGCCTGTCATTACTAGGATTGTCCTTACACCCTTTCTTGAACAATGGTGTCACATTTGCCACTTTCCAGTCCTCAGGCACCTTCCCCACATCTAGGGAAGATTGGAAAATTATGGCAAGCCCTTCTGCTACCTCCTCCCCCAGTTCCCTTAGCAACCTGGGATGCAAGCCATCTGGACCAGGCGACTTGTCCACTCTAAGCATACCCAGCCTTTCTGGTACATCCTATCTATCAATTTTCACCCCTTCCATTGCTTGTACCTTTTCCACTTCTACTGATATTTTGTCAGCATCCACCTCCTTATTAAACACCAATACAAAGTACTCATTGAGAATTCTAGCCTTGCCCTGCGCCTCTAAGCATATATCACCTTCTTTGTCTCTAATAGGCCCCATCCCGCCTCTTACTACCCACTTACTGTTTACATGCCGGCAGAAGATTTTGGGTTCCCTTTTATGTTAACCGCCATTCTATTCTCATGTTCTCTCTTTGCCAATCTTATTTTCATCTTCACATCCCCTCTCAAGTAATTGTATTTGGTTTGGTTCTCCCTTGAAGAATTCACCTGACATGAATCATACACCCTCTTTTTTTGTTTCATCATCTTCTCTATCTCCCTCGTCATCTGTAGGGGTTTTTTTCCTGCTCTCTTGCCCGTTCTGGCCTCCTGCCAGGCTTCGTGCAAGAATTACCCTTGAGTGGTTCGACCCACTCCCCCTACGGTTCTAGACCTTGGACTTAGATGCAGAGAACAGTAGTGCAGAGAAAAGGACTCAATAGACCAGGCTGAATAGCACGAAATGGATGCTTTTATTTTTAAACAGTTTGAAGCATTACAAAATACATGTCATAGGCACAGATTAAAGTAACTACAATCATGCACAAATTTATGAACTTGACTCTATGGAAATGGGGAACACACGGCACATCGTAAAAGGGGAAACACATTACGATTTCCCTTAACTCCCTCCCCTATACCTAAACTAAGTTTCGACCTGGGGAACCTGGGATCATGCTCACCACTCTCGAAATCGTGAGAAAGGGGGCGTTCGCAGCCTTTTTGGCACCGCTTTCCGTCGTCACGACATAAAAAATGTGAGCATAAAAAAAGCCTGAGGGTTTTATACCTTAATGCGAGAAGCATCAGGAACAAGGTAGATGAATTAGCTGTGGAAATAGAGGTTAATAATTATGATCTAATTGGGATTACGGAAACATGGTTGCAGGGTGAGCAGGGCTGGGAGCTTAACATACAGGGGTATTCAGTATTTAGGAAGGATCGACAAAAAAGAAAGGGAGGAGGGGTAGCATTGCTAGTAAAAGAGGGGATAAATGCAATTGAAAGGAAGGATATTAACTCAGTTAATACAGAATCTATATGGGTGGAGCTAAGAAATAGCGAGGGGCGAAAAACATTAATAGGAGTGGTATATAGGCCTCCAAATAGTAAAATAGAGGTTAGGGAGGGCATCACGAGGGAAATTAGAGAAGCGTGCAATAAGAGCACAGCTGTCATCATAGGTGACTTTAACTTACATATAGATTGGACTAGCCTAATCAGTAAAAATAATGAGGAGGAGGAATTCCTCGAGTGTTTAAGGGATGGTTATCTGGATCAATATGTCGAGGAACCAACTCGGGAACAGGCTATATTGGACTGGGTACTGTGCAATGAGAAGGGACTAATCAGTAATCTTGTTGTACGGGGACCCTTGGGTCAGAGCGATCATAACATGATCGATTTCTCACTCGAAATGGAGAGCGAAGAAATTGACTCAGAGACTAAGGTCCTGAATTTAAACAAGGGGAATTATGATGCCATGAGACGGGAACTGAGTAGGTCTGATTGGACAACGTTCCTGGGAGGACTGGAGGTAGATAAACAATGGCAAACATTTAAAGATAGAATGACAAAATTGCAAAAATTGTTTATACCAATCTGGCATAAAAGGAAATCTAAAAAGGTGACTCAACCGTGGATAACAGGGGAAATTAGAGACAGCATAAAATCCAAAGATAGGGCGTATAAAATAGCCAAAAAAAGCGCCAGAGCGGAAGATTGGGAACAGTTTAAGATAGAGCAAAGGAGGGCAAAGGGCATGATCAAGAGGGGCAAAATAGCTTACGAAAACAAGCTGGCGGAAAATATAAAAACTAACTCCAAAAGCTTTTATAAATATATCAAAAGGAAAAGACTGGTGAAAACCAAAGTTGGTCCATTGCAGTCAGATACGGGGGAATATATAATGGGAAATAAGGAAATGGCAGATCAACTAAATGCATACTTTGGGTCGGTCTTTACGAAGGAGGACACAAAAAGCCTCCCTGGGATGTCGGGAAAAATAGGGACATTGGCAAAGGAGGAACTGACGCAAATCAATATCTCTAAGGATATGGTGTTAAGGAAGCTAAAGGGATTGAAGGTGGACAAATCCCCAGGGCCTGATAACATGCATCCTAGGGTACTGAAGGAGGTGGCCCTAGAGATAGCGGATGCACTAAGGATGATTTTTCAGAATTCATTAGACTCGGGAACAGTGCCGATGGATTGGAGGGTAGCTAACGTTACCCCACTATTCAAAAAGGGGGGTAGGGAAAAAGCAGGTAATTACAGACCTGTAAGCCTTACATCAGTTGTGGGCAAAATGCTGGAGTCCATCATTAAGGATGAAATAGCGGAGCACTTAGCAAATGGGGACAGGATAGGACAGAGTCAACATGGATTTACAAAGGGTAAATCGTGCTTGACTAATCTATTGGAATTTTTTGAGGGAGTAACTGGTAGAATAGATGGGGGAGAGCCAGTAGATGTGGTGTACCTGGACTTCCAAAAGGCCTTCGATAAGGTCCCACATAAAAGATTAGCATGGAAAATTGAGGCTCATGGGATAAAGGGGAAAGTTTTGGCATGGATAGGGAACTGGCTGTCAGATAGAAAACAGAGAGTTGGAATAAACGGCTCATTTTCTGAATGGCAGGCAGTAACAAGTGGGGTACCACAGGGATCTGTCCTGGGCCCCCAGCTGTTCACAATTTACATTAATGACCTGGATCAGGGAGTCGGATGCAGCATTTCCAAATTTGCAGACGACACTAAACTAGGAGGGGGGGTGGGCTCAGAGGAAGAGACCAGGAAGCTCCAGAGCGATTTGGACAGACTGGGCGATTGGGCGGATAAATGGCAGATGCACTATAATGTGGACAAGTGCGAAGTTATCCACCTTGGGTGCAGGAACGGGAGGGCAAATTATTATTTAAATGGCAATAGATTGGGAGAGGGGGAAGTACAGAGAGACCTGGGTGTTCTTGTACACCAGTCACTGAAGGCGAGCATGCAGGTGCAACAGGCGGTCAAGAAGGCAAACGGTATGCTGGCCTTCATAGCAAAAGGGTTAGAATACAGGAACAGGGATACCTTGCTGCAGCTGTACAGGGCACTGGTGAGACCACACCTCGAGTACTGTGTACAGTTTTGGTCGCCTCATCTGAGGAAGGATGTTCTTGCCATGGAGGGGGTGCAGCGGCGATTCACCAGGCTGATACCAGGAATGGCGGGAATGACCTATGAGGAGAGACTATGTAGTTTAGGGATGTACACACTGGAGTTTAGAAGATTGAGAGGGGACCTCATAGAAGTGTATAAAATTCTGACAGGTCTAGACAGACTGGATGCAGAAGGAATGTTTCCCTTGGCGGGTGAGAACAGAACTAGAGGACATAATTTAAGGATAAGGGCTAAACCATTTAGGACAGAGATGAGGGGGAATTTCTTCACTCAGAGAGTGGTGAACCTGTGGAACTCATTGCCACAGAGGGCAGTGTACGCCAGCTCATTAAATATATTTAAGAGGGAATTAGATATATTTCTACGGGCAAAAGGGGTTAAGGGTTACGGAGAGAAGGCGGGGACGGGATACTGAATTAAAGGATCAGCCATGATCTCATTAAATGGCGGAGCAGGCACGAAGGGCCGAATGGCCTACTCCTGCTCCTATCTTCTATGTATCTATGTATCTATGTCACGTGGATTTGGAAACTTCTGGCGCAGTCGATATTCTCTCTCTCTCTCTCTCTCTCTCGAGGCGATGGGGTAGACACAGCCTCGATGAGCGCTCGTCAAGGTTGAGATCCACTAAGCCTGTCATGGATTTTTGTTCATGGAGTAGAACAACAACCCAATGGGATGTTGAGACACGGAAGTGTCAGGCCCGGACTGTCTTTTTGTCTCCGGCCTGGTCGGTTCTCCAGAGGGTTTCTTCTCCGTCGGCCTGGGTCGTCGATGATCTCCCG
The DNA here is from genome assembly GCF_052327205.1 of Somniosus microcephalus. Lineage (NCBI taxonomy): Eukaryota > Metazoa > Chordata > Chondrichthyes > Squaliformes > Somniosidae > Somniosus > Somniosus microcephalus. The sequence goes on along the minus strand of NC_140990.1, from coordinate 330,092,200 downwards.
ACCCCAGTACCCGGGCCACCCTCGTCGTCTTCTCGTCGTGGCCGAGCCTTGTTTGGCTGAACACCGACCACGTTGTCTTTTTACCGAAACCGTCCGTCTTTAAAAAGACGAAAACGTTTTCATCGATTCTGCATCTGCCGAAGTGGAAGAGGCGCCGATCCTGGCCCCGTCCGAAGAAGTTGAAGTAACGTATATGGACTTTCAATCCATAGTTATACTCTTTTGGAACAGTCTTATCTCCCGCCAAATCATAGTCCTGTCTTTGTATTAATTTTGGTGGGCAGAAATCTCTGCAGGGGCGCTTTGTCTTGTAACGGAGCCGGTGATAACTTAAACTGGCCTTCCTGGCCGATAATGTCTTTTAATGTCTTTTGCATTGTCACCGCGGCTCGGTTCGCATATTGATCGGTCCGGAGATTTTCCTTGGTGGCTGCTAAACGGTTTTTCCTTTGTACAATAAATGGGTATGAGTGATTTTGCATTGTCCGCCCATATCTTGATGGGCCCCATCCTGTACTTGTAATCCATTGAATATGTATGCTGTTCCTCTGAGTTTCGGTTCCCAGATACTGGCTTTCGCGGGCTCACTGTCTTCAATCCACAAGCCTGTCTGGCTTGCAGTAACAGAAATAAAATGGTTCAGAAACTGATCACGGGGCCTGGCGGCCATTTTGTATGCCCTTTTATCAAAGGTTTTTCTGTGCAAGCTTACTTTGGTCAATAAACAGTCTTATTTTATCCAGTTTTCTTGCGTGATTTTTGCTGAAAATTGCGAATCTTACACATCCAAGGAGCCCTTGCTTTGGTTCCCTTACCCTTCCCTCTTGTTGGGGTGTAGCAAGCCTGTACTTGGAACATCTCCACCTTAAAGATCGCCCATTGTTCCATTACAGTTTTTCCTGTCAGTCTTTGGTTCCATTTTACCCATGCTCAATCCTTTTGTATCCCATTGAAGTTAGCCCTATTCCATTTTAGAAGTTCCACTCTAGATTGTTCCTTGCTCCTCTCCATTGCTAATCTAAATCTTATGATACGATGATCACTTGTACCCAAGTGTTCTCCCACAGACACTTGGTCGACCTGGCTCACCTCATTCCCCAGCACCAGATCCAGCAATGCCTCCTTCCTAGTTGGGCCAAGAACATCTTGGTCAAGGAAATTCTCCTGAACACATTTCAGAAATCCCTCCCCCTCCTTTCCCTTTACCCTAGCATTATTCCAATCGATATTTGGGTAATTAAAGTCCCCCAATATCACCACTCTATAGCTCTTGCATATCGCTACGATTTCCCTGCAGATTTTCTCCTCTACCACCCTCTCACTATTTGGAGGCCTATAGAATACCCCCAATAGCGTGATCATACCCTTTTTGCTCCTCAAATCTAACCAAATGGATTCTGTCCGTGTCGCCTCAAGCACATCCTCCCTTTCCAACATGACAATGTCTTCCTTATCAGCACTGCCACCCCACCTCCCTTTTTTCCTTCCCTATCTTTTCTGAACACCTTGTACCCTTGAATATTAAGTGCCCGGTGACGTAATAAAACTCACTACGCACTTGGTTCGAGTATAATGCAAGGCTTTAATCAACTTGTTTCAAAACATGGAGGTCTAGTTGTACTTCACTAGTTCCTGTCTTACAAAATGTCCCTGGGCAAGGCGGGCCACGCCCGAGTATTTATACTCCTTGGACAGCACCACCAGCTGGCCGTCCAGTGTTATTTCATGAGTCGTTTCTTCATGATGATGAGATTTATAACATTCTTCCTGCCTAAAAGATTTGGAAGTCCGACGACTTCCTCCTAACGGATTAGGCGGACCACGAATAGCCGCAGTCTTTTAGATCTTTGTTTATGGCTGGAAGGCACGTCTCCCCGGACCATGTCTTGGTCCCTGGGCCGCTTGATCCATACTGGTAGATCGACAGGGCCCATGTCGCCTTGATCGACCTGAGGGAGATGGGGGAGATCGTGACTCCGGGTGCGGGTCCCCACAGGCGCAGAGCTGACTTCATCTTGTTTGATAGCTGGGGATTGACCAGCGTCCTGGCTTCGGGTGGCCATCCCACGGGGAGCGCTCGGCTCCCTGAGTGGATGCGGTGGGGTAGCTGGCAGATCTCTTGATGTCCCAGGTAGGGCGTCATCTTCCAAAGAGCGCAGAGTGTTGGCATCATTACCGTGGGTCCTTCTATCAGTTGGGTCTGTGGCTCCGGTTGGACAGGGAGCCAGATACCGGAACGAAACGGTGGACTCCCAGCCATCAGGTACCGCACGTGCGCGTACGTGAGATTAACGTCTGTGAGTTCCACCTCATCGATGAGGGGATCGTTTTTGGAAGATCGGACGAATCTTCGGAGCAGCACGGGGCCGGGAGCTGCCAACCATGATGGTAGGGATGTCCCATGAGTGGAGCGACGCTGGAAGCTGAAGAATCGCTCGTGAGGCGTGACATTGGTGGACGCAGAAAGAAGAGACCTGATGGAATGCAACACGTCAGGGAGCATAATTTCCCACTGCTGGTCTGGTAGGTTGCCTGACCTCAGTGCAAGATGAACAGCGTTCCAAATGATAGCGTTGTATCTCTCAACCTGTCCATTACCGATGGGATGGTATGGTGTCATTTACTTGTGTCGATTCCCCGTTGGGAAAGATAACTTTTGAGTTCGCTTGACATGAAGGAGGGACCCGGATCAGAGTGGATGAAATTGGCCGTACCGCAAAGGGAAAAGACTTGATCAAGGCATTTGATCACTGTGGAAGTAAGCATATTGGGACAGGGGAAAGCAAAGGGAAAGCGTGAATATTCGTCCACCGTAGTAAGTAAGTAGGTGTTTCACGTTGAGGAAGGCAATGGCCCTTTAAAGTCAATGCTGAGTCGCTGCATAGGCTGCATAGCATGTATGAGCGAGCCATCCAATGGACGGAAGAATTGCGGTTTTAATTCCGCACAAATTCTTCAGGAGGAGCATGTTCTTTTCACATCTTCCGTAGAAAATGGGAGATTTTTAGATCGCACAAAGTGCAACATACGGGTAACGTCAGGATGGCATAAGTCAGTATGAAGATCCGCAAGAGTCGAAGTTGACATAGAAGAGCAGAATGCCCGCGTGAGGGTATCCGGGGCCGGGTCGATAATGTATGGTGTAACCAAAGGCGGTCAATTTCATCCTCCAGAGTTGTATTTTGTTATTCTTGATCTTAGTGTGTTTCCGGTTATCCAGCATAAAGGCCACGGAGCGCTGATCGGTTGTAAGTGTGAAATGGCGACGAGCAAGAAAATGACTCCATTTACGTACAGCTTCGATGATGGCCGTAGGCTCCTTCTCGTCAGGAGGATAATGGAGCTGGCTACCCTGCAAAGTTCTGGACAGAAATGCAACGGGTCGACCACCTTGATTCAAGGTAGCAGAGATCGCCACCTCCGATGCCTCGCACTCGACCACGAAAGAAAGATTTTCATCAATGGAACGAAGCGTGGCTTTTTCCAATTGTTACTTGAGGAGGTTGAAAGCTGAAATAGCCGTTGCCTCCAATGGAAATGACTTCGCGTGAAGCAGGGGCTGGATCTTGTCCGAGAAGTGGGGTATCCACTTCACATAATAGGCGAACATGCCGAGTGCCCAATGAAGAGAGCCGAGATTCGTAGGGGGTGGGAGCTTCTGAAGTGGATGAAGTCGCTCTGGATCCGGTTTGATGACACCGTTGCCCACCCAGTAGCCAAGGATGCTGACTGATGGTACTGATTTCACAGATTTGGACTCATTTAAGGTTAAGTTGCGACAACGGAGAACGTCAAAAAATTTCTGGAGATTGGCATCATGCTCCTTCTGGTCATGACCAGCAATGGTGATATTATCTAGATATGGAAAAGTGTCAGTTAAGTTCTCCTGTTTGACTAGGCTATCCATTGCCCGTTGAAAGACGGCCACCCCATTGATGACGCCAAATGGAAGGTGACAAAACTGATAAAGCCGACCATTGGCCTCAAAGGCCGTATACTTTTTGTCAGAGTCCTTTAACGGTACTTGATGATATGCGCTCTTTAAATCAAAAGTTGAAAATACTTGTAGTTGGCAAGGTTACTGACCATATTATCCAGGTTGGTATACTGGTTAATAGTTTGCGAGTAATCGATGCAAAGATGTTTCTTGTGTTGCTTCAGAGGATTTTTAACAACGACGACTTGAGCCCGCCAGGAAGATGATCATGGCTCAATGATACCGTCAGCTAGAAGGTGAGAGATTTCTGCCTCGATAAAGGATCGATCATCTTGGCTGAAATGTCATGATTTAGTAACTATGGGCTTACATCGGGGGGAAAGATTGGCTAACAAGGAGGGCTCATCGAGCAAAGCTGCCGAAAGTGCACAAAACGGTACTTTGGAAATAATAAGCTCCGGCTTTGACCCTCCAAACTCGAAAGTGAGTCTTTTGTGTTGTTTCTGGTAATCCTGTCCCAGGAACACATCACTGCATAGCTTTTTGAGCACCCCGAGCTGGGTGCAGAAATAAGTGCGGCCATTGAGAATAAGGTCGACAAAACAAAAGCCGGAAGAATTGGTGGTCAGTGTCGTCAGAGCCATTGCAATTCCCCTGTCTGAGGGGTAAATACGCAGTTTTAACTTACTGACCGCCCGTTCACTAATGAAGCTGTCAGAGCTGCATGAGTTGATTATTGCGCTCAAAATGTGTCCATTTACCGAAACCTTCGTGGCCGCATGGGACAGACTTTGGGGAAAAACAGCTGTGATGGGAGGAGGAGTAGTTTTACCTTTGACAGCTGTAACCTTAGTAGTGGTTCTTGGGGGAGGAGCAGTTTCATAGATAGCAGCTGTAACCTTAGTAGTGGCTCTTGCGGAAGGAGCAGTTTTATAGATAGTAGCTGCAAAACTAACAGGAGCTCTCGACCGGTATACCTTAGAAAAGTGGCCTTTATTACTAACAGAGGCTCTTGACTGGCATACCTTAGAAAAGTGACCTTTCTTGCTGCAATGATTGCAGGTTGCGTTACGAGCAGGACAAAATTTCCTATAATGAGATGCACCTCCACAGAAGAAACACTTCCTTCCAGATTGCCAAGATGCCGTTAGGGCAGGGTCATTATCAGTGAAGGCTTCTACGGTAGGGTTGTCATCCACTAGGTTAGAGTCATCATCAGTGAGTGCTTCCACCTGAGACCTATTGAAGGAGTCATTAAAAGTGATAGCAGCAGCCCGTGCACGAGGTAAAAGATAGGTATCTGCATTCCTCTTTGCTAAGTCCAGGGAACATGCCTCGTCATAGGCAGTCTGTAACTCGAGGGTTTTATTCTCCAACAGACGCTGGCTTAAGAAGGGAGATGCAATCCCATTAATAAAGGAATCACGAATTACCTCGTCCTGGTGCTGCTCAGCTGTGACAGCTTTAAGATTACAATCCTTGCTGAGCCTGCAAAGTTTCTGAAGGAATTCGTCAAGTGATTCCCCGGGTTGTTGTCGAGTTGTGGCCAGTAGATGCCGAGCAAAACTTTCGTTTGGGGCCTTAACATATATTCGCTGTAATATTAGGATAGCGGAGTCATAGTCTACACAGTCTTCGATAAAGTCAAACATATGAGGAGATACATAAGTGGCAAGAATCTCTAATTTATCAGGAACATTCTCACCACACACCCTGAGGAAGTTGCTGAAGGTACGATACCAGTGTTTCCATACCTTAGTAGGTGAATTCGGGTCCAGGTCAAGACGGGCAGGTCTGAGTGGTTTGTCCATGATGGATTGATTACTACGCCGGAGTTCCCTTCTGCAGTTGAAGTCGTAGCTGGCTGTTCCCAAAATCACTCAGAGCGTGGAGTCGATATCAAGTTGATTAAATTGATGTAATAAAACTCACTACGCACTTAGTTCGAGTATAAAGCAAGGCTTTAATCAACTTGTTTCAAAACATGGAGGTCTAGTTGTACTTCACTAGTTCCTGTCTTACAAAATGTCCTGGGCAAGCTGGGCCCACGCCCGAGTATTTATACTCCTTGGACAGCACCACCTGCTGGCCGTCCAGTGTTATTTCATGAGTAGTTTCTTCATGATGATGAGATTTATAACACCCGGTCCTCACCGTTTTTAAGCCACATTTCCGTTATTACCACAACATCATATTGGCCCAGAAATTCGGGTCTCCACGGGTGAGTACGCATGTGGTACTCACCCGTAAGCCCATTGGAAGTGCCGGTTTCGTGCATGCACTGCAAATGCGCGGGAAACCGGCACTTCCGTTCCCCTGAAGGAAGGGGTTCAGAGGTGGAACGCATGCGCAGGAGAGGTAGCGCGTGCGCATCGAACTTACGTTTCTTTTGCAGGTTTTCCCAGGAGGGTAAGTCTCCAGCAGTTACACTTCTAAAAAGCAGGCGCAAGGCCTGCTTTTTGCAAGTTAAGTGGTGAATTAAATAAAATTAAAACATTTTTTCCACAGGTTTATTATTTTTAAATACTTTAAAGAAAGGTAAGTTTATTTTTAGCCCCGTTAGAAAATGTAGTTAATTTTTCTAAATAGTTATTTCATGTAATTTATAGTTATTTTAAAAATGTGATTTAAAAAAAAATGTATTTGAAGATTTAGTGATGTTTTGGGGCTTATAGTATTTATAGGTTCCTGTCAAACTTATGAATGAAGCATTCCCTGCTACCATTGGCTCTCCATGGCCCACGTGATCCCAAGGGACGCATCGAACTAACTGCGCCCCTGGGATACGTAAGCACTGTGCGCCGGCAGTTGGAGGAGGCCCAGGATCGGAATCCCACGCGGACACACAGCTCAACGGCCGGAGCAGTAGGTAAGTGCAGGTCAGGGGCTTCCACCCGCGGGAAGCCCCCGACCCGAATTTCTGGGCCATTGCCACACGGCTAACTATTCTTGTATGTCACCAAACTTACTCACCACACTTTGTGCGTTTACGCACATGCATTCTAAACACATTTTTAAATTTTTCGTAGTCTTTCTTATTCTGCTCCTATCTAATATGGTACGACTAGCGCCTCTACTACTATCTTCTCTAGTACTACCAACAAATTTTGGAAAGGGAGGGTGAACAGCCAGTTGTCGTGGTGCATATAGGTACCAACAATATAGGTAAAGAACGGGATGAGGTCCTAAAAGCTGAATATAGGGAGTTAGGAGGTAAATTAAATAATAGGACCTCAAAGGTAGTAATTTCAGGATTGCTACCAGTGCCACGTGCTAGTCAGAGTAGAAATAGAAGGATACTTCAAATGAATACCTGGCTAGAGGAATGGTGCAAGGGGGAGGGATTCAAATTCCTAGGACATTGGAACCGGTTCTGGGGGAGGTGGGACCAGTACAAACCGGACGGTCTGCACCTGGGCAGGACCGGGACTGATGGGGGAGTGTTTGCTAGTGCTGCGGGGGAGGGTTTAAACTAAAATGGCAGGGGGTTGGGAACCTGAGCAGGGAGACAAAGGAAAGGGAAACAAGGATAGAAGCAAAAGACAGGAAGGAGAAAAACAAAGGTGGCAATCAGCGAAATCAAGGGTTTAAAACAAACATGGCCACAGTAAATAATAATTCTAAAAGGTCTAAGAGCGTTAAAAAAACAAGCCTGAAGGCTTTGTGTCTTAATGCAAGGAGCATTCGTAATAAGGTGGATGAATTAGCAGCGCAAATAGAGGTAAATGAATATGATATGATTGGGATTACGGAAACATGGCTCCAGGGGGACCAAGGCTGGGAACTCAACATCCAGGGGTATTCAATATTCAGGAAAGATAGGCAAAAAGCAAAAGGAAGTGGGGTAGCATTTCTGGTTAAAGAGGGGATTAACACAATTGTAAGGAAAGATATTAGCTCTGATGATGTGGAATCTGTATGGGTAGAACTGAGAAATACCAAAGGGCAGAAAACGTTAGTGGGAGTGGTGTATAGACCCCCAAACAGTAATGCAGAGGTTGGGGATGGCACTAAAAGGGAAATTAGAGAAGCGTGCAATAAGGGCACCGCAGTCATCATGGGTGACTTTAATCTACATATAGATTAGGCTAACCACATTAGTAACAATACTGTGGAGGAGGAATTCCTGGAGTGTATACAGGATGGTTTCCTGGACCAATATGTTGAGGAACCAACTAGGGATCAGGCCATCTTAGACTCGGTATTATGCAATGAGAAAGGATTAATTAGCAATCTTGTTGTGCGAGGCCCCTTGGGTCGGAGCGATCATAATATGATAGAATTCTTCATTAAGATGGAGAGTGAAGTAGTTGACTCAGAGACGAAGGTCCTGAATTTAAATAAAGGGAACTATGATGGTATGAGACGCGAGTTGGGTAGGATTGATTGGGTAATGTCGCTCAAAGGTTTGACGGTGGATAGGCAATGGCAAACATTCAAAGATCACATGGATGAACTACAGAATTTGTTTATCCCAGTTTTGCATAAAAATAAATCAAAAAAGGTGACTCAACCGTGGCTAACAAGGGAAGTTAGGGATAACATAAGATCCAAAGAGAGGACATATAAATTGGCCAAAAAAAGCAACAAACCTGAGGATTGGGAGCAGTTTAGAATTCAGCAAAGGAGGACAAAGGGATTAATTAAGAGGGGGAAAATAGATTATGAAAGTAAGCTTGCAGGGAACATAAAAACTGACTGTAAAAGCTTTTATAGATATGTGAAGAGAAAAAGATTGGTGAAGTCGAGCATAGGTCCCTTACAGTCAGAATCAGGGGAATTTATAATGGGGAACAAAGAAATGGCTGACCAATTAATATTTTGGTTCTGTCTTCACAAAGGAGGACACAAATAACCTCCCAGAGATGTCGGGGAACATAGGGACTAATGAGAGGGAGGAACTGAAAGAAATCAGTATTTGTAGGGAAATGGTGTTGGGGAAGTTGATGGGATTGAAGGCCAATAAATCCCCAGGGCCTGATAATCTACATCCTAGGGTACTTAAGGAAGTGGCCCTGGAGATAGTAGATGCATTGCTGGTCATCTTCCAGAACTCGATAGACTCTGGAACAGTACCCATGGATTGGAGGGTAGCTAATGTTACCCCACTATTCAAAAAAGGTGGTAGAGAAAAAGTGGGGAATTATAGACCAGTAAGCCTGACATCGGTAGTGGGGAAAATGCTAGAGTCCATTATAAAAGATGTAATAGCAGAGCACTTGGAAAGCAGTGACAGGATCGGACAAAGTCAACATGGATTTACAAAAGGTAAATCGTGCTTGACTAATCTACTGGAATTTTTTGAGGATGTAACTAGTAAAATAGATAAGGGAGAACCAGTGGATGTGGTGTATTCGGACTTTCAGAAGGCTTTCGATAAGGTCCCGCATAAGAGATTAGCGTGTAAAGTTAAGGCACATGGGATTGGGGGCAAGGTATTGACTTGGATAGAGAACTGGTTGGCAGACAGAAAGCAAAGATTTGGAATAAATGGGTCGTTTTCCGAGTGGTAGGCAGTGACTAGTGGGGTACCGCAAGGATCGGTCCTAGGACCCCAGCTGTTCACAATATATATTAATGATCTGGATGAGGGAACTGGATGTAATATCTCCAAATTTGCAGATGACACAAAGCTGGGTGGGAGGGTATGCTGTGAGGAGAATGTCGTGAAACTCCAGTACAATTTGGACAGGTTGGGTGATTGGGCAGAAACATGGCAAATGCACTATAATGTGGATAAATGTGAGGTTATCCACTTTGGTGGCAAAAACAGGAAGACAGATTATTATTTGAATGGCAATAGATTGGGAGAAGGGTGTTCTTGTGCACCAGTCGCTGAAGGTAAGCATGCAGGTGCAGCAGGTGGTTAAGAAGGCAAATGGTATGTTGGCCTTCGTAGCAAGAGGGTTCGAGTACAGGAACAAAGATGTCTTGCTGCAGTTGTACAGGGCCTTGGTGAGGCTGCACCTTGAGTATTGTGTGCAGTTTTGGTCACCTTATCTGAGGAAGGATGTTCTTGCCATGAAAGGAGTGCAATGAAGATTCACCAGGCTGATACCTGGGATGGCAGGAATGACGTATGAGGAGCGAGTGTGTCGATTGGGCTTATACTCACTGGAGTTTAGAAGATTGAGAGGGGATCTCATCGAAACCAATAAAATTCTGTCAGGCCTGGAAAGACTAGATGCAGGAAGGATGTTCCCGATTGCCGGGGAGTCCAGAACCAGGTTTCATAGTCTAAGGATAAGGGGTAAGCCATTTAGGACTGAGATGAGGAGGAATTTCTTCACCCAGAGAGTGTTGAACCTGTGGAATTCTCTGCCACAGAGGGCGGTGGAGGCCAGTTCATTAAATATATTCAAGAAGGAGTTGGATATATTTCTTAAGGCTAAAGGGATCAAGGGATATGGGGAGAAGGCAGGGACAGGGTACTGAATTTGGATGATCAGCCATGATCTCATTGAATGGCCTACTCCTGCTCCTATCTTCTATGTATCTATGTAACACACTCATTCTTTTATGCAATTTATTCCTCTTTTCTCCTATAGGCTGGTTCCCATCCCCCTGCCAAGCTAGTTTAAACCCGCTCCAACAGCACTAACAAACGTCCCCGCGAGAATATTGCTTCCCAACCCCGTTGAGGTGTAACCCGTCCAGCTTGTACATGTCCCACCTTCCCCAGAAATGGTCCCAATGCCTCAGGAATCTAAAGCCCTCCCTCCTGCACCATCTCTCCAGCCACGCATTCATCTGTTCTATCCTCCTGTTCCTGTACTCACTATCACGTAGCACCGGGTGTAATCCGGAGATTACTACCTTTGACGTCCTGCTTTTTAATCTCTCTCCTAGCTCCCTAAACTCTGCCAGCAAGACCTCATCCCTCTTTCTGCCCATGTCATTGGTACCGATATGGACAATGACCTCTCGCTATTCACCCGCTCCCCTCAGAGTGTCCTTTCTTAAAGGGGCGCAACAAATAAAGACTGTAAATTAACAAACATTTTAAAGGAACTTTAACAAATCAAATTAAAATACTGTTCCTTGGGGTGATGATGCACTCCAGTCCCTCCAGTGCCCACCGGTCACGGAAAAAAATGTTGTTGCTGACTCTTCTTCATCATAGGCAATTGGCCAATTAAAAGTCAATCATGAGCCCCCTTTTTAAAGGGGTACAGCCAATATAGACTGTAACTTAAAACAAATAAAAAGGAACCTTAACAAATCAAATTAAAATTCCATTTCCAGTGGAGATGATGCACTCCAGTCCACCCAGTGCCCACCGGTCGCGAAAGGTCTCGAGCATGGTGGTGGACACTACATGCTCTATCTCCAGGAAAATGTTGTTGCTGTGACTTCAACAGAAGGTCACTGATTGGCCATCCAGCTTTCTTCTTGATTGGACCAAATTACTCTCTGCACCACATTTGGACAACCAATTACTACGTTGGCATGATTTCCTGTCTGTGGTTCTTTAATGCAGTTATTAACCTTTTTACTATGTTACAATAGCACAGGCAGGAGTTTATGCACGCACTTTAAGTGGTGTTTTAAAATTAGTGCACAAAGAAAATTAAACCAAATGGTTACTGGTGCTGCAAGCAACCAATTCTCTCATAGACAAGTAGTGCAATGATTGCTAAGGGTGCATGTTTCTCTCCCTGCCTGAGATTATTTGTATATACGATATAAAGAACCTTTTTCTCTCCCGTACCGAGAAGAAAAATTGGAGATGGCTTCTTCTCGATTTTCCTGTATACTTACAACCTCCGCGAGATTCCATCAATAATGTTCTGAAGAATCAAGAAGGGCTCCATATCTCTTCACAATTCATTGTCATTGGAGTTATTAGCAGTCAATTTGTTTTATATGACACTGTGCTCATCAATTACCTTATCCTATCAAACAGAAGCATTCAGGCACAAGTATAAGTTTCAATTCCCTCCTTTCGCCCATCTTCCCTTAATCTCAAGGCTTTGACTTTTTGCAGGGGTATATGGCTGCCTTCGGGATCCTTTACATCCACCTGAGAGGGCAGACAGGGCCTCAATTTAATATCTCACCTGAAAGACGGCACCTCAGTACTGCACTGAAGTGTTTGCCTGGATTATGTGCTCAAGTCTCTGCGGTGCAACTTGAACCTTTTGGGCTGGATTTTGCCAATGGGGAGCTTTTGGAGGCGGGACTCCCACTTGTCGGGTTTTAGTCCCGCCTCCATCGATTTCTGGCCAACCCACGCTATTTTCCCTTGATTGACCTTGGTAAGCCCGCCCAGCGGGCTTAGGCCAATTAAGGGGAAGCCGGTTACAGAGAACGCCAGCGTATGACGTTTCATCTGTCAATAATTTTTGACAGATGAATTGTCATCGTTTGACAGCTCTGTGAAGCTGTCAAACACTGACATTCTCTGTAGTTTGATGAGTTCTTGAATTCAAGGCTCATCAAACCTCTTTCTTTAGCAGAAATTAGATGGTTGTTGCATTGGAGAATGCAGCAGCCATTTGTCATCTCTGCCATGGAGATGCGAGACTCTCCGCATCCCCAACGATTGAAGCCTGCAGGAAGAAACAAAGGTAAGTAAACTTTTTCGAACACTTTCCACTCACCTCACATACTCACCTACCACACTTGCACCCATCACTCACCTTCACAGCGCACTTTTGCACCCCTCCGACCCACGCAGACCCAATGCTCACCTCGGTGACCCTGGCAGGGTTCACAGCCTTCAGGAAGCCTGCACTTGTGTGGGTGAAATGGGGATAATCCTCTTATCTGCCTGTTAACTACCTGTTAACAGGCAGTTAAGTGGCTGTAATCCCCTTCCCGCCTCCAGGAGATGGGACCCGGCGCGGGTCGGCTAACCGCCCCCTGGGAAGTTGGCACGGAGGTGGGTTGGGGGCGGGATGGGCACCCGCCCCCAGATTTTGCCATTTTCCCGGCAGTCCCGCCTCCAAACCCACCTCCCCAGGGCTGGCAAGATCGCGCCCTTTGAATCAGAGGCGAGAGTGCCACCCACTCAGCCACAATTGACACCTAACTGAGACTAACTGTATTCCTGCTTATGGCACCCTGCCTGAAATCAGTACAAACCAGACTGTTCCCAGACCTGAATGGCTCAGCTCTAGAAATGTTTTCCAATGCCATTCCAATTACCATAGATGATCTGGTATTATTACAGATTTACTGCTGCGTTGTGCTTTTGTCTTTGCAGCTACAGTTTATAAAACTCAGAGAGAGAGAGAGTGAGAGAGAGAGATGGATGAATTGAAGTCTTGCTTTAAGAAACTTTCAAATGTTGGTGTTCAGAGAGATTTGGGTGTCCTCGTGCAAGAAACACAGACAGCTAGCGTGCAGGTACAGCAAGCAATAAGGAAGACAACTGGCATGTTGGCCTTTATTGCAAGAGGGTTGGAGTACAAGATTAAGGAAGTCTCGTTACAATTGTACAGGGCTTTGGTGAGACCACACCTGGAGTACTGTGCACAGTTTTGGTCTCCTTATCTAAGGAAGGATATACTTGCCTTGGAGGCGGTGCAACGAAGGTTCACTAGACTGATTCCTGGGATGAGAGGGCTGTCCTATGAAGAGAGATTGTGTAGAATGGGCCGATACTCTCCGGAGTTTAGAAGAATGAGAGGTGATCTCATTGAAACATACAAGATGCTGAAGGGGATTGACAGGGTAGATGCTGAGAGGTTGTTTCTCCAGGCTGGAGTGTCTAGAACTAGGGGGCGTAGTCTCAGAATAAGGGATAGGCCATTTAAGACTGAGATGAGGAGGAATTTCTTCACTCAGAGGGTTGTGAATCTTTGGAATTCTCTGCCCCAGAGGGCTGTGAATGCTGAGTCTTTGAGTAAATTCAAGGCTGAGATCGATAGATTTTTGGACTCTATGGGAATCAAGGGATATGGAGATTGGGCGGGAAAGTGAAGTTGAGGTCGATGATCAGCCCTGATCTTATTGAATGGCGGGGCAGGCTCGAGGGGCCGTATGGCCTACTCCTGCTCCTATTTCTTATGTTCTTATGTTCTTATAACCAGAGGACACAGATTTAAGGTAATTGGCAAAAGAGCCTGTGAGTAGATGAGGAGAAATTTTGTTAACATAGCGAGTTGTTATGACCTGGAATGCCTACTCCTGCTCTTATTTCTTATGTTCTTATGTTTAAAATGAAAAAAACAGTATTCACGACAGTGCAAAAAGAATCGCTCCTCCAAAAATTACTGTCTTAATACATACACTAATCAATGCTAAATAATGCAGGATAAGCTGAGAGCGTACCACAGGAATATGATGTGACAGTTCGTATTTCTACCCTTTATTTACAGATTGACCAATTTGCTACCGCGAAGTACAGTCTCCCCTCAGTTACAGATCTGGAGTTCAACGCCGTTAAATCTCTGATTCTGGGCAAGATTATAGGTAAGGAAGTGAATGTTTTTCTTTGCTTTGGTTGTGGCATTGTATTTTTTTTAAATTTGTTCTCGGGTTGTGGGTGTCACTGGCAAGGCCACGTTCACACCCATGCCTAGTTGCCTTGAGAAGGTGGTGAAGGCGGGCCTTCTTCTCGAACTACTATAGGCCTTGTGATGATGGTGCTCCCATAATGGCGTTGTATGGATGGGATGCGACTTGGAGGGGAAGTTGGTGGTGATGCAGTCCCAAAACATTGCTGCTCTTGTCCTGCTCAGTGCTAAAGATTGCAGGGGAGCGAGATGCTGTCCAGTGTTCCCCGTAATTTTTTTTTGGGGGTGTGTGCGGCCCCTTTAAGGGGCTGCGCGGCCCATTGAAAATATCGCGCCTTTGCGGGTTTTCCGATTTAAAAGCTAGTGAGCTGGCTGCGCGGGAGCTGCAGAGAGCTGCACAGCCACGCAGCTTAAAGGCAACATTGGTGCTGTCAAATTCACCTTTGTGACTTGCTGCCGTGCGCCCTGTAGATCGCACGTACTGCAGTCACAGCGTGCCACTGATATTCAATTCAGTAATTAGAAGGAATGACTTTCCAACCCTGTGCTCCTGCCGGCGGAGGGGGGCCTCACTCACCAGGAAATTCAAACGCGTGGGCGGCACATGATTTGCCGAACGTTAACTTAAATGTGGGAAAATCATGTGGCGCACAGACCGGGATTTCTGTTAGTTGTTCCTAGGGAGTGAGGTTCGCCCTTTGCAGGCATTGACTGACCTAATGTGTACTTCCAGCATTTTCTCTTTTGGTTTCAGATTTCCAGCCTTTGCAGTTTTTCTTTATTCAATCATGGCATGGCCATGAACAACAAGCCCTACCCAGTAACTGCAAGTCAGTCGTGTTTCAGTGGGTAGCACTCTCGCCTCTGAGTCAGAAAGATTGTGGGTTCATAGTCCCACCCCAGAGACTTGAGCATAAAGATCTAGCCTGACACTCCCAGTGCAGTGCTGAGGGAGTGCTGCACTGTCGGAGGTGCCGTCTTTTGGATGTGATGTTAAACCGAGGCCCCGTCTGCTCTCTCAGGTGGATGTAAATATGGCACTACTTCGAAGAAGAGCAATATTTATCTCTCAATCAACATCACTAAAAAAACAGATTATCTGATCATGTATCACGCTGCGGTTTGTGGGAGCTTGCTGTGTGCAAATTGGCTGCCGCATTTCCTACATTACTACAGTTCAAAAAGTACTTCATTGACTGTAAAGCACTTTGGGGGCGTCCTGACATCATGAAAGGCGCTATATAAATGCAAACCTTTTTTTTTTAATCAGCACGGCCTCTATTGCCGATCAACCCACCAGCTTTTACTTTCACACATCCCTTTTGAAAATAAATCTCCACATGACTTTCCAGCTACTGTTTTCTGCCTTTGCTCTTACTGGTTGCTTCCCCGGCGCTTCCTCTTGATTACAGCGCACGGTGTGCAGTGTTTTACTACCTAACGCCGCGCTCCTTTTTAAGTGCAACCTCAGTGGGAGGAGTAAGTATGATGGCAGCCCGCTGAGTCATAAGATGGTCGTACAACTTCTGTCAGCGCTTTGGCCCCCCAACGCTGCTTCCCTCTGCCAAGAGCCGCCTCTTCAGTGGCCCCGCACCTCAGGAAGGGTATAGTGGCCTTGGAGGGGGTGCAGGGCAGATTCACCAGAATGATACCGGGGCTAAAAGGGTTCAATCATGAGGACAGGTTGCACAGACGAGGCTTGTATTCCCTTGAGTAGTGAAGATTAAGAAGGTGATCTAACTGAGGTGTTTAAGATGATTAAAAGTTTTGATGGGGTAGATAGGGAGAAGCTCTTTCCTCTGGTAGGGGGAGTCCAGAAAAAAATAGCCACGTCCTCTTGCTCCTCCTCATTTGTTTCATCAGGTGTTCCCTCCTGACCCTCTCTGTCTGATTCCTGCATGATGGAGTGGTTGTGATCTGGAACGCACTGCCCGAAAGGGCGGCGGATGCAGATTCAATAGTAACTTTCAAGAGGGAATTGGATAAATACTTGAAAAGGAGACGATTTGCAAGGCTATGGGGTGTGGGACTAATTGGATGGCTCTTTCGAAGAGCTGGCACAGATTGTTATGATGGGCCGAATGGCCTCCTTCTGTGCTGTATGATTCTGTGATTCTATCCTATGTATATATCTGAGCTGGTGCCTGTGCACTCAGGAGTGATGACAGATGCTGATGCGTGTTCTAGCGGCAGTCACTGTATCTTGGGAGAATTCTACAACAAGAGAAAAGGAGCATCTGGTGCTATAGTGCATGAGATGGTTGAACACACAGTGACAATGCCAATACCTCGAGTGTCAAACTGCTGCTGGGCAAACGTGATGGCATCTTAGTGAGTGAATTTAAAGGGATCACATGCCTTGTTAAAAATGATAGCACAGGTGGTCATGCCCTGAGGGGTATGTTGGGGCCCCCGCACCGAAACTTGCTGACTGAACGTCACTAGGGGAGTCACTCTACAAATTTCCGCTTCAGGAGTGCCAGGTCACAATCCACAACTGGACCCACAAAGTGAGCCACAGAACCGACTTTAGAAGCTGGTACACTGAGAGAGAAAAATAGAGGGGTTTTGCCTTCCACCTTGGTGTAGCAGGCTCTGAAGTTCCACCAAACTTCTGAGAGGCCGGGAAAGTGGGATGTGGGCTTTCAAGCCAGGCAATGACAATCTCCATCAAGTAAAGGTCCAAGAAACCTTGCGCTGGCCTTCACTGGCACCACCATCGTTGATCGTCCCTCACCATCAATCTCCCGAGGTCAGTATTGACCAGCTTGACAAGGATGTACTTGCCTTAGAGGCGGTGCAACGGAAGTTCACCAGATTGATCCCTGGGATAAGAGGGCTGTCCTATGAGGAGAGATTGAGTAGATTGGGCCTCTACTCTCTGGAGTTCAGAAGAATGAGAGGTGATTTCATTGAAACATACAAGATTCTGAAGGGGATTGACAGGGTAGATGCTGAGAGCTTGTTTCCCCTGGCTGGAGTGTCTAGAACTAAGGGGCATAGTCTCAGGATAAGGGTCCGGCATTTTAAGGCTGAGATGAGGAATTTCTTCACTCAGAGGGTTGTGAATCTTCGGAATGATCTGCCTCAAAGGGCTGTGGACGCTGAATCAATGAGTATAGTCAAAAAAGAAAGAAAGATTTGCATTTACAGTATATAGTGCCTTTCACGCCCACCAGATGTCGCAAAGCGCTTTACAGCCAATGAAGTACATTTGGAATGTAGTCACTGTTGTAACCAAGGCTGAGATAGGTAGATTTTTGTGCTCAAGGGGAATCAAGGGATATAGCGATCAGGCAGGAAAGTGGAGTTGAGGTTGAAGTTCAGCCATGATCTTATTTAATGGTGGATCATGCTCAAGGGGTCTAATGGCCTACTCCTGCTCCTATTTCTTATGTTCTTATGTTCTTAACCAACACTATTGAAAACTTAACCAGCCTTTTCAACACTGTAGCATGCTTACCTAAAAGAATGGAACAGAGTTAACATTTCAGGGTTAAACCACTACCATCTCCTTTTGCTTTGTACAATCATCCCTTTTGTCATTTAATCACTCCTACCATCCACCCAATCACAGACCTTCCCTTTTGTTCTTTCCTCCCCTCCCCCCTTTCCCTGCCCCTACACTTGCTTAAAACCTGTTACATCTCCAACTTTTTCCAGTTCTGACGAAAGGTCATCGACCAACAGGTTGGATTTTGCCAGCGCTCAAAGTGTGGGTTTGGAGGCGGGTCTGCTGTCAAAATAGCAAAGATTGACAGCGGGTAGGGAACCCACTGTCAACCCGCCTCCGCGCAAGTCTCCCAGGTGTCAGGCCTGTCTGCGCAGAACTGACCCGACACCAAGCGGCAGGGGAAACAATTCAGATCATTAAAAAGCTTGTTAATAGCCAATTTAATGCTATTTTGAGCCAACCTTGTAATTTTCTGTGCTCCCCCACGGGGTAGCCGCTTCTCGGGGAACACGCCAGCTCACCCTGTTGTGAGTTGAGTCTGCTTGGATTTATCTGATAAACTGACAGCTGCAGAAGTGGTATAAAGGATACCATTTTGCAGCTATTCAGTTTCAGAGCTCAGAAACTGTTGGTTACTGCATTTGTTAGACATATAGGGGGTGATTTTGACATTGGGGAGATTTTGGAGGTGGGACTCCCACTTGTCAGGTTTCAGTCCCACCTCCATCAACTTCTGGCCAACCCATGCTATTTTCCCTTGATTGACCTTGTTAAGCCCGCCCAGCCTCCAACCCGCCTCTGTGCAATTTTGTCGGTGCTGCTTTCTGAGGAGGCCTGGAACTGAGCCACTTGCTCATCTGGAAGCTGCAAGCCACGACGCTCTGCCATGTTGTGCAGTGCATAGCAGACCTTCTTCTTCTTCTTCTTAGACAGTCCCTCGGAACTGAGTATGACTTGCTTCCACACAAAAATGAGTTCTCAGGTGACTGATGAGCCCAATGTGGGGCCTACAGTCTCTGACACAGGTGGGGCAGACGGTGGTTGAAGGGGCGGGTGGGTGGGGTACTTGGGTTGACGTGCGCTCCTTCCGCTGTTTGCGCTTGGCTTCCGCTTGCTCCCGGCAAAGAGACTCGAGGTGTTCGGTGCCTTCCTGGATGCTTCTCCTCTACTTTGTGCGGTCTTGGGTCAGGGATTCCTAGGTGTTGGTGGGGATGTTGCACTTTTTCAAGGAGGCTTTGAGGGTGTCCTTGAAGTGTTTCCTTTGCCCTCCTGGGGCTCTCTTGCGGAGCTCTGAGTAGAGTGCTTGTTTTGGGAGTCTCATATCGGGCATGCGAACGATGTGGCCCATCCATCGGAGCTGATTGAGCGTGGTCAAAGCTTCGATGCTGGGGATGTTGGCCTGAGTGAGAACACTGACGTTGGTGCGCCTACCCTGCCAATGGATTTGCAGGATCTTGCGGAGGCAGCGTTGGTGATACCTCTCCAGTGATTTGAGGTGCCTGCTGTACATGGTCCATGTCTCTGAAGCATACAGGAGGGCGGGTATCACTACTGCTCTGTAGACCATGAGCTTGGTGCTGGGTTTGAGGTCCTGGTCTTCAAGCACTCTCTTCCTCAGGCGACCGAAGGCTGCACTGGCACACTGAAGGCAGTGTTGGACTTCGTCATCAATGCCTGCCCTTGTTGACAGTAGGCTCCCGAGGTATGGAAGGTGGACCACGTTGTCCAAGGCCTCGTCATGGATTTTGATAATCGGGGAGCAGTACTGTGTAGCGGGGGCAGGTTGGTAGAGGACCTATGTCTTATGGATGTTTAGTGTAAGGCCCATGCTCTCGTACGCTTCGGTGAAGGTGTTGACGATGGTTTGGAGTTCAGCCTCAGAGTGTGCGCAGACGCAAGCGTCGTCTGCTTACTGTAATTCGATGGCAGAGGGTGGGACGACCTTGGATCTGGACTGGAGGCGACGGAGGTTGAACAGTTTCCCGTTTGTTCTGTAGATTAGCTCCACTCCAGCGGGGAGCTTACTGAGGGTGAGATGGAGCATGGCAGCCAGGAAGATCGAGAAGAGCGTTGGTGCGATTTCTCAAAATATGTTGCAGGTGGTGCAGCATTGACAGAAATCCAGTGGAATGAGCCAAGGGAGCAAGAAGCCATAAAATCAGACTGGAAAAGTGATGTCAGCAGAGGCGAGTTTCAGTCCCAAAACACTAATCGACCAAGGGCAACCCACACCTCTGAAATCAACTGGCCAATCAGGGGAAAATCGCCATTTTTTCAAACCAATCAGTTGAGGCGGGTTTGGAACCCACCCAAACGGAAACCCGCCTTCAACCCGCCTCCAGTGGGAAAATTGCCCCCATAGATTTCAATGTATGACAACAAATTACAAGAAAGTTCACATAAACATTGGCTAAACCTCTCAAGCGCCTACCCTTGTGTGTTGTTAGTTGGTACACTTGCAGTAGGATGAGGAGGAGTGTGCATGGTGGCTCGTGGGATGGGGAAGTGATAATGTAGATAGAGAGGGATGGGCTGTGGTACAAGGTAAGTTGGTGTGAGTAAGGATGTGCAGGAGTAGGGTAGGGAAGACAGAGTGATGGGGATGTGATGAGTGGCACAGCAGGGTGTGTTTGAGTGTGGCTTTGCAGTAATGTTTTGTAATCTACTGAGATCATTGAAAGGTTTGCGCCACTGCAACCTGGTCCTCCTGACGACATCCCTGCTGGTGCCCTCCTGTGAAATGTGCAACCAGGCTGCGTTGATCTCCTGGTGAGGTCTCTTCCGCCCATGGGAAAGGAAGAGAACCTCCCTACGAGCTGTGACTCCCTCCATCAGCACATGGAGGGAGTCATACATGAGCCTGGGTGCCGCCGTGCACCTTTGTGCAGTGCTTGTCAGTGTGTGCAGCACCTCAATGCTGTAGAACACTGACAGCACAACTGTCAAAATCAATGTGGCCGTGGTCCCTTTAAGGAAACCAGCTGATGGCGCGTCATCAAATGACATCATGAGACCCGCTTCCTGTTAATTGGCCGGGAACCTCACAGGGCGGCCTTAACAAGGCCAATCTACGGAAAATCATTTTCACAGAGTGGTTGCAGTGGACACGGCCAAACAGCTCTCCCACCGCCATCCCACCTCCGCAGGGAAAATCAACTCTGTTTCTCTCTCCACAAACGCTGCCTGACCTGCTGAGTGTTTCCAGCATTTTCTGTTTTTATTTCAGATTTCCAGCATCCGCAGTATTTTACTTATGTATGTAAAAGAATGAATTGAAATTGCTGCCATACCTTAGCAGTAATTGTTCTATTTTTAAAGTTACTCCACAAACCAGGGTTGATAGTGTGGTTTGTTGGCCCTGTTTTATTATTTTTTTTTTTGCCTCTCCCAGGAGGTTACATGGCTGCGGGGGTGGGTGTGAGGGGAGAGGGCAGATGGGAAGTGAGGAGTGTTTGGCCATGATGGTCCATGGCATAACTAAGACCGCCTATTTCCACCTCCGTAACATAGCCCGTCTCCTCCCCTGCCTCAGCCCATCTGTTGCTGAAACCCTGATCCATGCCTTTGTTACCTCTACACTTGACTATTCCAATGCACTCCTGGCTGCCCTCCCACATTCTACCCTACATAAATTGAGGTCATCCAAAACTCGGCTGCCCGTGTCCTAACTCGCACCAAGTCCCGTTCGCCCATCACCCCTGTGCTCGCTGACCTACATTGGCTCCCGGTTAAGCAGCGCCCTGATTTCAAAATTCTCATCCTTGTTTTCAAATCCCTCCATGGCCTCGCCCCTCCCTATCTCTGTAATCTCCTCCAGCCCCACAACCCCCTGAGATATCTGCGCTCCTCAAGTTTTGCCCTCTTGAGAATCCTTGATTATAATTGCTCTGATGTGCCTCAATAAATCCGAGACTCGATGTTAGCGAAACAAAACAAGGCTTTTATTGACTTAGAAGGTAACACACAGAGGAGAATGTATCTCCCATCCAGAGGTCTGCCGTACTGGATGTGCTGCAGGCTGGGCCAGCTTACATAGGAGCCAGGTATGGGCGGAGCCCTACACACAGTACAATACAATGGAAATGAAACTGAAACCAACCACAGTCACAGGCAGAGAAATACTGATGAGTGATGAATGGAATATTTCATCACATTCACCCCTTCTATAGATTTAGTCTGTTCGGGGGTTTGATAGTCCTCTGCGACCGACGTGGCTGTTGTGGTGCCGCGGGTGTCGGCTGGGTGTCCCCGGTGGCCTCCTGGGTCTCTGCCGGGGGTGCCGCCAGGGTTGTTGAAGGGGTAGTTGGTGGGGGTAACGTTGGTCGATGTTCTTCCGGGGGTGATGAAAGAGTAGTGGGTGGGTAAGAGTTGCTGTGGTTGTTGTTGCTGCTGTTGTCGTGGTTGTTGTCGTTACCGGCTGGGGCGACATCTTTTATGGACATGGTGTCCTCCCTTCCGTCGGCGTGCCAGACATATGCATATTGGGGGTTGGCGTGGAGTAGGTGCACTGACTCCACGAGAGGGTCCGTCTTGTGGCCCCTCACATGCCTTCGCATGAATACCGGACCTGGGGTGGAGAGCCATGACGGCATGGATACGCCTGAGGTGGATTTCCGGGGAAAGACAAACATTCGTTCATGGGGCGTGGCATTAGTGGCAGTACACAATAGCGACCGTATCGAATGGAGCACATCTGGGAGGACTTCCTGCCAGCGGGAGATAGGGAGGCCCTTGGTCCTTAGAGCTAGAGTGACTGCTTTCCATACTGTCCCGTTCTCTCGCTCCACTTGACCGTTACCCCGGGGGTTGTAGCTGGTGGTACGGCCCGTGGCGATCCCCCTGGACAGCATGTACTGGCGTAGCTCTTCACTCATGAAGGACGCCCCCCTATCCGTATGGATGTAGCTCGGCATACCGAACAGGCAGAACAGGCTGTTGAGGCATTTAATGACCGTGGCGCTGGTCATGTCTGGGCAGGGGAAGGCGAATGGGAAACGAGAGTATTCGTCCACAATGTTCAGGAAGTAAACATTGCGGTCGACGGATGGGAGGGGGCCCTTGAAATCTAAGCTGAGCCGCTCAAAGGGCCGTGTAGCTTTGATTAAGTGGGCTCTATCTGGGCGGTAGAACCGAGGCTTGCACTCAGCGCAAGTGCGGCAGTTCCTGGTCAGAGACCGAACTTCCTCAATCGAGTAGGGTAAGTTGTGGGACTTTATGAAGTGGAACAGCCGCGTGACCCCTGGGTGGCAGAGGTCGTTGTGGAGGGTCTGTAGCCGATCCCCGGTGGCGCTGGCACACATCCCTCGTGAGAGGGCGTCAGGGGATTCGTTAAGGGCCCCTGGCCGGTAAATGATGTCGTACTCGAAGGTGGAGAGCTCGATCCGCCACCTAAGAATCTTATCATTTTTGATCTTCCCCCTCTGTTTATTATTGAACATAAACGCTACCGACCGCTGGTCGGTAAGTAGGGTGAAGCGTTTGCCGGCTAGGTAGTGGCGCCAGTGGCGCACTGCCTCCACGATGGCTTGGGCCTCCTTTTCCACGGAGGAGTGTCTGACCTCGGGCCCTTGGAGGGTCCTCGAGAAGAAAGCTACGGGCCGCCCCGCCTGGTTGAGGGTGGCCGCCAAGGCAAAGTCAGACGCATCACTTTCCACTTGAAATGGAGTGTTCTCGTCCACTGCCTGTCGCGTGGCCCACTCAATATCCTGCTTAATGCTTTTGAAGGCGGCGTGGGCCTCAGCAGAGAGCGGAAAAGAGGATGCTTTCAAGAGGGGGCGGGCTTTGTCGGAGTAGTTGGGGACCCATTGGGAATAATAAGAAAATAACCCCAGGCACCTTTTCAGGGCTTTGGGAGTGTTGGGCAGGGGCAGCTCCCGTAGGGGGCGCAATCGGTCGGGGTCTGGTCCGATTTCCCCATTCTCCACCACGTTGCCTAGTATGCAGAGGCGCGTGGTGTTGTAAACGCACTTGTCCTCGTTGTAGGTGAGGTTGAGTTTTTGTGCGGTTTTCAGGAACCTCTTGAGGTTCGAGTCGTGATCCTGCTGGTTGTGACCGCAGATGGTGACGTTGTCGAGGTAGGGGAAGGTTGCCTGCAAGTGGTGGTCATCGACCATGCGGTCCATCTCCCTCTGGAAGACCGAGACCCCATTCGTCACCCCAAAGGGGACTCTGAGGAATTGGTAGAGGCGTCCGTTCGCCTCAAAGGCGGTGTACGGGCAGTCCTCTGGTCTGATAGGGAGCTGGTGGTACGCTGACTTGAGGTCGATGGTGGAGAACACCCGGTATTGGGCGATTTGGTTCACCATTTCTGATATGCGGGGTAGCGGGTAGGCGTCTAGTTGGGTGTACCTGTTGATCGTTTGGCTATAGTCGATCACCATCCGTTTCTTCTCGCTACCCCTTACCACCACCACTTGGGCGCGCCATGGGCTATTGCTGCGTTCAATAATGCGCTCTTTCAGGAGCCTGTCTACCTCGGTCGCGATAAACCGCCTGTCCTCCCAGCTGTACCTCCTGCTTTTGGTCGCTATTGGCCGGCAGTTAGGGGTAAGGTTCGCGAATAGCGAAGGCGGCTTTACCTTCAGGGTAGCCAGACCGCACACTGTGAAGGGCGGCTGGGACCCACCGTAATTGAGCATGATGCTTTGGTGGTAGCACTGGAAATCCAGGCCCAAGATCACGCTCGCACATAGATTCTTCATGATTAATACTTTAAAATGATCGTATACAGTTCCGTTAACGGACAATTGTACCGTGCAGTAACCCATAATGGTCGATGTCTGGGTTTTATCAGCCATAGAGATGGTACCCCGAGTAGGGACCACCTTTAGGGAGAGTTGTTGTACCAGTTCAGGGTGGATAAAACTCTCCGTGCTTCCACTGTCAATTAAACATTTAACCCTGCACCCGTTTACCTCGATGTCCACCATTGATTTGGATAGCGGGTGCAGCCTGGTCTGGTCCACTGTGACCGATGCCACTGTAGGGCCCTGATCGAGACAAGATGGCGTCCACGCTGTCTGCTCACAAGATGGCGGACCCCACGAGGTCGGGCAAGATTGCGTCCAAGATGGCCGCTCCCACGGCGCACACGCGGCGGTGGCGGGTTTTCCGGCGGGGTTCCCTCTGCACACCTTCCCGAGGTGCCCCTTCTTACTGCACTTAAAGCAGGTGGTGCCTTTCGCCGGGCACAGGTTTCTGGTGTGCTTCGGCTGCCCGCAGAAGTAGCAGTTGAGTCCCCGACGCGTCGCGGCTGTCGTAGGGCTTCTGGGGGGAGAGCGGGGCCCCGACGGTGTCGGGCTGCCGGGTGGGGAAGATGCCTTCCAAGATGGCGGCGCCCTTGGTGCACACGTGGTGGCGTGGACGGCGCGGGCTGAAGAGCAGGCGTCCGAGTTTCTCTGGGCCACATCCAGGGATCGTGCTGTGTCCGCAGCCTGTTTCAGGTCCAATCCTGTTTTTTCCAGCAGTCTCTGCCGGATGTAAGTGGAGCTGAGGCCTGTGATAAAGGCATCGCGAACAAGCTCGTCAGTGTACACTGCGGCTTTTACATCTTGACACTTGCAGTCTTTGCCAAGCGTTTTCAGGGTGCCTAGGAACTCCTCCACCGATTCCCCAGGTCGCTGTGCGCGAGTAGCGAGCAGATGCCTAGCATACACCTCATTCGTAGGCTGCTGGTAATGCGCCTTTAAGATGTCGCAGGCGGCCGGGCACGTGTCGGCGTCTTGGATGAGGGGGTAAACCCGGTGGCTTACCCAATTCCGCAGAATTCCGAGTTTCATACTCGCAGCGTCCGTAGCGTCTTTGACGGCTGCGGAATTGTCCAGGAAGAATTCCATACACATAAACCAGTGTCCGAAGCGTGCCGATGCGTCCGAAGCATGCTGGTCCTAATCCAAACGTTCGGGTTTCAAGAGTTGATCCATTGTGTTGAAAATTAAGTCAATAAAATTGATGTGCCTCAATAAATCCGAGACTCGATGTTAGCGAAACAAAACAAGGCTTTTATTGACTTAGAAGGTAACACACAGAGGAGAATGTATCTTCCATCCAGAGGTCTGCCGTACTGGATGTGCTGCAGGCTGGGCCAGCTTACATAGGAGCCAGGTATGGGCGGAGCCCTACACACAGTACAATACAATGGAAATGAAACTGAAACCAACCACAGTCACAGGCAGAGAAATACTGATGAGTGATGAATGGAATATTTCATCACATGCTCAACCATTGGTGGCCGTGCCTTCTGTTGCCTGGGCCCTAAGCTCTGGAATTCCCTGCCTAAACCTCTCCGCCTCGCTACCTCTCTTTCCTCTTTTAAGACGCTCCTTAAAACCTATCTCTTTGACCAAGCTTTTGGTCACCTGCCCTAATTTCTTATGTGGCTTGGTGTCAAGTTTTTTGTCTTATAACACGCCGTGGGACGTTTTACTATTTTAAAGACGCTATATAAATACAAGTAGTTGTTGTTGAGCCATCGTGATGTGGGGTGGCCTTGTTGGACCAGCTCGTCTTTTCCTGCTCGTCATTTTCGTATCTTCAAATCAATGCAATTAACCAGCAACTGACAAGCTGGCGCGAAAACCTGGAACTTGCGATCTGTCAAGAATCTTCTTGACAGGTCCTCCGCAGCCCCGGGAAATGGACGTTAGCTGGCGCAGGATTGGGTTATTTGCCCAACTACTGCCCAGCGAATGCCCTTGAAACTCTTACGCCTGGTGAAAGCAGGCGTGAGGCCCTCTTTTACCAGTGTAATGGTTGAAATAAATATTAAAATACATTTTAAAAAGTCATTTTAACATTCAAAAACCTGTAAAATAAGCTTGTGTTACTTTTGGCCCCTTGAAAAATGTTTAAATATCTTTTTCAAAAAAAAAATTTTTTTTAACTGTTTAATTAAATTGTATTTTAATTAATTTTAAAACATGTAATGATTTTTTTAAATTTCAGTGTTGTTAAAATGTATTTTTTGGGTGATTCCTATTCCTGCTTACGGGGATCCTGTATGTAAATGGAATCTCCATACGCATAATGGGAATCCCCCTTTCTGATTGGTTGGGCTGGCCCACGTGATCCCAGGGACGCTTGTGAACCGCGTGCGCCCCTAGGATACGTGGGCCTCTACACAGATCCTACGCGTAGAGACCCAGGAGTGCGAGTCTCCGTGTATTCAGGACCATCAGTTAGGTGCGTAGTTTCACTGCGGTTCAGAGGCATCCTCCCACGGGAAGCCTCCGATCACAAATTCAGGCCCATTGTATTTATAAATTAGGATTAAGGCAAACTCTTACCTTGTGGTGTTTTCCCAACATACAGGAAACTTTCTGGTATCCGGCACGGATGGGACCGACATGGTGCCGGTTCAGCAACAATTCCGGATAACTGAACGCTATAGTGAAAGATACGGAGCTTAGAGCTCCGTATGAAGCAACAAACCCTGTTGCTTAAGAACGTCCACAAGTTGCAAGCGTCTCTGTAGCTTAGCAACAGCTGCAGCCAACCCCTTGCCTTCCTCAATTTGTTGCTGTGCAAGTAATAAAAGTTATAAAAGTTAGCTGAAACCGACTCCTGAATTTTGCCGGTTAACCGACATTTCCGGTTATTTAGGGGCCGGTTAATCGAAAGT
This sequence comes from Somniosus microcephalus, assembly GCF_052327205.1. Lineage (NCBI taxonomy): Eukaryota > Metazoa > Chordata > Chondrichthyes > Squaliformes > Somniosidae > Somniosus > Somniosus microcephalus. The sequence goes on along the minus strand of NC_140990.1, from coordinate 330,064,727 downwards.
TTCCTGTAGTTAGCAGTGGCATTATTCCCGTCACTGTTTTAAACCTGTCAAGAATATTCTTAAGCAAATCTCATTACTGTCAATGTAGTTAGGAAAGGCCCTGTAATTGTTTATTATTTTTTAAGTTGCCATTCATTCCATTAATAAATCATTGCGACTATTTATACTATTGCACTGTCAATAAAAACAGCAGCTCCCTACCTGGGAATGTGATAAATGGAGACTGCGTACAGACTTAAACTGTTTCCAAGGAATAATTAATGAAAAATTATTTTCTTTCCGTAGCTATGCTTTTTGTGCTTTCTACCTAACAGCACTGTGGGAGTACTTTCACCACACAGACTGCAGCGGTTCAAGAAGGCGGCTCACCACCACCTTCTCAAGTGCAACTAGGGATGGGCAATAAATGCTGGCCTTGCCAGCGACACCCACATCCCTTAAATGAATATATATAAAGGCGGCTTCTGCCATCTTCTGTTGGATGGGAAAATGAAAAAAAAATTTCCACCTTCAGTTATTTTTCTCTGTCTGTCAGTAAGGAGAAATGTAATATTTAAATAGCTGTTGGCTGATTCAGTTGAATAATTGCTCCACTTCTCACTGCACAAATATTCTGGTTTATTTATCAAACAAACTCTAGTAGTTTATAAAAGAGTCACTAAGAGTTTGTCATGATTCGTGAGTTTTACTTATTCCATCAGCAGATCTATTAGCATGGGATGTTAATGAACAAATTGATTAACCATTGTATAGTGCTCCAGATAGTGGCATGTTTGTGAATATATGGCCGGGGATCAAATTGATTGCCTGTAGTCTGCAGGTCAGGGGAATGGTGGGGGCTACCTTTAGTCAGGTGGTGCTATGTGTGAATGGTGGGAAATGAAAAAGAAAGACCTGGGCCGAGACAATCTGCTTTATCAGAGTTGGGGCGTACCTTCAGCATGGCACGACCTCCGCTTACCACAAAGAAGCGTCCCTGACACTGACTAATTTTCCAGCCTTGGTGCCATTGACTAGCTGCAAGGCCTCACCAGTAAGTGGACCTCTATTGAAGGTGGAGATTGGCTCCTAATGTTGCATCCCAGTGTTCCCAGTAGCCTCAGTGTAAATCGAAAAAAAAAAACATTCTTGATTTTGGACTTGACATCTTAAGTACATGCAATCATTTGCTGAGCGAATGATGTGTCAGAGCAGTGGGAGGCATTCAAGGAGGAGATATGCTGCCCCAAAAAGCTGTAGAAGCTACATCACTACATAAATTTAAAACAGAAATAGACAGTTTCCTAGAAGTAAAGGGAATTAAGGGTTACGGGGAGCGGGCAGGGATTTGGACATGAGTCTAGATTCGGATCGGTCATGGCCCTGTGGGTAGCGGAGCGGGCCCAGGGGCTGTGTAGCCTGATCCTGCTCCTATTTCGTGTGTCTAATTCTGTTAGATTCAGGAGATGGTTCTGTGATAGTAGATTGGTGGTTAGGATCAGATCAGCCATGATCTTGTTGAATGGCGGAGCAGGCTCGAGGTGCCGATTGGCCTACTCCTGCTCCAATTCTTATGTTCTTATGTTCTTAGATCTGTAGGGTTCAGACCAAACATGTGCCCTTAAAGAAAAAAGGTGAGACTAACAAATCTAGAGCCCCCTGGATGTCCAGAGACATACAGGGTAGGATAAAGAAAAAAAGGGAGGCGTATGACAGATACCAAAGGCTAAATACTCCAGAATCTTGAGGAGTACAGAAAGTGCTGAGGTGCAATTAAAAATGATATTAGGAAAGCAAAGAGAGAGCATGAAAAATTCTTGGCAAGTAAAATCAAGGAAAACCCAAAGATGTTTTATAAATATATTAAGAGTAAGAGGATAACTAAAGAAAGGGTAGGGCCTATTAGAGATCATGAGGGTAATCTGTGTGCGGAGTCGGGAGACGTTGGTAGGGTTCTTAATGAATAATTTGCGTTTGTTTTCACAAAGGAGAGGGGTGAAGCAGACATTGCTATCGGGGGGAGAAGGAGTGTGAAATATTAGATGAAATAAACATAGTGAGAGAGGAAATATTAAGGGGTTTAGCAGCTTTAAAAGTGGATAAATCCTCAGGCCCGGATTGTCGTGTCCGTGTGTAGATAAAGACACTGAAGACAGGAGTTGGTTCATAGGTATTTACTAAACAAGTCTGGGGGGGGGGTTTCTAAAGGATATACACAATACACAGGCTTATATAGCCCAAGTGGCAATTACCGGCATTACGCACACCTGGGGCTCTTAAAGGCACATACACCATAATTGCTCTTAAAGGCACATACACCACAATTCCTCCCCTTCCAGCGAACTAGTACATCATATTTTAAGTAATTATTAATTACATGTTATATGCAAAATAATATACATTGCTGTATTAATTAATTATAAGTTAGTCTCTCAGGAGGCTTCCTGACTCGGTCCGGATAACGCCTCGGGGGTGTAGTAGTTTCTGGTGGTGTAGTAGGTTCTTCTGGCAAGGCTGATTCGGCTTGAAGGCCAGTGTCGGGTTCATCGGGCTCCAGTATCACCGGATCGGAGGTAGGTATGGGTATCTCTACTTCATCGTTAGATGTATAGAGTGGTGGTGTAGGTTGTCCCTTTTCGGATGACTTGATGATTTGGTCAGCATGGCGCCTTATTATGCTGTCTCCGATGTCCACGGTATACATCAGTGGTCCTAATCGTGTGCAGATAGTTCCAGGCTGCCATTTCTCGGTACGGTAGTCCCGGGCCAAAACCGGTTGGCCTATCTGGAAGGCCCTAGTTGGCCTTTCATTCATGCCCTGAAACTGCCGGTTCTCCACGTCCCTTCGGATGTTGGGCTTGACCAAATCCAGCCGGCATCTTAGGTTTCTATTGTAGAACATCATGGCGGGAGTTTGGTTAGTAACCATATGCGTTGCATTCCTATATGCAAATAAGAAGTTATCCACCTTGTGCTGAAGTTTTATGTCTTCATTACCCATGGCCTTGATGGCCTTCTTGAAGGTCTGGACAAACCTTTCAGCCAATCCATTGGTGGCGGGATGGTATGGGGCGGACGTGTAGTGCTTTACCCCATTGTTCTTTAAGAACTTTCTGAATTCTTCGGACACAAATTGCGGTCCATTATCAGAACATATCTGCTCCGGCAGCCCATTGCTGGCAAATATGGTCCTTAATACTGTGATGGTTTTTTCCGTGGTGGTGGAGGACTTCTTTATTGCCTCCGGCCACTTGGAGTGTGCATCAACTGCGATTAAGAACATTGAGTCCATAAATGGACCAGCAAAGTCGATGTGCACCCTTTGCCAGGGAGATGAGGGCCACTCCCATGGATGTAGAGGGGCCTGTGGCGGAGCATTTTGGACCTTCTGGCATCCTAGGCAGCTCTTGGTCATGTCTTCGATGTCTCCATCGATACCTGGCCACCATACAAACGCCCTAGCTAGATTCTTCATTTTCACTCCACCCAGATGCCCCTCGTGAAGCTCCTTTAGCACTTTATCCTGGAGTTTGGGTGGAATCACCACTCTGGATCCACACATCAAGGTTCCTCGGCACACTGACAGCTGTTCTCTTCTTTGCGAGAATGCTGGCAACAGTGGTTCGCCATGTGCTGGCCATCCCTTCACTGTTAAATCGTAGACCCGTGAGAGAGTAGGGTCATTTCTTGTCTCCCTTTCAATGGCAGAATTTGTCACCGGTAGACATTCCACTATGGTAGAGTGGAATATCTCTACTGGGTCTACTGTAGGTGCCTCTTCTATCGTTGGCAACGGTAGGCGTGATAAACCGTCAGCATTCCCATGCTGTTTTGACCCTTTGTATTCAATGTTGTATTGGTGTGCCCCTAGAAAAAGGGACCACCTCTGTAGTCTTTGTGCCGTCATAATGGGGACACTTTTTTTAGGGTTGAATATGGAGATGAGGGGTTGATGGTCAGTCAGCAAGGTAAATTTTTGTCTGTGTAGGTAATGGTTGAATTTCTTCACTCCCCATACCAGGCTGAGTGCTTCCCTGTCTATCTGGGCATAGTTACGCTCAGCTGAGTTCAATGAGCGTGACGCAAAAGCTATCGGCCGTTCCGAGCCATCAGGGAATCTATGGGACAATACCGCTCCTATGCCGTAAGGGGATGCATCGCACGCCAGTCTGATTGGTAGTGATGGGTTGTAATGAGCCAAAATTTTCTCGGATGTGATTAAGTCTTTACATTTATGGAAGGCACGTTTACAGTCTTCGTTCCATTTCCAAATCACTCCTGTCTGTAGAAGGTCATTAAGAGGGTGTAGAATAGTGGATAAGTTCGGTAAAAATTTATGATAGTAATTTATTAATCCCAGGAATGACCTTAATTGTGAAACATTTTCAGGTGCTGGGGCTTTTATAACTGCTTCAATTTTTTCAGGTGACTTATGCAACCCTTCCTTATTAATTATGTGGCCACAATATGATATCTGATTTTGGAAAAATTCGCACTTGGGGCGATTTGCTCGTAGGCCCCGTTCTTTCAGCCTAGTGAGCACCTGCTCCAAATTGGCAAGGTGCTCGTTGTCGTTTTCTCCTGTTATAAGGATGTCGTCTAGGTAGCATTGAGTCCCCGGAATCCCTTGCAGGACTTGCTCCATAGCTCTTTGCCAGATAGCTGGAGCTGATGCTATTCCAAAAACCAGTCGATTGTACTGGTACAAGCCTTTGTGTGTGTTTATTGTGAGATACTTTTTAGAGGTCTCCTCAACCTCCATCTGTAGATATGCCTGTGCCAAGTCAATTTTTGTGAAACGTTTCCCTCCGGATAGTGAGGCGAAAATATCTTCTATCCTCGGAAGAGGATGCTGTACCGTGTGAAGGACCGGGTTTACAGTCACCTTAAAGTCCCCACAGATGCGAATTTTTTTCTGTTCCTCAGAGTTATTTTTCAATGTTTTTTTCATGACTGGAACGATGGGTGTTGCCCATTCGCTCCAATCTATTTTGGATAATACGCCTGCCTTTTCCAAATTCTTCAGCTCTGCCTCGACTGCCAGACGTATTGCGTATGGCACCGGTCTTGCCTTAAAAAATTTTGGAATTGCTGTATCTTCCACTTTTATTGAGGCGGTGATGCCTTTCAAGGTTCCTAGTTTCTCTTGAAACACTTCTTTGGCGTTGGCCAAGATGTCTTTTAATCATTCAGGTATGATGTCATCATTGTTTTTTTCCTTACTGGTCACCGTCAGTGCCTGAATGGAGTGCCAGTCTAAACGTATCTTCCTTATCCATTCACGTCCCAACAACGGTGGACCACCATCTTGTAGAATGTATAAATACAACTTTTGTATTTCTTTGCCGTTGTATACCACAGGCACCTTTATTTTTCCTTTGGGGTAGACTTTCTGCCCCGTATATGTTTTTAAGATAATGGATGTGTCTTTTAGAGGTATATGTGAAAATAGCCTCTCGTAATCTCGTCGATTTATTACGGTTAGAGCTGATCCTGTATCTAGCTCCATTTTAACTGGGGACCCTGCTATTGTGAGGGTAACCCAAATGGTTTGGTAATCCTCTTTGGCAAGTACATTATGTAATTTGAGACAGCTTAGTCTCTTGTTTCCAGAGTCGCTATCGCTATTCTGGTCTTCGGAGCTATTGTCCGTCATCATTTGTACCTTCCTGTACTTTTCTTTATTGATTTTTTGTTTTCTGTCAGTGGATTTATTTTGTCCAGATTGGCATACCCGTGCAATGTGTCCAATCTTACCACATTGCCTGCATGCTTTGCCCTTGAACCAGCAGTCCCTCTGGTTATGGGTGGATCTGCTGCAGCGATAACATCTTCCGAACTCCTGTGTCATTTTATGGGTGCCGAAGTCCTGTGTCTCTTGTTGTATCTCTGCAGCTCCTTTTGCTGCTGCTTCGTATGATACAGCCATACTGAAAGCTTTGTCCAATGTTAAATCTTTTTCAGAAAGCAATCTTTTTTGTGTTCCTTCACTTAAGAGACCGCAAACAAATTTGTCTCGAAGATAATCCGATAGTCCTGCTCCGAATTGGCAGTACTTTGATAGCTTTCTTAATTCGTTTAGGTAATCAGCGTTACTTTCATTCTTGTGTTGATTTCTCTTGAAGAACTTGAATCGTTCCGCTATCAGCAGCGGTGTTGGGTTTAAATGCTCCTGCAGGGTATCAACAATTTCTTTAAAAGTCTTGTCCTTTGGTTTGGCTGGAGTGATTAAATTTCGTAACAGCCCGTATGTCTTCGCGCCCATTAAGTTCAGAAGTACTGAAGCTTTTTTTTCATCTGTTATTCCATTTGCAGTGCAATAAACCTCTAGGCCTAGAAATTCAGTGCCCTTAGCGCCGATTTTGCAGCGCTAGAGGGCCTAGCGCTGCAATTGGCGCCGGCGCCGAAATTGCCTGGGGCCCTTCCGCCGCGGTAGACCGGTAGCGCTGCGCCGGCACCAATGACGTAATCGGTGTGCGCAGCGTCCCGGTTGCCATGCTGACGGGCCCCAGCGCCGAAATTCAGTTGCGGCCGCCTCGCCCGTGGCAGCCGCAACTAAGATTCTGGCAACAGAGTCTTACATGACTTTGCGCCGGCGCATTAAAGGCACCGCGGCGGCCGGCCGCTTTCCCGCCGGCCGCCTGGCCGCAGCTCCCTCCCCGGACTTCCCCCCCCCCCCCCCCGGAACAGAAGCAAGCCTGGCACTTGTCCGAGGTGCCGGGCTCATTTTTAAAAAGATTTTCGCGGGCCGCGGCCGGGTGCAGGCAGCTCCTCCTTAAGGGAAGGAGGAGGCCTGCACTTCCCGAACCTGCCGCACCGCAGCGGGCGCCGCAGCGCCGGAATAGCGCCGATATTCAGCGCGTAGCGCCAGTTTTCAGGCGCAAACAGCTCTCAGCAGCGCCGGCAGCCGTTTGGGCGCAGAACTATTGAATTTTGGGCCCGACCAGCGCGACTTAGCTCCGGCACTAACTTCCGGCGCTAAAGCCCTGGCTGCGCCAAAACTCAATTTCTAGGCCCTACTCTTTCCACGTATGTGCTCCAATCTTCTATTTCGCCATCAAAAGCCTCAATATTACCAGATTTAGGCATTTCAGAAAAGATATGGCGCGTCCCGCGCTTTTTTTTTCTCTCTGTAGCAACGATATGGCGCTTCCCGCGCTTTCCCGCCGCTGCTACCGATAACAACGCTGTTTTACTGTGGTTTCCGTTTATTCACTGTTGGAGACTCGTTCCCGACGGAGGTCTAAACGCTGACCTGCTTGCCGCGCCGGCCGTCTCTCGAGTGCACCCTCCCAGTCCGTTATTGCTTGCCTCCGATTTCGCTGCCTGTCTCAGCTGTAGAGCCCGCCGCTGGAGCTCCAGCCTGACGCCCAGGAAGGATTAGCGCAGTACCTGTCACCAGCTTGGCCAGCTGGTGAAACCACAGTTTCTCTTACTTCCTTGAGTCTTCTGGACGCTGGAGGAATCAATGTCCTTGAGGTGCTGCCGAATTGCAGGTAAGTCCGTTTCCACTTCGTCGCCAGTGTAGTGTCCGTGTGTAGATAAAGACACTGAAGACAGGAGTTGGTTCATAGCTATTTACTAAGCAAGTCTGGGGGGTGGTTTCTAAAGGATATACACAATATACAGGCTTATATAGCCCAAGTGGCAATTACCGGCATTACGCACACCTGGGGCTCTTAAAGGCACATACACCATAATTGCTCTTAAAGGCACATACACCACACGGATGAAATGTATCCCAGGCTGTTAAGCAAAGCAAAAGAGGAAATAGCAGAGGCCCTGACCATTATTTTTCAATCCTCTCTGGCTTCAGGTGTGGTGCCGGAGGACTGGAGGACTGCTAATGTGGTACCCTTGTTTAAAAATGGAGAAAAGGATAGACCGAGTAATTACAGGCCAGTCAGCCTTACCTCAGTGGTGGGAAAATTATTGGAAAGAACTCTGAAGGACAGGATAAATCTTCATTTAGAAAGACACGGATTAATCAAGGATAGTCAGCATGGATTTGTTAAGGGAAGGTCGTGTCTGACAAATTTGATTGAATTTTTTGACGAGGTAACAAGGAGGGTAGATGAGGGTAGTGCGTTTGATGTAGTGTACATGGACTTTAACAAGGCTTCTGATAAGGTTCCACATGGCAGACTGGTCACGAAGTTAAAAGCCCATGGGATCCAGGGCAAAGTGTCAAGTTGGATTCAAAACTGGCTCGGAGACAGGAAGCAGAGGGTAATGGTTGATGGGTGTTTTTGTGACTGGAAGGCTGTTTCCAGTGGTGTTCCGCAGGGCTCAGTTGCATGTCCCTTGCTTTTTGTGGTATATATCAACGATCTTGACTTGAATATAGGGGGTATGATTAAGAAGTTTGCAGATGATACTAAAATCAGCTGTGTGGTTGATACTGAAGAAGGAAGCTGTAGACTCCAGGAAGAGATATCAATAAATTGGTCAGGTGGGCAGAACAGTGGCAAATGGAATTCAATCCGGAGAAGTGTGAGGTAATGCATTTGGGGATGGGTAACAACGAAAGGGAATACAAATTAAGTGGTAGGATACTGAGTAGTGTAGAGGAACAAAGGGACCTTGGAGTGCATGTTCTCAGATCCCTGAAGGTAGCAGGCCAAGTAGATAAGGTGGTTAAGAAGGCATACAGAATGCTTGCCTTTATTAGCCGTGGCATAGAATACAAGAGCAGGGGGGTTATACTTCAACTGTATAAAACACTAGTTAGGCCTCAGTTAGAGTATTGCGTGCAGTTCTGGTCACCTCATTACAGGAAAGATGTGATTGCACTAGAGGGGGTACAGAGGAGATTTACAAGGATAGAGTCATAGAGTCATAGGGCTGGATTTGCATTGAGGAGGCGGGTAGGAGGCAGGACTACAACTTTCGAGGTTGTAGTCCCGCCTCCATCGAGTTCTAGCCAACCCACGCGATTTTGACTTGAATGACCTTGTTGAGCCCACCCAGCGGGCTCAGCAGGCCAAATAAGGGTCACCTGGCAACAGGTGACATTACAGATTGATATTTCTTCTGTCAAGACCTTTTGACAGATGAAATATCAGCGTTTCACAGTTGTTTGAAGCTGTCAAACACTGACAATCTGTACTTCAAGTTAATTCCTTCCTGTCAGGATGATTTAGAGATCTCCCTGGAACAGAAAGCTGAATGCTGGATTTTTGACAGATCGCGGCCATTCTGCTTTCTGTGCTGGTGAGATGAGGGACTCCCGAGACCTGAGGGAAGGAAGGCTGTAAAGGTATGTAAATGTAAGTAAAACTTCTTTAAACACATTAAACACACCAAACACATTTACCTTCGCACTCTTGCACCCATCACTCACATGAACACTGGACATCTTGACCCCTCCAATAGGCAGTTAATTGGCACTAATCCCCTTCCAGCCTCGGGGAGGCGGGTCCCAGTGCGGGTCAGGTACCCGCCTCCTTTGAAACTGGCATGGAGGCGGGTTGGGGGTGGTATGGGTTCGTGCCCCCCGATTTCGGGATTTTAACCTCCCACACACCTCCAATCCCGCCTCCACAGCCCAATGAAAATCCTGCCCAAAGCGTTATACAGCACAGAAAGAGGCCCTTCGGCCCATCGTGTCCGTGCCGGCCATCAAGCTCTGTCTATTCGAATCCCATTTTCCAGCACTTGGTGCGTAGCCTTGTGTGCTATGGCAATTCAAGTGCTCATCTAAATGTTTCTTGAATGTTGTGAGGGTTCCTGCTTCTACCACCCTTTCAGGCAGTGAGTTCCAGATTCCAACCACCCCCTGGGTGAAATTTTTTTTCCTCAAATCCCCTCTAAACCTCCTGCCCCTTACCTTGAAACGATGCCCCCTGGTTATTGACCCCTCTACTAAGGGGAAAAGCTCCTTTCTACCTACCCTATCTATGCCCCTCATCATTTTGTACACCTCAATCAGGTCCCCCCTCAGCCTTCTCTGCTCTAAGGAAAACAACCCCAGCCTGTCCAGTCTCTCTTCATAGCTGAAGTGCTCCAGCCCAGGTAACATCCTGGTGAATCTCCTCTGCACCCTCTCCAATGCAATCACATCCTTCCAATAGTGTGGCGACCAGAACTGCACACAGTACTCCAGCTGTGGTCTTACCAGCGTTTTGTACAGCTCCATCATAACCTCACTGCTCTTATATTCTATGCCTCAGCTAATGAAGGCAAGTATCCCATATGCCTTTTTAACCACGTTATCTACCTGTCCTGCTGCCTTTAGGGATCTATGTACATGCACACCAAGGCCCCTCTGATCCTCTGTCATTCCTAGGGTCCTACCATTCATTGTGTATTCCCTTCCCTTGTTAGTCCTCCCAAAATGCATCACCTTATACTTTTCAGGTTTAAATTCCATTTGTCACTGTCCTGCCCATCTGATCAACCCGTTTATATCGTTCTGTAGCCTGAGGCTTCCCTCCTCGCTATTTACCACTCCACCAATTTTCGTGTCATCTGCAAACTTACAGATCATACCTCCTACATTCATATCTAAATCATTAATGTATGCTACAAACAGCAAAGGACCCAGCACCAATCCCTGCAGTACACCACTGGACACAGGCTTCCAGTCACTAAAACAACATTCGACCATCACCCTCTGACTCCTGCCACTAAGCCAATTTTGGATCCAATGTGCCAAATTGCCCTGGATCCCATGGGCTCTTACTTTCTTGACCAGTCTCCCATGCGGGACTTTGTCAAAAGCCTTACTGAAGTCCATGTAGACTACATCAACTGCACTACACTCATCCACACATCTAGTCACCCCCTCGAAAAATTCAATCAAATTGGTTAGACATGATCTCCCCCTGACAAAGCCATGCTGACTATCCTTGATTAATCCTTGCCTCTCCAAGTGGAGACTAATTCTGTCCCTCAGAATTTTTTCCAATAATTTCCCTACCACTGATGTTAGGCTCACTGGCCTCTAATTCCCTGGTTTATCCCTACTACCCTTCTTGAATAATGGTACTACATTAGCTGTCCTCCAGTCCTCTGGCACCTTCCCTGTGGCCAGAGAGGTTCTGAAAATGTGTGTCGGAGCCCCTGCAATCTCTTCCCTTGCCTCACACAGCAGCCTGGGATACCTCTCATCTGGGCCTGGGGATTTATCTGCTTTTAAGCCCGTTAAAACAGCTAGTACCTCCTCCCTCTCAATACTAATTTGTTCAAGTATATCACAATCCCCCTGCCTGCATTGTCCTTCTCCATAGTGAACACAGATGCAAAATATTCATTTGAAACCTCACCTACATCTTCCGGCTCTACACACAGATTGCCACTTTGGTCCCTAATGGGCCCTACTCTTTCCCTGGTTATCCTCTTGCCCTTAATATACTTATAAAACAGCTTGGGATTTGCCTTTATTTTGTCTGCCAGTGTTTTTTCATGCCCCCTCTTCGCTCTCCTAATTTCTTTTTTAAGTACCCCCCTGCACTTTCTATACTTCTCTAGGGCTTCCACTGTTTTTAGTCCTTTGTATCTGCCAAAAGCCTCCCTTTTTTTCCTAACCCATTCATGTATACCCTTGACATCCAGGGTTCCCGGGGCTTGTTGGTCCCACCCTTGACCTTTACAGGAACATGTTGGTGTTGTACTCTCTCTATTTCCATTCTGAAAGACTCCCACTGCTCTGATGTGGATTTTCCGACAAGTAGCTGATCTCAGTCCACTTTGGCCAGATCCTGCCTTATCATATTAAAATCGGCCTTCCCCCAATTTAGAACCTTTATTTCCGGTCCATCTTTGTCCTTTGCCATGACTACCTTAAATCTCACCGAATTATGGCCACTGTCACCAAAATGCTCTCCTACTGACACTTCTACCACTTGCCCGGCTACATTCCCTAGAATTAGGTCCATTACCACCCCCTCTCTTGTAGGACTTTCTACATGCTGGCTCAAAAAGCTCTCCTGGATGCACTTTAAGAATTCCGCACCCTCTAAGCCTTTCACACTCTGACTATCCCAGTTAATACTGTGGAAGTTGAAATCCCCTACTATTATTACCCTATTATTTCTATACTTCTCTGAGATTTGCCTACATATCTGTTTCTCTATCTCCCCCTGACTGTTTGGGGGCATATAGTACTCTCCCAGCAAAGTGCTTGCCCCCTTTTTGTTTTTAAGTTCTATCCATATGGCCTCATTAGAGGAATCTGCTAAGATATCATCCCTCCTTACAACAGTAATTGACTCCTTGATTAATATTGCGACATCCCCTCCTCTTTTACACCCCCCTCTGTCTCGCCTGAAGAGTCTATACTCCGGAATATTGAGCTGCCAGTCCTGCCCCTCCCTCAACATGTCTCTGTGATAGCAGATGTTGCCGAAAGTAGAGAATCTTAGATATGAGGAAAGACTGGATAGGCTTGGTCTGTTTTCCTTGGAACAGAGGAGGCTGAGGAGAGACCTTATTGAGGAGTATAAAATTATGAGGGGCATAGATAAAGTGGATAGAAAGGACCTATTTCCCTTAGCAGAGGAGTCAAAAACCAGGGGGCACAGATTTAAAGTAACTGGTGGAAGATTTAGAGGTGATTTGAGGGGAAATTTCTTCACCCAGAGGGTTGTGGGGGTCTGGAACTCACTGCCTGAAAGGGTGGTAGAGGCAGGAACCCTAACCACATTTAAAAAGTACTTGGATGTGCACTTGGGATGCACTAACCTGCAGGGCTACGGACCAAGAGCTGGGAAGTGGGAGTAGGCTGGATAGCTGTTTGATGGCCGGCACGGACACGATGGGCCGAAATGGCCTCCTTCTGTGCTGTAACTTTCTATGAGTCTATGATTCATATACTTTGGGGCATTTTAATTGTAGATGTCCCGCTGCCATAGCAATGCTAAATGCTTGGGATGAGCTGGCATCCAGCGTTGCAATGGTGCAGATGGCATAAGCACGTAAGAACATAAGAAATAGACCATACAGCCCCTTGAGCCTGCTCCGCCATTCAATAATATGGCTGATCATTGACCTCAAATCCACTTTCCCACCCGATCCCCATATCCCTTGATTCCCCTAGAGTCCAAAAATCTATCGACCTCAGCCTTGAATATACTCAAAGACTCAGCATTCACAGCCCTCTGGGGCAGAGAATTCCAAAGATTCACTACCCTCTGAGTGAAGAAATTCCTCCTCATCTCGGTCTTAAATGGCCGACCCCTTATCCTGAGGCTATGCCCCCTAGTTCTAGACACTCCAGCCAGGGGAAACAACCTCTCAGCATCTACCCTGTTAAGCTCCTTCAGAATCTTGTATGTTTCAATGAGATCACCTCTCATTCTTCTAAACTCCAGAGAGTATAGGCCCATTCTACTCAATCTCTCATCATAGGACAGCTCTCTCATCCCAGGAATCAGTCTAGTGAACCTTTGTTGCACCGCCTCCAAGGCAAGTGTATCCTTCCTTAGATAAGGAGACCAAAACTGTGCACAGTACTCCAGGTGTGGCCTAATCATGGCCCTGTAAAATTGTAGCGTGACTTCCTTACTCTTATACTCCAACCCCCTTGCAATAAAGGCCAACATGCCATTTGCCTTCCTTATTGCTTGCTGTACCTGCATGCTAGCTTTCTGTGTTTCTTGCATGAGGACACCCAATTCCCTCTGAACACCAACATTTGAAAGTTTCTCACCATTTAAAAAATATTCTGTTTTTCTATTATTCCTACCAAAGTGAATAACCTCGCATTTTCCTACATTACACTCCATCTGCCACCTTACTGCCCACTCACTTAGTCTATCTATATCCCTTTACAGACCCTTTGGGCTCGATTTTCATTGTGCCGTGGAGTCGGGATTGGAGGCATGCGGGGGGTTAATATCTCGAAATCGGGGGTCCCGACCCCATCCCGCCCCCAACCCGCCTCCATGCCAATTTCAAAGGAGGCAGGTATCCGCCCTGCACTGGGACCCGCCTACCCGAGGCGGAAAGGGATTAGTGCCAATTAACTGTCTATTAACAGGTAGTTAGCAGGCAGTTTTTAGCCTAATCCCTATTTTTAAGGTTGAACAGTGGGATTCCCGATGGCTCCAAACCACGCCAAGTTAGAGGAGTCGGGCCGTCGGGTTGAAGGGCTTGGAGGGGTCGAGATGTCGGTGTTCAGGTGAGTGATGTGTGCATGAGTGCAAAGGTAAGTGTGTTTGGTGTGTCTAAAGTGATTAAAGAAGTGTAAATTACCTTTTCTTACCTTTTCAGCCTTCCTTCCTTTAGGTTCCGGGAGTCCCTCATCTCACCGGCACAGAAAGCAGAATGGCTGCGAACTGTCAAAAGTGACAGCCTTCAGCTTTCTGTGCAGGAGAGATTTCTAACTGAGTCTGTGGAGAAGGACTCAGGTTAGAAGTAAGGCTGTCAGTGTTTGACAGCTTCAAACAGCTGTGAAACGCTGATCGTTCATCTGTCAAAATCTCTTGAAGATGAAATTTCAGTCTGTGATGTCACCTGTTGCCGGGTGGCCCTTAATTGGCCTGCTGAGCCTGCTGCATGGGCTCAACAAGGTCAATCAAGTTAAAATCGCGTGGATTGGCCGCATCTCGATGGAGGCGGGACTACAACTCCGAAAGTTGTAGTCCCGTCTCCAACCCAACTTCTGAATGAAAATCCTGCCCTTTGTGTTCTCCTCACAGCTTACTGTCCCATCTAGCTTTGTATCATCAGCAAACTTGGATACATTACATTCGGATCCTTCATCTAGGTCAATAATATAGATTGTAAATAGCTGAGGCCCGAACACTGATCCTTGCAGCACCCCACTAGTTACAGCCTGCCAACTTGAAAAAGATCTGTTTATCCCTACTCTGTCCGTGAACCAATCCTCTATCTATGCTATTATATTACCCCCAACCCCATGAGCCCTAACCTTTTATGTGGCACCTTATCAAATGCCTTTTGGAAATCCAAATATACTACATCCACTGGTTCCCCTTTATCTACCCTGCTAGTTACATCCTCAAAAAACTCTAATAAATTTGTCAAACATGATTTCCCTTTCATAAAACCATGTTGACTCTGCCTAATCATGTTATGATTTTCTAAGTGTCCTGATACCACTTCCTTAACAATGGATTCCAGCATTTTCCAGATGACGGATGTCAGGCTAACTAGCCTGTAGTTCCCTGTTTTCTCTCTCCCTCCGTTCTTGAATAGCGGTGTTACATTTGCAATATTCCAATCCACTGGGACCATTCTAGAATCTAGAGAATTTTGGAAGATCAAAACCAATGCATCCACTACCTGTTCAGCCATCTCTTTTAGAACCCTAGGATGTAGGCCATCAG
This sequence comes from Somniosus microcephalus, assembly GCF_052327205.1. Classification (NCBI taxonomy): domain Eukaryota; kingdom Metazoa; phylum Chordata; class Chondrichthyes; order Squaliformes; family Somniosidae; genus Somniosus; species Somniosus microcephalus. Next base: position 330,049,455 of record NC_140990.1, on the reverse strand, counting down.
GTCCAGAGGATTTGTTGGCTTTTAGTCCCATTAGTTTCTCTAGTACTTTTTCTCTACTTATATTGTTTACACTAAGTTCCTCACCCTCATTAGACCCTTGGTACGCAACCATTTTTGGTATGCTTTTTGTGTCTTCTACTGTGACGACTGATACAAAATCTTTGTTTAACATTTCTGCCATTTCTTTATTCCCCATAATAATTTCTCCTGTCTCAGCCTCTAAGGAACCAATGTTTACTTTTGCTACTCTCTTCCTTTTTACATACTTGTAGAAGCTCTTACAAACTGCTTTTATATTTCTTGCTAGTTTTCTCTCATATTCTATTTTTTCCCTTTGTATCAATTTTTTGATCATCCTTTGCTGGTTTCTGGAACTCTCCCAATCCTCATGCTTGTTACTATTCTTTGCAACATTGTAAGCTTCTTCTTTAAACTTAAGCTATCCTTAACTTCTTTAGTTAGCCACAGTTGGATCACTTTTTGTGTGGAATTTTTGTTTCTCAAAGGAATGTATTTTTATTGAGAATTATGAAATATTTCTTTAAATGCTAGCCACTGCTTATCTACCACCATACCTTTTAGTCTATTTTTCCAATCTACCTTAGCCAACTCACCCCTCTTACCTATATAATTGGCTTCATTTAAGTTTAAGACTCTAGTTTCAGACTTAGGCAAGTCAGTCTCAAACTTAATATGAAATTCTATCATATTATGATCACTCTGCCCCAGAGGATCCTTTGCTATGAGATTGCTATTTAACCCTGTCTCATTACACAATAGCAGTTCTAAAATAGCCTGTTCCCTGGTTGGTTCCATGACGTATTGTTCTAGGAAACTGTCCCGAATGCATTCCATGAACTCATCCACCGGACAGAAAATACTACTGCCATTCCATTTCCTGCCGAAGTCCAATTGAATTCATCGCTCCACCATTGGCGGCCGTGCCTTCAGCTGCCAAGGCCCTAAGCTCTGGAATTCACTCCCTAAAACCTTTCTGCCTCTCCACCTCTCTCCCCTCCTTTAAGACACTCCTTAAAAGCTATGGGCTAGATTTTACCGGCCCTGAGGAGGCGGGTTTGGAGGCGGGACTGCTGGGAAAGTCAAAAAGAATGGGAGTGGGTCCCAAACCCACTCCCAACCCGCCTCCAATTAATTTCCCGGGAGTCAGGTCCCCGATTTGCACAGGGACCCAATTCCTAGCGGCGGGAAGAGGATTATAGCCACTTAACTGCCTGTTAACAGATAGTTAACAGGCAGTTAAGAGGTTTTTTCCAATTTTGATACTTCTGCTGCAGGCTTCCCGACATCAGGGAACCCCACCAGGGTAAGTGAGGCGTGCTGTGGGACTGTTGTTATGTTGGTGTATAGATGACAGCTGCAGAAGTGGTGTGAAAGTTGCAATGGGACACTGGTGAGTATCAGAGATAAGGAAATGTTGGGAAAGTCATTTTTAATGGGCCAGAAATTCGTGTCCAAATGCGTGAGTACGGTCTGGGTACTCACGCATCTGGCCGGTGGAAATGCCGGCGTTCAGCATGCACAGCGCATGCGGGGAACGCCGGCATTTCCAGTCCTCTGAACGAAGGGGTTCAGAGGCACAGCGCGTGCGACTGCACAGGCAGCGCTTGCGCAGTGAACTTCATCGATTTCATTCATGGATTCAGTGAGGGTAAGTCCTTACAAGTTACACTTGAAAAAAGCATGTGTAAAGTTGTTCCAAGGCTGCGGAGGAAGATATATTTTATCGTGGAGCTTCTGAAAGGCAATATTTTTGTTTGGGAAAGGGAGGGAAGTTATTTTAAGTAAGTTTTAAAGTTTAAATTTTTTTTTTTAAACGGGTTTTCAGAACGGTAGGTAGAAGGAGCAATTGTGGCTGTGTGAATGGAATCTGAAAATTAGTGTTCTAAAATGAGTAATGTAACATTTCCAGCACTTTTAAGAAAGAAACTTTTCATCAGTAATAAGTAATTATGTATGTATGTCCGCATATATTCCTTTACGTATATGTATGTATGTTTTATATTCCTTTACTTATGTGTATGAATGTATGTTTTTAATTATGATTTTCCAATAAGTTACTTTCTCTGAAAGTCATAATTAAATACATACATTCATACACATAAGTAAAGGAATATATACATACACGCAAAGGAATATATACAGACATACATACATAATTACTTAAAAGAATATATTACTGATGAAAAGTTTCTTTCTTAAAAATGTTGGAGTCATTTTCACATTTAATAAACACAGCAAATTCAATTCACATAGCCACAATTGATCCTTCTACCTACAGTACTGAAAACCTGTTTTGAAAAATGAAAATAAACTTTAAAACTTACCTCAGCATTTCTTAAAATAACTTTCCTCCCTTTCCCAAACAAAAATATTGCCTTTAAGAAGCTCCACGATAAGAAATATCTTCCTCCGCAGCCTCTGGAGCAACTGTACTCATGCTTTTTTCATGTGTAAGTTGTAAGGACTTGACCTCACTGAAAGCATGAATGAAAGCGGCGAATTTTACTGCGCACGCACTGCCTGTACAGTCGCACGCGTTCTGCCTCTGAACCCCTTCGTTCAGAGGACAGGAAATGCTGGTTTTCCCCGCATGCGCTGTGCATGCTGAAAACCGGCATTTCCTCCGGCCAGACGCGTAAGTACCCTGACCGTACTCGCGCGTTTGGAAGGGAATTACTGGGCCAACATTTTACATGTCAATAAAATGAAAAATTTAACAATTGCACGATTTGCCCCCTCGCATCTGCGACTGAGGGTCCAAGGAGGTGCATTGCGCAAGAGGTCATCGTCGTACGTATCCTCACACTGTTCCCTTTCGGGAACTGTATGAAGTGGTGGAAGGATTTCTGGCCACGTTAACACTCCTTCCGTGACCATAACCATCTTCATACCAGCCATTAGGGTGGTTAGTCCTATGGCGTGAGGGTTTTACGGGCTCCCACAACCCATCTGAGGGGGGGGGCACCCACACCCGCGGACGCAAGTATCCCGCTGGATGTCCACCCAGAATTTATAGTTGGAGCTCCGACTCCACTTGCCGGGACTGTCTGGAGCGGGGTTCGAAACCCTACTCCTTCTGGCCCAGCAGCGGGGATGCTTACCACTACGCAAAAGGCCCACTCCGTGCAAAAGGTGACACCCATACGTTTCCTGCACCTTTTCCCTCCCCGTGACTGGAGCCCTATGCTGCCACTTGAAAGACCAAGCTATCATCTGTCCTTTTTGCGGCGCCTTTGACTTCTCATTACCAATGATGAGCAGGCGCTGCGCCTCCACCTCGTTGAGGAGATTGCTGAGGTCATCATCAGTTCAATTGTGAGTTCTTTTAATGCCGTGAATTGTGCTCATTCCAGCCATTTCACGTTGCTAATCGGATTGGGCCTTTGGCGTAGTGGTAGGATCCCCGCCGCTGGGCCAGACGGGGTAGGGTTTCGAACCCCGCTCCAGACAGTCCCGGCAAGTGGAGTCGGAGCTCCAGCTCTAAATTCTGGGTTGACATCCAGTGGGATATTTGCGTCCGTGGGTGTGGGTGGCCCCCCCTCCTTGTATAGCTTGTGGGAGCCCGTAAAACCCTCCCGCCATAGGACTAACCACCCTAATGGCTGGTTCAAAGATGGTTACGGTCACGGAATGAGCGTTAATCACGGCCATAAATCCTTCCACCACTTCATACAGTTCCCCAAAGGGAACAGTGTGAAGATACGTATGATGACGACATTGCTAAATAAATAAATGGAATTTAAAAAATTCTTTTAGGGCTTTTAAAAGTCTTTAAATTGCTTTAATTCTGTTTAAAACTACTTCAGATTCTTCAAAATAATGTAAATGTTTTTAAAAGTTTATAAAAGTTACCAAAAGCTTCATAAAAATACCAAAAACCTATTTAAAATGCTGCTTTGCATGTAAAAATGCTTAGCAGCTTGTGAGAAACATTGGGGGCGTGTCCTATTAAACTGAGACCTCAAGGGGCGTGTCTCAGTTGCACAGCGTGCTACAGGCTTCGCGCTGGCTGCACTCCTGGGCGGCGTGACGTCAGACGCTGCCCGGGAGTCAACATTTTAAAACAGCAATTCCAGGCGTCCCTGAAGCTCAACGGCCGGCGCGTCGGGTAAGTGCAGATCGGGGGCTTACACGCGCGGCAAGCCCCCGACTCGAATTTCTGGGCCAATGTGTTTAGATTTTTCTGTAGGTGACAAGCTTTGAAGTGTTTGTGTGGCCTCACCTCATTGGGAGAAGTGACAGATCACTTCTGTACCCTCACCTGCAGCTGCCATCTGTTTCATCCTAAGGAAAGAGTCACTGGAGAGCCTGGGAGCAAGGGCTCACCTTTGTACAGCGCTTGTCAGTGTTTGACAGCACCTCAATGCTGTCAAACACTGTCAAATCATTTTTCAAATATTTATGGTTCATGTGCCTTTAAGAAAACCGGCAGATGACGCGTCATCAACTGATGTCATCTGACACCAGCTTTCCCTTAATTGGCCGGCAAGCCCACAGGGCGGGCTTAACAAGGCCAATCAAGGGAAAATAGCGTCTGTGCATCGGATGTCGCTGAGGGTGAGACTTGAACCCGGAAGGCAGCAGTCCCGCCCCCAACGCGTCTCGGTGAGTAAAATCCAGCTCTACTTCTTTGACCATGCTTTGGGTCACCTGTCCTAATATCATCTCCTGTGGCTCAGTGTGAAATCTTGTTTGATAACACTCCTGTGAAGCGCTTTGGGAAGTTTTACGATGTTAAAGGCACTATGTAAATGCCAGTTATTGTTGTTGAATTATGCCAGGGATCTGATATAATTCTTCCATTATTAGGTGGCCTTGTCAATGTAACTGGACCACCAATGACAATGTGAGAGGTTGAAGTTATATGTGTCTTGATGACCTCTCTTGCAATAAGCAGTAAATACTTTTAGATTTGAAGTATAATGGATGCCTTTATCTGTAGAGATAGCTTTGATTTCAAGTGATGTGGGTGGTTTACAACCAAAAGTACCTTGGAACGGAGGCCTGGCCACTCACTTCGATCATTTTCAGATCTATAGCAGGATAAAATATGTTTCCCCTTTTTGACATGTTATCACTATTTGATTGCTTTTTTTGAAAGTAACGACATAGAATATTCCTGTAATCAATTGCAGGTTATTCCTCAATAAACATACAGAAATGACATCAAAAAGCATTAAAACCCTTTTATTATCCAATGTCAAGGCTCTGATGCACTCTAACAGCTAGTGCTGGTATAAAAAGCGCATTGACTGGATTGAATCTGAAAAACAACTTGCATTTATTTACTGCCCTTAATGTAATAAAACGCCCCCAGGTGCTTCACAGAGGCGTAATCAGAGAAAATGGATTCCAAGCCAGAGAACGAGACCAGAAGCTTGGTCAGAGATGGATTTTAAAGAAGGTCTTAAAGGAGAAGAGGCGGGTAACTAACTGCTTAAATTTCCAGATGCTCTAGAATATTCCACCAAATGAATAACAAAGCAATACAAGAGAAGATGTTGACGTGTAGTTGCTGCAATGTGCTTACTCCCATTAGAAGGCCATATAACTGCTCATTTCATAATATGCAAGTACCGTTCATATCACTTCCTCCCTCACACTTACAAGGTGAAAATAATCATCTCCAATAATGAGCCAGGTTAACTGCCCAAAAACATCAAGTAATGTAATCCAGCACGTACATCTTATAAGCATAGTGCTCACCCGGTTATACGCAGGAAAGATTGTTAGTGCCAACACTAGAATCGTAATGAAAGCCACAACACTCATAACTGTCTACAAGTCCAAATAATTTGGAGCTTTCCATGAGTTTTGTGGATATTTTCAAGTACAGTTGACGGTGTGAGAGCTGGCACCAGTAACAGGAGCAGCAGATAGTAACTTCTCAGGTTTGGTTTTGACAGTGTCAGGATTCACAGCTTTCTTCGGAGGACATCCTGAAGAGTTCATGCCAGAATCAGTAACAACTCAGTCCTGGGAGGTGGTTGATTCATTGCACACGGGAATAGGCGAAACATTCTGAAGCTTTCCCAGGAGCTGTAACAGTTACTTGATGCTCGGTCACACACACCATTATCATTTGGCACATCAAAGGCAGTCGACTGACACAGACTCGTAATTGACCCTCTTGACGCTTCCGCAGCAAACCGTCCGCCAAAACTAAAAATGTAACAGCTCCAATCTGCTGTTCAGTAACACCAACAGTGCATTTTTTCACATTCCCATGGAAATCAAGGCCTAATACTCTTTCTCCCGAGCGATATTTCTTCGCAGTCACAGCATTACAAAGTTTCCTTCTCGACCCTGGTGTTTTCACATCAGGTTTCAAAGCGTCAAAATGAGTGTGTTACTTCCTTCCAGTGAAGAACTCATCAGGGGTCATATGGGTAACATTATGAAGTCTCGTAGGATAAATCAAAAGGAATGCAGCTGATTTCTGATGCATGGTACCAGGATCTTGTAACACCTACTTTAGAGAAGCTTTGAACGTAGGCACAATCCTCTCAGTTTCCCTCATTTGACTGCGGGTGTCTGGGTGGAGAAGTAATATGGGACACACCATTCTTATTCAAAAATTGAGAAAAATTGTATGACTGAGTAAGGTGGTCCATTGTCAGAGACCAGCTCCACAGGAAGTCTATATCGGGCAAACAAATACTGTAACATGTCAATCGTCGCTGTTGCATCTGTTGATGACATAATAGTTACCGCAACTCCAGTGTCCAATACAAATTCATATTTAATATGTTCTATCCAGATGGGGACTGACGTAATATAACTCACTACGCACTTGGTTTGAGTATAAAGCAAGGCTTTAATCAACTTGTTTCAGAACATGGAGGTCTAGTTGTACTTCACTAGTTCCTGTTTACAAAATGTCCCTGAGCAAGCTGGGCCCATGCCCGAGTATTTATACTCCTTGGACGGCACCACCAGCTGGCCGTCCAGTGTCATTTCAAGAGTAGTTTCTTCATGATGATGAGGCTTATAACAGGGGCCGCAATTTTGTGTTGCCCCCTTTCCTGTTAGAATATACAGGAAAACACGTCTCTCCTCCATCTGTCTCACCGCGTGATGCGGTTTCTTCCTCAGGTTCCTCATCAGAATCCACATAATGGACACTGGATTTTTGTTGTTTCTCCTGTTGATTGCTCACAGTGCTATGATATGACTTGAGGCCTTCTTTTCTTCTCCTTGACTCCAATCTAGCAGCATCTGCTGGCTTCCAGCAACACTTCGCTAAATGGACCGATTTTGTGCAGTTATGACATTTAGCTTTCTTACTAAAGCATCGGTCTGGAAGATGATGATTCTTACCACATCTCTAACATGGTTGAGTGACACTGTTAACTCAGAGCTGTTGGACTCTGTGGCCTGTAATTCACTAGCATACCTGGCAGCAGTCGCCATCTGAAGTGCTATTTCAAGAGCTCCAGCAGACGTGAGTCTGTTTCCTAACAGTAGTTTCCTCTGTATTGACATTGCCCTCAAACCGCATTGTTGAGAAACCCTCACATGTTTCAGACAGTTTTCCCTGTTCTATCATGAATATAGGACATAAGACATAGGAGCAGGAGTAGCCCTTCGAGCCTGCTCATCCATTCAGTAAGATCATGGCTGATCTTCTACTTCAATTCCACTTTCCTGCACTATCCCCATATCCCCTGATTCCCTTAATATCCAAAAATCTATCAATCTCTGTCTTGAATATACGCAATGACTGAGCATCCACAGCCCTCTGGGATGGAGAATTCCAAAGATTCACAACCCTTTGAGTGAAAAAGTTTCTCCTCATCTCAGTCCTAAATGGTCGACCCCGTATCCTGAGACTGTGGGCAGGATTTTCATTGCGCCATGGAGGCGGGATTGGAGGCGTGTGGGGGGTTAAAATCCTGAAATCGGGGGGCACGAACCCATCCCGCCCCCAACCCGCCTCCATGCCAGTTTCAAAGGAGGCGGGTACCCGACCCGCACTGGGACCTGCCTCCCCGAGGCAGGAAGGGGATTAGTGCTAATTAACTGCCTGTTAACAGGTAGTTAACAGGCAGTTTTTAGCCTAATCCCTATTTTCATTCTTGAAGTGTGGGATTCCCGACGGCTCCAAACCACGCCAAGTTAGCGAGGCGGGCCGTCGGGCTGAAGGGCTTGGAAGGGTCGAGATGTCCGGTGTTCAGGTGAGTGATGGGTGCATGAGTGCAGAGGTAAGTGTGTTTGGTGTGTTTAAAGTGTTTAAAGAAGTTTTATTTACCTTTACAGCCTTCCTTCCTTCAGGTCTCTGGAATTCCTCATCTCACCGGCACAGAAAGCAGAATGGCCGCGATCTGTCAAAAATTGCAGCATTCAGCTTTCTGTTCTGGAGAGATCTCTAAATCATCCTGAGAGGAAGGAATTAACCTGGAGTACAGATTGTCAGTGTTTGACATCTTCAAACAGCTGTGAAACGCTGATATTTCATCTGTCAAAAGGTCTTGACAGATGAAATATCAATCTGTGACGTCACCTGTTGCTGGGTGGCCCTTAAATTGGCCTGCTGAGCCTGCTGGGTGAGCTCAACAAGGTCAATCAAGTCAAAATCGCATGGGTTGGCCACAACTCAATGGAGGTGGGACTACAACCCTGAAAGTTGTAGTCCTGCCTCCTCAATGAAAATCCAGTGACTCCTAGTTCTAGACTCCCCTGCCAGGGGAAGCAGCCTCCCACCAGCTACCCTGTCAAGCCCCTTAAGAAGAACTGAGAAACATCTTCATCGTCGTTTTGCCCCCTTTGGTTAAACATTCCACAATAACAGGTGGCTTCGGGCTCAGATGTTCTTTGACCACTTGGACCAACACTTCATACGTTTTGTCTTTAGGCTGGTCTCATTTCATTACATATGTTTCCACTGTGTTCTGACATGTCCACAGGCAGTTCCAAAAAGCCCTTACCTGTCCCCCCATACAGTTCTTTTAATTGCCATCATATCAATTCTTCATGTAGATGTTTTGGAAGAAGGTAAACCTGTTCCGAACTGCGTGTACACAAGTCTGTGATATGTGGGTCAAACTATTCTGTAAATGACAAAAGGTCGAGAAGTGACTGCTCTGTGATGAAACTTTTCCAGATTTGCAACAAACGAGTTGTGAATTTTTTTCTTCAGTAATCATTAAACAATCCTATAACATTACGGTGGCATAGTGGTTAGCACTGTTGCCTCACAGCGCCAGGGACCCGGCCTCGGGCGACTGTCTGTGTGGAGTTTGCACATTCTCCCCGTGTTTGCGTGGGTTTCCTCCGGGTGCTCCGGTTTCCTCCCACAGTCCAAAGATGTGCGGGTTAGGTTGATTGGCTATGATAAATTGACCCTTAGTGTTAGGGGGATTAAATACATGGGGTTACGGGGATAGGGTGGGATATGTGTCGGTGCAGGCTCGATGGGCCGAAATGGCCTCTATCTGCACAGTGGGGTTTCTGTGATTCTGTGATTATAACCAAAAAGTGTTAAAATCTGCAACGGTCAATAACAACAAAACCTCAAATCACAAGATGTAAACATGTTTAAGGAGTTGCAACTCTTAAGTTGTCAGCATCTAATATCTAACAAATGGGATTGGTTGTCTCCCACATGATGATGGAGTTTTTATAGAAATACTTTTATTCTCTTACACAACCTCAATCCAATTGAGAGCAGTTCAGGTGCTTAATAAGCTTACATCTACAGTGTGTTAATGTTGAAATCTTCTTAAGCTGTGGTGACTGGTATTCCATTTTCTGTGGGTTAAATTATCCCAATTCACTTCAGTCCTCAGTACTAAATCAGAAGACAACCTTCTGAAGAGGGCATTACAGCCAGATTTAATGTGTAAAAATCAATACAAGCAACAATATTGTTAGTCATTTGGCTCATCATTTGTTACTTCAATTAATGATCTAAATCTGAAATTACACTCAGAAGAATGAATTAGTAGGGCATAACATGAATCAGCGCCAAAAGCAAATTTTGTATCAGATTGATGTAGTCTCAGTCTAACCTTGAAATTGAAGAATTTCTACACCATCGAATCTAAGGTCATTCAGCGGCAAGTCCTCATGAATTTCTTCCAAGCTTAAATTGGCTTTGGGTGCCATCAATTAGAAAAGGTTTTCGAGAGAGGGGAGGGGGAATTCTTATATGATTCAGGTCTATGCAGACATGCATCAGGTGTTGATTTAAAACATTCATGTCACATAATTACTCCAGCAACCTCTGCAGTGCAAAGCACAATTTCTTCTGGGTTGTTTCCCCGCCCCCTCCCCGCCTCCAATTTTCTCCTCTCCCCTACTAAGATGCTGGGTCAGGCTGGTGCACAAGCCAAGTGGTCATTCCATATGTGAGCCTAAACAGAGCTTGAACATGAGCAGTAAGACAGGTGAGCCCAACCCTGTCCTCACCTGATATGCGCCCAAAGGCACTTTCCAGAAGGAGTCATTGCATCGCAATCAGAAGCGGGAACCCTGGCCAATTTAATTCACTCCACCTAACCCCGAATGCTTTGGCCTCTTCTAGCATTGTCATGCCACCTGAGCTCAGTAAAGACTCAAGTTGGATCAAGCATGTCATAAATCTCATCATCGAGAAACTACCTATGAAATAACACTGGACGGCCAGCTGGTGGCGCCGTCCAAGGAGTATAAATACTCGGGCGTTGGCTCCAGCTTGCCAGGGACATTTTGTAAAGACAAAGAGCTAGTGAAGTACAACTAGACTTCCATGTTCTGGAACAAGTTGATTAAAGCCTTGCTTTATGCTCAAACCAAGTGAGTTTTATTACGTCAAAGCACATGTGCAAATCCAGCATTTTCTATTTTGATTCAAAGTTACACCATTTATGGTTTGCACTTCATCTCTCCTATTGTCACTTGGTAACTAAGCCTCAGGAAGTGTACAATAGTTGGCCATTTCCAGGCCTCCCACGCACTGAACCAGCCCTCCCGCTGAACGCACGCTCTCTCCATCCCTGGTAAGGAATGAGATGAGCCTAGTCTTCCCAACTCCGGTTGAATATATTCATGGAGGTTTCATGACATGACCACCTGCCTCCAACCACCCCACCCCCACACTCCTACCATTGGTCACCCGACATGTCCATCCTCACGTCGCACCACTTTCCTACACCAATCGGAAAGTGAATAGGCTCCTCATTACCCGATTGGATGATTCTTGACTTTCAGTCAAGCAGTCCTTTTTTCCCATGTCCGATATTTTTTCGAACTAATAAATGAAAGTGATCAATGATTTTATTTTACAAAACATAATTTTTTAATTGCCCCTATGATTTTTCTCCCGGGTCGCTCGCAGCAGTGTCCCGGAGCTTCCAGTGTCCAGGGCAATCCTAGAGGGGTGACAACCCGAGATGAGCCCGACAAATCACAACTGCTAATCACTTTGTTAGTGCCAGCTGTGGCTCGGTGGGCAGCACTCTCCAGGTGGCAGGGGCTAGGAGTGAGCAGGTGCTGCTGGGTGCTTGATTGCTGCAGGGAGTTGGAGTGAATTTGTAAAAGGTTGGTGGTGGTTTTTTTTTCAGGTTTTAGGGCCTTTTTGGTCCTTAAACAACAGCCAGTGGACTGGGCCCCTCAGAGGACAATGCTCCCAGGATGAATTTAATCAGGGGAAAAAATGTTGGGGAAAGGGAGAAAAAGATTTGAGCCAGGACTCCAGCAGGATTGGAAAAGAAAACACAGTTGTGGTTCAGTGTGAGGATAAGGAGATACGAGCTTGGGATATTATCCAGGTGGTACATGAGGCAAGGGAAGCTGCTTTGCCTGCCGACCAAAGCCAAGTGTTGGGTTCGAGGTGATGGTCAGTGGCTGAGAGGAGGTGAAAAGACTTTTACTGAGTTTGAAGGTTGGAGATAAGTTCTTGGAGTTATCTCTGCTATATTCTGAAGAGGTGGTGGTCTCATTCTTAAAACTGCCAGTTTATATTAAGGATGATGTGTTAATAAAAAGTTGGCGTAGTGTGACATTAAAATTTGCTCGGCAATAAAGAGGCGATACTATCCAGGAATGCGGGTAGCAGATGGAACCTGATATGTAAAGGTGTGGTTCCCAGAGGGGGTGAAGTCATTGCCGTATAGCATGAAATTCAAGACAATGGAAGGAGTGCAGTACTTCCGGGTACTGCATGATAACCAGGTGAAGGTTTGTTATTATAGTCTTGGGCACAACCATCTTCTAAGAAGCTGTCCAGACTTGTACTGTTATAATTGCGGCGAGTCTGGACACATCGCTCAGAGCGGCAAGGTGGAGAGCTGTGGGGTGTGTCATACAAACCCTATCCAGTGTGAGGCAGAAGGAAGCCCCTTGAGTGATCAGGAGATGGGAGAAGGAGCAGGAGGTGTGAATGGAGCCGGAGGAGCGGAGCAGGCGGAGGACACAGCTGGTCAATGGAATGAGAAAAGAGTGCAGGAAGAGGCAGAAAATTGCGGAGCAGAGGACAGAATGGAGATGGTGGAAAACACACCAAGTACAGTGGAAAAGGACAAAGACAGCAGAGGGCAGCGCGGGTCGCTGGCAGAGTCGAGCCATAATTTGGCTCGGCTCTCTCTAAATAATCTGGTGTCCGCGGGAGGGGAGAGGAGGTGGGATCAGGGTGCGGGGTAAGTGTACATACTCCAAAGAAAGACGGGGAGTCAGACATCTTGGGGAGCAGGAGGGGTCAAGACAAGGAGAGGGTGCTTGAGGCAGGAGCCTTAAAGGGGCAGCAGGATGGGAGTAGGGAGACAAAGACACCAGGAGGGAGCAACATAGGTGCAGATGCACCATTGTCCCAGAGAGAGAAGAAACGGAGAGCAAGGGCTAGTGGTGGCCAAAGGGAGTGGCACTGTTGGAGAAACCGTGGAAGAACCTCGAAGGGAGATTATGTATCTGACAAGGAGCAGGAACGGAAGGTTACAGAAGAGCTCGAGAGAGATGAGTCAGAGGGGGACAGAGACATGGAAGTGGCGGGGTGGGGTGACATCGTGTGGAAACGGAAAGTTTAGTGAGGGGCAAAAGGAGGGCGAAGGGACAGCTCCTCGGCCCAAACCTAATGTAAGGAAGAGGCTGAAACTGCAGGGAAGTATCAAGCAGGAGGTGAAAAAGAGCCGGAGGCTGCAGGAGAAAGCAACAGGGGCCCAAAAAGTTGGGAAGGAGCATGAGAGGAGGGAAGGACTGGAGATGGGGGGATTATCAGGCACACTTCCCTTATTCGGAGCCATGATTACATTGGTCTCGATTAATGTGAACGGACTGAGGGAATGAGAAGAAATTGCAGCAGTTGTTGCAGTGTTTTAAAGGCACGGACTTGTGTCTGCAAGAAAGCTTTTGGGATGAGAATATCCTAGAAAGAGCTCAGAGGGTTTGGAAGGGTGAGTTGTTTACAAGTTGTGCAAACAATAACCGTGGAGGGGTGGCTGTTTTGGTGAGTCCGTCCATAAAAGAGAACATTACCTTGGTGGACAAGGACACTGAGGGGAGATTTTTATGGCTAAAGGTAAAAATGTAGGCATTTAATTGCGATCTCTTTAATATCTATGCACGGACCGACCATTGCAAGCATCGCGAGTTTTTTCGGTGATATGTCACTCAAATGGCAGAGGCGGAAAATCCTTGTATAGTGGGAGATTTTGATGTATTTTTATCTCTGATGGACATTTCAGCCCAGATAACCTTTAAGGATGCTAACTCCAGAGGGATGATTGTAAAAATGATGGTAAATTTAAATTTGAGAGTCTTATGGAGGGACCGGAACCCCATAAAAAGGGAGTTCTCCAGAACAGGTTGGGTGGGTGATGTTTTAAAACAGAGCCGAATAGATTTTGTGTTAATGCGGGAAGGGTTAAGTTCAGAGGTGATGGAGATTCATTACACAAAGTATTTTTTAGTGACCACTCGGCTTTGGTTCTTAGAATTAGGAACAGCAGAGTTAAGATCGGTCCAGGGGTGTGGATTTTAAGCAACCAATACCTGAAAGAAATTGCTTATAAAGAAGGGATTTTAAATATAATAAAGAATGCTCAGAAGGAACCTTTATTCTTGAAAGAAAGAAGAGTTTGGTGGGACAATTTCAAAAATGAGGTAAAAGTTTTTTCAGTAGGTTATGTGAAAGACAGAGCAGCAGCTAACCGGCGTCGAGAAGCGAATATACACAAAAGGTTTACGGATATCTATAAAGCAGTTGACAGAGGGGTTAAGGGAGCAGAGACTAAGTGGGTGGTTTTAAAGGAAGAGTGGGAATTATTGCAAGCTGAAAAATGCAAGGGGGCCATTCTCCAGGCAAAGGCTAAAGATGCATTGGAGGGCGAAAGAATACACTAGATTTTTCTAGAACAAGAGAAGCTGCAACAGAGATTATCATTAATTGGAGAGTTGAAGGTTGAGGGAGAAGATCATTAATGAAATTCCAGAGATTTTGGAGGTGGCTAGCAGCTTTTATCAAGAGCTATATACAAAAGCAGACATTTCCAAATTGTATATGTAAAGAAGGACCCTATTAGCACTGAGTGTCTGTCCTTGTTGCTTGTTCAGGAAAGTAGGTTAAAATTGCAGATCTTACGATCATAGAAACATAGAAGATAGGAGCAGGAGTAGGCCATTCGGCCCCTCGAGCCTGCTCCACCATTCAATGCGAACATGGCTGATCATCCAAATTCAGTACCCTGTCCCTGCTTTCTCCCCATATCCCTTGATCACTTTAGCCTTAAGAAATATATCCAACTCTTTCTTGAATATATTTAATGAATTGGCCTCTACTGCCTTCTGTGGTAGAGAATTCCACAGGTTCACCACTCTCTGGGTGAAGAAATTCCTCCTCATATCGGTCCTAAATGGCTTACCCCTTACCCTTAGACTATGACCCGTGGTTCCGGACTCCCCGACCATCGGGAACATCCTTCCTGCATCTAGTCTGTCCAGTTCTGTCAGAATTTTATAAGTTTCAATGAGATCCCCTCTCATTCTTCTAAACTCCAGCGAGTATAAGCCTAATCGACCCAATCTCTCCTCATACGTCATTCCTGCCATCCCAGGTATCAGGCTGGTGAATCTTCGCTGAACTCCTTCCATGGAAGAACATCCTTCCTCAGATAAGGCAACCAAAACTGCACACAATACTCAAGATGTGGTCTCACCAAGGCCCTGTAAAACTGCAGCAAGACATCCTTGTTCCTGTACTCAAACCCTCTCGCTACGAAGGCCAACATACCATTTGCCTTCTTAACCGCCTGCTGCACCTGCATGCTTACCTTCAGCGACTGGTGCACAAGGACACCCAGGTCTCGTTGCACTTCCCCTTCTCCCAATCTATTGCCATTCAGATAATAATCTGCCTTCCTGTTTTTGACACCAAAGTGGATAACCTCGCATTTATCCATGCTATATTGCATCTGCCATGCTTCTGCCCAATCACCCAACCTGTCCAAATCATCCTGGAGTTTCTCGGCATCCTCCTCACAGCACACACGCCCACCCAGCTTTGTGTTGTCTGCAAACTTGGAGATATTACATCTAGTTCCCTTGTCTAGATCATTAATATATATTGTGAATAGCTGGGGTCCAAGGACCGATCCCTGCGGTACCCCACTAGTCACTGCCTGCCACTCGGAAAAAGACCCGTTTACTCCAACTCTTTGCTTTCTGTCTGCCAACCAGTTCTCTATCCAAGTCAATACCTTGTCCCCAATCCCATGTGCCTTAACTTTACATGCTAATCTCTTATGCGGGACCTTATCGAAAGCCTTTTGAAATTCCAAATACACCACATCCACTGGTTCTCTCTTATCTATTTTACTAGTTACATCCTCAAAAAATTCCAGTAGATTAGTCAAGCATGATTTACCTTTTGTAAACCCATGTTGATTTTGTCCGATCCTGTCACTGTTTTCCAAGTGCTCTGCTGTTACATTTTTTATAATGGACTCTAGCATTTTCCCCACTACCGATGTCAGGCTTACCGGTCAGTAATTCCCCGTTTTCTCTCTACCACCTTTTTTGAATAGTGGGGTAACATTAGGTACCCCTCCAATCCATGGGTGCTGTTCTGGATTCCATCGAATCTTGGAAGATGATCAGCAATGCATCTACTATTTCTAGGGCCACTTCCTTAAGTACCCTAGGATGTAGATTATCAGGCCCTGGGGATTTATCGGCCTTCAATCCCTTCAATTTCCCTAACACCATTTCCCTACAAATACTGATTTCTTTCAGTTCCTCCCTTTCATCAGACCTTTCCTGACATCCCTGGGAGGTTATTTGTGTCCTCCTTTATGAAGACAGAACCAAAATATGTATTTCGTTGGTCTGCCATTTCTTTGTTCCCCATTATAAATTCCCCTGATTCTGACTGCAAGGGACCTACGCTTGACTTCACCAATCTTTTTCTCTTCACATATCTATAAAAGCTTTTACAGTCAGTTTTTATGTTCCCTGCAAGCTTACTCTCATATTCTATTTTCCCTTTCTTAATTAATCCTTTTGCCCTCCTTTGTTGAATCCTAAACTGCTCCCAATCCTCAGGTTTACTGCTTTTTCTGGCCAATTTATATGTCCTCTCCTTGGATCTTATGCTATTCCTAATTTCCCTTGATAGCCACAGTTGAGTCACCTTTTTTGTTTTATTTTTATGCCAAACTGGGATGAACAAATTCTTTAGTTCCTCCATGCAGTCTTTGAATGCTTGCCATTGCCTATCCACCGTCAACCCTTTGAGTGACATTCCCCAATCAATCCTACCCAACTCGCGCCTCATACCATCGTAGTTTCCTTTATTTAAATTCAGGACCCTAGTCTCTGAGTCAACGACTTCACTCTCCATCTTAATGAAGAATTCTATCATATTATGATCGCTCATAGTGACTTTCGGTCAGGTAAGAGCCTCGGGCGAATTTAACTGCCCACCCGCCAGGTTTCTGCTGAGCAAGTAAGGTTAAAATTGCTCAATGATGTGTGTTCATTTGATCCCAGATTTATGGATTGGCTTTAAAATTTTGCTGTACCTGACGCATCATTGTACTGGATTGAGAGGGAGGGTATCCCCATTTGAAATTAATTTTCATAAGGGTCGATTTGCACCCGGCCAAATCTGCATTAACAGGGCTGTAATGGCCTCAAAATCGGTCGGTAGAAACAGATCAATAAGCACTGCATAAATAAGAAAGTACCCAAGGCAGGCAAATTGTGCTCAGCTGGTCCCAAGATGGCATGTTCTTAATCCAGCCTTGCTGGAATTCCCTTTGCTGTTCATTTTCAAAAACATCCATCACCAGGGTGATGGGAGTCAACTTTGGAGCAACTGAAACAGATCAATACCAAAAGCACTGAAGGTTCATTTGAGTTCCTCATAACATAATAGGGATGACTGGAGCTATTACCCCTGTACTGATTCTCATTTATTCCAGCGGCACACCATTTTAGTTGATCTTTGAGATTTCCTCTTAGCTAGAGATACAACTATTTCATATTCATATTCCAAAGTTCTCATTTCTCTCAAACATTACATTTTAACAGGTGCACGGAGTATTCTCCTGTAACATGCAGAAAAATAAGATCTGACATCATTGCGGTCATAATACCACTTCACTTCAAATTACAGGATTCAATTGCGATGACACCTAGCACCTTCCCCTAGTGGAAAGAAACAACTTACTGAAAACAGCAGAGAATTGCACCCACCCACATGTTCCAATTATATCTCGTATATAGAATAACACAGGTTGAAATGCATTTCAAGAATAGCACATTATTTCAAGGTTGATAAACTATGACCAAAAATACTGGAAATACACAGCAGCATTTTCCATTTTCATTTCAGTTTTCCAGAATTTGCAGTTTTTCTTTTGATGAACCATTCAAGTTTTCTTCATATGTTTTGTGACATGACTTCATGCCCTCAATGTGCTATTACCTCGTGACACAGTCACTGAATTAACCCTTAGGTACTCACAATTACCTATACATTTTCTTTAGTACTATAATATAGATATGATGATGATGGAGAGACTAGTCAACCTCCATTTAGTTTATTGGAAGTTGGGTGGTGTCGAGGGCAAAATTATGCAAATGATACACCATCCAACAACAACTTGCATTTCTATAGCGCCTTTAAAGTAGCAAAACGTCGGTAGGCACTTCACAGGAGCGCTGTCAGACACAATTTTACAACAAGATAAAGAGATATTGGCCCAGAACTTCAGGTCCCCACGGGTGAGTACGCGATGGGTACTCACCCTTAGGCCCAACGAAAGTGCCGGTTTCGTGCATACACTGCGCATGCGCGGGAAACCGGAACTTCCGTTCCCTTAAAGGAAGGGGTTCAGAGGTTGAACGCGTGCGCCGGAGAGACAGCGGGTATGCCTGGAACTTACGTTTTTTCTCCAGGTTTCTCCGGGAGGGTAAGTCTCCAGCAGTTACACTTTTAAAAAGCAGTCGCAAGGCCTGCTTTTAACAAGGTAAGTGGTGAATTAATTAAAATTAAAACATTTTTTCCACAGGTTTATTATTTTTAAATACTTTAAAGAAAGGTAAGTTTATTTTTAGCCCTGTTAGAAAATGTAATTAATTCTTTCAAAAATTTAAATTATTGTTTAAAATAGTTATTTTATGTAATTTATAGTTATTTTAAAAATGTGATTTAAAAAAAAAATTATTTGAAGTTTTATTTATGTTTTGGGGCTTATAGTATTTATAGTTTTGACAGGTCTTCCTGTCAATTTTATGAATGGGCATTTCCCTGCTACCATTGGCTCTCCATGGCCCACGTGATCCCAGGGGACGCATCGAACCAACTGCGCCCCTGGGATACGCAAGCACTGTGCGCCGGCAGTTGGAGCAGGCCCAGGATCGGAATCCCATGCGGGCCCACAGCACAACGGCCGGCGCGCTAGATAAGTGCAGGTCGGAGGCTTGCACCCGCAGGAAGCCCCCGACTCGAATTTCTGGGCCATTAGGACAGGTGACCAAGAGCATGGTCAAAGAGGTAGGTTTTAAGGAGCATCTTAAAGGAGGAGAGAGAGGTAGAGAGGTGGAGAGGTTTAGGGAAGGAATTCCAGAGCTTAGGGCCTAGGCAGCTAAAGGTAAGGCCACCAACAGTTGGTTGAAGGAAATCAGGATACACAAGAGGCCAGAATTGGAAGAGCGCAGAGATCTCAGAGGGTTGTAGGGCTGGGGGAGGTTACAGAGATAGGGAGGGGTGAGGCCATGGAGGGATTTCAACACAATGATGAACATTTTAAATTTGTGGCATTGCTGGACTGGGAGACAATATAAGTCAGCGAGCACAGGGGTGATGGGTGAACGGGACTTGGTGCGAGTTAGGATACCGGCAACAGACATTTATAAAATTCTGACAGGGCTAGACAGACTGGATGCAGGGAGGATGTTTCCCCTGTCTGGGGGGTCTAGAATGAGGGGTCGCGGGGTAGGACATTTAGGGCTGAGATGAGGAGAAATGTCTTCACTCAGAGGGTGGTGAACCTGTGGAATTCTCTACCACAGAAGGCTGTGGAGGCCAAGTCACTGAATATATTTAAGAAAGAGATAGATAGATTTCTAGACACAAAAGGCATCAAGGGGTATGGGGAGAGAGCGGGAATATGGTATTGAGATAGAGGATCAGCCATGATCATATTGAATGGCGGAGCAGGCTCGAAGGGCCAAATGGCCTACTCCTGTTCGTATTTTTCTATGCTTCTATGTTTCTATGTTAAACCTACATTAATAAGATACCTGAAATCTCCTTGTTGACTATATGGGTTTGGATAGTGTCAAAATGAACGTGAAACACAACATTAGACTTATTCAAGTAGCTTCTCAAACAAATCACCACAAA
Organism: Somniosus microcephalus; assembly: GCF_052327205.1. NCBI lineage: Eukaryota > Metazoa > Chordata > Chondrichthyes > Squaliformes > Somniosidae > Somniosus > Somniosus microcephalus. The sequence continues at coordinate 330,029,612 of NC_140990.1, read as the reverse complement.
TCTACATTAGTATAAACTCCAACTGAATTTATTCTAACAAACCTTTCCTTCAGTCCTGTACTATTCCATTACAACTAGAGTAGGTTCTCAAACCTGATTGCGATGAAATTTTGGTTGCCTCTGTGTGCTATGTGCAGTGAAATCGTAAACGTCTTCTTTATAATTGTGTTTATGATTTTGCTACAATGGCGCATAAAGAAAATCGGCCCCCAGTTTTTTTTTTAATTAGTCATGTACTGTACTTATTTTCATTCCTGTGCCTAAAGTATTGCTGAATTCTAAGATAAAAATTTGAGGACCCTCCTGAGAACATTCCAATTTCTCTTGATCATCAGTGTGGGCCCTCTACTTGCTGATAACGAAGGATCCACTGTGCTAATAAACCAAACGTGAATCCCGTCACATTCTATTTATATTATTCACCACTTAAATGCTCCATCTGATGACTTTCCTAGTGCAACGACTTGATGCCAAATAGCATGATTCATGCTGCTATGCTAACTGGACAAAGCCTAAAGCAAATAACAACAGCACCTGGGCCTAGAAACTCGGTGGGGTTAGCGCCCAATTAGAGGCGTTAGAGGGCCTTGCGCCGGAATTATAGCCGCGATCGAAATTGCGTTGGGCCCTACCATCGGCGTTAGCCGGTAGCGCTGCGCCGGCACCGATGATGTCATCGGTGTGCGCAGCGTCCCGGTTGCCGTGGTAACGCGGCCGGACGCCCCAATTCAGTTGCGGCCGCCTCGCCCGTGGCAGCCGCAACCAACGATTGTTCAATGGGATGTTGCAGCACGTAGCGCCGGCGCATTAAGGTGGAGCGGCGGCCGGCCGCTTTCCCGGCGGCCGCCTGCCCGCACCTCCCTCCCCGGACTCCTCCACCACCCCCCCGCGGCACTGATGTGTGTGGCCCGCGAGCCCGGCACTTCTCCGAGGTGCCGGGCTCATTTGTCGGGCGAATCGACCGGTCAGCGGTCGGCTGCAGGCAGCTCCTCCTTAACAGAAGGAGGAGGCCTGCAGTACCCCAGCCTGCCGCACCGCATCGGGTGCCGCAGCGGGGGATTAGCGCCGCAAACCTGCATTCAGCGCCCATAGCGAGGCGCTGAAACCCTCCATTAGCGCCCGCAGCCGTCTGGGCGCGGGGCAGCTGAATTTTTGGCGGGCGCAGTGGCAATTATCGCGGGCGCAAAATTTCGGGCGCAAAAGCTCTGGCGGAGGCAAACCTAATTTCTAGGCCCTAGTGTTTAGCGAGTGAGTAAATATGAAGTAGCACATCATTTTGGGAGTAGAGGCTCCAGGCAGAGAGTGGGTCACAGATGGGTCACTTGACATTGTACTGGTGATTCTGTGACCCACGTTGTCCTTGAGCAGTGCTCCACACTGGCAGTGAGACCATTTCAAAATTGGTCCGAGTATTTTTAATACATCTTGCACTGCGTGGCTTTGAGAATGCCAATGTTTGGTTACTATTACCTTTACAAACACAGTCAGTCATTTACATGTTAAATGTTAAGAAATCTGGCCTGAGCTAGATTTGTATCAAAGTTGGCTCATATAAAATATGCCAAGTTGTTCCCAATGGTGTCAGTTTCAAGCTGTTTTGGCTCATTTACTAATGAGGGTCTGGTTTGGGGAGTAGCAGCTGGTGTGTGGCCATTTCCCCCTGTGAAGAAAGAGGTCAGGCTAGTGAATTCAATGGTGCTGCAGTTCTACTTTCAGCGCTTGACATATGTTGTGTCGGTTCCGAAAAAATCTGAAATTGGTGGAAGTAAAATATCCTCCCAGCAGTTGTTTCATTTCTGGCTTTGCATCTCACTGGCCCAGCTGCACGATGTTGTGGTCATTTGCTGGCTCAATGCTCCAAGTGGGCCGCCATGGTAATTTGGGCACGCGCTACACCCAATTTTTGTTTAAAATCAATGGCCATGCCCGAATTTTCAATATGTACTCCCGACGGGAGCACAACATCAAAAAATTACCCCATGTGCCTATTATTCGCTTTTATTTTACAGCAAGGTTCGGAGAGTTTTTTTTTATTCGTTTGTGGGATGTGGGTGCCGCTGTCAAGGCCAGCATTTATTGCCCATCCCTAATTGTCCTTGAGAAGGTGGTGGTGAGCCACCTTCTTGAACCGCTGCAGTCCGTGTGGTGAAGGTGCTCCCACAGTGCTGTTAGGTAGGGAGTTCCAGGATTTTGACCCAGTGACGATGAAGGATCGGCAATATACTTGTAAGTCAGGATGGTGTGTGACTTGGCGGGGAACTTGGAGCTGGTGGTGTTCCCATGCACCTGCTGCCCTTGTCCTTCTAGGTGGAAGAGGTCGCGGGTTTGGGAGGTGCTGCCGAAGAAGCCTTGGCGAGTTGCTGCAGTGCATCTTGTAGATGGTACACACTGCAGCCACGGTGCACCGGTGATGGAGGGAGTGAATATTTAAGGTGGTGAATAGGGTGCCAATCAAGCGGGCTGCTTTGTCCTGGATGGTGTCGAGATTCTTGAGTGTTGTTGGAGCTGCACTCATCCAGGCAAGTGGAGAGTATTCCCTCACATGCCTTACTTGTGCCTTGTAGATGGCGGAAAGGCTTTGGGGAGTCAGGAGGTGAGACACTCGCCGCAGAATACCTAGCCTCTGACCTGCTGTTTTTGCCACAGTATTTATGTGGCTGGTCCAGTTAAGTTTCTGGTCAATGGTGACCCCCAGGATGTTGATGGTGGGTGATTTGCAATGGCAATACCGTTGAATGTCAAGGGGAGGTGGTTAGACTCTCGCTTGTTGGAGATAGTCATTGTCTGGCACTTCTGTGGTGCAAATGCTTTTCTCTTACACTTCGAGTGATTTAAAGGAGCTGACTATCCCAACAGATTGTCCTGATGGAATTCTTTTCAATCAGCAGATAGCACGACGGGAGCAAAAGTGGCCAGTAAGTGACATTCTGTTCAGGTGTACAGCTCCATTACCCTGGTAGCTATGTGAGTGGGCTTAGGGTCACCAACCCTCCAGGACTGCCCTGGAGTCTCCAGGAATTGAAGACTAGTCTCCAGGACACTGCCCCGAGCAACCCAGGAGAAACATCACAGGGGTTTACTAGTTATAAAAATATTGGACGTGGGGAAAATGAGGCTGTTTGATTGAAAGTCAAGAATCATCCAATCAGGTAATGAAGGGTCTGTTCGCTTTCCAATTGGCATGGGAAGGCGGCGCGCCACGAGAAAGAAAGACTTGCATTTATATAGTGCCATTCATGCCCACCGGATGTCCCAAAGCACTTTTACAGCCAATTAAGCACTTTTGGAGTGTAATCACTGTTATGAATCTTATGATCCATGAAGAAAGACATGAAATAACATTGGACGGCCAGCTGGTGGCGCCGTCCAAGGAGTATAAATACTCGGGCGAGGGCCCAGCTTTCCCAGGACATTTTGTAAACAGGAACTAGTGAAAGATAACTAGACCTCCATGTTCTGAAACAAGTTGATGAAAGCCTTGCTTTATACTTAAACCAAGTGCGTAGTGAGTTTTATTACATCAATCGCTGTTGTAATGTAGGAAACGCGGCAGCCAATTTGCGCACAGCAAGGTCCAACAAACAGCAATGTGATAATGACCAGTTAATCTGTTTTAGTGATGCTGATTGAGGGATAAATATTGGCCAGGACACCGGGGATAACACCCCTGCTCTTCTTCAAAAAAGTGCCATGGGATCTTTTACGTCCATCTGGGAGGGCAACCAGGGACTCAGTGGAAAATCTAATCTGAAGGACGGCACCTCCAACAGTGCAGCACTCCCTCAGCACTGCACTGAGATGTCAGCCTAGATTTTTATGTGCTCAAGTCCCTGGAGTGGGACTTGAACCCACAACCTTCTGACTCAGAGGCGAGTGTGCTACCCACTTTTTTTTTAATATACTTTATTGAACATTAAGAACATTTACAATATCATGATCATTTCATTGTATCATACAAATCAATTCCGCCGCTCTGCACAGCCATTCCACCACCACATTTTAACATCAAAACCTGAAGTTTAATTTGTCTCCTGTAACATATATTAATCGATAGTACTTTAAAAATTGATTGTAAAATGCTATCTTTAAATTCCTTTCTGAATAAAACATCCACAGAGCCTTATAATGATCTTTTAGCTTATATTTAAAATACTCTTTTAGATTGATTCTCCTCCCCTTAAAAAACAGAGCATTCCTTCTTTGCACAATCACAAATCTAGCCAAACTGAACATTAAATGAATTACCGCTCCACTAGATTCGGGAAAACTCTCCTGCAATCCCCATCTCAAAATTGAGTCCCACAGGATTCCCATTCTCGCTCTTCGGTCCCCAAACAGCAAAAAAACTTCACACAACTGTCAAACATAGTACTTAAAATCATTTAACTGTGGACATAACACCAGTAAATGGGACAGAGTCTCATCCCGTGTCCCACACACTGGGCAAGTTGCCCCCTCCACTCGTCCAATCTTGCACAAGATCGTGATGGTAAAAATTCGGTTATGAGCCAATTTGAAATCCAGTTCAATCCATTCTGGACATTTAAAATTCGCCCACACTCCCTTCCAAATCCTATTGAAGTCCAGCTGTTGGTATAAACTCTGCCAAAACTCCTGGCCAGCAGGTGTCTTGAATCTCCATTCTCTAAATACTTCCGAGAAATCTCGAGTATTACAGTTGTCAAATTGGACCAACTCTCCCCCTTTCTCCAGCAGAAAGCTTGGAAAAGCAGGAAGCATTTTACTTCCTTTGGAGATTTCCACACTTATTTCTTCCATCCAATCCTGTGGCATTGCCCTCACAATCTTCTCATACATGATCCCTATTGCTTTTTCCTCTACCTCCTGATCCTCCTCCCACACCATGTCCCTCACTATCGCTTCCGGCAACCAACCTGGAATCACCTCGTATAATACATCTTTCACACATATAATCCCAGCTTTTATAAAAGCTTGATTAAATAAACCCTCTACTTCGATGTTGACCCGCCTGTTCAAAAATAAGGGCTGTTCTAAAAATTCCTCAGCCCCCTTGGGCATAAACTGCACACTTTTTAAAAATTAGGCCCAAGTCTCTACAACCCCCTTATAAAACCTAGGGAGAAGTTTAATCGATTTCAAAAACATATTATTGTATTCCATATACAATATCCCCTGCCCTCCTATCCCACTTCATTTAAAAAAATGCTCAAAACTACTCTTCCAAAAACTTGTATTTGACTTCTGAAGAAATCTCTTCACCCATTTGATTCTAAAGGATTTTTTCTTCAAATCAATATCTGGGAAATTGAGTCCTCCCTGATTTCTCCGTCCAATGATGGTATTGTAAGCCAACAAGGCTGATTTCTCTTCCCATAAAAACCTCACGCAAGCCTCTCGGATGGACTTTTCGACCCACTCAGGAATATCCTCTACCGTCAATAAGTACCATAGCTTCGATAGCAGGAGAGCAGACACCACTGTCGCTCTTCCTTGCACTTTCAACCACATTCTTTCCCATCTTCCCAAAATCTTTTTAATTTTCATAACCTTCGGTTCCCCATTTAATCGATCTACTTCATCCCTGTCTTTCTTGCACCCCATATGCACCCCCAGAACTTCCAAAAACCTCCACCACCTTAAAGGGACTTTCGCCCAACCATTCCCCCCTACCCCTCCCTGCAACCAGGCATTGGGACTTACTATAATTCACTCTGTCTCCTGAAGCTCTACAATATTCCTCCACTACATCCATAGCTTTCCTCACTGACTCCCCATTTCTCAATGTTAAGGTTGTGTCATCTGCATATTGGTGTATCACCGACACCAGCCCAGAACTGGGAACCACAATCCCAACTACACCTTGTTTCTTTCGCATCATGTAACCTAATGGTTCTGCTACCAATGTGTACAACAATGGGGACAGGGGACAACCCTGTCTCACTGATCTCTGTATCAGAAAATACTTCGATAAAAAACCATTACATTTAACACAGCTAAATATGTTTGAATAAAAAATCCTTATCTACTCAATGAAATTTTCCTCGAAACCAAATGCTTCCAAAACCTTCAATAAAAACTCATGAGAGACCCTATCAAAGGCTTTCTCTTGATCTATCTTTAATACATAAGCCTCCGTCCCACTCTCTTCCATGAGCTCTATCGCATCTCGGATTGAGACCACAAAGTCTGCAATGTCCCGGCCTATGACTCCATAGGACTGAGAGGGCAAAACTATCTCCGGTAACACCTCCTTCAAACGATTTGCCATAACCCTCATCAAGAGCTTATAATCCACATTTAATAATGTGATGGGCCTCCAATTCTTCAGATCCCTTCTATCCCCTTTATTTATATATAAGCTAAGCTGATGACACCTCTCCTCATAGATGGGGCCAGGTTTCCCTCAATTTTAATTTCCTTAAAAACTTCTAAGAGCAATGGACTTAAAATCTCGAAAAATTCTTTATAAAATTCTGCACTTAGTCCATCGGGCCCTGGGCTTTTCCCCCCTTCATTTCACTTATTGCTACTTTTATTTCCGCTAATCCTACTTCTTTGTCACACATGCTTCTCTCATCCTCCTTTAAACCCTCTTCAATAAAAGCACTAACCTTCTCCATCGGCAAATTGGAAATGTCTTCTTTTGTATATAACTCTTGATAAAAGCTGCTACCCGCCTCTAAAATCTCCCCACTTTCATGAATGATCTTCTCTCCAAACTTCAACTCTCCAATTAATGATAATCTCTGTCGCAGCTTCTCTTGCTCTAGAAAATATCTAGTGCATCTTTCGCCCTCCAATGCATCTCTAGCCTTTGCACGGAGAATGACCCCCTTGCATTTTTCAGCTTGCAATAATTCCCACTCTTCCTTTAGCACCCGGAACTTAGTCTCAGCTCCCTTATCCCCTCCGTCAACTGCTTTACAGACATCCATAAACCTTTGGTTTATATTCTCTTCTCGATGCCGGTTAGCTGTCGCTCTCTTTTTCCCATAACGTACCGAAAAAACTTTTACCTCATATTTGAAATTGTCCCACCAAACTCTTCTTTCTTTCAAGAACAAAGGTTCCTTCCAATCATTCTTTATTATATTTAAAATCCCTTCTTCATAAGCAATTGTTTAAAATCCACACCCCTGAACCGATCTTAACTCTGCTGTTCCTAATTCTAAGAACCAAAGCCGAGTGGTCACTAAAAAATTCTTTTTTATAATAAATCTCCATCACCTCAGAACTTAACCCTTCCCGCATTAACACAAAATCTATTCGGCTCTGTTTTAAAACAGCACCCACCCAACCTGTTCTGGAGAACTCCCTTTTTATGGGGTTCCGGTTCCTCCACAAGTCTCTCAAATTTAAATTTGTCATCATTTTTATAATCATCCCTCTGGAGTTATCATCCTTAAAGATCATCTGGGCTGAAATGTCCATCCAAGATAAAAATACATTAAAATCCCCCACTATACAAGGATTTTCCACCTCTGCCACTTCAGTGAATAACCCCCGAAAAAACTTGCGATGCTTGCAATGGTCGTTCGGTGCATAAATATTAAAGAGATTGCAATTAAATCCCTCCATTTTTACCCTTAGCCGTAAAAATCTCCCCTCAGTGTCCTTGTCCACCAAGGCAATGTTCTCTTTTATGGACGGACTCACCAAAACAGCCACCCCTCTACGGTTATTGTTTGCACAACCTGCAAACACCTCTCCCTTCCAAACCTTCTGAACTCTTTCTAGGATATCCTCATCCCAAAAGGTTTCTTGCAGACACAACAAGTCCGTGCCTTTAAAACCCTGCAACAACTGCTGCAATTTCTTCTCACCACTCAGTCCGTTCACATTAATCGAGACCAATGTAATCATGGCTCCGAAGAAGGGAAGTATGCCTGATAATCTCCCCATCATTTAATCCCTGGCCCTTCCCTCCTCTCATGCTCCTTCCCAACTTTTCGGCCAGCTGTTGCTTTTTCCTGCAGCCTCCGACTCTTTTTCACCCCCTGTTTGAACCTTCCCTGCTGTTTCAGCCTCTTCCTTGCATTACGTTTGGGCCAAGGAGCTGCCCTTTCTCCCTCCTTCTGCCCCTCACTAACCTTTCCCTTTCCACATGATGCCACCCCAGCCTCCACTTCCATGTCTCTGTCCCCCTCTAATTCCTCACTCTCAAGCTCTTCTGTAACCCTCTGTGCCTGGTCCCCGTCAGATACATAATCCTGCTCCCCATCAGATACATCATCTCCCATAGAGAGTCTTCCTGCTGTCGTGGTTTCTCCAACAGTGCTGCTCCCTTCGACCTCATCTCCACCTCTGACCCTTGCTCCCTGATCCTTCTCTCCCTGGGAGAATGGCGCACATATATTGCTCCCTTCTGGCGTCTTTGTCTCACCGCTCCCATCCTGCTGCCCCTTTAAGGCTCCTGCCTCTTGCACCCTCTCCTTGTCTTGCCCCCTCCTGTTCACTGAGATGTCCGATCACCATCTTTCTTTGGAGTACTTATATTTACCACGCACCCCGCTCCCGCCTCCTCTCCCCCCACGAACACCAGATTCTTTAGGGAGAGCTGAACCATATTAAGGCTCGAGTCTGCACTCGACCCTTGCTGCCCTCTGCTGTCTTTGTTCTTTTCCACTGTACTTGGTGTGTTTTCCACCATCTCCATCCTGTTCTCTGCTCTGCAATTATCTGCCTCTTCCTGTGCTCTTTTCTCCTTCAATTTACCAGCTGTGTCCTCCGACTGCTCCGTTCCTCCAGCCATTCCACTCGCACCTCCTGCTCCTTCTCCCATCTCCTCGTCACTCATAGAACTTCCTTCTGCCTCACACTGACAGCGGGTGGGGCCTTTGTGACACACCCCACAGCTCTCCGCCTTGCAGCTCCGAGCGATGTGTCCAGACTCACCGTAATTATAACAGTACAAGTCTGGACAGTTTCTGACAAGATGGTTGTGATGAAATATTCCATTCACCACTGCCTGTGACTGAGATCGGTTTCAGTGTCATTTCCCTTCCCCCAGACCTCATTGTATTGTGTACTGGAATGTGCTGTATTGTATACTGGAATGTGCTGGAATGTGCTGTGTGTAGGGCTCCGCCCATACCTGGCCCCGTTTGTAAGCTAGCTTCAGTCTGGCCTCAGTCTCCAGAAGGAAGACATCTCTCTCTCTTACGTGTTACTTTCTAAGTTAATAAAAGCCTTGTTTTTGTTCTGCTAACTTCGAGTCTCGGAATTATTGAGGCACATCAATTTTATTAACTTATTTTTCAACACTATGGATCAACTCCTGAAACCCGAACGTTTGGATTTGGATCAACATGCTCCGGACGCATCAGCACGCTTCGGACACTGGTTTGAGTGTATGGAATTCTTCCTGGACAATTCCGCAGCCGTCAAAGACGCTACGGACGCTGCGAGGATGAGACTCGGAATTCTGCGGAATTGGGTAAGCCACCGGGTTTACCCCCTCATCCGAGACGCCGAGACGTACCTGGCCGCCTGTGACATCTTAAAGGCGCATTACCAGCAGCCTACGAATGAGGTGTATGCTAGGCACCTGCTCGCTACCCGCGCACAGCGACCTGGGGAATCGGTGGAGGAGTTCCTAAGCACCCTGAAAATGCTTGGCAAAGACTGCAAGTGCCGAGATGTAAAAGCCGCAGTGTACACTGACGAGCTTGTTCACGATGCCTTCATCACAGGCCTCAGCTCCACTTACATCCGGCAAAGACTGCTGGAAAAAACGGGGTTGGACCTGAAACAGGCTGCGGACACCGCGCGATCCCTGGATGTGGCCCAGAGAAACTCGGACGCCTACTCTTCAGCCCGCGCCGTCCATGCCATCACGTGTGCACCGAGGGCGCCGCCATCTTGGAAGGCATCTTCCCCGCCCGACAGCCCGACACCGGCTGGGCCCCGCTCTCCCCCCAGAAGCCCTACAACAGCCGCGACGCGTCAGGGAACCAACTGCTACTTCTGCGGGCAGCCAAAGCACACCAGAAACCTGTGCCCGGCGAAAGGCACCACCTGCTTTAAGTGCGGTAAGAAGGGGCACTTCGGGAAGGTGTGCAGAGGGAACCCCGCCGGAAAACCAACCGCCGGAAACCCCGCCACCGCCGCGTGTGCGCCGTGGGAGCGGCCATCTTGGACGCCATCTTGTCCGACCTCGTGGGGTCCGCCATCTTGTGAGCAGACAGCGTGGACGCCATCTTGTATCGATCAGGGCCCTACAGTGGCATCGGTCACAGTGGACCAGACCAGGCCGCACCCGCTATCCAGATCAATGGTGGACATCGAGGTAAACGGGTGCCGGGTTAAATGCTTAATTGACAGTGGAAGCACGGAAAGCTTTATCCACCCAGAACTGGCACAACAACTCTCCCTAAAGGTGGTCCCTACTCAGGGTACCATCTCTATGGCAGATAAAACCCAGACATCGACCATTCTGGGTTACTGCACGGTACAATTGTGCGTTAACGGAACTGTATATGATAATTTTAAAGTATTAATCATGAAGAACCTATGTGCGAGCGTGATCTTGGGCCTGGATTTCCAGTGCAACCACCAAAGCATCACGCTCAAGTACGGTGGGTCCCAGCCGCCCCTCACAGTGTGCGGTCTGGCTACCCTGAAGGTAAAGCTGCCTTCGCTATTCGCGAAACTTACCCCTAACTGCCGGCCAATAGCGACCAAAAGCAGGAGGTACAGCTGGGAGGACAGGCGGTTTATCGTGACCGAGGTAGACAGGCTCCTGAAAGAGCGCATTATTGAACGCAGCAACAGCCCGTGGCGCGCCCAAGTGGTAGTGGTAAGGGGTAGCGAGAAGAAACGGATGGTGATCGACTATAGTCAAACGATCAACAGGTACACCCTACTAGACGCCTACCCGCTACCCCGCATATCAGAAATGGTGAACCAAATCGCCCAATACCGGGTGTTCTCCACCATCGACCTCAAGTCAGCGTACCACCAGCTCCCTATCAGACCAGAGGACCGCCCGTACACTGCCTTCGAGGTGAACGGACGCCTCTACCAATTCCTCAGAGTCCCCTTTGGGGTGACGAATGGGGTCTCGGTCTTCCAGAGGGAGATGGACCGCATGGTCGATGACCACCGCTTGCAGGCAACCTTCCCCTACCTCGACAACGTCACCATCTGCGGTCACAACCAGCAGGATCACGACTCGAACCTCGAGAGGTTCCTGAAAACCGCACAAAAACTCAACCTCATCTACAACGAGGACAAGTGCGTTTACAACACCACGTGCCTCTGCATACTAGGCAGCGTGGTGGAGAATGGGGAAGTCGGGCCAGACCCCGACCGATTGCGCCCCCTACGGGAGCTGCCCCTGCCCAACACTCCCAAAGCCCTGAAAAGGTGCCTGGGGTTATTTTCTTATTATTCCCAATGGGTCCCCAACTACTCCGACAAAGCCCGCCCCCTCTTGAAAGCATCCTCTTTCCCGCTCTCTGCTGAGGCCCACGCCGCCTTCAAAAGCATTAAGCAGGATATTGAGCGGGCCACGCTACAGGCAGTGGACGAGAACACTCCATTTCAAGTGGAAAGTGATGCGTCTGACTTCGCCTTGGCGGCCACCCTCAACCAGGCGGGGCGGCCCGTAGCTTTCTTCTCGAGGACCCTCCAAGGGCCCGAGATCAGACACTCCTCCGTGGAAAAGGAGGCCCAAGCCATCGTGGAGGCAGTGCGCCACTGGCGCCACTACCTAGCCGGCAAACGCTTCACTCTACTTACCGACCAGCGGTCAGTAGCGTTTATGTTCAATAATAAACAGAGGGGGAAGATTAAAAATGATAAGATTCTTAGGTGGCGGATCGAGCTCTCCACCTTCGAGTACGACATCATTTACCGGCCAGGGGCCCTTAACGAATCCCCTGACGCCCTCTCACGAGGGATGTGTGCCAGCGCCACCGGGGATCGGCTACAGACCCTCCACAACGACCTCTGCCACCCAGGGGTCACGCGGCTGTTCCACTTCATAAAGTCCCGCAACTTACCCTACTCGATTGAGGAAGTTCGGTCCCTGACCAGGAACTGCCGCACTTGCGCTGAGTGCAAGCCTCGGTTCTACCGCCCAGATAGAGCCCACTTAATCAAAGCTACACGGCCCTTTGAGCGGCTCAGCTTAGATTTCAAGGGCCCCCTCCCGTCTGTTGACCGCAATGTTTACTTCCTGAACATTGTGGACGAATACTCCCGGTTCCCATTCGCCTTCCCCTGCCCAGACATGACCAGCACCACGGTCATTAAATGCCTCAACAGCCTGTTCTGCCTGTTCGGTATGCCGAGCTACATCCATACGGATAGGGGGGCGTCCTTCATGAGTGAAGAGCTACGCCAGTACATGCTGTCCAAGGGAATCGCCACGAGCCGTACCACCAGCTACAACCCCCGGGGTAACGGCCAAGTTGAGCGAGAGAACGGGACAGTATGGAAAGCAGTCACTCTAGCTCTAAGGACCAAGGGCCTCCCTATCTCCCGCTGGCAGGAAGTCCTCTCGGATGTGCTCCATTCGATACGGTCGCTATTGTGTACGGCCACTAATACCACGCCTCATGAACGAATGTTTGTCTTTCCCCGGAAATCCACCTCAGGCGTATCCATGCCATCATGGCTCTCCACCCCAGGTCCGGTACTCGTGCGAAGGCATGTGAGGGGCCACAAGACGGACCCTCTCGTGGAGCCAGTACACCTACTCCACGCCAACCCCCAATACACATATGTCCGGCACGCCGACGGAAGGGAGGACACCGTGTCCATAAAAGACGTCGCCCCAGCCGGCATCGACAACAACCACGGCAATAGCGGCAACGACGATCACAGCAACTCTTACCCACCCACTACTCTTTCATCACCCCCGGAAGAACACCGACCAACGGCACCCCCACCAACTACCCCTCCAACAACCCTGGCGGTACCCCCGGCAGAGACCCAGGAGGCTACCGGGGACACCCAGCCGACACCCGCGGCACCGCAACAGCCACGTCGGTCGCAGAGGACTATCAAACCCCCGAACAGACTAAATCTATAGAAGGGGTGAATGTGATGAAATATTCCATTCACCACTGCCTGTGACTGAGATCGGTTTCAGTGTCATTTCCCTTCCCCCAGACCTCATTGTATTGTGTACTGGAATGTGCTGTATTGTATACTGGAATGTGCTGGAATGTGCTGTGTGTAGGGCTCCGCCCATACCTGGCCCCGTTTGTAAGCTAGCTTCAGTCTGGCCTCAGTCTCCAGAAGGAAGACATCTCTCTCTCTTACGTGTTACTTTCTAAGTTAATAAAAGCCTTGTTTTTGTTCTGCTAACTTCGAGTCTCGGAATTATTGAGGCACATCAATGGTCGTGTCGAAGACTATAATAACAAATGTTCACTTGGTTATCATGCAGTAATCGGAAGTACTGCACTCCTTCCATTGTCTCGAATTTCATGCTGTACGGTAATGACTTCACCTCCTCTGGGAACTGCACCTTTACATAACGGGTTCCATCTGCTACCCATGTTCCTGGATAGTATTTCCTCTTTATTGCTGAGCAAATTTAAATATCCCACAACTCCAACTTTTTGATTAGCACATCGTCCTCAATATAAACTGGCAAGTTTAAGAATGAGACCACCAGCTCTTCTGAATATAGCAGAGATACCTCCAAGAACTTATCGCCAACTTTCAAACTGAGTAAAAGTCTTTCCAGCTCCTCTCGGCCACTGACCGTCACCTCGAAACCATCATTCAAATTTGGTCAGCAGGCAAAGCAGCTTCCCTTGCCACAGTCCTCATGTACCGCTTGGATAATATCCCAAGCTCATATTTCCTTATCCTCGCACTGAACCACCACCATGTTTTCTTTTCCAAACCTACTAGGGTCCCGGCCAAAATATTTGGGCCTTTTTCTTTCCCTTCCAAACACAGTTTCTCTCCTAATTAAATTCATCTTGGGAACACTGTCCTCTGAGGGGCCCGGCACTCCAGACCCCTCAGCAGCCATCTGGCTGTTGTTTATGGGCCAAAAGGCCCTAAAACCTGGAAAAGAAAAGAAAAACCCACCACCAACTTTTTACAAACTCACTCCAACTCCCTGCAGAAATCAGGCAACCAGTAACACCTGCTCACTCCTAGCCCCTCCCACCTAGAGAGTGCTACCCACTGAGCCACAGCTGACACATGGCTATGGACATGTTGGGTGCCCAATGGCAGGAGTGCGGGGGTGGGGTGCTTGGACGCAGTAGGTCATGTGATGACACCTCCAGGAATATGTTCAACCAGAGTTGGTTGCACTAAATGGGCTACTAGTCACTCCAGTATAACTGTGAGCTCACTGCTTGCAGTATGACCATTATGGGACTATAGCTAATATTATATCAGCATGCGAAGCACAATAGTAGCATTGGGCAATAGCAGTCCTCCGCAGCTCAGCTACTTTCAAAGGCAGTGAGAAGACATCGGGGGTAACTTCGACTTTGTGCAACAGCATGAAACGGATGATGGCGAATCGGCAACCCATTTTACATCTCTCTCGATTTTTGGCGGGGTGATGGGGCTGAGTTAACAAACTGTATTGGTAAGCAGGTTCGCTGAGGTTTGGATCCCTGGGTTCAGTAGCAGCTGAAGCCCTCAAACTGACCCTTTCTGGCCAGCAGGTTGCAGCTCCTCCTGACACTAGTTCCTCCTCAGTCGTGCTCTGAGATTTACCAGCTACTCCTTCCTGCGGCTCACTAGCTGAGCCCCATCCCCAGAGTGCATGTGTTTGCCGGTTGGTGCATGTCACTGTGACAGTGGGTGATGCAGGGTATGGTGGGATGCTCATTTGAGGCCAGGCATTGGGGTCTATTCACCTCCTCCTGCCGGGACTAACAGAAGCAGATGAAGAGCAGATTTTGGATGCTGGCAATAAGTAACCCTATTGAAAAAGAGCAAGATATTCCAATATGTTTTGCTGTCGTGCTGTAGTGTATGCCTGTGTATGAGGGAGTGAATCAATAATGGCCCGTATTTTCCGATCCCTACCGGTGTGTACGAGCTGTGTACACACATGTAGGGGCCTTGCAAATGCCGGTTTCAGGTCTGCGAAGCGCATGCGCTAAAAAACAGCCTTTCCAATCTGTCAAGAATCCTCTTGACAGCTCCTGCACCTGCCCTGGAGAAGGGCCTCTGCGGGTGGAGAGTTCCGCTTCCTGTAGAACCTCCACCCGCTGAAAACCCTTAGAAATCTTGCACCTGGTAAAAGCAGCGTAAAGCCAGCATAAGAGTTTAAAAAAGTAAAACATTTTTTTTCACTCATTTATAATTTTAAAATACTTTCAAAATAGGTAAGTTTATTTGTAGCCCTGTAAAAATCTTACATGTTTTTCCCAAAATTAAACTTTTGTTTAAAATATTTAATTTAATGTAATTTTAACTAATTTTAAAAACGTGATTAAAAAAACAATGATTTAGTGTTTTGACGTGTTTTTCGAGTGATCTCCATTCATACTTTTGACAGGCGTAAGCTGTCAAAAGTATGAAGGGATATTCCCTTCTCCCATTGGTTCCCCATGGCCCACGTGACCCCAGGGACGCTTGCTAACCGCATGTGCCCCTGGGATACGTGAGCCCTGCACATTTCATCGTGGAGAGGCCCAGGAGCAGAAATGTCTGCCCTCAGGTAAAGGCGTAGATTTTTACCAGATTGGAGGCCTCTGCACGCAGGAAGCCTCCGATCGGAAAATACGGGCCAATGAGATAAAGAATGAAAAACAAAGGATGATACAAACCATGAACTTAGGTGAATGTTTGGACCTCACCCTCCCCAATCCTTCTATTGTTAGGATCTCCAGGGCCTTCTTCTCAAAGAGTGAAGGTGGCCTTCTCCTGCAAGCAGATGGAAATGAATGAGGAATCTGAGGGAAGATATAGGCCTCCCAAGTGCCCAAGCAACAGCCACAGTGAATATACAGCATGTAAATACCTGGGCCGTGGAGTCGGGATTGGAGGCGTGTTGGGGTTTAAAATCCCGAAATCGGGGGCCCCGACCCCATCCCGCCTCCAACCCGCTTCCATGCCAGTTTCAAAGGAGGCGGTTACACACCCCGCACTGGGACCCACATCCCCAAGGCGGGAAGGGGATTAGTGCCAATTAACTGCCTGTTAACAGGTAGTTAACAGGCAGTTTTTAGCCAAATCCCTATTTTCATTGTTGAAATGTTGGATTCCCGACAGCTCCAAACCACGCCAAGTTAGCGAGGCGGGCCGTCGGGATGAAGGGCTTGGAGGGGTCGAGATGCCCAGTGTTCAGGTGAGTGATGGGTGTATGAGTGCAGAGGTAAGTGTGTTTGGTCTGTGTAAAGTGTTTAAAGAAGTTCTACTAACCTTTACTTACCTTTACAGCCTTCCTTCCTTCAGGTCTCGGGAGTCCCTCATCTCACCGGCACAGAAAGCAGAATGGCCGCCAGCTGTCAAAATCTGCAGCCTCTGCTTTCTGTTCCGGGGAGATCTCTAAATCATCCTGCGAGGAAAGAATTAACCTGGAGTACAGATTGCTGATATTTCAACTGTCAAAAGGTCTTGACAGATGACATTTCAATCCGTGACATACCTGTTGCTGGGTGGCCCTTAATTGACATGCTGAGCCCACTGGGCGGGCTCAACAAGGTCAATCAAGTCTAAATCGCGTGGGTTGGCTAGAACTCGATGGAGGCGGGACTACAACCCCAAAAGTTGTAGTCCCGCCTCCTACCCGCCTCCTCAATGAAAATCCAGCCCCTTGTGTTGGCACTGAGTTTGGATGTATTACCAGTGGGGAGCCAAGTGTAAAGGAAACGCAGGTCTGAGAATTGGCACTACAGTGTTGTACCCCTCTCTCTGTCCTGCACTCCCTCATACACAGCTCTCCGCTGCAGTGCCAAAGGACTAAAAAAAGAAATAAAGAACTTGCATTTCTGTAGCACCTTTCACAACCTCAGGACATGCCAAAGCGCTTTACAGCCAATGAAATAGTTTTTGAAGTTTACTCACTGTTGTAATGTAGGAGCAGTCAATTTGCGCACAGCAACGTCCCACAAACAGCAATGAAATGATGTCCAGATAATCTGTTTTACTGATGTTGGGTGAAGGATAAATATTGGCCAGGACACCGGGGAGAACACCCGCGCTCCTCTTCGAAATAGTACCTTAGGATCTTTTACGTCCACCTGACAGGGCAGTCGGCACCTAGGTTTAACATCCAAAAGTCGGCACCTCTGACAGTGCAGCACTCCCTCAGTACTACACTGACGTGTCTGCCTGGATTATATGCTCCAGTTCCTGGAGAGCTGAACCCACAGCTTTCTAACTCAGAGGTGAGAGTGCTACCAGCTGAGCCAAGTCTGGCATCTTAATAATTAATAACAATTATTTTTAACCTAATACTTTGGCATGTACCAGGGTGCCACTTAAACTTGCAACTCTAACTAAGCTTGTAACTGCGATCAGAGTAGAACTACTTAAATAAGATCCAGAAAGCATCAGGAAAAATCTACTTAAGACATCACAGAAAGCGAGTGCTAGAAGGTGTCACCATTTAAAGAGCAATGCTAGATTCCCTGAAGACTTATGACTCTCAGTATTGATCTCCTGAAAGTACACTTGATGATAAATGCTCTCACGTTAATAATGGGTTTCACCTGCTGATGGTCTGGGGATGTCACTGAGAAAGTAAGGATGACACCCAAGTACGTTTGATTAAAATTGTGATGAATTTACAATTAAGTGACTACAGCCTGTGAAAAATTGACTTCAATGTTGTCTATTCTCCCCTAAGTCTAATTAACAATCAATTTCTAGTTGCACACTGCGCACTCTGGATGTGGAGTGAATCGATGGAAGCGATGACCAAGTGTATGACTAATTTAAAAACGAATTAAAAACTGATCATAAAGACTGTGGCCTAGAAATTCAGTGGTGTTAGCGCCCACTTAGTGCCTAAAGAGGTCTTTAGCGCCGGCGCTGTTGGTAGCCTGAAATTCAGTGTAGCGCAAATGGTGGCGTTAGCCGGTAGCGCTGCGCCGGCACCGATGACGTCATCGGTGTGCGCAGCGCCCCGGTTCCAATGCGATGCCGGCCCAACGCCCAAATTCACTTGCCGCCGCCTCACCCGTAGCGGGCGCAAGGAGCGTTTGTAAAACGGGGCCTTGCAGCTCCGAGAGGCCGGGGCGTTAAGGTGGAGGTGCGACCGTCCGCTTTCCCGGCGGCCGATTGGCCGCTCCTTCCTCCCCGGACTCCCACACCACCCCCCCCCCCCCGGCATTGGTGTCTGACCCCCGCAAGCCCGGCACTTCTCCGTGGTGCCGGGCTCATTTGCCGGGGGAATCCAGCGGCGATCTCACGGCTGCAGGCAGCTCCTCCTTAAGAGAAGGAGGAGGCCTGCAGTACCCCAGCCTGCCGCACCGCATCGGGTGGCGCAGTGGCAGCTGGATGCCTGAAACTGACTTTCAGCGCCCCAAGCGAGGCGGCCAAACCCTGCAATAGCGCCCGCCTCCCTCTTGGGGCGCTGCAACTGAATTTCAGGCAGGCGCTACGGGAATCCGGGCGAGCGCTAAATTTCGGGCGCTAAATACCTGGCGCGGCGATAGCGAAATTCTAGGCCTGTATTTATTTAAAACTTCATAACATCTAGTTTCATTGTGTGGGGGAGGGGGGTGGGTGGTTCATAGGGCTGCATAAAAAAGTTGTTGTGATGAAGATTGTAGTTGGTTTCTGTAAGTAATGTATGGGCAGTTGTACGTGTTAATTTGTGCTTAATTAGCTTGCTGTCAACTTTTATCATGTCCTGCAACTGCCCCAGACTAATTCCACATGTGTTTAATTCACGTTGCAGACAGCGATAATCTAGATAAAGAGGTACTGAGGGCAAACGAGGAGGGCTACGTTGGCTGCCTCTCATCGGTCCAGTTTAATGGGATTGCACCACTGAAAGTTGCATTGCATCATCCAGGCTCCCCTCCAGTCTCGGTAAAAGGACATTTGGTTGAATCAAACTGTGGATCTTCAGTCACGAGTGAATCGACAGCAATCACCACATCGTACTCTTTAACAGGTATCTTTTTTTAATAAGAGCAGCCAATCGTTTGAATGTATTGTTTCTGAAACATATATCTGGTTACGATATGACCAGCAACCTGGTGCCTACACTACCTCACCACTAATTGAACAACTTTGAAAGTGTACACATCTTCATTTTGTATTGTACTGAACCATATGAGACACCACCATCTCTTAAAAATTAGGGCAGAGGATCCCAGACCGTTTTTGCTGATCCCTCACCTCTCCCCTTCGGAGATTTATGTTTTTCTAAGAAACAAGGTACATTTTACAAATGAATGCTCCCTGTATGCAATCCCATCCAATGGAGGGGCACATATTGGAAATTTTCACCCATCCCTGGTCCCCCTACTTAGGTCATCATTTTCTATCCATTAAGTTAATAGAGCATACATTCATAAAATTTACCATGTGTGTCATCTCTAAGTAGTGAGGAAAATATTTTGGAACGTGGCCATTTTGTTTTCAATCTCTCTCTCAGCCGGCCAGTTTGGAGGTCACCAATTTGGCCTGCTGCGGTGCTGGTAGCGACCCTCAGGTAGCTCCTGGTAGGACGGGAGCATGGGCCATCAGCAGTCCACAGTAGGGCTGTGGAGCCAGGAGAAGCACTCCTGTTCCTCCCAGCTCCACTTTCAGGTAAGTAAAAAAGAAAAACTTGCTTTTTTTTTGGTAATAGAAAGAAAGAACTTGCATTCATATAGCGCCTTTCACGACCTCAGGACATCCCAAAGCGCTTTACCGCCAGTCAAGTACTTTTGAAGTGTAGACACTGTTGGAATGTAGGTAACAATGTTGTAGTGTAGGAAACAGTAGCCCCCCTTCAAAGACTGTTGTTTAGGCTGTTGTAGGCCCGTAATGACTGAGTGGAGTATGCACGACACATGCTCCACTCAGGTTTTGCTTAAAATGGCATCCGGGTCCTGAAACAGATGTTAGGCTCCAGATTAGCATAATCAAGGGGCCGAACGCCTATTTTAGCCGGGCACCCCGCAAACTTGACAGCGTGACTGCCAATTTTGGGATGGCGGGGGGGTGGGGGGGCGGGGTGGTGGAGAGGGATCAGACGCGCAATACTGCCACCCCGAAACTGGTCCCCCCCAACCCATATTTTGCGTCCAGAAATCAGGTGCGACGCATGCCGACGTCTACTCCAAAGTCCCATTCAAGCCCAAATGCCAGTGGGAGAAAAGAAGTAACACTCTGATCAAAAATGGCCCAGGATTAGCCCAGAATCAATCAGCCACAATATTTGTGCCTTTGAAATGGCCTCCCTCCCTGAAAAATTCACCCCCCCCCCCCAGCAACAAGTGCCATGTTTTCTGCGAGCCATGAATTTGAGTGAGCGATTTTCACGCCCGCTGTTAAATATGTAAATAGTTTCCTGTTCGCCTCGGAACCACAGGCCCAAATTGGAAACTTAAGCGGGATACTGAAAATAGGCAGAAAAAAATTAATTAAAACTGATTGCCGCCCAACTTGTAGACCATTATACTTTGTCAGCACCTGTTGCCATGCGCAGAGGCTGTGCAATATATATTACTCCTTAAATATATTATTTGATCAATATCTTATGAGTAAATAGCTAGAAAAGACAATGCCAGTTCTGTTTTTTATGGGTTTCTCTGCATTTGCCTCCAGAACACACAGGATGATGAGTGATTCTGCACGCGTTGTTTAATTTGATAAAGGTCTACTGCCCAAGGCAAGAATTTTGCCCAACTGCACCCAAAATACCCACCTCAATAAGTGACATTTCACCTCAGTCATGATGATGATTGATACTGAGTTATTCTTTAACAACCTCTACAGTTTAGCGAGAATCAGCATGTTGATAACCTGTAGCCTTACTAAAACGAAAGAGCAACCCAAAGAAAGAAAGGAAGAAAGACAGACAGACATTTATATAGCGCCTTTCATGCCCTCAGGACATCCCAAAGTGCTTTGCAGCCAATTAAGTACTTTTTGAAGTGTAGTCACTGTTGTAATGTAGGAAATGCAGCAGCCAATTTGCGCTCAGCAAGGTCCCAGAAACAGCAATGTGATAATGACCAGCTAATCTGTTTTAATAATGTTGGTTGAGGAATAAACATGGGCCAGGGCATCAGGAGATCTCCTTGCTCTTCAAATAGTGCCATGAGATCTTCTACATCCACGTGAGAGGGCAAACGGATCCTCAGTTTAACTGAAAGATGCCACCTCCGACAGTCCAGCATTTCTCTCAATACTGCGCTCGAGCATTGGCCTACATTACGTGCTCAAATCACTGGGGTGGGTCTTGAACCTACAACCAGTATCACCATAAAATAAAAACAGAAAATGCTTGAGATGCTCAGCAGGCCAGGCAGCATCTGTGAAGAGAGAAACAGAGTTAATGTTTCAGGTCGATGAACTTTCGTCAGAACTGGAAAAAAAGCAGGAAATGAAACAGATTTTTAAGCAAGTGTAGGGGCTGGGAAATGGGGGAGGGGATGAAAGAACAATAGGGAAGGTCTATGATAGGATAGAAGGCAGGAGAGGTTAAGAGACATTAAGAGATATTCAAGGCGGGAGGAGATGGTAATGGGACAGGTTAAGAAACAAAGGATGGTTCCAGATGAAGTGTAAATTGCGCTGGCAGAATGAAAGACAGCTGCCATGTGGGAGAGAAGAACAGACGGCACAAACAAAAAGTGTGGATAAAATATATATATATATATGATAGGGGCCGAGGTTATGATCTGAAATTGTTGAACTCTATGTTGAGTCCAGAGGGCTGTAAAGTGCCTAATCGAAAGATGAGGTGCTGTTCCTCGAGCAAAAGGAGATGGTAATGGAACAGGTTAAGAAACAAAGGATGGCTCGAGATGAAGTGTAAATTGTGCTGGCAGAATGAAAGACAGCTGCCCTGTTTCTCTCTTCACAGATGCTGTCTGACCTGCTGAGTATCTCCAGCATTTTTCTGCTTTTATTTCAGATTTGCAGCCTCTGCAGTATTTTCTTTTTGTACCAGTATTACCATTATGCCAAGGCTGAGACATAAATGGTGTTTACACCGTTCTCCAAAGTTTCCGCGACTCTTCCACCAAAGTTACGGTGGCTGATCAGAAGAACCAGCAGAGTTTCACCCCCATGTGTCAGGATGCTAGTAGCACAACACATCGCGTGGCTGCAGATGAGCAACTCTTTGGACCAAGGCATCAAGTCCTTCGACACGACATTCACACTCAGAATAGTTCATGGAAATGGGAAAGAATAATATATTGCATTGTTGACAAGAGAACAGACCAATGTCTCTCAGCAGTCTCAACTATGTACAGGAAACTCTCTTTTAATCGGCACCTAAATATTCGGAAATCTCTCTTAAATGGCAAAATTCAGGAGTAGGTTCAGGTAAGCTTTACTATATATTAGTGGCCATGTAACCGGGGTTCCTGGATCTGTGGCCATGTGACCGAGGTTCCTGGATCTGTGGCCGTGCAACAGGGACTCCTGGATCTGTGGCCGTGTAACTGAGGTTCCTGGATCTGTGGCCGTGCAACAGGGACTCCTGGATCTGTGGCCATGTAACTGGGGCTCCTGCACCTGTGGCCGTGTACGGCGCTTTCGTTCCTTGGTAAGTATACCTCTCTGTAATCCAGACTTTTTGATCAACCGGCACCACGCCGGTCCCGTCGGTGCCGGATATAAAAGAGTTTCCTGCAGCTCTATAATTGCAAAAATGACTTTTGTGCTAATGAATTTTTTAAAAACTGGCAACCTGAACATGCCCAACTTGCCACCCTCATTCAACGTGGAGCCGACCCAATCTGACAATTCTCAAATTATTTCTTTGTTACCTTGCATCAGCTGCAAGAATTGACAAAAGCAAAATACGGCGGATGCTGGAAATTTGAAATAAAAGCAGAAAATGCTGGAAAACGCTCAGCGGGTCAGGCAGCGTCTGTGGATGTTTACCGTCACGTAAAGTCAGGAACTGAAACATTGACTTTGTTTCTCTCTCCACAGGTGCTACCCCTGACCCTGAGTGTTTTCCAGCACTTTCTGTTTCTATTGCAAGAATTGGCAAGGCTTGTGCTGGAGTATCAACAATTCCGACGCAATATTGTAATAGTCTCAGCCACAATTTTTTTTTAAATTGTTCTTTTACATGGCAGTCTCACAAAACATAGGAACATATGAACAGGAGTAGGCCATTCAGCCCCTCACGCTTGTTCTACCATGCCATGAGATCATGGCAATTCCATATCTTAACACTATCCTCTCACCATGGCTCCTTATCCTTTAATACCCTTGTCTAGCAAAAATCTATCCATCTCAGATTCAAAATTATTAATTGAGCTAGAATCTACTGCTTTTTATGGGAGAGAGTTCCACACTTCTACCACCCTTTGTGTGAAGAAGTGTTTCCGAACTTCTCTCCTGAATGGCCCGGCTCTGATTTTAAGGTTATGTCCCTTTGTCCTAGACTCCCCCCATCAGTGGGAAAAAAAATTCTCTCTATCTACCCATTCAAAATCCTAAAAACCTCAATCAAATCACCCCTGAACCTTTTATATTCCAGGCAATACAAGCCTAGTTTATGTAATCTCTCTTTGTAATCTAACTCTTGGAGCCCGGATAATATTCTGGTGAATCTACGTTGCAGTCCTTCCAAGGCCAATATATCCTTTCTGAGATGTGTGGCCCACAACTGCACACAGTACTCCAGCTGTGGTCTAACCAGGGCTTTGTATACTTGTAGCAAAACCTCCTCCACTTTTTACAAAACCTACTTATAAAGGCTAACATTCCATTAGCCTTTATGATTTTTTTTGTGCCTGACTACTACATTTAACTGATCTGTGTACATGGACCCCTAAATCTCCTTGGACCTCCACTGTTCCTAGCTTTTCACCATTTAAATATACTCGGATCTATACTTTGCGGTTTGAAATGGATGACCTCACACTTAACTGCGTTGCAATCCATCTGCCACAGTCTCGCCCACTCGCAATCTATCAATGTCTCTTTGTAATTTTAGGCTCCCATCTACACTACTTACTGTACCTCCAATCTTTGTGTCATCGGCAAGCTTGGATGGCAAAATAGGATGTAAGTCAAAGCTTTGTCTTGTAAACAGACATTGACACATGTGGTCCACTTGGCAGCTGCCGAAAAAAAAATGTGTCCGAGCTTAGTATAATAAATAATCTATTAAATTTGTCTCCTTTCCCTGTGTCACTCCTCGAAAAATTACATCAAAGCTTAATTGTGTAAATAGAATACACCCACGGCATTGCCTGCCTGCCTGCCTGCCAGGTTTCGAAACATTCACATCAAAGCTTGGTTTCACAAACAGATAGCACCACCTGGGACTCGGTCTATCTTCCTCCAAGAACTGTTGTCAAAAGTCAGTCTTGTAAACAAAAAAAATATTTGGAATTTGCTTGGCAGACTCCTGCTCCAGTTCACTCACTCTGTCATCATACTGAGTGGGGCAGTGGAGCGGCCTGACAGTAGCTCATAGCATCAAGGGCAACTGAGATTACATAATAGTAATGTTTGGATTGCCTTTCCATAAGTCATTCCAGTAATTGTAAAAGAAAGAAAGGAAAGAATTGCATTTATACTGCGCCATCCGTGGCTAAGTAAAGAAATTAAGGATAGTATTCGACTGAAAACAAGGGCATATAAGGTAGCCAAATCTAGTGGGAGGATAGAGGATTGGGAAAACTTTAAAAGACAGCAAAAAATAACAAAAAGATTGATTAAGAAAGGGAAGATAGATTATGAAAGTAAATTAGCAAAAAATATAAGAACAGATAGTAAGAGTTTTTATAGTTATATATAAAGAAAAAGGGTGGCTAAAGTAAATGTTGGTCCCTTAGAGGATGAGACCGGGAAATTAATGGTGGGAAATATGGAGATGGCAAAAACACTGAATGAATATTTTGTATCAGTCTTTACAGTAGAGGACACTAAGAATATCCCAACACTGGACAAACAGGGGGCTATAAGGGGGGAGGAGCTAAACACGATCAAAATCACTAAGGAAGTGGTACTCGGTAAAATAATGGGACTCAAGGCGGATAAATCACCTGGACCTGATGGCTTACATCCTAGGGTCTTGAGGGAAGTGGCGGTAGGGATTGTGGATGCATTAGTAATGATTTTCCAAAACTCCCTGGACTCAGCAAAGGTCCCGGCAGACTGGAAAACTGCTAATGTAACACCCTTATTTAAAAAGGGCAGTAGACAGAAGGCTGGAAACTATAGACCGGTTAGCCTAACATCTGTGGTAGGTAAAATTTTGGAGTCCATTATTAAGGAGACAGTAACAGGACATTTGGATAATCATAATTTAATAGGACAAAGTCAGCATGGTTTTATGAAGGGGAAGTCATGTTTGACAAATTTGCTGGTGTTCTTTGAGGAAGTAACATATAGGGTGGATAAAGGGGAACCAGTGGACGTAGTGTATTTAGACTTCCAAAAGGCATTTGACAAGGTGCCACACAAAAGATTATTGCTTAAGATAAAAAAATCATGGGATTGGGGGTAATATTCTGGCATGGATAGAGGATTGGCTATCTAACAGAATGTAAGAAGTCACACAACACCAGGCTATAGTCCAACAGCCTTATTTGAAATCACAAGCTTTCGGAGCGCTGCTCCTTCGTCAGGTGAAGTGGAGAAATGCATAAAGACACAGCTTATATAGTCAGAGAATCATGTCAGATGTTTACAGGTAATCTTTCCAACTGCCATTTATCACACCTCGGCAGAGAGATAATCACTCACCATTCACACCTTTGATTGCTGTGATTATCTCTCTGCCGAGGTGTGATAAATGGCAGTTGGAAAGATTACCTGTAAACATCTGACATGATTCTCTGACTATATAAGCTATGCCTTTATGCATTTCTCCACTTCACCTGACGAAGGAGCAGCGCTCCGAAAGCTTGTGATTTCAAATAAAGCTGTTGGACTATAACCTGGTGTTGTGTGACTTCTTACATTTGTCCACCCCAGTCCAACTCCGGCATCTCCACACCATATCTAACAGAAGGCAGAGAGTTGGGATAAATGGTTCATTCTCAGACTGGCAATCAGTAACTAGTGGTGTTCCGCAGGGGTCAGTGCTGGGTCCCCAACTCTTTACAATCTATATTAACGATTTGGAGGAGGGGACCGAGTGTAACATATCAAAGTTTGCAGATGATACTAAGATGGGAGGGAAAGTAGTGAGTGAGGAGGACATAAAAAACCTGCAAGGGGACATAGACAGGCTAAGTAAGTGGGCAGAGATTTGGCAGATGGAATACAATACTGGAAAGTGTGAGGTTATGCAATTTGGCAGGAAAAATCGTAGAGCAAGTTATTATCTTAATGGCAAGAAACTGGAAAGTACTGAAGTACAAAGGGATCTGGGGGTCCTGGTGCACGAAACTCAAAAGGTTAGTATGCAGGTGCAGCAA
This sequence comes from Somniosus microcephalus, assembly GCF_052327205.1. Lineage (NCBI taxonomy): Eukaryota > Metazoa > Chordata > Chondrichthyes > Squaliformes > Somniosidae > Somniosus > Somniosus microcephalus. Next base: position 330,003,129 of record NC_140990.1, on the reverse strand, counting down.
GTGATTAAGAAGGCCAATGGAATGTTGGCTTTCATTGCTAGGGGGATAGAATATAAAAATAGGGAGGTATTGCTTCAGTTGTACAATGTATTGGTGAGACCGCACCTGGAATACTGCATACAGTTTTGGTGTCCATACTTAAGAAAAGACATACTTGCTCTCGAGTCAGTACAAAGAAGGTTCACTCGGTTAATCCCGGGGATGAGGGGATGGACATATGAGGAGAGGTTGAGTAGATTGGGACTCTACTCATTGGAGTTCAGAAGAATGAGAGGCGATCTTATTGAAACATATAAGATTGTGAAGGGGTTGGATCGGGTGGATGCGGGGAGGATGTTCCCGATGATGGGTGAAACTAGAACTAGGGGGCATAGTCTTCGAATAAGGGGCTGCTCTTTCAAAACTGAGATGAGGAGGAACTACTTCACTCAGAGGGTGGTAGGTCCATGGAATATGCTGCCCCAAAAAGCTGTAGAAGCTACATCATTACATAAATTTAAAACAGAAATAGACAGTTTCCTAGAAGTAAAGGGAATTAAGGGTTACGGGGAGCGGGCAGGATTTGGACATGAGTCTAGGTTCGGATCGGACATGGCCCTGTGGGTAGCGGAGCAGGCCCAGGGGCCGTGTAGCCTGATCCTGCTCCTATTTCGTGTGTCTAATTCTGTTAGATTCAGGAGATGGTTCTGTGATAGTGGATTGGCGGTTAGGATCAGATCAGCCATGATCTTATTGAATGGCGTAGCAGGCTCGAGGGGCCGATTGGCCTACTCCTGCTCCTATTTCTTATGTTCTTATGTTCTTTCACGACCTCAGGACATCTCAAAGCGCTTTACAGCTAATGCAGTACTTTTGAAGTGGAGTCACTGTTGTATGGTAGGAAATACGGCAGCAAATTTGCACACAGCAAGCTCCCCCAAACAGCAATGTGATAATGACCAGATAATCTGTTTTAGTGATGTTGACTGAGGGATAAATATTGTCCAAGACACTGGGGATAACTCCCCTGCTCTTCTTCAAAATAGTGTCATGGGATCTTGTACATCCACCTGAGAGAGCAGATGGGACCTTTGTTTAACATCTCATCGAAAAGACGGTACCTCTGACAGTGTAGCACTCTCTCAGTACTGCACTGGAGTATCAGCCTAGATATTTGTGCTCAAGTCTCTGGATTGGGACATGAACCCACAACCTTCTGACTCAAAGGCAAGAGTGCTACCATCTGCGCCACTGGCGGACACTGTATTACTTCAAGTGTTGGCATTGTTATGGGCATTGACATGTCATTCATGTGGAAATGACTTATGTAGTAATACTGGGTGGCCTGCTGGTGGCGCTGTCCAGGGAAAGTATAAATACTCGGACATGGGCCCAGCTTGCTCAGGACAGTCTTTAACAGGAACTAGTGAAGGACACAACTAGATCTCCATGTTGAAAAACAGTTGATTAAAGCCTTGTTTAATACTCAGACCAAGTGCCCAGTAGTTTTCTTACATCAGGCATTATTTTGTAATTTCATAATCCTGTGGAAAGCTTAGAGTTAGAAATACGAGAGATAAAATTTAAGTTCTTAGGGGCGCAAAACAGGCGGTAATGGCTCGGCCACCCATTATACACCCTGCCTTTCCACTGAAGTCAATGGAAAGAAAAAACCACGTGGGGTGTATGACATGCAAGCGATCTGCTACTGCCCATTTTGCACCCCGCAGAAGTTGAAGTTCAACAACAACTTATATTCATATAGCACCTTTAATGTAATAAAACGTCCCAAGGCACTTCACACGAGTGTTATAAAAAATAAAAAATAAATTTGACAACCAGTCATATTAGGGCAGATGTTAGGGCAGATGACCAAAAGCATGGTCAAAGAGGTAGGTTTTAGGGAGCGTCTTAAAGGAAGAAAGAGAAGTGGAGAGGTGGAGAGATTTAAGGAGGGAATTCCAGAGCTTATTACCTAACCAGCTGAAGGCACGGCCACCAATGGTGGAGCATTTAAAATTGGGAATGTTCAAAAGGCCAGAACAGGTGGAGCACAAAGGTCTAAAAGAAAGACAGCATTTATATAGCGCCTTTCACGACCACCGGACATCTCAAAGCGCTTGACAGTCAATGAAGCACTTTTGAAGCGGAGTCGCTGTTGAAATGTGGGAAGCGCAGCAGCCAAATTGTGCACAGCAAGGTCCCACAAATAGCAATGTGATAATGACCAGATAATCTGATTTTGTTATGTTGGTTGAGGGATAAATATTGGCCAGGACACCGGGGATAACTCCCCTACACTTCTTCGAATTAGTGCCAAGGCATCTTTTACGTCCACCTGACAGAGCAAACGGAGCCTCGGTTTAACATCTCATCCAAAAGATGGCACCTCCAACAGTGCAGCACTCCCTCAGCACTGCACTGGCGTCAGCCTAGCTTTATGTGCTCAAGTCCCTGGAGTGGGACTCTGAACCCACAACCTTCTGACTCGGAGGCAAGTGTACTACCAACTGAGCCACAGCTGACACTATAAGGTCTAGGGGGCTTATAGGGCTGGAGGAGATTACAGAGGTAAGGAGGGCCAAGGCCATTGAGGGGTTTGAAAACAAGGATGACAATTTTAAAACCGAGACGTTGTTTAACTGGGAGCCAATGTAGGTCAGCAAGCACAGGGGAAATGGATGAGCGGGACTTGGTGCGAGTTAGCATATGAGCGGCAGAGTTTTGGATGACCTCAACTTTATGGAGGGTAGAACTAGGGAGGCCGGCCAGGAGTGCATTGGAATCATGAAGTCTAGAGGTGATAAAAGGATGGATGAGGATTTCAGCAGCAGATAAGTTGAGGTAAGCGCGGAGTCGGGTGATATTACAGAAACCATAGAAACCCCACAGTGCAGATAGAGGCCATTTCGGCCCATCCAGCCTGCACCAACACATATCCCACCCGATCCCCGTAACCCCGACACCAACACATATCCCACCCTATCCCCGTAACCCCACGTATTTAATCCCCCTAACACTAAGGGTCAATTTATCATAGCCAATCATCCTAACCCACACATCTTTGGACTGTGGGAGGAAACCGGAGCACCCGGAGGAAACCCACGCAAACACGGGGAGAATGTGCAAACTCCACACAGACAGTCACCCGAGGCTGGATTCGAACCCGGGTCCCTGGCGCTGTGAGGCAACAGTGCTAACCACTATGCCACCATGAAAATTGGCGGTCTTAGTGATAGAAAGGGTAAGTGGTATGTGGTATGTGGTATGTGGTAGGAAGCTCAGTTAATGATCAAATGTGACACCAAGGTCAGCCTTAAATAGTTGCTGGGGAGAGAGATTGAATCATGGAAAGGGAACGGAGTTTGTGGCATGAACCGAAGACAATGGCTTCGGTCTTCCCGATATTTAATTGGAGGAAATTTCTACTCATCCAGTGCTGGATGTTGGACAAGCAGCCTGATAGTATAGACACAGTGGAGGGTTCGAGAGAGGTGGAGGAGAGGTAGAGCTGGGTATCATCAGCGTACGTGTGCACAACAGTACAACAGGAGTGGTAAATTTTAAAGTAAGAGATGCGTAACGTACAAAATAAATATTTTCCAGAGGCCTGGACTAACAAGTTCAAATCCCACAATGACAGCTTGAGAATTTTGAATTCATTTTAAAAACAAAAGCTGGTATCAGTAAAAGTGACCATGAAGTTTGAATCTGACCCCTTCTCAGAGGAAACAATATCTACCGGTGAGAGGGTAATGTTAAGTATCTCTCAAGAATGTCAAAACACCTGGAACACCTTGATAGAGATAACAGATCTTACAAAAAACAGCTAGAAGGCATGGTCTCTCATACGCAAACTTGGAGGTGATCCCAAGAAAGCTGCCCAACATCCAAATGTGTCTGCTAACCAAGTTGCACACCAGTTGCTCCTAAATGGAAAAATCAACAAGAAACAACCAAGAGCACAACTAGATAGGAAGAAGTACAGCGATGATCCTGGCTTCACTAGACCATTCACCATGGAAGAACTGGAAACTGGTACATCTAATCTAAAACACGGGAAAGCAATTGGTCTTGACAACATAGCAACGGAGCAGATAAAGCATTTTGGACAGCAAGCAAAGAAGTGGCTCCTATTAGATCCATGGTTCAGTGGATAAATAATTACACGGATGCTGTACATAAACAAACAACAGGTCTTTACTGGAGGAGGGTCATCTCTAGACTGGGGTACAGAGGTATGCGCACAGCTTATATACCGGTGTGGTTACTGCCGGTACTACAGTATACAGGAGCTGTAAAAAGTAGTTCTGACTTAAAGCACATACACTACAGCTCCTACAATTGTTCAACCACTGTCTGGCAACACACAAGCCACCGAATATCTGGCAGAAGGCACATGTAATAGCACTATTAAAGCCTGGAAAAGATCCCTCAGATCCTAAGAGTTTTCGGCCAATTTCACTGCTTTGCCACACCTATAAGCTGTTTGAACGCCTGATACTCAATAGGATAGCACCAACTGTAGATGAGAAGATCATTCCAGAGCAAGCAGGTTTCCGCCCCGGCAAATCAACAACAAGCCAACTGCTCAATCTCACACAACACATCGAAGATGGTTTTGAGCAAGGGATGGTAACAGGTGCTGTTTTTGTAGACCTGTCAGCAGCAGACGATACAGTGAACCATAGACGTCTCCTCTGCAAGATTCTAGAGATGACAAAAGACATTCACTTAACAGAGCTGTTAGAAAGCATGCTTCAGAATCGCCGGTTCTATGTTGAATTAGGTGGGAAGCGCAGCAGGTGGCGTATTCAGAAGAATGGTCTTCCTCAGGGAAGCGTGCTTGCACTGCTGCTGTACAACATCTACATGAATGACCAACATATAGACGGTGTCACACGCCGTTTTATATATGCTGATGACTTATGTGTCACTGCCCAAAGCACTGATTTTAACACCGTGGAGAAAACGCTTTCTGAGGCCTTGGAGGGACTAAAATCCTACGATGAAGAAAAACACCTTCGCGCAAACCCATCAAAGACGCAAGTTTGTGCATTCCACCTCAGAAATCGTGAAGCCAAACGCCAGTTGAAAGTAACCTGGTGTGGAGCAACACTGACGCATTGCGAGCACCCTATCTACTTAGGGGTCACCCTTGACCGATGCCTCACATTCAAGAACCACATCGAGAGGACAAAGGCAAAAGTGAGCGCATGAAACAACATCCTGAATAAGCTCACTAATATAAGATGGGGAGCAAGCCCGAAAACATTGCGAACCAGTGCACTTGCTCTTTGCTATTCCACTGCCGAATACGCCTGCCCTGCATGGGAAAGGTCTACTCATGCCAAGAAGATGGATGCCGTTCTGAATGCAAGCTGCCGATTTATCACAGGTTGCTTAAAACCAACAAACACCAACAGCCTATATATCCTGGCGGGTATCGCTCCCCCTGATATAAGAAGAACGGTAGCCAGCAAGAAAGAGCGACTCCGTCAAACATCAGATGAGAGGCACCCTCTGCATTGTCATACACCTACACCCAGCTGCCTAAAGTCAAGGAAGAGCTTCATGAACAGTGTTGTTCCATTACAATCAACCTCATCTGAAGCCCGCATCACCTTGTGGAAAGACCGGCTCGCCAGTCTTGAACAACCCCCAGCGATGGAAATTTTACCTGATGAAAGACTTCCCCCAGAAGCTAATTGCAACTGGGCAATCTGGAAGTGCCTTAACAGACTTAGTGTAATGATCAATAACATGTCATTCTATAGTGGACACTAGGTGGAGCCGTAGAGCTGTCATAGAGTCATAGAGTTTTACAGCACAGAAAGAGGCCCTTCGGCCCATCGTGTCCGCGGCGCCCATCCACCCCTGTCCAGTCTAATCCCATTTTCCGGCATTTGGTCCATAGCCTTGTATGCAATGGCATTTCAAGTGCTCATCCAAATGCTTCTTGAATGTTGTGAGGGTTCCTGCCTCTACCACCCTTTCAGGCAGTGAGTTCCAGATTCCAACCACCCTCTGGGTGAAAAAGTTCCTCCTCAAATCCCCTCTAAATCTCCTGCCCCTTACCCTGAATCTATGCCCCCTTGTTATTGACCCCCCTACTAAGGGGAAAAGTTCCTCTTTATCTACCCTATCTATGCCCCTCATCATTTTGTACACCTCAATCAGGTCCCCCCTCAGCCTTCTTTGCTCCAAGGAAAACAACCCCAGCCTGTTTAGTCTTTCTTCATAGCTGAGGCGCTCCATCCCAGGTAACATCCTGGTGAATCTTCTCTGCACCCTCTCCAAAGCAATCACATCCTTCCTATAGTGAGGCGACCAGAACTGCACACAGTACTCCAGCTGTGGCCTCACCAGCGTTTTGTACAGCTCCATCATAACCTCCCTGCTCTTATATTCTATGCCTCGGCTAATGAAGGCAAGTATCCCATATGCCTTTTTAACCACCTTATCTACCTGTTCCGCTGCCTTCAGAGATCTATGTACATGTACACCAAGGTCCCTCTGACCCTCTGTACTTCCTAGGGTCCTACCACTCATTGTGTATTCCCTTGCCTTATTTGTCCGTCCAAAATGCATCACCTCGCACTTTTCAGGGTTAAATTCCATTTGCCACTTTTCCGCCCATCTGACCAACCCGTTTATATCGTCCTGTAGCCTGAGGCTTTCCTCCTCGCAATTTACCACCCCACCAATTTTTGTGTCATCTGCGAACTTACTGATCATCCCTTTTACATTCTCATCCAAATCATTTATGTAGATCACAAACAACAAGGGACCCAGCACCGATCCCTGAGGTACCCCACTGGACACAGGCTTCCAGTCACAAAAGCATCCTTCGACCATCACCCTCTGCCTCCTGCCACTCAGCCAGTTTAGGATCCAACGCACCAAGGCACCCTGGGTCCCATGGGCTCTTACCTTCTTGACCAGTCTCCTATGCGGGACTTTGTCAAAAGCTTTACTGAAGTCCATGTAAACCACATCCACAGCATTTCCCTCATCCACCTCCCTAGTCACCCCCTCGAAAAATTCAATCAGATTTGTCAGACATGATTTACCCTTGACAAAGCCATGCTGACTATCCCCGATTAATCCTTGCCTCTCCAAGTGGAGACTAATTTTGTCCCTCAGAATTTTTTCCAATAATTTCCCTACCACAGATGTTAGGCTCACTGGACTGTAATTCCCTGGTTTATCCCTGCTACCCTTCTTGTATAATGGTACTACATTAGCTGTTCTCCAGTCCTCTGGTACATCCCCTGTGGCCAGAGAGGTTCTGAAAATTTGTGTCAGAGCCCCTGCAATCTCCTCCTTTGCCTCCCACAGCAGCCTGGGATACATCTCGTCCGGGCCTGGGGATTTATCCACTTTTTGGCCTGCTAAAACCGCTAGCACCTCCTCCCTCTCGATGCTAATATGTTCAAGTATGTCACAGTCCCCTTGCCCGATTTCTATGTCTGCATCGTCTCTCTCCATAGTGAACACAGATGCAAAAAATTCATTTAAAACCCCGCCTACATCATCTGGCTCTACACACAGATTGCCACTTTGGTCCCTAATGGGCCCTACCCTTTCCCTGGTTATCCTCTTGCCCTTAATATACTTATAAAACATCTTAGGATTTTCCTTTATTTTGCTCGCCAGTGTTATTTCATGGCCCCTCCTCGCCCTCCTAATTTCTTTTTTAATTATGCCCCTGCACTTTTTATACTCCTCTCGGGCTTCTTCCGTCTTTAGTCTTTTGTAACTGCCAAAAGCCCCCCTTTTATTTCTAATGCATTTTTGTATATCCCTTGTCATCCAAGGTTCCCTTTGCTTGTTGGTCCCACCCTTGACCTTTACAGGAACATGTTGGGGTTGTACTCTCTCTATTTCCCTTCTGAAAGCCTCCCACTGTCTTGATGTGGATTTTCCTATAAGTAGCTGCTCCCAGTCCACTTTGGCCAGATCCTGCCTTATCATATTAAAATCGGCCTTCCCCCAATTTCGAACCCTTATTTCCGGGCCGTCTTTGTCTTTTTCCATGACCACCTTAAATCTCACCGAATTATGGTCACTATCGCCAAAATGCTCTCCGACTGACACTTCCACCATTTGCCCGGCTACATTCCCCAGAATTAGGTCCAGTATCGCCCCCTCTCTTGTAGAACTTTCTACATGTTGGCTCAAAAAGCTCTCCTGGATGCACTTTAAGAATTCTGCACCCTCTAAGCCTTTCACACTCTGACTATCCCAATTTATATTGGGGAAGTTGAAATCCCCCACTATTATTACCCTATTATTTTCGCACTTTTCTGAGATTTGCCTACATATCTGTTCCTCTATCTCCCCCTGACTGTTTGGGGGCCTATAGTACACTCCCAGCAAAGTGCTTGCCCCCTTTTTGTTTTTAAGTTCTACCCATATGGCCTCATTAGAGGAACCCGCTAATATATCATCCCTCCTTACAGCAGTAATTGACTCCTTAATTAATATTGCTACACCCCCTCCCCTTTTACACCCCCCTCTGTCTTGCCTGAAGATTCTATACCCCGGAATATTGAGCTGCCAGTCCTGACCCTCCCTCAACCACGTCTCCGTGATAGCAACAATATCGTACTCCCATGTGTTCAACAACAACTTCAGTTCGTCCACCTTATTTGCAAGACTCCTTGCATTAAAATAAATGCCTTCCAGCCCTGCCATATTCCCTTTTGCCTTCGCATATTTGCTCTGCCTTGTTTTTTTCTCTGTATTTGGCTGTAAATCACCCCCTGCTATAGCTCCACTCTGTACACCATCCCCCTGCCAAGTTAGTTTAAACCCCCCCCAGCAGTGCTAGCAAACCTCCCCGCAAGGATATTGGTTCCCCTCTGGTTCAGGTGTAAACCGTCCGACTTGTACAAGTCCCACCTTTCCCAGAAGCAGACCCAGTGATCCAGGAAACTAAAGCCCTCCCTCCTGCACCATCCCTTTAGCCACGCATTCATCTGTTCTATCTTCCCATTCCTATACTCACTAGCACATGGCACCGGGAGTAATCCAGAGATTACAACCTTTGAGGTCCTGCACTTTAATCCTTCACCTAGCTCCCTAAATTCTTGCTGCAGGACGTCATCCCTCTTTTTACCTATGTCGTTGGTACCAATGTGGACCACGACCTCTGGCTGTTCACCCTCCCCCTCCAGAATGCCCTGCAGCCGCTCAGTGATATCCTTGACCCTGGCACCAGGGAGGCAACAAACCATCCTGGATTCACGTCTACGGCCACAGAAACGCCTGTCTGTTCCCCTTACTATAGAATCCCCTACCACTATTGCTCTCCCACTCTTTTTCCCCCCTTCCTGGGCAGCAGGAGCACCCCCAGTGCCAGGAAGTTGGCTGCTGCTGCCTTCATGGTGAGTCATCCCCCTCAACAGTATCCAAAGCGGCATACCTGTTTGAGAGGGGAATGGTCACAGGGGTCTCCTGCACTACCTGCCTGCTTCTATTGCTCCTCCTGGTGGTCACCCATTTCCTATCTTCCTGTGCAGCCCTTCCCTGCGGTGTGACCAACTCACTAAACGTGTTATCCACGAACCTCTCAGCATCGTGAATGCTCAACAACCCATCCACCCGCAGCTCCAGCACCTCAATGCGGTTTGCTAGTAGCTGCAGATGGATGCATCTCTGGCACACGTGGTCATCAGGGGCACCGGCAGTGTCCCTGAATTCCCACATAGAGCAAGAGGAGCATATCACGGGGCTGGGCTCACCCGGCATGACCTTCCCTTTACTTAATTTAAATTAATTTACTATCACCAATTAAAGATATCACTAAGGCGCTTGTATAGTCTACCAACAGTCCCTGCTACACCAGAAAAGACCCTAGTAACTATAAACTACAGAGTTTAAGTTTAAAAAAGAGAAATACTCACCAACCAATCACTTACCTGCTCCCTGGTGATGTCACACTCTGATTACTTTTTACCTCTCTCCTCTGCTGTTGATTTGGTCCCGCCTCTGCTGAACCCGCCGGTTTTAAGTGCCGCCGGTCGCGCTGCTGCTCTCCCACAGGTCCAAGCTCTCTGACCTCGCCTCTGCTGAACCCGCCGGTTTTAAGTGCCGCCGGTCGTGCTGCTGCTCTCCCACAGGTCCAAGCTCTCTGACCTCGCCTCTGCTGAACCCGCCGGTTTTAAGTGCCGCCGGTCGCGCTGCTGCTCTCCCACAGGTCCAAGCTCTCTGACCTCGCCTCTGCTGAACCCGCCGGTTTTAAGTGCCGCCGGTCGCGCTGCTGCTCTCCCACAGGTCCAAGCTCTCTGACCTCGCCTCTGCTGAACCTGCCGGTTTTAAGTTCCGCCGGTCGCGCTGCTGCTCTCCCACAGGTCCAAGCTCTCTGACCTCGCCTCTGCTGAACCCGCCGGTTTTAAGTGCCGCCGGTCGCGCTGCTGCTCTCCCACAGGTCCAAGCTCTCTGACCTGTATATTGCTGTATATTGCTGTATGTCTATATATATATAAGATTACACTACCCACGATGCACTAGGCTACCCACAAGGCAGCAGTCAAGATGGAGGCCTCTACAGATACTGTACCTAGTCCACATGTGCTCAATAAAGTGTCTAGCAAAAGCTAGCTGTTCTTAATAAAAATTACTAGTTATTAATGAACATAACATGGTACCAGGATTGGTAAGATCTGCTGAATATTGTGCAACGCGACATGGAGAATTTGAAGCCACCAGAGCATTTGAAACTCACAGGAAATGTCGACTACAATTGGCAGACTTTTAAACAACAATTCGAACTCTACATTGCTGCCATCGGATTCGGTACGAAGCCAGCCGCAAGGAAAATAGCGTTGCTGCTTACGGTTGCAGGCCCACAGGCGATAGAGGTATTTAATCCAGAGGAGAACAGAGAAAAATCAGAAGATGTGCTAAAGAAATTTGATACACATTGTTCTCCCAAAAAGGATGAGACCTATGAAAGGTACGTGTTCTGTTCTCAGACACAGCAGCAAAATGAGACTTTTGATAGCTTTGTGACTGATCTGAAACGGAAAGCACAGACATGTAATTTCTCTGAGCTGAAAGCATCCATGATTCATGACCAGATTGTGTTTGGTATTCAGGATAAAAAGGTTAGGGAATGTCTGTTGAGAGAAACCGAACTGACATTGGAAAAAGCTGTGAAAAGATGCCAAGCCAGCGAGCTAGCTCAAAAGCATGCGAAGACTTTCAGTGAAATCAATAATGATGCGATTGTAGTAAGTGCTGCTGTCGGTGCTGTGTCCTACAAGGGGAAGAAACATGGGCAGAACAGAAATGAAAAGCAATCGGAGGAAGGAATTTTTAATTGTAAACGCTGTGGTTACAAACACCAGTTAAAACAATGCCCAGCGTTTGGAAAAATGTGCACAAAATGTCATGGAAAGAATCACTTTGCCAAACAATGCTTTTCAAAAGTAAAAACAAAGAAAGGGCAACAAGTCCGAGTTAATGTGATTGAGGACACTGATTTAAGTGAGACATGTTTTGTAGGAATGGTGTCATGTGACAATATCAAAAAGGATACAGAAAAAGTGCAGCCCTCAGGAATTAACAATGCTGAACATAAAGTTAATGCAGTAAAAGAGGACAAATGGATGATTCCACTGCAGGTAAATGGAGCATTAGTTACATTGAAACTAGACACTGGGGCAAAAGCAAACTTAATCAGTATGAGTGACATTAAAAACAAGAAAGAAAAGCCCAAAATACAGAAAAAGCCAGTACTATTTAAGAGCTATAATGGACAGAAAATAGATAGCTTAGGTGTATGCAGACTTAAAGTGACAGTCAAAGACAAAGTGCATCATCTCATGTTTTCTGTTGTGGCTGAAGGACTTGATTCACTACTGGGTGACAAAGCTTGTGAGGACTTAGAACTGGTCAAGAGAGTCTACCGTATAAACTGTGCCATAAGCAGACCAGATGACTCGGTGGATTCTGTAGTGAATAATTTCCAGGATGTGTTCAAAGGATTTGGAGTTCTACCATTCACTTACAAGATCCAGCTAAAGGAGGATGCTCAGCCAGTGGTACATGCTCCACGAAGAGTTCCAGCACCCCTGCGTGACCGGCTCAAGAATGAACTGGACAGAATGACCACACTAGGAGTCATCAGGAAAGTCAAAGAGCCAACAGACTGGGTTAACTCCATGGTATGTGTAAAGAAAAAGAACAATGATCTAAGAATATGCATGGATCCAAAGGACTTAAATGCAAACATAAAACGTGAACACTACCAGATTCCCAAGCGAGAAGAAATCACCAGTGAAATGTCAGGTGCCAGATACTTTACAAAGCTCGATGCCTCACAAGGATTTTGGCAACTAAAACTGGAAGAAGAGAGCACCAAATGCTGTACCTTCAACACACCATTTGGCAGGTATTGTTTCCTCAGAATGCCTTTCAGGATAATATCTGCATCTGAAATCTTTCATAGAGCGAAATTGAAGGTCTGGAAGGAGTCTGGGTCTATGTTGATGACATTATCATCTGGGGCTCCACACTAAAAACACAAGAGACTATACAAGAGCAGATCGATGACAATGCCACAACTGCTTCTTGTCAATCACCACCAGAACACTCTCATGAAGACACATCAGACTTACCCGTGTTGAGAAGATCCACACATGAAGTAAAAAAGCCCGATAGAATTAATCTTTGAGTATAATGTAAAGCTTTGAAAATGTGTTGACTGTTGTGAAAATGTTTGTGTTTATAGAGCACTAACAAAAGTGTTACTGATATCATCTTTATTGTTTTTCTTGAAAGTTGATTGATATTGATTTTGCTTAACCTCAAAGAAAGGGGGATGTAATGATCAATAACATGTCATTCTATAGTGGACACTAGGTGGAGCCGTAGAGCTGTGTAGAGCTGTATATTGCTGTATGTCTATATATATATAAGACTATACTACCCACGATGCACTAGGCTATCCACAAGGCAGCAGTCAAGATGGAGGCCTCTACAGATGCTGTACCTAGTCCACATGTGCTCAATAAAGTGTCTAGCAAAAGCTAGCTGTTCTTAATAAAAATTACTAGTTATTAATGAACATAACATGGTACCAGGATTGGTAAGATCTGCTGAATATTGTGCAATGCAACATGGAGAATTTGAAGCCACCAGAGCGTTTGAAACTCACAGGAAATGTCGACTACAATTGGCAGACTTTTAAACAACAATTCGAACTCTACATTGCTGCCATCGGATTCGGTACGAAGCCTGCCACAAGGAAAATAGCGTTGCTGCTTACGGTTGCAGGCCCACAGGCGATAGAGGTATTTAATACATTTGTATTTAATCCAGAGGAGAACAGAGAAAAATTAGAAGATGTGCTAAAGAAATTTGATACACATTGTTCTCCCAAAAAGGATGAGACCTATGAAAGGTACGTGTTCTGTTCTCGGACACAGCAGCAAAATGAGACTTTTGATAGCTTTGTGACTGATCTGAAACGGAAAGCACAGACATGTAATTTCTCTGAGCTGAAAGCATCCATGATTCATGACCAGATTGTGTTTGGTATTCAGGATAAAAAGGTCAGGGAATGTCTGTTGAGAGAAACCGAACTGACATTGGAAAAAGCTGTGAAAAGATGCCAAGCCAGCGAGCTAGCTCAAAAGCATGCGAAGACTTTCAGTGAAATCAATAATGATGCGATTGTAGTAAGTGCTGCTGTCGGTGCTGTGTCCTACAAGGGGAAGAAACATGGGCAGAACAGAAATGAAAAGCAATCGGAGGAAGGAATTTTTAATTGTAAACGCTGTGGTTACAAACACCAGTTAAAACAATGCCCAGCGTTTGGAAAAATGTGCACAAAATGTCATGGAAAGAATCACTTTGCCAAACAATGCTTTTCAAAAGTAAAAACAAAGAAAGGGCAACAAGTCCGAGTTAATGTGATTGAGGACACTGATTTAAGTGAGACATGTTTTGTAGGAATGGTGTCATGTGACAATATCAAAAAGGATACAGAAAAAGTGCAGCCCTCAGGAATTAACAATGCTGAAAATAAAGTTAATGCAGTAAAAGAGGACAAATGGATGATCCCACTGCAGGTAAATGGAGCATTAATTACATTGAAACTAGACACTGGGGCAAAAGCAAACTTAATCAGTATGAGTGACATTCAAAACAAGAAAGAAAAGCCCAAAATACAGAAAAAGTCAGTACTATTTAAGAGCTATAATGGACAGAAAATAGATAGCTTAGGTGTATGCAGACTTAAAGTGACAGTCAAAGACAAAGTGCATCATCTCATGTTTTCTGTTGTGGCTGAAGGACTTGATTCACTACTGGGTGACAAAGCTTGTGAGGACTTAGAACTGGTCAAGAGAGTCTACCGTATAAACTGTGCCATAAGCAGACCAGATGACTCAGTGGATTCTGTAGTGAATAATTTCCAGGATGTGTTCAAAGGATTTGGAGTTCTACCATTCACTTACAAGATCCAGCTAAAGGAGGATGCTCAGCCAGTGGTACATGCTCCACGAAGAGTTCCAGCACCCCTGCGTGACCGGCTCAAGAATGAACTGGACAGAATGACCACACTAGGAGTCATCAGGAAAGTCGAAGAGCCAACAGACTGGGTTAACTCCATGGTATGTGTAAAGAAAAAGAACAATGATCTAAGAATATGCATGGATCCAAAGGACTTAAATGCAAACATTAAAATGTGAACACTATCAGATTCCCAAGCAAGAAGAAATCACCAGTGAAATGTCAGGTGCCAGATACTTTACAAAGCTCGATGCCTCACAAGGATTTTGGCAACTAAAACTGGATGAAGAGAGCACCAAATGCTGTACCTTCAACACACCATTTGGCAGGTATTGTTTCCTCAGAATGCCTTTCAGGATAATATCTGCATCTGAAATCTTTCATAGAGCAAAATTGAAGGTCTGGAAGGAGTCTGGGTCTATGTTGATGACATTATCATCTGGGGCTCCACACTAAAAACACAAGAGACTATACAAGAGCAGATCGATGACAATGCCGCAACTGCTTCTTGTCAATCACCACCAGAACACTCTCATGAAGACACATCAGACTTACCCGTGTTGAGAAGATCCACACATGAAGTAAAAAAGCCCGATAGACTTAATCTTTGAGTATAATGTAAAGCTTTGAAAATGTGTTGACTGTTGTGAAAATGTTTATGTTTATAGAGCACTAACAAAAGTGTTACTGATATCATCTTTATTGTTTTTCTTGAAAGTTGATTGATATTGATTTTGCTTAACCTCAAAGAAAGGGGGGAAGTAATGATCAATAACATGTCATTCTATAGTGGACACTAGGTGGAGCCATAGAGCTGTGTAGAGCTGTATATTGCTGTATGTCTATATATATATAAGACTATACTACCCACGATGCACTAGGCTACCCACAAGGCAGCAGACAAGATGGAGGCCTCTATAGATACTGTACCTAGTCCACATGTGCTCAATAAAGTGTCTAGCAAAAGCTAGCTGTTCTTAATAAAAATGACTAGTTATTAATGAACATAACATCGAGCTAGCTCGGCATATTTTCACAGCAATTTCCAATGTTAGTTCGGTTTCTCTCAACAGACGTTCCCTGACTTTTTTATCATGAATACCAAGCACAATCTGGTCACGAATCATGGATGCTTTCATCTCAGAGAAATTACATGTCTGTGCTTTCAGTTTCAGATCAGTTATAAAGCTATCAAAAGTCTCATTTTGCTGCTGTGTCCGAGAACAGAAGATGTACCTCTCATAGGTTTCATTCCTTAACAGACTTAGGACCGGTGTAGGTTGCTCAAAGGTGTCACTAAGCAAATGGGGATATTCAACCAGCCCGACAGCTTGTGAATGTGGAACTGAGGCACAGACTATGCATCATCTCCTGCAATGCCCATCGTTAGAGGAACCCTGCACTGTTGCAGATCTTGCCGAATCCAACAACAAGGCGCAAAAATGTGTCCAGTTCTGGCTGGGCTATGTATAGACTCTCCGTGGACACGATAAGAAGAAGAAGAAGACCATGAAGCTGTCAGATTGTCATAAAAACCCAACGGCAAAATACTTCAGGAAGACATAGCAGGTTAGCAAAAGGGGCAAAAAGGTGACGGATGCAATTTAATGTGGATAGGTGAGATGTAAATCATTTTGGGGGTAAAAGCAAGGAATGGGAGGATATACTTAATAGAAAGACACTGAAGGGTATGGATGAACAGCAAGATGTAGAGGATCAAATAGACAGGCTCTGAAAATTAAAAGGTGCTTTGCTGGACTCCCTCCATAACTCCAGCAGATCTCTGTTGTTTCTGGGATTTTGTTGGTGAGCTTTGTAAGGGCTTGAAGCTTACACTGTCACTGATGCCTGTAGGCAAACATGACAGCCAATTTGTACATAACAAGGTTCCACAAACAGCAAATGAATGAATATCCAGTAAGTGTTGCTGGCATTGGTTGGGGGAAAGAACGTTGGGAAGACCACCCAGGGAACTCACTGATCTTCTTTAAATAGTGCACAGGGTTTTTTTTTATATATCCATCTGAGCAGACAGTGAGACCTTGCTTATACATCTCGTATGCAAAAAGTGGCATCTCTGATAATCTTCCACAGCACGACACTGAAATATCAGCCTTTAGTATTTGCTCCAGTAGGCAATGGAGCTTGAAGCCACGGCCTTCTGATTCAGGCAGGAGGCTACCAACCGAGTGAAGCTGACACTTTTTACTATTGTGGTATATCTCAGAATATTTAATCAAGAAATTCCATTGTCCCATTGCAATTATGATTTATGCTAGTGTGTCCCCTTTGAAAAATCTCCGTTTTATTAATTACGTTGGGCTTCTTTACAAACGACTTGCGTATGAATACAATTATTATTTAATGATGCCATCTGTACATTAAGCATTTTCATATTTGATGTATTTAAAATATTACTGTTTTGTTTCTCATTATTAACAAGATAATCCTCTAAAACAACAAAGATGGTCAAAACTGAAAAATATGAATACTATAAAATATCACGGCTATCAAGTTATGCTTCAAAACAATGGCAATATAAACACATCGGCCTAGAAATTCAGTTCGGACGCTATTGCGGCGCTAAGGTCGGGCGCTCGGCAAATTTAGCGGCCGCCGGAAAGTGCAGGCGAGCTCGCCGAAATTCAGTAGATTTGGCCAACTTTTTGGCCGAGCGCTGCAAAAGGCGTTGGAACCCTGTGTTCAGGCGCTAATCCGGCGATGCAGCCTGATAACGCCGATTCCGGGCGCAGCGCAGGTGCGATCATGTGGTGAGTGTCAGCAGACACCCTGACGCCGGCCAGCTCTTAAAGGGGGAAGGGTCAACTTTGACTGCAGCCACGCCCTGCATGCTGTAGCCCTGCAACTAGGCCTCAGGACTGGTTGTGTACCAAATCAACGCCTGGAGGTCATGGAGAGGGCCCGTGAAAGAGCCCAGCGGTTCTCTGAGCATGCGCTGGGTGTGCTCCTTCATGGGGTACGCAAGAGAAGACGGGTCGTGTGCCCGGCTAGTGGCAGGAAGGCTCCCAGGAGCCAGTTCAGGGAGGCGTGGACCAAAATTGCCCGGAGGGTCTCCTCCAACTCCGATGTTCCCAGGAGTGCGGACCAGTGCCGCAAGAAATACAATGACCTATGTCGGCTGGTCAAGGTGAGTACCCTTTCCAGTGTCCCCCTCATCCTTGCATGTGCACCTCCCATTAGGGCCAAAGGGACATCCAAGGTCTAATGCCCAGCCCTGCTGCCGCTGCAATGGCACTTGCATGTTAATCAATAGCTCTTTCTGCACTTATCACACTGTGCAAGCTATTCCACCATGGGAGGCCTCACACACAGCAACAGGGCACCACACTGTGCAAGCTATTCCACCATGGGAGGCCTCACACACAGCAACAGGGCACCACACTGTGCAAGCTATTCCACCATGGGAGGCCTCACACACAGCAACAGGGCACCACACTGTGCAAGCTATTCCACCATGGGAGGCCTCACACACAACAACGGGGCACCACACTGTACTTAGACGCCCTCCTTTCTCTTGCAGGCCAAGCTGGCGAGGAACGCCAGGAGCCTGCGTGTCACTGGTGGAGGCCCTCGCGATTACCAGGAGCTAACGGTTCTGGAAGAGAGGGTGGCCCGACTGCTGCGTCACCCGGTGATTGGGCCTGTGGCGCTCGGCGACGCCGACCCTATACTGGAACCCACTGGTAAGGACAGGACCGGGTGCACCTCTCTCCTTGCCCTCGCGCATCAGATCTACATCCTTCCCCACTGGCCGAAAAATGCGCATAATGCACCAGTGCGGCCTCCCTCGCTGTCGGCCTGTCCTCACTCTAAAGCTACACTTGTGCCTTCCTGCTTTCAGCTGGTGAGGAGGAGGTGCTCCCTGAAGCCCAGACAGCCAGGCCCTCGGAGGAGGAGGACGTCGAGGAGCAGCAGGAAGGCGCCACCTCGGGGGAACCCTCCTCCGCTCCAGGAGATGGCAATGAAGGGGAGACGTCTGGCGTGCCGGAGAGCCAGGGGGAGGCGGGGGAGGGGAGCCCCGAACCTGGTCCCAGTGGCATGGACGCACGCGGCAAGGCTCCGGCGGCACACCAGCCTTCTGCCCAGAGGGGGGAGGCGGTGGAGGGGAGGGCAGAACCTGGTCCCAGTGGCGTGGCCGCATGCGGCAAGGCTCCGGCGGCACGCCAGCCTTCTGGCCAGAGGGTGGAGGCGCCCTCCAGTCCGGACTCGGACGTCGCCCAGGAGGTGCGCCTCCTGGACGAGATGTCGGCGGCGTCGGAGCGGCGGCACGTCGAAATCATGGAGGTGGTGGCACAGATGCCTCATGCCATCGAAAGCCTCGCACAAAGTGTGGTGGCTTTCGGCCAATCCCAGGCCAGGGACCTAGAGCAATTCGCAGCAGCGCACGCCAGGGGGGTGGAGCTCCTTGTGGCAGCGCATGAGAGGGGGGTGCAACAACTCGAGGCAGCGCAGCACGCCAGTCGCCAGCTGAGAGGTGCTGTGCAGACAATGGCACTGCAGATGCGGGCACATGCCGGCGCAGTTGGGGCACTGACTTCTGCCACCCTCGCACTGGCGCGGAGGCGTCGCCAGGCCAGCCGCCGCCCTGCTGCCGCACACCGGTCTGGCGACCAACAGTTTGGCGCGCTTGCTCCCCGGCCAGGCCGCCCGAGTGCACGTGTGTCTGGCGACCAGCGCGCGCCTGGCATCACCCACCTTGTCCCCATTGGTGCAGGCGAGCCTGCCACTCCCCCAGCCAGGGTGCAAGGAGCTGCTGCAGGCAGTGAAGAGGGCCACCCACAGCTGCAGCAGCCACCAGCCGGCCCCTCCCGGGCCCGCCCTCGTGTAGGCCGACCCCCAAGGGCATCTGGCGAGACGCCTTGTCGCCCTGAAGATCCTTCCCCCAGCCTCGCCACAGCCTCACGGCCCAGCTTGAGGCGCAGCAGCAGGACGGGCCGGGGCAAAAGACGGCTGTCGACAGACTCGCCCTCTCGCCACACCGAATAGAGTGTGTTGAGCGAGGGTTTGGGTGATGCGGGGGCTTCTGTTCTGGGGGGCATTATGTGGTTTGGTTTTATGGGGGTGTTTGTGTTGTGGGGGGGGCTTGTTTTTGTTAGGCCAGTGAGGAAGGCCATTTGGATGGTGATGTTTTGTTAGTCCTCCCCAGGTTTTGGGAGTGACAGAAGTTTGTGACTGTTTTTTGGGGGTCTTCTCTGTTTTGCTCTTCCATGTGGGAAGGGCCCTGAGTTTTTGAAATAAAGATGTTTATTTATTCACCATGTGCAGGTGTCATGTTTCAAGTGGTTGTTGGGTTAACCGGCTGAGGGCTTGCGGAGCGGCTGCCTTCAGCTGCGTTCAGTGGCCCAGGCCATTCCCTGACAGGGGGCCTAGAAGTGTCGAGCAATAAGCCCCCGGCGGACGGCCCTTGGACCTTGTCGCTCCCTCCTGGCCTGGTGCTCCTCCTCCTCAGGGTCCTCCTGCTCGTCCTCCTGAGGTGGTGGGGCAATGTCAGGTGGCAGTGCCTGAGTCCTGCGGATAGCCAGGTTGTGGAGCATGCAGCACACCACGACGAACTGGGAGACTCTATCCGGCGAATACTGAAGAGACCCGCCCGAACGATCCAGGCAACGGAACCGTTGCTTGAGGACGCCTATCGTTTGCTCTATTAGGTTCCTTGTGGCTTGATGGCTTTCGTTGTATGCCAGCTCCGCTGGGGTCCTGGGCGCGCGGAGCGGGGTCATGAGCCATCTGCACAAAGGGTAGCCCTTGTCCCCGATAAGCCATCCCCTTGGTGGAGGCTGTGCCTGGAACATGTCAGCCACAGTTGTCTGGCGCAGGATAAAGGCATCGTGGCTGCTTCCTGGGAAGCGGGCATTGACAGCTAGGATGCGCTGCCTGTGGTCACACACCAGCTGCACATTTAGGGAATGGTAGCCCTTCCGGTTGCGGTATTGCTCGGCATTGTGGATAGGTGCCCGCATAGCCACATGCGTGCAGTCAATGGCGCCCTGCACCATGGGGAAGCCCGCGATCCTGGCAAATCCGACTGCACGCTGCTCCTGCTTGTGTTGGGTCATGGGGAAGGAGATGAATTGGTGCCTCCTCGCGAAAAGTGCTTCGGTGACCTGTCGGATGCAGCGATGCGTGGCGAACTGGGAGATGTTCGCAATGTCCCCAGCAGCGGCTTGGAAGGAGCCGCTTGCATAAAAGCTGAGAGCCACCGTGACCTTCACTTCCACCGAGAGAGACGCCCTGGACATGAGCTGTGGCTGCAAATCTGCATGAAGCAGCTGGCAGATCTCTCCAACCACCTCCCTTCTGAAGCGCAGCCTCTTAACATAATGCGCCGCAGTCATGGTGAGATATGAGACCTGCTCCCGGTATTGCCTGACTGGGTAAGGCCTACGTTGGCGACGCCTAATGGCCCCTCTGCGTCTAGGCATGCCTGGCCCTCTCTCAAAGCGTCTGCGAGCCCTTCGCACAAAATGTAGCAACTGAGGGTTGGCCCCCCATGCAGCCCCCATTACAAAGTTCCAAACAGCAAAATCACAAGGATGCAAATGTCAAAGCACTGGCTAGAAGCCAAAAATACCTCTCCTACGGTGTCCGAAATCAGTAATCTCTGTGCCTTGCTCTCTGTGCAGAAATCCAAACTAGTCAAGTCATTGCAGCGAAATGGCTGGCTTTTATGGGTGAGTGGATGTGCCCTTTAATTAGCGCTCCCCGAATCCCACAGGGCCTCTGTTGAGTTCCATTTCACAGTTCTTAGCAGCGCCACGCCCACATCGGCCGGGCGCCACTGAATTTCCGGTTTGGGGCGCACAAACGGCGTTGCACGACGGAATGACGTCATAAGATGCGCGCGCAGCTGAGCGGGCGCTAACACTTTGCGCCGGCGCTAAAGCCCAGCTGAATTTCGGCGTAGGCGCAGATCCGGCGGTGCCTGGGCGCTAAGTGGATAGCGCCGGAAATCTGGCGCTAACGGCTGGCGCAAACAGCTGAATTTCTAGGCCATCATATCTTATGGACGATGGGGAAAGAGATAGAATTAAAATTACAGTATGACACATGAAAGCTGATATAATGCAATATAATATAATTTTGCTGCAACTACTAGCCTAAGAATATTGCTGAGGTGCATGCATGACACCACAGAAAATCAAATTAGACGTATTCAGAATCCTCTGCTGTACGCTTGCAATATAAGTCTGATGTGGGATTGGTACCGTACATGATGGGAGGTTGCCTCAGGCTACCTGCCTCTCCAGAATGGACTTTGGTAATATTGAACAGATTACTTGGACACAGATATTCATTTTGATTGCTTTACCTCCAAATGGAATTCCCGTCACCAAGAGCAGAATGAGTTAATGCTTTGGATACTCAGAGCCTGGAGCACAAAGCTGATCAGACAGATCTGACTTGTACAAATGTAAATTAGCCACATTTAACAAATATGTAAAGAAGCAGCAAGCGGAGTTAATAAAATTGGCTTTGTCTAAATTTTGAAACAGGGAGGAAATTGCACTAACAATAAGGTTAGCTTGCATCCTTGCTTTCTTATTTACTCACACTTACCTTTCCAGGCTACAGCAAATCAGGAGCAAATGATAAACTTTTATCTTTTGTAGCCACTTAAATCAGAAGACTGAAAGTGTAAAATTTGCTTTTATACAACAAACAGTAACTATTAAAGATAAAAATACTCCGCGTTGAACCTAATCTCATTATAAGTCATTTGGCAGTGAAAGGATTCGCAAATTTCATGTCTCCCCTGAAGATTTACTTCTGGCTTATTGGAGAAACCCTGGCTGGACTGAGTTTAAAATCCAGGGCTCCAGGGCCCAACAAGATGGCTACAGTCAACCTCATGGCCAAGGCCTGCAAAGTTCAGGTTTGGACTGACAAAGAAGGAATGTTCCAGAAATTAGAAGGCAGACAGGCCTTCTGCATTTATGTATGAGAAGCAAACAGTGGCATTCGGGCCCCTGATTAAAACCCATCCAGGCCGTGTGCACAGATAATCAACGGGTAATAGCTGCATTCAAACCTTCGTTAGCTGACTTCAACACTGTTCGGAAATGATCAACGGGGCATTAAAACTGGAATGGCCCCATCACAAGACCAGTTACACAAAGGAAAACACTTATGGGACGTTTAAAAACCGATTAACCAGCCATCCAGGTCGATGGGCCCAGATCGGTTTCCTTTGTATCATCTTCAACACGTTCAGGTCAGACAAAGAAACAAGCTGATCTGGCGAGTGATAAGGGCTCCCAAAAAGGGGTATAAGTAGTCCCTCGGGAAGCCATCTCTCTCTCTCTCTCGCCTGGACTCCGGTGCCCTGCCTTACCATCAAGAAGATCGATGACGAAGAGCCCGTCCAAGGGAAGCAGGATACCCGCAGTTGCATTTTAAATCACTGGGGTATCTCTGCTCTGGGCGGTGAAAACCCTAAAGACATCGGCAGGCAACAGGGCACGGAGCAGGCGTTCTAACATCCGAGACTGGTGAGCATAAACTTTCTGGCCCATCGCAAGACAACTTAGATAGGTGTAAAGGGTGGGAGTTAAGGGGAATGCTAAAATTGTCATTTTAGTCATTTTCCCTCGATGTGTCCGTTTCTCCTCCCCCGCTAAGTGTAATTGTGTTACATACATAGTGATTTTCTCTGTATAGTGTTTTATTTTCTCTATTTTAATAAACATTGGTTTTCTTTGCACCAAACCACTGGTCTCGTTTTGTTTATATCGCTGCTCGTAATAAGTCCGGTGGTCAGAACCAGAGGGGAAGCGATTTGAACCGCACGGGGCTGGAGCAGCTCAGATAGCCTGACTGGCCTGACACAAACCCCAAACCGAAACCCCCTACAGCAGCTATTAATGTTAGAATAGAATCATTGTATTGAGAATGGATTTAATATGGTTCCTGTTCTGCTAAGGCCAGGTGAATATTTCTTGGGGTGTGTATGGGGGGGGGAAGAGCGGGGGTGGGGTGGAGATGTGGGATGTTTGTCTGGAGGACAATAGGCCAGGGTTACGTGGAGATGTGAGCATGGATTTATGTTCTGGATTTTGCATAATTATAGTCTCATAGTATCATAGAAACTTACAGCGCAGAAGGAGGCCATTCATCCCGTCTTGCCTATGCCGGCTCTTTGAAAGAGCAGTCGTGCTCAGTCCCACATCCCCGCTTCTTGTCCGTAACCCTGTAAGTTCCTCATCCTCCAGTACCGTCCAACTCCTTTTTGGCCCAGAAATTCGGGTCGGAGGCTTCCCACGGTTGCAAGCCTCCGACCTGCACTTACCTAGCGTGCCGGCCGTTGTGCTGTGGGCCCGCATGGGGTTCCGATCCTGGGCCTCCTCCAACTGCCGACGCGCAGTGCTTGTGTATCCCAGGGGCACAGTTAGTTCAAAGTGTCCCCTGAGATCACGTGGGCCATGGAGAGCCAATGGTAGCAGGGAATCTGTATTCGTAGATTTCACAGGAAGACCTGTCAAATCTATGAATACAATTCAGCCCCAACGCATTACTAAAACTTCAAATAATTTTTTTTTTAAATCACACTATTTAAATAACTATAAATTACATAAAATAACTATTTTAAACAATCATTTAAATTTTTGAAAAAATTAATTACAGTTTCTAACAGGGCTAAAAATAAACTTACCTTTCTTTAAAGTATTTAAAAATAATAAACCTGTGGAAAAAATGTTTTAATTTAACTTAATTCACCACTTACCTTGTTAAAAGCAGGCCTTGCGACTGCTTTTTAGAAGCATAGTTCCTGGAGACTTACCCTTCCGGAGAAACCTGCAAATAAACCGGAAGTTCCAGACGTACGCGCTGCCTCTCCGGCGCACACGTTCGACCCATGAACCCCTTCCTTTAAGGGAACGGAAGTTCCGGTTTCCCGCGCATGCGCAGTGCATGCACGAAACCGGCACTTTTGTTGGGCCTACGGGTGAGTACCCAGCGCGTACTCACCCGTGGGGACCCGAAGTTCTGGCCAATTAATTATTTATGGAATCAGCTTCCACCAGCTTTTCAGGCAGAGCGTTCCAGATCCCGATGACTCTTTCAGCCAGAGTAATTCCTTTTTTTAAAAAGAAATCTTCCATCTTGGACAAGTCAACCAAAGGTATTTAAAGCAGGGTCAAGTGGAACGTTCAAATTTAATATATAAGCCAGTTTTTAGACTGTTCCCATTCCAAATCTTTGCATTTGACAACTGTCTGGGTGAGACTGTCGGGCTGGGCGCAGAACGGGTGCGATATTGGTGATGCAGCCTGGCGCAGTTGGGGGTGGGGGGCGGGAGGGTTGGGCTCATCCCAGCTTCTCCAGTCGCTCCGCATAACTAAAGTCCCTCAGCAGCTAGTGTCACTTCAGTAAATGTCCTCTGCACCTTCTCCAGTACATCCACATTCATAATAGCTCAATATAGTCGCTAGCTAAATAACCTACAGCATATTTTCAGCGCAATCGTTGGCTTATTTCTGTGAAGCTGCAAGGTGGTTCATCAGCTTTGATTCCTTTATACCGAGTGACAGATCTGCTTTTTATTGCAACTGTAATCTGCAAAACAGGAAAATGTGATTAGGAAATAGCTGAATTTCATTTGCTGGCCATGAAGTGACAGCCATTTATTACACACAAGTAGCAAACTTATGAAGTGGACTGCTTTATTGACAAGTGTATGACAAATGGTTTCACAGTGAATCGGATTTTGTACCTCAATCAGATAGTTGCTAGCTTATCAACTTGTGTGCACGTTAAATAATATCATGGTTGGTAAACTGATTTGATATATTTCCTTCCTAAATAGATCATATCTGAATATGGGTTTGCCTTTCTCTGTTCTACAATTAATCAGGTTTCTCTTTGATGGGGGAAGAGTTAGTGAAATCCAGCATAATGTGTAACCTGAAGACGATATAAATCAAAATCCAACACTGTAAGTGTAAGTCTTGATTTCTTACGTAACACCTCTAAAAGAAAGAAAGACTTGCATTATGTGGTGCCTTGCATGGCCTCAGGACGTCCCAAAGCGCTTTACAGCCAATCAAGTACTTTTTGAAGTGTAGTCACTGTTGTAGTGTCGGAAACGCGGCAATTTGCGCACAGCAAGCTCCCACAAACAGCAATGTAATGATGACCAGATAATCTGCTTTAGTGATGTTGGCTGAGGGATAAATATTGGCCAGGACACTGGGGAGACCTCCCCTGCTCGTCCTTGAAGCAGTACCGTGGGAACTTCTACGTCCACCTGAGAGGGTAGATGGGGCCTCGGTTTATTATTGGGCCAGAAATTCGGGTCCCCGCGGGTGAATACGCGCTGTGCACTCACGCGTCGGCCCAACGAAAGTGCCGGTTTCATGCATGCACTGCTCATGGGCGGGAAACCGGAACTTCCGTTCCCTTAAAGGAAGGGGTTCACAGGTCGAACGCGTGCGCCGGAGAGGCAGTGCGTACGCCTGGAACTTCCGTTTGTTTTCCAGGTTTCTCCAGGAGGGTAAGTCTCCAGCAGCTATGCTTTTAAAAAGCAGCCATGGTGTGGAGATGCCGGAGTTGGACTGGGGTGGACAAATGTAAGAAGTCACACAACACCAGGTTATAGTCCAACAGCTTTATTTGAAATCACAAGCTTTCGGAGCGCTGCTCCTTCGTCATTTAAATACTTTAAAGAAAGGTAAGTTTATTTTTAGCCCCGTTCAAAACTGTAATTAATTTTTTCAAAAATGTAAATTATTGTTTAAAATAGTTATTTTATATAATTTATAGTTATTTAAAAAATGTGATGTTTTTTAAAAAATGTATTTGAAGTTTTAGTTATGTTTTGGGGCCGAACTCTACTCATAAATTTGACAGGTCTTCCTGTCAAATCTATGAATAGAGATTCCCTGCTATGATTGGCTCTCCATGGCCCACGTGATCCCAGGGGACTCATCGAACTAACTGCGCCCCTGGGATACGCAAGCACTGCGCGCCAGCAGTTGGAGCAGGCCCAGGATCGGAATCCCACGCGGACCCCAGCTCAACGGCCGGCACGCAAGGTAAGTGCAGGTTGGAGGCTTACGCCCGCGGGAAGCCCCCGACCCGAATTTCTGGGCCATTATTTAATCCTTTGAAAAGTAGATGACAAAACAACAGGAATGATCCTCAAAATATTATAAATGTTGTGAAAATTATTTCATAGAATGACATAGAATTTACAGCACGGAAACAGTACGTTCAACCCAAGTGGTTTATGCCGGTCTTTATGCTCCACATGAGCTTCCTCCCACACTACGTTATCTAACCCCATCAACATAACCTTCTATTCTTTTGTCCCTCATGTAGTTCATGTCTCCTCTATGAGGAGAGATTGAGTAGATTAGGCCTATATTCCTTAGAGTTTAGAAGAATGAGAGGTGATCTAATTGAAACACATAAAATTCTTAAGGGGCTTGACAGGTTTAATGCTGAGAAAATATTTCCCCTGGCTGGGGAATCGAGAACACGGTATCACAGTCACAGAATAAGGGATCGGCCATTTAGGACTGAGATGAGGAGAAATTTCTTCACTCAAAGGGTTGTGAATCTTTGGAATTCTCTGCCCCAGAGAGCTGCGAATACTCAGTCGTTGAGTATATTCAAGACAGAGATCGATAAATGTTTGGAAACAAAGGGAATTAAGAGATATGGGGATAGTGCGGGAAGGTGGACTTGAGGTCGAAGATCAGCCATGATCTTATTGAATGGCAGGGCAGGCTTGAAGGGCCAAATGGCCCACTCCAGCTCCTATTTCTTATGTTCTTAGCTTCCCCTCAAATACATCTGTGCTATTTGCCTCAACTACTCCTTGTGGTAGCAAGTTCCACATTCGAACCACTCTCTGGGTAAAGAAGGTTCTCCTGAATTCTTTGTTGGATTTATTGGTGACTATCTTATACTTATGACCCCTAGTTTTAGACTCCCCACAAGTGGAAACATCTTCTCTAAATCTGCCCCATCAAACCCCTGCATCATTTTAAAGACTTCTAGTAAGTCACCCCTCAGCCTTATCTTTTTTTTTTAGATCTGTTCAGTCTTTCCTGATAGTCATAACCTCTCAGTTCTGGTAACATCCTTGTCAATCTTTTTTGCATCTTCTTCTGTGCCTCTATATCCTTTTTGTAATATGGAGACCAGAATTGTGCACAGTACCCTGTGCGGTTACGGGCCTTAACGTTCCTGATGGGTCGCTGCCCTGGCAGAAGTGCAGCAGGATGGGACGTCCGTCTGCCCTGGTAGTTGAACCAGTCCAAAATCCTGAGAACTTTGGCAGGCACCCGTGCCATTTACCCGTGTCTTTGGTGGGGGCCGCCGCCCAGGAATCTGGAATTTCACGGTGGCTTCATGCTACTCTCCTGGAACAGGGGGGCAGGCCACTCTAGCTGAAGAACACATTTTTCTTCCTGAGGTGCTTATCGGTGTAGTTGCCACTGTCTAAGATTCATTACCACTGGGAAATGGCACTGCGGGTCCCACTTGCGCCTATTATCCAGCAGCTGTTTCCATTTGAATTATTGATTAATATAACAAGCTTTGGGATCTCAAATAAAAATGTCAGTTATTATTTCACAGACAGCGTCAAGCAATGAAACAATGCCCACTCCTCTTTTCATGATCTTTGGAAGTTCATACCGCACACAAGGAGGCCACTCTGCCCATCCTGCCTGTACCAACTCTTTGAAAGAGAAATCCAATTAGTCCCACTCCCCTACTCTTCCCTCAGAACCCTGCAACTTTTTTCCCTTCAATTATTTATCCAATTCTGTTTTGAAAGATACTATTGAATCTGCTTCCACCACCCTTTCAGGCTGTGCATTCCAGATCATAACAACTCGCTATGGAAAAAAGAATTCTCCACATCTCCCCTCTGGTTCTTTTGCCGATCATCTTAAATCTGTGTCCTCTGGTTGCCAACCCTCCAGCCAGTATGAAACAGTTTCTCCCTATTTACTTTATCAAAACCCTTCATCATTTTGAACACTTTGGGCTGGATTTTGCCAGGCCCGAGGAGGCGGGATTGGAGGCGTGTGAGCTGTTAAAATCGCAAAAAATGGCGGGCGGCTCCGATCCCGCCTCCAGCCCGCCTCCGAGCAATTTTCCCAGAATCGGGGTTTCAGACCCCGTTTCCATCCCAACTCCAAGAGGCGGGATAGGCCCTCAAGACCCTTAACAACCACTTAATTGCCTCTATAATCCCATTTTGAGAGGCCTTTCTGATTTTAAAACATTTCCCCCATCCTACACGTCTCCTCTGGAACACGCCAGTTAATCCTGACGGCCTCACAAGTGGATTGCTTACTAACAGCTGCAGCTCCACCATTTTTCACCAATGATCATTTGCAGGTGGCAGAACGTTGTTGTCTCAGGTCTGGGGGAACTTTTAGCAGGCATACCCATTGTTGTGGAAGTTTGGAGCCTGACACCTGTAATGATATCAGCAAATAGTGATGGTATTTGCCTGTTTGATTATGATGCCTTACCAGCATATTTGCCTGATTGATTACTTATGCCTGACCAGCAGAGGGCATGTGACAGAGACAAGCAGTTTAGTTTTGGTTTCGTCTTAGATGTATCTCAAACATGATGGCCTAGAAATTGAGTTGACGCCGCGCCAGGGCTTTAGCGCCGGAAATTTAGCGCCGGCGCTAATTCCCTTGCGCGCGCCAAAAATTCAGTAGCGCCGCGCCCAGACGGCTGCCGGCGCTACTGGCGGGCGTGAGCGCCTCCCAATGGGCGCTGAGTGCCGAATTGCGGCGCTAATCCGGCGCTGCGGCACCCGATGCGGTGCGGCAGGCTGGGGAAGTGCAGGCCTCCTCCTTCAGTTAAGGAGGAGCTGCCTGCACCCGCCCGCTGTCCGTTCAATTATTGAAAAAATGAGCCCGGCACCTCGGACAAGTGCCGGGCTTGCAGGCCAGACGCATCTGTTCCGCGGGGGGGGGGTGGAGGAGTCCGGGGAGGGAGGTGCGGGCAGGCAGCCGACGGGAAAGCGGCCGGCCGCCGTGCGACCTTAATGCGCCGGCGCTAACTCGGGGAAGACTCGGTTGCCAGAGTCTTAGTTGCGGCTGCCACGGGCGAGGCGGCCGCAACTGAATTTCGGCGCTGGGGCCCGTCGGCATGGCAACCGGGACGCTGCGCACACCGATGACGTCATCGGTGCCGGCGCAGCGCTACCGGTCTACCGCGGCGTAAGGGCCCCAGGCAATTTCGGCGCCGGCGCCAAATGCAGCGCTAGGCCCTCTAGCGCCGCAAAATCGGCGCTAAGGGCACTCAATTTCTAGGCCGATGTCTCCTGTAATGCTGTTTAACTGAGTTGAACATACTTTAGATTAAAAGACATTCTCTTTCATAAATGTCTCGTCATTGAACCCACAAAGAAATCAATACATGGTGTCAGAAGTGATTGAAGTGAGAAAAAATCTGAAGTTAAATCAGCTCTCCACAAATTAGCAAGCCAAAAGAGAACATCGTTGCTTACCATTGGAGAATAGCTAACGAAGTGAAAAAATGGAAGGTTTACACCCACCTAGACACAGAGGGGGCAACAGGCGTCGCCAACTGAGGCCTTACCCACCCAGGGTATACCGCCAGCAGACCTCCTATCTGACCATGTCTGCCGTGATGTGTGTTAGGAGGCTGCGATTCAGAAGGGAGGTGGTTGCAGACATCTGCCGGCTGCTTCAGAGAGATCTGCAGCCACAGCTGATGCGCAGGACGTCTCTGTCGGTGGCAGTGAAGGTGACGGTGGCTCTCAACTTCTATGCCACCGGCTCCTTCCAATCCGCTACTGGGGACATCGCTAACATCTCCCAATTCGCCGTGCATTGTTGCATCCGCCAGGTGACCGAAGCCCTTTTCACAAGGAGACATCAATTCATCTCCTTCCCCATGACCCTGGACAAGCAGCAGCAGCATGCAGTGGGATTTGCAAGAATAGCGGGCTTCCCCATGGTGCAGGGCACCATTGACTGCATGCATGTGGCTTTGCGGACACCTCTTGAGCATGCCGAGGATTACCGCAACCGGAAGGGCTACCATTCCCTCAATGTACAGCTGGTGTGTGACCACAGGCAGCGCATCCTAGCTGTCAATGCCCGCTTTCCAGGCAGCAGCCACGATGCCTTTATCCTGCGACAGACAACTGTGGTTGACATGTTCCAGGCACAGCCTCCCCCAAGAGGATGGCTTATCGGGGACAAAGGCTATCCTTTGTGTACCTGGCACATGACCCCGCTCCGCGCGCCCACGACCCCTGCTGAAGAGGCATACAACGAGAGCCATCAAGCGACTAGGAACATCATAAAACAAACAATCGGCGTCCTCAAGCAACGGTTCCGCTGTCTCGATCGCTCCGGGGGAGCCCTCCAGTATTCGCAGGATCGAGTCTCCCAATTCGTCGTCGTTTGCTGCATGCTGCACAACCTGGCTATCCGCAGGACTCAGGCACTGCCACCTCACGTTGGACCACCACCTCAGGAGGAGGAGCAGGAGGAGCATGAGGAAGAGGAGGACGAGGAGTACCAGCCCAGGAGGGAGGCACAAGGTCCAAGGGCCGCCCGTCGGCGGCTTATTGAACGTCACTTCTAGGCCCCCTGTCAGGGAATGGCTTGTGCCAATGAAAGAACATGATTGCAGCCGCTCCGCAAGCCCTCAGCCGGTTAAGGCAACAAACACTTCAAAGATCAAACATGGACAATGTTAATAAATAAAATGCTTTATTGTTCAAACTCAGGTCCCTTCCCACATGAAAACCAAAAACAGACGAAACCCCCAAAAAACACTCAAACACATTACTCGCTCCCACAACCTGGAGCGGATTAACAAAATAGTGCAACTAAAATGTCCGTCATTGTCGGCCTTCGTAAAAAACAAACATCACATCATCGGCCTTCAAAAAACAAACATCCAATTCACGGCCTCAAAAAACAAACACAACTGGCCACACATTCGACTATTTGGCCCGCTAGGGCGATGCCTTGGCCATCTTTGTGTGGCCCCTGCCCGCCCTGCTGCTCCTCCTCAAAGTAAGGCCATTGGCTGCTGCAAAGCTGGGGGCAGGCTCCTGAGGGGCACATGTCATGACGGCAGATGCCCTTGGGGGTCGGCCTAGTCGAGGTCTGGCCGTCGAGCGGGCGGCTGTTGAATGCTGCAGCTGTGGCTGGCCAGCATCAGTCGCTGCAGCAGCTCCTGGCAGCTCCACTGGGGGAGTGGCAGTGGCGGCTGGAGGAATGGGGGCAAGCTGGCGGATGGCAGGCGCTCGCTGGTCACCTGAGACACTGGCACTCGCCCGGGCCAGCACTGCAGCATGCGCACCAATCTGCCGAGGGACAGACCGCTGTGCTGCTGCAGCGCGCCGGGTGCCCTGGCGATGCCTGGCTGACACAGCGAGTGTGGCAGCAGTGAGTGCCCGTGTTGACCTGTTCACTGACCGCATCAGAGCAGCCAGTGACTGGACGGCACCACTGATCAGCTGGCCAGTCGCTGCCAGAGCTGCCCCGAATTCCGCCCGACTCGCTGCCTGATCTGCCCCGAATTCCGCCCGACTCGCTGCCAGAGCTGCCCCGAATTCCGCCCGACTCGCTGCCTGATCTGCCCGGAATTCTGCCTGACTGGTGGCCTCTGAGGGCCCGAACTCGGTCACACTCCGAGAGAGGGACTCGATGGCCTCAGGCAACCGTGCCACTGCCGCCATGAGCTCTGTGTGCCGGCGCTCCGAGTCCGCGGATAAGTCCTCGAGGCGTTCCATCTCCTCGGCGAAGACCATCTCCGGACTGGAGGCCGGACTCTCCCTCTGGGGAGAAGGCCGCCGAGCTGGCCGACCCTTCCTGCATTGCTGGACGCCGCTGGGCCCAGCAATTGGACTCCCCTCCGACGCATCCCCCCTCTGGGGAGAAGGCCGCCGAGCTTCCACCCCCCTCCCGCGTTTCTGCAGGCCGCAGGTCCCATGAGCTCCCCTCCCCTTCGACACTTCCGCCATGCTCCCCTCCAGGGAAGACGTGTCCCCTACATTGGCCTGGGTGGCCGCGGCTGAGGGTTCCCCTGATGGGTTGCCTTCCTCTTGCTCCTCCTCCTGCTCCTCCTCGGAGGGTCTGTCACTGGCAAGTTCAGGGACCTCCTCCTCACCATCTGAAAGCAGGAAGGCACCAGAGTAGCTTTAGAGTGAGGAGAGGGCGTCAGCGAGGGATGCATGAGTGGTGGCATTCAGCGCATTGGTCGGACAGTGGCAAAGGATGTAGATCTGATGCGCAAGTGGGACGAGAGAGGTCCAAACGTGGATGTCCTTACCATTGGTGCCCAGAACAGGGTCGGCATCTCCACATGCAACAGGGCCAATCACCCGGGCACCCATGAGGCGCTCCACGCGATGTTGAAGCTCGGTGAGCGGCTGGATCTGGGGTCGGCCTCCCCCGGTCGCAGTCCGGCTCTTCCGATTATTAGCCAGCTTGGCCTGCAAGAGAAAGGACGGCCTCTAAGTACAGTGTGTCGCCATGATCTTGTGTGCACTGCCTCCCATGGTGGAATAGCCTGGCCAGTGTGTCGCCCTGATCTTGTGTGCACTGCCTCCCATGGTGGAATAGCCTGGCCAGTGTGTCGCCCTGATCTTGTGTGCACGGCCTCCCATGGTGGAATAGTTTGGCAAGTGTGTTAAGTGCAGAATGTGCAATTGATGTTCATGCCCGTCCCATCGCTGCTGGATGAGGGCTGGCCATTAGGGCTTTCAGGTCCCTTTGCCCTTAATGTGAGGTGCACATGCAAGGATGAGGAGGTCACTGGAAAGGGTACTCACCCTGACAATGCGAGTGAGGTCATTAAACTTTTTGCGGCATTGGACACCGCTCCTGGGGACCTCGCTGTTGGCTGACAGCTTGCTGGCGACATCCCTCCAGGCTCTCCTGTAGACGCGGAACGGCGCCTTCTTGCCATTGTCTGGGTACAAAACATGGCGCCTCTTCTCCACAGCACCAACCAGCACACTCAGATCACGCTCTGAGAAGCGCTGCGCACGTTCACGGGCCTTCTGCATGGCTTCAGGCGCTATTTGGGTCCAGCAGCAGTGTTCAGGTCTAGCTGGAGGGCTCCACTATCCAGGGCGTGGCAGTAGACACAGTCGACCCTTCCCCCTTAAGAGCTGGCCGGCGCCAGGGTGTCTGCTGGCAATCACGAGATGGCCGCACCTGTGCTGCGCCCGGCCTCGGCGCTATTGATCAGCACCTCCGGCTTAGCGCCCAAAGAGAGGCGTCCAGCACCAGTTTTAGCGCTCGAGCGAACTCTTAGGGCGAAGCTAATGAATATCGGAGAAGTGGCCTCGATTTGGCGGCGGGCGCAAACTTTAGCGGCCGCCCCACTTCACCGCCCCAAAAGTGGCTACAATGAATTTCTGGGCCATTCTCTTTCATAAATGTCTCGTCATTGAACCCACAAAGAAATCAATACAACACCCATCTCCAGTCTGACCTCCTGGGAAACCCCTCTCTCCACCTTGACTGAGTGCTTCCTCAACTGAGGCATATACCAGAAGCATGGAAACCATTCATTTCCTTTCCTCCTGGACATCAGATTCGGACGAAGACCAGCCATGGCAGCAGCAGAACCCTGAACAACAGCAGCACCAACAGCAGCAGCAACAACAGGAGCGCCAAGCTGCTGCTCACCCACCTGAAGCTGCACAGGCCAGAAGGCGCCAGCGCGTGACCACATTGCTGCCCGGGTTGCAAGGGCTGCAGTGCAGACGCAAGGGACAAGAATCTGCGGATTCCTATCATTCTGACCACCATACTGACAATTGCAAGTCGCTCTAAGCCCTCAACGTGGAAGTCCCATTTGCAAAATGAAACAGGCCACAACCTCAATAGTTTGCCATCAGAATTTTTTATCACAACAAGCAACTGATGGGATTTCAAAAATAAACACAACATAACACCCAAGTAACTACCCTTGTGACTACTTGTGCATTATCTTCCTCTTACGCATGCTCCTACATGGTGCTTCCCCTGTGGCTTCAGCAGGTGTGGAGGCCCCTTGCTCAATTTCTTGCTGCGCCTGTCTCGACACCTTAGGCGGCCGTCCTCTGGGGTTGTGAACCTGTGAGGGCTCGGCAATAGTCTGCTGCTCCTGTGGCTGTGCAGGGGATGAGACGCCCATCTCAGTTGGGTGAGGACTCTGGTGGGGCTCTGACCGAGGGCTTTGCAGTGGCATGGTCATGCGAGCGCTTGGAGAGCAGCCCCCACTTCCTTGTTTTCTACCACCAACTTCCCTCTCATGGGTCAACCCCACTTCAGTGCTAGCAAGTGGCTTTACAGCACGTTGCTGAACTTCAGGGAGGCCATGAGGACCCATTTCTGCACTGGAAGTCCTACTCCAGAGGACTTCCATGAAGGGCTGGTTTCTATGCTCAATAGCTGACCATTGCTCGTCAAGAGATGCCAGTCTATTCTGAACAATGACCATGTTTTCAACACTCTGGTGACTTAGCTCCTCCATGGCTGTAGCCATCCTCTCTTCTACCATAGCCATCCTTTCCACGGACATTGCCATCCTTTCCGTGGTGATACGTTGATGCGTCAATGCCTCCACAAAGGCTCTGTTCGTGTTCGCGATGGACTCCTCCATTCACTCCACACTCGTAGTGACCCTGGAGTCAAAACCTGACAGAGACTCCTGCATCTGTTCCTGGAGTTCCAGCACTGCTTTTCTTCTGGATGGACCCAGAGGCAGAGAGTCGACATGCAGCTGAGCCGAGCTGGGAGAGCCTTGCGCCCTCCGACTAGGACTCTCCACTGCTGTCCCTGTCTCCACAATCTGCTGATGCTCACTTGTGAGCTGTGATACACCAGGTGACAACACTACTCTATGTCCCGAAGGTCCCACTGAGATGTGAGTGTCTGCGCTGGTGCTGGGTGTGCTGAATTCTGCTGACGCTGCGCCCTCAGATGTTGCAGCTTCCTCTGAGGAGCCTTGAAGCTCAGGCTGTTCCTCTTGGACAGTGGGGACGGGGGCTCTCGATGGTCCTGTGGGGGAGTAAAGGAAAGTTTTAGCGATGTGAGGTAAAGGTTGCATGTATATTGAATTGTGCAGATGATCATAAGTCAATCTGTTAGAGCATCAGAATCATTATCAGCCACTCATGCAATGTCAATGAGAGAGATGCCAATCTATTCTGTCACCAGCTTGCTGTGATGCGCCCGTCTGTCCGTCCCCCACTTGCGAATCTTCCTCGACACCGGCGATTTCCAGGGCCGCCTCTTCCGAGGTGGTGAGCTGGGCTGCTGAGGGTGGCCCTTCTCCTGTCCTCGATCTTTCCCCCTTATTGTGGGCTCTCTTTTCCTGCAATGAGTGACACAAGTGGAGTTTGAGTGAGAATGAAGGAGTGAGTGTAGAGAACCCATAGATGCTTAGAAGGAGACAAAGGGCCCTCCCTGTGTGTTGTAAGTTGTTGTCATTGCACCAGTGATAGAGAGTGTGAGGGCTGCATGGTCGAATAGTTAAGTGAATGTGACTATAGAGAGAGAGGGAATGGGTAAGGGTGCAGGGATGTCAGTGTCAAGTGGGATGTGGAGGAAGAGGTTGGCAAAGCAGAGTGCTGGTGAGGGGAGGCAATGGGGATCAGATTGAGGGTGATGGGAAAGTCATACTCACTTTTCCTGTGCGGAGAAGGTCATGAAACCTCTTCCTGCACTGCAGTCAGGTTCTGCAGCACATAGAGATTGAGTTGACCTCCTGGGCCACTTGCATCCACAAAGCTTTAGTCTGTTGGGGAGGCTTTTTCCTCCCTGAGGAAGGGAAGAGCACCTCCTTATTTGATCTTGCATCCTCCACCAGAGCTTGGCGGGAGACCTCATCGAACCGTGGAGCAAACTTTGGCCTACTGCTGGATATAGTTGCTGAATGAAGCGATCACAACAATGGGCATAAAGTTTAAAGTCTCCAGAAGAAGCAAGGCTGCTTGCAGGCCTTAAATCCAGCAGCATTGATGACATCATCGGAGGCGACTTTCTGTATGAAAAGACTCATTGGGCCAGGGGTTTCCACACGCTGGAAATCAAGTGCCCAATTTGGGCAAAATCGCACTTTTTTCCCACTTCACATCGGAGTTGGGGTCCTGACACCACCTGACACGCCCCAGCCCGCCCCCAATGGCAAAATCGAGCCCTTTATACTGTTCAAAATGATGAACGGTTATTGTTGCTACCATGGATAGATGATTTGATATAATTAAGTTTACATTATCAAATAATAGATGTACCACTCGAGGGCCTTGATTTTAAATCATGACGGGATCAGTGTGTATGTCAGGCCAGGGCGAATGTCAACGCTTGGTGAGATTTTAACTGTCCAACTCCCACCGAAACCTGGCAGGAATCACTGCCTGACCGGCGGGCACGAGGGGGAATTCGGGAGGGCGGGAAGCCGCCACCGGGTACCCGCGGGAACAGGCCCCAACAGTCAGGTATGTGGTGAAGTCATCGCAATCGGGGCAGGGAGGCCGGGGCAAGGGGCAGCCCCAAGTTTCCTTGTGGGGCCCCGAGGAGCACAATTTACAAACTTATCTTACTAGGTCTCTTCTGGCCCTTTGACCCCGCTCCCGGCAGGTTTGTCCCCTATGCCTATACATCCATTGCCCCTCTGCACAGGCCTCAGATTAAAATAGCAGATCGGGCCTCGATGACATGATCCGCATGTCTAAAGAGGATCCCACCAGCTTGGAATGGAAACATGTGCAGGGCTGTGGGGAAAGAGCAGTGGAGTGGGAATAATTGGTCAGCTCTTTCAAAGAGTCAGTACAGACATGATGTGCCAAATGGCCTCCTTCTGTGATGTACAATTCTATTATTCTATGAACATTTATACATTAAGCTATTAGTTTAAATTTATAGTTAGTTTTGTATGGCATTTTGTTCCATATTTCTAAAATATTTTTTAAAAACAGCCTTTTAGTGTAATAAGGGAACTTACTGAACCTTTTTTTTTCGTTTATGGGATCTGGGCATCGCTGGCAAGGCCAGCATTTATTGCCCGTCTCTAATTGCCCTTGAGAAGGTGGTGGTGAGCTGCCTTCTTGAACCGCTGCAGTCCGTGTGGTGAAGGTACTCCCACAGTGCTGTTAGGGAGGGAGTTCCAGGATTTTGACCCAGTGATGATGAAGGATCTGCGATATATTTCTAAGTCAGGATGGCGTGTGACTTGGAGGGGAACTTGGAGGTGGTGGTGTTCCCATGCATCTGCTGCCCTTGTCCTTCTAGGTGGAAGAGGTCGCGGGTTTGGGAGGTGCTGCCGAAGAAGCCTTGGCGAGTTGCTGCAGTGCAACTTGTGGATGGTACACACTGCAGCCACGGTACGCCGGTGGTGGAGGGAGTGAATGTTTAAGGTGGTGGATGGGGTGCCAAATAATTTTTTTTTTTACTATTTATTCTTTAAACAACAAAGGAAAGTAACACAAACTTTCCAATTTCAAGTGGTTCTGTGATAGAAGAAAGAGCCGAATGGCCTCCTTTTGCGCCGTACCATTCTATGATTCTATAAAACGCGAGGCATGACCTTCATTTTGCTCCCTCTTAGCCTTTTTAATGAGTTCTTTAGAGATTAACAGTTGTGAAAACAGAATGATGGCTGATGGCTATTCATTAGGGTTCCAGAATAATCAGATCTTAACATTTTATTTTTTATTCATGTTATCCACTAATTTTTGGTGGTCCAATTGTAGGAATAGCTCAATGTGGGAGTTTATACAAAAACATATCTGGTACTTGACTAATGCCTCTGCCCACAACAGTAGGAAACCTGTGTCTTTTACAAGAGTTATTAGGATTAGAAATCCGAGTGATTTAGTGCATGGAGATGACAAATTATTTTTTTTAACTCCCAATTTCTCTTTCACAATACATCTTCCCCATCACTGCAGATTATTTTCTTGCGAACCAAAAGTACATAATTTACAATATTAGTAATGGTGCATTTGAATGACATTCCTCAGTACACTATCTTAAAGAAAGCACCAGCTGGGTCATTGTAAATAGATTTGTGCATTCTTTTTTAAAAATAATGAACAGAAGAATTTTATTTAAAAGCATTAATGCACCTTTGATTAATATCACACAGCAAGATATGATGTCTGCGCTCCTTTAATTCTGCCCTCTTGAGCATCCCTGATTTGAATCGCTCCACCATTGGTGGCCTTGCTTTCAGCTGCCTAGGCCCTAAGCTCTGGAATTTCCTCCCTAAACTTCTCTGCCTCGCTACCTCTCTTTCCTCCTTTATGATGCTCCTTAAAACCTACCTCTTTGACCAAGCTTTTGGTCATCTGCCCTAATCATTTGTCCTTATGTGGCTCGGTGTCAAATTTTGTGTCTTATAATACTCCTGTGAGGCACCTTAGGACGTCTTACTACGTTAACGGCGCTATATAAATACAAGTTGTTGTTATGTATTGTGTGTCCTCCTCCCACCTGTGGTGGCGCTGTCACAGCAGATACATGGTTGGGTGTTCTCTTGGTTAAGTTTAGTTCTCTTTGTTCGGAACTCTCCAGAACTTTCCATTCCTTCCTGAATAAAGCACTTCATGTTTGAATCTCTGGGTTCTGAGTTCTAATTGTATCTAGGTAGAAAGGTACCGACACAACAAAGTGGCAACGAGGATCGGATGAATCTGCGTTGTGGGAACTTTCTTGTTTTCGACCACAAAACACTCGGAACAGGGATTGCAGCATCACATTAACGTTATGGGTGCAGTGAGTAAACAGAAATTTTAATTTGAAACGTGAGATGGCTACTATATTAGGAAACATCAGTGATTTTGATGAAAATGTGGAGCAATGGAGCGCTTATATGGAACGTTTTGACTATTTTGTATTGGCGAATGCGGTGGCAAACGAAAAGGTCATGCCTACCTTTTTGAGTGTAATGGGGCCGAAGACATTCAATTTACTTTGCAGCCTTGTGCAGCCAGGTAAGCCAGGAACTAAAACATATAAGCAACTAGTGGAAATTCTTGGAGCACATTTTTCACCAAAACCTCTGGTTATTGTTGAGAGATTTAGATTTCACAAACGGAATCAAGAGGAGGGGGAATCCGTGACGATGTTTATTGCTGCTTTAAAAAGGTTGTCAGAACACTGCGAGTTCAAGGAGGTGCTGAATGACACCATTAGAGACAGACTTGTGTGTGGTCTGCAAAGTGCAGCCACACAGAAGCGCCTTCTTACTGAGGACAACCTTACTCTTGAAAAGGCCATTGAAGTTAGTGTCTCCATGGAGATGGTGGAAAAGGAGGCTCACCAGTTGAGTTCAACAGGGAGAGTTCACAAGGTGTCGTCTGAGCCTAAAGGTGCGCGGAACGGCACATGTTACCGTTGTGGGAAAACGGGCCATCACGCTAATGACTGCTGGTGTACGGAGCTGGAATTCCGAAATTATGGCAAAAAGGGTCACATTGAACACACCTGTAGAGGTAAAAAAAGAACAGACAGAGCTGGGAAGCATGAAAGCAAAATGTCTGTATTTGGACAAGAGAGGAAAAAGAGTGTTCATTCAGTGCAGTATGATGGAACAAGCAAAACAGAGGGGAGCGACACCTCTGAGGAGGAAGAGGTGCACATACTGATGGTTGCAGGTGGCTCAAATGGCTACTGGGTGTCACCACTGGTGGAGGGACAATCAGTGCGGATGGAGGTGGACACAGGCGCGGCTATGTCCCTTGTTTCAGACACTGTCTACAACAAAATGCTAAAGCATCTTACCCTTCAGCCAACAAACATTGTGCTAAAGACGGATACCGGCGAACCTGTGGCCATGAGAGGCGCCATTGAGGTGACAGTTAAATTGAATGGACAGACTGCGAAACTGCCACTATATGTGGAAAAGGGAAATTACCCATCGCTACTGGGACGTGCGTGGCTAGAGAAAATCACGCTGGACTGGCCTGCAGTCCGCATGATGTCAAAAGGGGAGTCAGGTCTGACTGCAATGTTAAACAAACATGCAGAACTCTTCAATGGGGAACTTGGGAACATGAAAAAGATCAGCGTGAGACTGGACATTAAACCTGACAGCAAGCCGAAGTTTCACAAATCCTGACCTGTACCCTATGCAATTAGGCCAAAAGTTGAGGCTAACTTGGAGGTCTTAGTCGAGAATGGAGTCCTGGAGCCTGTGAGCGTGAGCAAATGGGCCACACCCATTGTTCCTGTTCTGAAAAAGGATGGATCTGTTCGAATCTGCAGGGATTTTGAAGTGACTATTAACCCGGTGCTGTCTGCGGAACAGTACTCTCTTCCCCTCATTGATGATCTTTTTACGGGCCTGGCCGGAGGGCAAAATTTCAGCAAAATAGACTTATGCCAGGCTTATCTACAAATGCATGTCGATGACAAAACAAAGAGAGCTAAACTTAACCAAGAGAACACCCAGCCATGTATCTGCTGTGACAGTGCCACCACAGGTGGGAGGAGAACACACAATCCATAACATATTCCTCCCCACTTAAATGAAAGGTCCACATTATTCCTCAACAGGCAATTTACTTTCAATGCACTTAACTAACCAAAGGTAGAGGTAGACTGCCTCAAACCCTGACTTTACCCTGGGGTTTATTCTGCCCCAGTCTTGTGGGTAAGCCACTAAGCCTACTGATCCAAGCGTCTTGGAAGCTGCCGCTCTCTGACAGGATACCGGCGGTCATCGCTGGCTTCCACAGCAGTAGGCATTGACACAGGCCTAGATAGAGAAGGTGCCTGTGTCAATCGAAAGTCAGGAGTTTGCACAGGTGGAACAGTCTCTATGACTTCCTGTGTTGGAGAAGAGCACTGTGGCAAAGGATGCTGGTTTGCGGAATCATCCAGAAACAGTTCAGGCCAACCAGCCATTGGAGCCTCTGTGGCTGTCTCTGCTCCTAGCAACAGTTGATCTGCTTTCCTACAAAATAAATTATTTGAGAGCTGCTTTCTCTTCAAAAGGACAGTGTTTTGTTCTAATTAATTGGATGATTAATGCACTTTATATTTTATGATGACAAAGTTAACTTTTGCATCAATTCTGCGCTGTTGGTGGGTTTTGATAGCCAATAGAAAACTTAAGTTACATTTTTTTCAATAAGCATCTTTGTGGTTATTAATTCTTGAACTGTCGCTATTTGAAATATTTGATCACTCCTAATATCCATTCGACCCACCTGTCTAACACTGCAAGTTTAATCCATTGCTAGCGAATCTGATTGATAGACAACAACCAGCAATGATACAATATAATGACATATAACTCTCTAAGTTAATGAACTGCTTCTGTGGACTGTCTTCTACAGTGAAAATAGATCTAATCTTCTCATCATTGAGGTACCATCGCCCAAGGATTTACACATTCACTGCAGTGAATAATCTCACCTGTATCAGTTTTAATTAATAGTGATGATATACTGTGATATAGAATGTAAGGGTGTTTATTTTGTTAATGGTTTCACAATTTATTTTATTAATATATCATGAAAAGAAGAGGTCATTTGTATTAGGTGGCAAAAGAAAGGAAGGGAGTTGGGAGGGAAGGGAGTGAACTTCGCCTGCTCCTCATTTTTGTCAGTCTGCAACCTACCCTCGGCACTAATCTTCACAAGACCACCAGCCAAAAACATTGTAGCATCATCTTAAACTTTCAAACTTGATACTGCATAGAATCACATGGAATGTACAGCACAGAAACAGGCCATTCAGCCCAACCAGTCCATGTCGGTGTTTATGCTCCACTCGGGCCTCCTCCCGTCTTTCCTCATCTAAATCTGTCAGCATTGTAGTGTATGTAACGTTCCACCTTTAAGAGAACTATTTTAAGGGTTGCACTACTTTATCTTGGCTACTGTATACTGTAATACCGGTGGTGACCACACCGGTATATAAGTGCTGTGTAAGGATTTATTGGGCAGATTCGCCCTGACCTTCGAATAGTAAAGTCCTGTTAAAGTTACTCTTGTAGTCTGTGTATTAATTCACCATATAACCCACAGACTTTACAGTGGCGACGAGTTCGATCTTACCCTGCGGCAGCGATACATCCGAAGCAGTTAACGAGCGTCGAGAGGAGGCACCCGCCCTCGTCATTCTGCTGAGAGAAGACTCGAGTCTGCAGAGCAAGGAAGAAGGAAGAATTCAGACATGAAGCCTTCCATCAGCAACAGGCAGTGATCGTCCCTTCTGCCACGGTGGTGAGTGAGCCGATCAGCCACGAGAAGCAAGTCGGCCACGTTGACTGTGAGTAGGGGGAAAATAAAAAAAAAGAACGGAGGAAGGGCGGTGAACTCGACCACGGTCGGGGGGGAAAGGAGCCGGACAGAAGTCGGGCCCAGAGGCGATGAGACTGGGGCAGCGTGGGGCACGGAAGCCGTGGTGCAAGCGGGAACGCAGCCGGTGTGAGAGACCGGGCTACCAGCGGGAACGCAGCCGGTGTGAGAGACCGGGCTACAAGCGGGCTGGGAGACGCAACAGCGTCGTGAGACAGCTCGACCGCGACCGGCGAAAGGCCAGGCAGCTACCGAGGCCGCGAGGCGCTGCGACCGGGATCGTAAGGCGCGGGAAGAAATAAAAATAAGAAACCGCGGGGAACTCAGCCGCAGCCGGGGGAGGAAAGGACCGGACTGCGAGAGGGCTGGGAGGCGCGATTGGAAGCCGCTGCGGGAGAGACAGAGCCCGAGCGAGCGGGAGAGACAGAGCCGAGCGAGGGAGACCGAGGAGATTCAGCCAGTGGCTGGAACTGTTCGCCGTCAACGGGTTGTCCCCAGCGCCGGTTGCCCTGCCGAGAAAAGGGAACAAAGAATGCACTGAAGCCGGCGCGCAGGCTGCGAACCCCGAAAGCCAACGGTCGTCGCCCGAGGGAAAAGCTT
The DNA here is from genome assembly GCF_052327205.1 of Somniosus microcephalus. NCBI lineage: Eukaryota > Metazoa > Chordata > Chondrichthyes > Squaliformes > Somniosidae > Somniosus > Somniosus microcephalus. The sequence continues at coordinate 329,959,736 of NC_140990.1, read as the reverse complement.
ACCCCTCCCACCAGTAGGCGGAGAAGAAGACAGGAGCGGGAAACCGCCATTTTGAAAGTGGGCGGGGGAAGAAGACAAGTGCGGGAAACCGCCATTTTTGGAAAAAAAAAAGTTAAAGAAAAATTTCGTTGTTGTTTCTCAGGAAGATTGTGAAGATGCCTAAGCGTGGCAACATCAACGAATTCGATTCTGATGTGGAAGATTGGACCACATATGTAGAACGCATCGAGATATATTGTAAGGTCAATAAGATAGCAAATTATGATAAAGCTCTAACCTTACTAAACTCAATGGGTGCGAAGACATACGGGTTATTGAAGCATCTTCTATCACCAGCTAAACCGGCGGATCAGTCTTTCACTAATATTGTTGCTGTCCTGAAGGATCATGTGAACCCCACACCGCTGATGTTAGCAGAACAAACTAAATTTTACGGGAGAACGCAACTAAAGGAGGAAAGCAACGCGGAGTACCTGGTTGAACTGCGTAGGCTAGCAAAAGACTGCCAGTTTGGGGTAAATCTGACAGAGGCACTGAGAGACAAGTTCGTGTGCGGGATGTCGAAGGAAGGAACGCAAAAGCGACTGCTCGAAGAGAACGATCTTACACTTGATAAGGCTGTCCTTATTGCAGCATCGCACGAAGCCGCAGCGAGAGGCACAGCGGAAATGCAGCTGAAGACAGCGGTACTCAGTGTGGATCAAATGACTTCGGGTACAACGAAATGTTACCGTTGTGGGAAGACAACACACGACCAGAACCAATGCTGGTTTAAAAACCAGGAATGTAGAAAATGTGGCAAACTTGGTCACATAGCTAAAGTATGCCGGTCAGGAAAGAAGACCAGCAACAATAAGTCACCGCAGAAGAAGTACAGAAAGGTACATAAGGTGACTGTGAAGAGTCCAGATGAACTGAATTTGGATTCAGACCCCAACAGCAAGGAACTGGGTAGTCTGAGGATTCACAATGTGAGTAAAGAAGCTGACCGACAAACTATCTGGGTCACACTGCAGATTGCAAAAGTCCAAGTGAAGATGGAAGTGGACACCAGATCGGCGTTGACGGTCATGAATAAACAAGATTACAAAAAGTTATTCAAACATATTCCCCTACGGGATATGGAGATAGTATTGCAGACATACACGGGGCATAAAGTATACCCCATCGGAAAGATAAAAGTCAAGGTGAGACACAAGGGCAAAGATCACCAAGGAATGGACTTATATGTACTACCCGAGGGAGGTCCACCACTTCTGGGATGGGAGTGGATCAGGAAAATAAAGATAGACTGGCACTCACTAAACACAATGACGGTAGATTTCGGAAAGAAAGATGTCAAACCTGAACGGTTGTCCAGAATATTGGACGAGGCTAAAGAGGTATTCCAGCAGGGACTGGGAACACTGAGAGGAATTAAGGCAAAAATCAAGATTGCAGAACATGCAACCCCAAAATTTTTCAAAGCCAGATCGGTACCTTACGCGATACGACCTGCTGTGGAGGCAGAACTGGAAGAGCTTGAACGTGCAGGGGTACTGTCAAAGGTGGACTGGAGTGAGTGGGCCACGCCCATTGTTCCCGTCATGAAGTCTTCATCAAGTAGCAAGCCAGGGGGACCGGGGAAGGTCCGCATCTGCGGAGACTTCAAGATCACAGTTAATCCGGTGCTTCACACGGTACAATACCCGCTTCCGCGGATTGAGGATATCTTTGCTTCATTGTCTGGCGGGAAACACTTCACCAAGATAGACCTGGCACAAGCATATTTACAGATGGAGGTCGAGGAAGAGTCACGCCAGTATCTCACAATCAACACGCACAGAGGCTTGTATCGATATAATAGACTGGTTTTTGGAGTAGCTTCGGCTCCAGCAATTTGGCAGAGGGCCATGGAGCAGGTCTTACAGGGTATTCCAAGCACTCAGTTTTACTTGGACAATATCCTGATTACGGGAGAAGACGAGGAGGAACACCTCACAAATTTGAAACTGGTGCTCACCAGGTTGAAGGAATATGGCCTTCGAGTTAATCGCCAGAAATGTGAGTTCTTCCAGAAACGGATCTCGTACTGCGGTCATGTCATTGACCAAGAGGGGCTGCACAAGTCACCTGACAAGATCGAAGCGGTCGTGAAGGCCCCCGCTCCAGAAAATGTATCACAGTTGAGGTCGTTTCTGGGGTTGATTAATTATTACCATAAGTTTCTGCCAAATCTATCCACGGTGCTGCATCCGCTGAATGCTCTGTTGCGGAAAGAAGTACCATGGAAGTGGAGCGAGGACTGCAAGAAGGCCTTTCGCAGAAGCAAGGCGTTGATTACCTCTGAGGAAGTGTTGGCTCACTTCAACCCAACGCTACCTCTTCGTCTAGCTTGTGATGCTTCCCCTTATGGTATTGGAGCTGTACTCTCACACAAGTTACCAAATGGCTCGGAAAGGCCAGTTGCATTTGCGTCCCGATCATTGACCTCCGCTGAGCGAAATTATGCTCAGATAGATAGGGAGGCTCTCAGCCTTGTGTGGGGAGTAAAGAAATTCAATCATTACCTGCAGGGCAAGAAGTTTACATTGCTGACAGACCACCAGCCGTTGGTGTCCATATTCAACCCTAACAAGGCCGTTTCCACTATGACAGCACAAAGGCTACAGAGGTGGTCCGTTCTACTAGGGGCACACCAATATGACATCGAATACAAAAGGTCCAAACAGCATGGAAATGCTGATGGGTTATCGCGCCTACCGTTGCCAGTGGAAGAAGAGGCGACTACAGTGGACCCAGTGGAGATGTTCCACTCAACCATAATGGAATGTCTACCAGTAACAAATTCCATGATCGAAAAGGAAACAAGAAATGACCCGACTCTCTCACGAGTCTACGATTTAATGGTGGAGGGATGGCCAGTACATGGCGAACCAATGCTGCCAGCATTTTCGCACAGAAGAGAACAGCTGTCAGTGTGCCGAGGAACCTTGGTGTGTGGAGCTAGAGTGGTGATTCCACCCAAACTCCAGCAGAAAGTACTAAAGGAGCTTCACGAGGGGCATCTGGGTGGAGTGAAAATGAAGAACCTAGCCAGAGCGTTTGTGTGGTGGCCAGGTATTGATGGAGACATCGAAGAAATAACCAAGAGCTGTCTAGGATGCCAGAAGGTCCAAAACGCGCCACCACAAGCTCCTCTGCATCCATGGGAGTGGCCCTCATCTCCATGGCAAAGGGTACATATCGACTTTGCTGGTCCATTTATGGACTCAATGTTTTTAATCGCGGCGGATGCACACTCCAAGTGGCCGGAGGTAATAAAAATGTCCTCCACCACCACGGAAAAAACCATCACAGTATTAAGGACCATATTTGCCAGGAATGGGCTGCCGGAACAGATCTGTTCTGATAATGGACCGCAATTTGTGTCCGAAGAATTCAGGAAGTTCTTAAAAAGCAATGGGGTCAAGCACTATACGTCCGCCCCATACCATCCCGCCACCAATGGATTAGCTGAAAGGTTTGTCCAGACCTTCAAGAAGGCCATAAAGGCCATGGGTAATGAAGACATAAATCTACAACATAAGGTAGATAACTTCTTGTTGGCGTACAGGAATGCAACACATGCGGTCACAAACCAAACTCCCGCCATGATGTTTTTCAATAGAAGAATAAGATGCCGGCTGGATTTGATTAAGCCAAACGTCAGAAGGGACGTAGAGAACTGGCAATTTCAAGGCATGAATGAAAGGCCAACTAGATCCTTTCAGATAGGTCAACAAGTTTTGGCCCGAGACTACCGTACCGAGAAATGGCAGCCGGGAACTATTGGAAAAAGGCTAGGACCATTGATGTATACCGTGGACATTGGTGAAAGCATAATAAGGCGCCATGTTGACCAGATCATAGAATCATCCACAAAGGCCCAACCTACTCCACAACTCTATACGTCTAATGTTGAAGCAGAGATACCCAGAGCATCTACCTCCGATCCGGTAATACTGGAATCCGATGAACCTGAAACGGTCCTTCAAGCCGAATCGACCTTGCCAGAAGAACCTACTACACCACCGAAAACGACTACACCACCGAGGCGTTATCCGGACAGAGTCCGGAAGCCTCCAGAGAGACTGAATCTGTGAACTGTTTCACATAAAGTTGTATATATGTTAAGATGTTATATTAATGGGAATATGTATATATTGTTAACCTAAAAAGGGAGGATTGTAGTGTATGTAACGTTCCACCTTTAAGAGAACTATTTTAAGGGTTGCACTACTTTATCTTGGCTACTGTATACTCTAGTACCGGTGGTGACCACACCGGTATATAAGTGCTGTGTAAGGATTTATTGGGCAGATTCGCCCTGACCTTCGAATAGTAAAGTCCTGTTAAAGTTACTCTTGTAGTCTGTGTATTAATTCACCATATAACCCACAGACTTTACAAGCATAACCCTCTATTCCCTTCTCCCTCATATGCTTGTCCAGCCTCCCCTTAAATGCTTCTATACTATTCGCTTCAGCTACTCCCTGCGGTGGCGAGTTCCACATTCTCATCACTCTCTGGGTAAAGAGGTTTCTTCTAAATTCGCTGTTTAATTTCTTGGTGACTATCTTATATTGATGGCCTCTAGTTTTACTATGCCCAGCTGAGAAATAGCAAACTGGGTTCTTTATCTTTGAAAGTATTACTTGCTCCATTAAGATTGATTTGAAGTCTTGCTGAGGAAATTAAGATGAGGCGGCAAGCCAAGTGAATCTTCTCTTGATATTGCTAAAATGCGAGCTTTTCTGAGCCAGTCTAACCTAATAATCTGAATTTAAATGCACTCATTGATTCTCTTGAAGTCATTCCTTTTCATCCCATCGAATCTTACAGCACAGAAGGAGGCCATTTGGTCCACTGTGCCTGTGCCGGCTCTTGGAGAGAGTTTGTTTTACACCCAAAACATGGGTGTGTTTTCTCCTCCTATAACTGAGATGAGGAAGAGGAGTTTGGGAGGGGCCAACAAATGCAGGTGTAACAATAGTTGAGGGGTAACAATAGCTGAGGCGTTTGAGCACGCCTGTTGCTGTCCTGACAATCAAGCTGCATGATGTGGTAAATGTCTCCAGAGGAGACCAGGAAGGATGCAGTAGGATGAACGCTTCATACATACTGTGGTACCCGTCACTTTTACAGAAAGGGCAATCTTTGATCCAGATGTTGGCCCAGAAATTCGGGTCGGGGGCTTCCCGCGGGTGCAAGCCTCCGACCTGCACTTACCTAGCGCGCCGGCCGTTGTGCGGTGGGCCCGCGTGGGATTCCGATCCTGGGCCTGCTCCAACTGCCGGCGCGCAGTGCTTGCGTATCCCAGGGGCGCAGTTAGTTCGAAGCGTCCCCTGGGATCACGTGGGCCATGGAGAGCCAATGGTAGCAGGGAATCTGTATTCATAGATTTGACAGGAAGACCTGTCAAATCTATGAATACAATTCAGCCCCAAAACATAACTAAAACTTCAAATAAATTTTTTAAAAATCACATTTTTAAAATAACTATAAATTACATAAAATAACTATTTTAAACAATAATTTAAATTTTTGAAAAAATTAATTACAGTTTCTAACGGGGCTAAAAATAAACTTACCTTTCTTTAAAGTATTTAAAAACAATAAACCTGTGGAAAAAATGTTTTAATTTAACTTAATTCACCACTTACCTTGTTAAAAGCAGGCCTTGCGACTGCTTTTTACAAGCGTAGCTCCTGGAGACTTACCCTCCCGGAGAAAGCTGCAAAAAAACTGAAAGTTCCAGGCGTACGCGCTGCCTCTCCGGCGCACGCGTTCGACCTGTGAACCCCTTCCTTTAAGGGAATGGAAGTTCCGGTTTCCCGCGCATGCGCAATGCAGGCACAAAACCGGCACTTTCGTTGGGCCTCTGCGTGAGTACCCAGCGCGTACTCACCCGTGGGGACCCAAAGTTCTGGCCCGAACGTTATGTACAGGTTATTGTGCAACAGATGGCATAACACTATAGACATTTCCCTTATGAAGTGACGACAGTGAAGGCTCTGACATCTCCAGGTACATTTGGAGGGTTTATAAATGCACGTCCCAAGGTGCGGTCAAATGCCTCAGGATGCAATTGTTGTCTCCTCATAAACTCACAGGAGCACCATCTTCATTTCTATGAGGCTTGTAGATCTGACCAAATTGGGGAAATCATCCATGTCAACTTGGGGCATCATGGGCAAAAGTATTTATTGTAGTGGAAGAAACTTTCCAAGTTGATTTTAAAGTTATTTTTTTATTTATGGATGACTGAAGGCAACTTTCCTGCAAGTTCCCTCCATCTTGACAGATGGAGGTACAGACACGATGGGCCGAATGGCCTCCTTCTGCGCCATAAATTTCTATGACCTGCGATTCCCTCGGGTATGGCTCCAAATTGTAGCTGTCCGGCCATAATACTGAAACCCCATGTTCTAAGCATGGTTTCCCATAAAGGTGTCATCATGTTGAGCTGCGCACTGGTGTCTGTTTCCTTGTTGTAGCAAAACAAATGACATTGAGGCTGTAAGATGATGTGTGCTTGGCTGTTCATTAAAAAATGGAAGAAACTTTTCAAAATAAAGAATAAAAAAATCAGAAGCTCTGGAACAGAGAGAAAGTATAAAGATTGCAAATTCCGTTTGTAAAATAAGAGATTGACAGCCAACCGACTAATTTAAGGATTCTGCACCAGAAATTAAATATACCGAAGCGGAAAGGCTATCCATTTGCATTTCTTTTATGTCTTCCTTCTCTCCCCCATTAACATGAATGTTTTCAAGAGCGATCTTTAATGTGAAGCTTCAGAGTTTTAGCAAAAATGATGTCCAGTTCAGAAAAGCCTGACACCAAACTGCCAAAAAGCATAATTAATTGTATAATACTGTGATTGCTTATTTTACAATGAAAGCCAGAATAACTGAATCTGCAGGACTGGGTTTAACTAAGAGCATTTTAATAAAGGGCAGCAACGCACAGCAATAATATAGTCTGTAGTTTGACAGGGGAGTGAGCAGAGCAATAAGGCTCCATTATCAGGAGAGTAATCAGCTATTAACACGGAGCTTATTTTAGGGCTTCATGGTTTGCTGTAACTCATGGGGACTCGGTAAAGTTGTCCACACCTTACGAGCTGCAAAATGGTGGAAATTTGAGTGCGAACAGGCACCTGGAGTTTCCGCAGGGGGTTCTTCCTATTTTCTGCAGTGACGTTGGCGGAAGATTAGTCAGAAACTCTGGAGAAATGGCTGTTTATGCCGTTTCTTTGGGCTTTTCCCTGATCTTCCACCCGAAGTTACAGCAGGAGATCAGGGAGCCTCTCACAGTACCTATAGGTACCCCAGTATCGATGCTCAGTTTTCTCTCTGGCTGTTGACTGGGCCAATGACTATTTAATATATTAGGGGTATATAGCACTGCCTGCTGAGAGTGCTTGCTGGAAATTCTGCCATGTGCTGTGCACAACTTTCCAGCCGATTAATGATACGAAAGCTTGTTGAGAAGTTGTTTCCCCTGTCCGGAGAGTCTAGAGCTAGGGGGTCAAAGTCTCAGGATAACGGGTCGGCCATTTAGGACTGAGATGAGAAGAAATTTCTTCACTCAGAGCATGGTGAATCTTTGGAATTCTCTACCCCAGAGGGCTGTGGAGGCTCAGTCACTGAGTATAAGGTAATCAAAGGATATTGGGATCGGGCGGGAAAGTGGAGTTGAGCTCGAAGATCAGCCATGATCTTATTGAGTTGCGGTGCTGGCTCGAGGGGCCATACGGCCTACTCCTGCTCCTATTTCTTATGTTCTTACAACATGCGTTGGAATTTCCAACACCCATTCTTGACAGATGAGGCTCCCACTCCGCAGAACAGAATCAAATTATTGCCCCATAAATATTTTGGGAGAAAAATTCGGTTGGTTTGCACCTCCCATTAGTACCTTAAGAGGGTGCTAATGGGAACAAATCAACTAGCGCCCGGGCGCGGCGATGTCTGCGCCGCTCGCGAAATTGACCAGACATTTTGCGGCGGCGCTAAACACTACCGCCCCAATCTCCAGCGCCCGCAGATCTTGACATTAGTCGAGTGTGCAACGTCCTTGTGGCGCCCCGGACCGGATATTGAGTGGCGCCCCCTCCTTTCCGCCTGCCGCAAGCAACGACAGGGAGACTGGAACGTTTCCCAGTCAGAGTGGGGCTCGGGGGGCGCTATTTAAAGGCGGCCTCTTCCTGGCTTTTTCTGTGGTAGACATTTTTACACCACTCATTCTGAGTGAGAGAGAGATTCTGAGAGAGAGAGAGAGACTTCTGCATAGAGTCAACGCTGTGTGAAGTAGTTTTGACTACTGAGCATCACTTTACAGGTACTTTTGGATTTGACCTTCATTAATTCGATTACCAAGAGACTGTGGGGGCTGCACTGATTCGGGGCGTCGTCCTGCGCCTGCAGAATCGGAGGCCATAGAGACGTAGAGAGAGAGTGGCAATCATGGCCAGACAGAGGAGGGCCAACAGGCCTCTGTACAGGAGGCCTTACCCTCCCAGGGTAATTCGGCAACAATTCTCCTACATTAATTTGTCTGAGGAGCAGTGTTTGCGCAGGCTGCGCTTCAGCAATGAGGTGGTCACTGAGGTTTGCCACCTGCTGCAGCCAGATCTGCAGCCTCTACTGAGGACCAGGACGTCTCTGTCGGTGGCAGTGAAGGTCACAGTGGCTCTGAACTTTTATGCCACCGGCTCCTTTCAAGCAGCTACTGGGGACATTGCCAATATCTCCCAGTTCGCAGTCCATTGCTGTATCCGTCAGGTCACAAATGCCCTCTATAAAAGGAGACGCCAGTACATCTCTTTCCCGATGACCCGGGCCAAACAGCATGAATGCGCATTGGGCTTTGCGAGGATAGCGGGCTTCCCCATGGTGCAGGGCACCATTGACTGCACACATGCGGCATTGTCCCGGGGAAATGTGTCCGAACCAGCAACAATGGCAGCAGTCAGTGCTTGTGTGGCCTCAATCTGAGCCTGCATGAGAGCAGTCTGAGATGGGATCACGGCAGCCAGTGACTGAATTGCAGCACTAAGATTTAGCGTGGCATCCACCTGTGCTGCAGCAAAGTGCTCCACGCTCCTTGCCAGTGCTTCAATGCATTCGGGCACCCTTCCCACTGCACCCATGAGCTGAGTGTGCATGTCCACCACCTGGGTGTTCATTTCAGCGATGAGCCGCTCCTCCTCTACGTCCAGTGCAGCAGGACTCGCTGGCCTGCTCTCCCTCCGGGGAGAAGGCCTCCAAACTTCCCTAGCCACATCGCGTTGCTGCAGCCCACTGGGTCCCGGAGCATCACCTTCATCAGACCCTTCCCCCCTGCTCCCCTCCAGGGAAGGCGTGTTCCCAGTGTGGGCATGGGCTTCCTCGGGAGAGGGTGGTGCTGCTGCTCTGGCTTCCTCTTCCTCCTCGCCTGCAGCTTCACTCCCACTGGCAGCTTCAGGGCCCGTCTCCTCAGCTGGTGAATCACCATCTGAAAGCAGGGAGGTACAAGAGTGGCTTTAGCGTGCGGACAGGGGACAGTAAGGGAGGAAGGAGTGCATCGATTTAGTAAGTTGGATTGAAAGTGTCAAAGGCTGGTGTTGTGAGGGACAAGTGGAATGAGAGTGGAGAGAAAGCTGATGACCTTACCATTGCGGTCCCGAATGGGGTCGATCTCTCCAGGGGCTGTGGACGCATGCCTCAAGATCGCTGAGGGGTTGCAGCTGAGGCCGCCCTCCACCCATCCGTTGTTGCTGTCTCCTATTATGAGATAGCTTGGCCTGCAAGAAAAAGGATGGCATCTTGAGTAAATATACAGCCATGGTCTTGCCTGATGTGCCTCCCATAGTTGAATAGCCCTTACTGTATGCAAGGTGTGGAATGTACGTGTGTGTTTCATGAGAGGGCCATAGGTGTTGGATGAGTGTTGGGCATTGGGGTTTTAAGACCCTCGGCCCATAGAGTGAGGTTGAGATGGAGGGATGGAGAGGTATTGAAAAAAAGCCACTCACCCTGACGACCCGAGTGAGGTCGTTGAACTTTTTGCTACATTGAGTATGGGTCCTGGTCACCATGCTCCTGGAGGAGATGTGCTGAGCCACCTCCCTCCACACTCTTCTGTACTCGCGCAGCAAAGGCCTCCTGCCACTCTCAAGGTAAAGTATATATCTTCTGCGCTCCACCGTGCCAACCAGAGCCTCCAAGGCCCACTCGCTGAAGCGCTGAGCTCATTCTCTCACCCTCTCCATAGTCCTTGGCTGGAAAATGTAGTCACAGGTCTCTCCAGGCCGAGATTCAAGGCTCCAATGAGCAGGGTGTGGCTGGAGAGCAAGATCGACCCTCCCCTTTAAGAACTGTCCGGCGCCAGTGTGTCTGTGTTCCATCGCTAACTGACATCACCTGCGCTGCGCCCGCGCTCTGAGTTAGCGCCTCGCTCCTCGGCCTTTGCGCCTTAAGACAGGTGTGCATCGCCTGATTTAACGCTCCAATCACCTCCAGGGGCGATAAAAGCCAAGTTTGCAGTCGGAGGCGATAATCAGCGCCAGGCGCTAAACTTTGCGCCCGGCCAATAATGGCGCCCCAAATGGGGCGATACTTAATTTCTCCCCCTAATTGTCTCAAGCCTTTAGTGACCGTTTTAAGTATTACAAATGCAAGGAATAATACCAGGGATGAGCGACTTCAGTTGTGTGGAGAGACGAGAGAAGCTGGGGTTGTTATGAATGCCTCATATTGCTGTTGAGGTACAGCACCATGGGGGAAAAATTGAGTCGCGCCCCCTTTGGGGCGCTAACTTCACCGGGGCACTACTTTTAGCACCCCAGAAAAATTAGCGCCCCTGCGGCCGAAATTGAGTGGTAGTGCCCCAAGAGAGAAGCGGGGCGCTACTGGAAGCGCCCCGCCTCCCTCTTGGGGCGCTGCGAGGGAATATCGCAGCACTATGTGCCGTAGCGCCATGCACTGTGGCACATCATGCTGCGGTATTGCAGGCTTTCCTCCCCTTCTTAAAGGGGACGGGCCTTGCACAGCGCGTCTCGGGGCCCAGCTGGGCCACCGGGGATCGGAGTGCCGGCAAAAGAGCCCGGCGCTCCGCGGGGGCGGGCGGGGGGGGAACGGGTCAGGAGGCCGGGGACAGCAGCGGAGGTATGTGCTGGCAGGTGGCCAGAAACAAAAATGGCTGCCCGGCACCTCGCCTTTAAATAGCGCCACCCCGGCCGCAGGTAGGCCCCCCTGACCCCATCAGACATAGCGTCCGGCGGTAAGTCAGGGGGTGCTACTGATGATCGCGGCTCAGGCGTGAGCAGGGCGCTGCGCACGGCGATGACGTCATCACCGGCGGCTCAGCACCACGGGACACTAACGGTTACCGCCGCCGCTAACCTCCCGCTGAATTTCGCAGGAGGCGTTGGCGGTGACGGGCCCAGGCGCTAGTTGCTTTGCGCCCCGTTAGCGCCTTCTTAGGGAGGCACAAAGCAACCAAATTTTTCCCCCCATCTCTCTTCTTTCGGATGAGACATTTAACCGAGGCCCCGTCTACTCAAGTAGATGTAAAAGATCTCATGGCACTATTTCGAAGAAGAGCAGGGGAGTTATCCCCGGTGTCCTGGCCAATATTTATCCCTCAATCAAAATTAAAAAATAGATTATCTGATTATTATCAAATTGTTGCCTGCGGGACCTTGCTGTGTGCAAATTAGCTGCTGCATTTCCTATATTACAACAGTGACTACACTTAAAAAAAGTACTTCATTGGCAGTAAAGCGCTTTGAGTCGTTCAGTGGTCGTGAAAAGCACTATGGAAATGCAAGTCTTTTGTTTGTTTCTTTTCCTATTTCAAAGTCTTTGTTAAGGATAAGACTGAATTGAGGTTACATGAGTGCTGTATTTACAAAAGGAGATATTCACCAGCAATAGCCATGGATGTTCCACTGATTTCCCACTATAACTTTGTGGAAGATCAACAGAAACCCCAGAACATAACATAAGAACATAAGAAGTAGGAGCAGGAGTAGGCCATACGGCCCCTCGGGCCTGCTCCGCCATTCAATAGGATCATGGCTGATCCGAACCTAGACTCACGTCCACATCCCTGCCCACTCCCCGTAACCCCTAATTCCCTTATCAGCTAGGAAACTGTCTATCTCCATTTTAAATTTATTTAATGTCGCAGCTTCCACAGCTCTCTGAGGTAGCAAATTCCATAGATTTACCACCCTCTGAGTGAAGAAGTTTCTCCTCATCTCAGTTTTGAAAGCGCAGCCCCTTATTCTAAACGACGAAAAGGGTGGGAGGTGCCAGGCTGTTGCACTCTGATGGGAATCATAATTAATCCCAGCCTCAGTTGACATCCATACTTGCATACTTTCCAATAATGGCCACTGGATAATAATTAAGGGGGAGCGGGGTTATTTATTGCATTTGTGGCTAATAGAGGAAGTTGGGGTTGGCTCCTTTACAGGTGTGGACCTGGCACGCTCAATATCCGTTATTCACTAGGCTCGGGTGATCAGATCTCTACAGTCTAGATTGATCATTTGTTCTTTCTACTTACATCCGCATGATATTTTGACATAATATTGTGGACACTTTTGACGTGTGGTGCACATCGGATGGGGGATGTGTGCAACGATCGAAATGCCTGCTCGATGGTACCAGTGAGAGGCAGGAGCCAAATGGCCAGGCCTCATTTAAATCTCATAGGCAAGGCTGTCCGTGCATTTACAGCGCTGATTGGCAGCACGACGATTTGGAGGGCGGGTCTCTTGCAGATCTGATGCCTATTTAAAGCGAACTTAAACCTCTTAAAAAGAGGGATGTCTTCTAACTCGTCACTTATTTCTCCCGCAAAGTTCAAAACTTTGGGTTAGATGTTTCCTGCCAGGGCACTGCGATTAACTGACACTACGGTGGAGGTCCTGGTTAAGCAGGTGAGAGGCTGTACCCCTCAGATGGCAGACGGGTTCCCAGACAGATGCTGCAGAAGGCCAGGAAAAAAAAAAATATGAATAGGTGAATGCCAAAAGCATCATCTCCAGGACATGGGTGCAGTGCCAGAAATCAGAAGCCTCCAATAAATCTCCCCTTAACCTTCTCTGCTCTAAGGAGATCAATCCCAGCTTCTCTAGTCTCTCAACATAACTGAAGTCCCTCATCCCTGATATCGTTCTGGTAAATCTCCCATGCATCCTCCCCAAGGCCTTGACGTCCTAGCGTGTAGTGCCCAGAATTGGACGCTATACTCTCGCTGAGGCCTAACTAATGATTTATTCAGGATCAGCATAGCTTCCTTGCTTTTGCTCATAAGTCAGTGGGCCGGATTTTGTCAGCCCCGAGGAGGCGAGTATGGAGACGGGACAGCCGGTAAAGTTGCAGAAAGTGGGGGCGGATTGCAAAGCTGCCCCCATCCCGCCTCTGTGCCCTTTTTCCAGGAGGCAGGAAGATCTCCTGCTTTGGGTCCCGTCTCCTCGAGGTGGGAAAGGGATGAAATCCTTTTAACTGCCTGTTAGCAGGTAGTTAACAGGCAGAAAAAAGGATTAGTGCCATTTTACCTTTTCAGGTGAAGGCTTCCCGACCTCAGAGAACCACGCCGGGTTGGAGGAGTCGAGTAGGAGGTCTGCGGGTTGGGAGGGGCCTGAAAGTGAGATGTAGAGGTGAGTGATGGGTGCAAGTGTGGAGTGGTAATTATGTGAGGTGAGTGTTAAGTGTTATAAAATGTTCACTTACCTTTGTTTCTGCCTACAGCCTTCCGCCGCGGTGGTTCCAGGGTCCCGACATAATCATTGTAGATTTCACAGACTGGCTGTTCCACCCTCCGACCAACAGTCATCTGCTTTCTACAAAGTTGAAAGGTTTGATGAGTCCTGAACACAAGGACTCATCAAAATACACAGAATGTCAGTGTTTGACAGCTTCACAGAGCTGTCAAAGGCTAACATTTCTTCTTTCAAGAAGTCTTCACAGATGGCACGTCAGATGTTGACATGCTCTGTCAGTGACTTCCTCCCTAATTGGCCTGCTGAGCCCGCAGGGCGGGCTTAACAAGGTCAATCAGGGGAAAATCACTCTGGTTGGTCAGAACATGATGGAGGCGGGACTTAGACCCGACTAGCAGCAGTCCCGCCTCCAGCACGTCTCCATTCACAAAATCCAGCCCGTAGAGACATAGGGCTCGATTTTACCAGCCCTGAGGAGGTGGGTTTGGAGGCGGGTCAGGTGGTAAAATGGCTGTAAATGCCGACGGGTTCCGATCCTGCCGTCAACCCGCATCTGTGCAACTTTGCCAAAGGCGGGCTTGCAGACTCCCGTTCGGTCCCGTCACCATGCAGCGGGATAGGCCCTTAAGGCAGTTAACTGGTTGGTAACTGCCTCTGTAATCCTATTTTGCCTGCCCTTTTAAATTTTACCACATTTTCAGGATGTTCCACATCGTTCCGAAACCACGCCAGCTGATTGTGTCAGGTTCACAAGCGGCGGCCTTTTTGACAGCTGCAGCTCCAGCATAAAAACGGAGCTCTCAACAAGGCTCAGTTGCAGGTGGCAGAACTTTGTTTTTTCAGGCCTTGGAAAACCTTTTGCCGGTCTACTGATCTAGGAAGTGGTGAAGCTGAGATCCATCTCCACTCTCACCTCCTGGGAAAATACTCTCCCCACATTGACTGAGCGCTTCTTCAACTGAGATATCTACCAGCAGCATGGGCATCATTTATTTCCTTTCATCCTGGTCTTCAGATTCAGAGGACGAGCAGCCGCGGCAGCAGCAGAACCAGGCACAACAGCAGCAGCAACAACAGGAGCGCCAACCTCCTGCTCAGCCAGCTGATGGTGCACAGGGCAGAAGGTGTCAGCGCAGGGATGCACGCGCCGCAGGAGATACCCCCAACACAGGGTATACAGGCCGAGGATGACCTTCCTCAACATGACTGAGCTGCAGTGCCAAAGGAGGCTGAGACATTCGCGAGAGGTAGTGGGTGACATCTGCGCAATGCTGCACCAACACCTGGAGCCCAGAGGAACGGGTGGAAACCCCTTACCAGTGGCTGTCAAAATCACCACCACACTCAATTTTTTTGCTTCAGTTTCCTTCCAGGGATCATCAGCAGCATCTCCCAGTTGGCTGCACACACTTGCATCACGCAGGTTACCGATGCCCTCTTTGCAAAGGAGCACAATTACATCCACTTCTCGAG
This sequence comes from Somniosus microcephalus, assembly GCF_052327205.1. Lineage (NCBI taxonomy): Eukaryota > Metazoa > Chordata > Chondrichthyes > Squaliformes > Somniosidae > Somniosus > Somniosus microcephalus. Next base: position 329,944,519 of record NC_140990.1, on the reverse strand, counting down.
GGATCAAGCAAGTGTCACCGCGCGTGCGTTTGGCTTTGCAAATATGGCAGGCTTGCCAAGGGTGCAGGGCGTCGTAGACTGCACACATGTGGCCCTTAGGGCACCCCATCACAACCCAGCTGTTTTTGTCAACCGCAAGGGCTTCCACTCTCTCAATGTGCAGCTGGTGTGTAACCACAGGAAGGACATTTTGCATGCTTGCGTGAAGTACCCTGGCAGTTGTCATGACTTATTCATCCTGCAGCAGTCTAGTGTGCCTCCGCTCTTCAATCCGCCAAACCAACTTTCCAGGTGGTTACTTGGAGACAAGGGCTATCCCCTGAAGACGTGGCTGATGACGCCATTGAGGAGGCCATCAAACGAAGCTGAGGAATGCTGCAATGCTAGCCACATTTCCAATAGATCCATTATCAAGCCAACCATCGGCTTGCTGAAGATGCGATTCAGATGCCTTGATAGATCAGGTGGAGCCCTACAGTATTCAGCAGCCAGGGTCTTCAGAATCGTCGTGATCTGCTGTGCACTTCACAACATCGCACAGCATCGTGGCTTGCAGCTGCCCGAGGAACAAGTGGCTCAGCGCATAGCCTCCACAGATGAGGTGGAGGAGGAGGAGGAGGAGGAAAATCTTGCAGAGGCTGATGCGCCAGTTCCAGCAGCACGCAAGCACATTGCTGTCCATGATGCAAGGGATGCACTAATCTTTGCCAGATTCACTTAAGCAGACGAATCAAATAAATGTGGCTGGTATCTTCTTAACACACCATACACAATGTACAAGAACCCGTGGGTTTCTATCAGTCTGACCACCATCATTATAAATGCAAGTCGCCCTGAGCCCTCAATGTGGAACTTCCATTTCCGAGATCACATAGGCCAGAACTTCAACTGTTTGACATCACTTCTGTTTAACCCATTCACAAAAGGATGACAATGTCAAATATTAAAGAAAACAAAAGAAAACAGAACAGAACACCCAAGTGACTACCCTTGTGACTACTTGCGCTTTATCTTACTCTTACACGTGCTCCTACGTGATGCTTCCCCTGTGGCTTCAGCAGATGTGGAGGCACCTTGCGCACTTTCATGCTGCTCCTGCTTCGATACCTTTGGCAGGCGTCCTCTGGGTTTGCGAGCCTGTGAGGGCTCGTCAACAGTCTGCTTCTCCTGCGTCTGTGTAGGGACTGAGACGCCCATCTCAGTTGGGTGAGGACTCTGGTGGGACTCTGACCGAGAGCTACTCAGTGGCATGGGCGTGTGAGTGCTTGGAGAGGAGCCCCCACTTTCTTGTTGCCTGCCACCAACATCCCTCTCATGGGTCAGCCCCACTTCAGTGCTAGCAAGTGGCTTGACAGCACCTTGCTGCACATTAGGGGGGCCATGAGGACCTGTATCTGCACTGGCAGTCCTATCCAAAAGTACTTCAATGACACTCTGGTTTCTCTGCTCAATAGCTGCCCATCGCTCCTCCAAAGACGTCAGACTATTCTGAACAGTCACCATGTTTTCCTGATTCTGGCGATTTATTTCCTCCATGGCCATAGCCAGCCTTTCCATGGAGGTTGCCATCCTTTCCGTGGTGGTGTGTTCATGCGCCACTGCCTCCACAAAGGCCCTCAGAGGTTGCAGGTTCCTCGGAGGAGTCTTCAGGCTCAGGCTCTTCCTCCTGGACAGTGGGGTGGCGGGCTGTCGATGGTCCTGTGGGGGGAGTAATGTCATGAGTTAGACATGTGATATTAACGTAGCATGCAAATGGACTTGTGCAGATGATCATAAGTCAATCTGTATGAGCATCAGAAGCCATATCAGTCACTCAGGCAATGTAAATGAGAGAGATGCAAAACTACTCTGTCACCTGCTTGCTCTGATGTGCCCGACTGTCAGTCCCCCACTTGCACACCCTCCTCGGCTCCAACGATCTCTAGGGCCGCCTCCTCAGTGCTGGTGAGATGGGCTATTGAGGGTGGCCCTTCTTCTGTCTTCGCCTTTGCCCTCTTATTCTGGGCTCTCTTTTTCCTGCAATAAGGGATACAAGTAGAGTTTGGATGAGAATGATGGAGTGAGTGTAGAGAATCCATAGCATAAATGCTTAGAAGGAGACAAAGATGGAGTGAGATCCCAATACCAAGGGCCCTCCCTGTGTGTTGTTAGTTGTTGACATAGCATCACAGTGATAGGGAGTGTGAGGGCAACATAGTCGAATAGTTAAGTGATTGCGTACATAGAGAGAGAGGGATGGTTAAGGGTGCAAGGGATGTAAGGGTAAAGTGGGATGTGTAGGAGTAGGATGACAATGCTGAGAGGAGATGGGGAGCAGAATGAGGGTAAAGGTGATGGTCTACTCACTTTTCCTGTGCGGACAAGGTCATTGAATCTCTTTCAGAACTGCAGCCAGGTTCTGCTGCACAACGATCTGGAGCTTACCTCCTGTGCCAGTTGCAGCCACACAGCTTTGGTCTGCTGGGGAGGTTTGTCCTCCCAGAGGAAGGAAAGAGCACCTCCTTTTTTGAGCTCTGGCTCCCTCCACCAGAGCATGGAGGGAGTCATCATCAAAGCGAGGTGAGGCCTTGGGCCTTGAGCTAGACATTTCAGGAGTATCAAACAATTATCAAAGTATTCACTCTGGAAGTACAGAGGTAGAAAATGAACCAATGCTGCTTGGAGCCCTTAAAAGCAGATCGATAAATGACGTCAGCAGAGGCGAGCTTCAGACCCAAAAGGCTAATTGAGCCAGGGGAGCGCAGACGCAGGGAATCAATTGCCCAATTAGGGCAGAAATCGCAAATTTATCCCGCCTGACAGTGGAGGCGGGTTTGGTGCAGGTCAGGTGGTCGGCAGTTCCCGCTCCCGCCTCCATTAGTAAAATCACGGCCATAGAGTCATAACGGCACAGCAAGAGGCCATTCAGCCTATCGAGTCCATGTAGAGCAATCCAGTCAGTCCCATTCCCCTGCTCTATTCCTGTAATCCTGCAAGTTTATTTCCCTCAAGTGCCTATCCAGTCTCCCCTTGAAAACATTGTGTGTCTCCGCTCCCACCACTTCCGTCGGCAGCGAATTCCAGGTCATCACCACTCGCTGTGTAATAAAGCTTTTCCTCTCATCACCCCTGTATCTCTTGCCCAAAACTTTAAATCTGTGCCCCTAGTCCTTGTACCATCAATTAGTGCGAACAGCCTTTCCACATCTAGCCTATCCAAACCCGTCATAATCTTGTACACCTCTATCAAATCACCCCTCCAAATCCTTTGCTCTAATGAAAACAAATCCAGCTTCTCCAACCTGTCCTTGTAGCTAAGATCCCCCATCCCCGGAACCATTCTGGTAAATCTCCTCTGCACCCTCTCAAGAGCCTTCACATCCTTCCTAAAGTGCGGTGACCAGAACTGGACGCAATACTCCAGTTGTGGCCTAACCAGTGTTTATAAAGGTTCAGCATAACCTCTCTACTTTTGTACTCAACACCTCTATTTATGAAGCCCAAGATCTCATATGCTTTGTTAACCACTCTCTCAATATGTCCCGCCACCTTCAGGGACCTATACACATTAACTCCCAGGTCCCTCTGTCCCTGCACACTCTTTAAAACGGTGCCATTAAGTATATATTGCCTCTCCCTGTTCCTTCTGCTAAAATGCATCACCTCACACTTCTCTGTATTAAATTCCATCTGCCACTTGTCTGTCCATTCTGCTAGCCTTTCTATGTCCTGTTACAGTCGATTGATATCATCATCACTGTTTGCCACACCCCCAAGTTTGGTGTCATCGGCAAATTTAGAAATTCTAAACTATATTCCAATATCCAGGTCATTTATATATATCAAAAAAAACAGTGGTCTCAGCACTGACCCTTGGAGAACACCACTGTCTACCATCCTTCAGTCTGAAAAACAGCCATTTACCACAACTCGCTGTTTTCTGTCCTTAAGCCAATTCCTATTCCAAGCTGCCACTGACCCACCTATTCCATGAGTCTCAATTTTGTTAACCAGCCTTCTATGTGGTACTTTGTCAAACGCCTTCCGAAAGTCCATGTAGACAACATCCATTGCATTCCCGTCATCAATTCTCTCTGTTAATTCATCAAAAAATTTAATTAGATTAGTCAAACACGATCTTCCTTTTACAAACCCATGTTGGCTCTTCCTAATTAACTTAAACCTCTCCAAATGCCCGTTAATATTTTTCTTGATTATTGTTTCTAAAACTTTACCCACCACAGATGTTAAACTGACCGGCCTGTAGTTACTAGGATTGTCCTTACACCCCTTCTTGAACAATAGTGTCACGTTTACCACTTTCCAATCCTCAGGCACCTCCCCTGCATCTAGGGAAGATTGGAAAATTATGGCAAGCCCTTCTGCTATCTCCTCCCCCAAATCCCTTAGCAACCTGGGATGCAAGCCATCTGGACCAGGCGACTTGTCCACTGTAAGCATACCCAGCCTTTCTAGTACATCCTGTCTATCAATTTTCACACCTTCCATTGCCTCTAACTGATCCACTTCTATCGATATTTTGTCAGCATCCACCTCCTTAGTAAACGCCGATACAAAGTACTCATTGAGTATTCTAGCCTTGCCCTGCACCTCTAAGTATATATCACCTTCTTTGTCTCTAATAGGCCCACCCTGCCTCTTACTACCCGCTTACTGTTTACATGCCGGTAGAAGATTTTTGGGTTCCCTTTTATGCTAACCGCCATTCTACTCTCATACTCTCTCTTTGCCACTCCTATTTTCATCTTCACCTCCCCTCTCAACTTATTTTATCTCCCTTGAAGAATTCACCTGACATGCATTATACACCCTCTTTTTTTGTTTCATCATCTTCTCTATCTCGCTCATCATTCAAGGAGCCCTTGCATTGGTTGCCTTACACTTCCCTCTTGTTGGAATGTACCTAGCCTGTACTTGGAACATCTCCTCCTTAAAGATCACCCATTGTTCTGTTACAGTTTTTCCTATCAGTCTTTGGTTCCATTTTACCCTGGCTAGATCCTTTTGCATCCCATTGAAGTTAGCCCTATTCCAATTTAGAAGTTCCACTCTAGATTGTTCCTTGCTCCTCTCCATTGCTAATCTAAATCTTATGATACGATGATCACTTGTACCCAAGTGTTCTCCCACAGACACTTGGTCGACCTGGCCCACCTCATTCCCCAGCAGCAGATCCAGCAATGCCTCCTTCCTAGTTGGGCCAAGAATATATTGGTCAAGGAAATTCTCCTGAACAGATTTCAGAAATTCCTCTTCCTCCTTTTCCTTTACCCTAGCATTATCCCAATCGATATTTGGGTAATTAAAGTCCCCCAATATCACCACTCTATAGCTCTTGCATATCTCTGCGATTTCCCTGCAGATTTGCTGGTCTACCTCCCTCTCACTATTTGGAGGCCTATAGAATACCCCCAATAGCGTGATCATATCCTTTTTGTTCCTCAACTCTAACCAAATGGATTCTGTCCTTGTCCCCTCAAGAACATCCTCCCTTTCCAACACTATAATGTCTTCCTTAATCAGCACTGTCACCCCACCTCCCTTTTTTCTTTCCTTATCTGTTCTGAACACCTTGTACCCTTGAATATTAAGTGCCCAGTCCTCACCGATTTTAAGCTACGTGTACGTTATTGCCACAACATCATATTGCCACACGGCTAACTGTTCTTGTAGCTCACCAACCTTATTCACCACACTTTGTGCATTTATGCACATGCATTATAAACCCATTTTTGAATTTTTCGTAGTCTTTCTTAGTCTGCTCCTATCTAATATGGTACTACTACCACCCCTAGTACTATCTTCTCTAGTACTATCCAACACACTCACTCTTTTATGCACCTTATTCCTCTTTTCTACTCCTATATGCTGGTGCCCATCCCCCTACTAAGTTAATTTAAACCTTCCCCAACAACACTAACAAACCTCCCCGCGAGAATATTGGTCCCGGCTCTGTTGAGGTATAACCCGTCCGGCTTGTACAGGTCCCAACTTCCCCAGAAATGGTCCCAATGCCTCAGGAAGCTAAAGCCCTCCCTCCTGCACCATCTCTCCAGCCACACATTCATCTGTTCTATCCTCCTATTTCTGTACTCACTAGCATGTGGCACCGGGAGTAATCCGGAGATTACTACCTTTGAGATCCTGCTTTTTAATCTCTCTCCTAGCTCTGTAAACTTTGCCTACAGGATGTCATCCCTCTTTCTGCCTATGTCGTTGGTACCGATATGGACAATGACCTCTGGCTGTTCACCCTCCCCACTCAGAGTGTCCTGCAGTCACTCAGTGACATCCTTGACCCTGGCACCAGGGAGGCAACATACCATCCTGGAGTCACGTCTACGGCTGCAGAAACGCCTGTCTGCTCCCCTAACTATCGAATCCCCTATCACTATTGCTCTTCCACTCTTTTTGCTCCCCCCCCACCGTGCAGCTGAGCCACCCGTGGTGCCATGGACTTGATTCTGGCTGCACTCCCCAGAGGAACCATCGCCCTCATCAGTACTCTGAACAGAATACTGGTTGGAGAGCGCGATGCACTGCGGGGACTCCTGCACTACCTGCCTGGTCCTCCTCTTCTGTCTGGCGGTCACCCATGCCCTCTCTGCCTGCATACTCTGAAGCTGCAGGGTGACCTGCTCTAGAAACTGTAGTGGATGTACTTTTAAGAGAGAACTACTTTTACAGCTCCTGTATACTGTAGTACCGGCAGTGACCACACCTGTATATAAGCCTTGAGCATGCCTCTGTACCCCCAGTCTTGAGACTACCCTACTCCAGTAAATAACTGTTGATTGTTAAGTTACAGCATCCGTGTGGTTACTGAAAAACATCATACTCTCAGAATCACGGATCTAACAGTGGCGACGAGTGTCGATTCGAATCTACCTGCAACTCTGCATTTCCCTTCGAGGATTCGCTCCGGGAGGGCGGTGGAAGAAAGTCGAGGCCAGAAACATGGGCGTCGACCACGAGCAACCGCCCAGTCGTCCGGCAGAGAGTGAACATCGCAGGGGAGGCTGTGGAGAGCCGGGCTTGGTTCCCCAGCCACGACGGTCAGCAACAGACTGACGACAGGTACCAGGTACAGCGCAGACCCTTCCCGGACAGCGGCGGCTGTAGCCGGCCGACGGCAGAGAAAAAGCCGAGCAGTGTCGACGGGGTAAGATAGAGGGTGAAGCGCACAGGGCGCAGCCGGGGGTTGAAAACCGAGCATTGTCGAGGAAAAACAAAACGGAGAGAGAGAGGGTAAAGCAGCAGCCGGGTTCAGGACCGAGCGGCGGAAACAGGAAAGGCGCACAGAAAAAAAAACGCGCAGAGCGCAGCCAGGGCTCAAGGGCTGAACAGTGTCCGCGGGGAGAAGGGAGAGCACGGGAGATGCCATTGAGCTGCAGAGAAGAAGGAAGAGCGCGGGAGACACCATTTTTAGAAGCCACAGCGGAGAAGAAGGGCGAGCGCGGGAAGAAAGGAAAACGCGGGAGACGCCATTTTGTGCCAGCGGAGAAGAAGGGAAAGCACGGGAGACGCCATTTTTGACAGTTAAATCACACCCAGGGATGCCGAAGAGTGGCAGTATCTCTACGTTCGACAATGAAGTCGAAGATTGGGCGACATATGTGGAACGTATTGAGGTGTACTGCAGGGCGAATGAAGTGCCAGATGCTAGGAAAGCACTGGTTTTGTCCAATTCCATGGGTGCAAAAACTTATGGGTTACTGTGAAACCTAATAACCCCAGAGAAGCCTGTGAATAAGAATTTTGAAAGCATAGTAGAAATCCTACAGGACCACTTAAACCCCACACCGCTGCTGATAGCAGAACGATTTAAGTTCCATAAAAGGAACCAACACAAAGACGAAAGCAATGCTGAGTACTTAACGGAACTGCGCAAGCTATCGAAACACTGCCAGTTTGGAGTGGGACTAGCAGATACTTTAAGGGACAAGTTTGTGTGTGGGCTTCAAAGTGAAGGAACCCAGAAACGGTTTCTATCAGAAAAGGATCTTACGCTGGACAAGGCTTTCAGTATGGCAGTATCACATGAAGCAGCCGCAAGGGGCGCTGCAGAGATACAACAGAGACCGCAAGAATATGGCACCAATGAAATGTCCTATGGAACAGGGAAGTGTTATCGCTGCGGCAGAACAACACATGACCAGAAGAATTGTTGGTTCAAGGACCAAGTGTGCAGACAGTGTGGAAAAGCAGGACACATAGCAAGAGTCTGCAGGTCTGGGAAGAAAACCAACAGCAAGAAATCTCCACAGGAGAAGTACAAAAAGGTACACAAGCTGATGGACAGTAGTTCAGACGAACAGAAAAGTGACACAGACTCCGGAAGCAAGGAGCTGGGTTGTCTGAAACTACATAAGGTAACCAAAATGGAGGATCACCAGACTATCTGGGTTACACTCAAGATAGACGGAGTCCAAGTGAAAATGGAATTGGACACAGGATCAGCCCTAACAGTCATAAACCAAAGGGACTACAAGCGGCTATTTTCACATATACCCTTGAAAGCTACAGAGATTGTCTTGAAGACGCACACGGGGCAAAAAGTCTACCCCAAAGGAAAAATAAGGGTGAAAGTGATATACAAAGGCCAGGAAATACCTAAAATGGACTTATATGTATTGCCAGATGGAGGACCACCACTGCTAGGACGTGAATGGATCCGGAAGATACAATTAGATTGGCATTCCATACAGGCACTGCAGGTTGAGGCCAAAAAGGATGACGACGTCACACCTGGACGACTGTCAAAAATGCTAACCGACGCAAAAGAAGTGTTCCAGAAGGGACTCAGAACACTAAAAGGCATAACAGCAATGATTAAAATAGAGGAAAATGCAAGCCCAAAGTTTCTTAAGGCCAGACCAGTGCCTTATGCGATCAGACCAGCCGTCGAAGCAGAGCTGGAAGGGTTGGAACGTTCAGGAGTACTGTCCAAAGTAGACTGGAGCGAGTGGGCTACACCCATCATTCCTGTAATGAAGAGGACATTGAGTAATATGCCTGGGGAACCAAAGAAGGTCCGCATCTGTGGGGATTTTAAGTTGACAGTGAACCCAGTCCTTCACACGGTACAATATCCGCTTCCACGACTTGAGGATATTTTCGCCTCGCTATCTGGAGGTAAACGCTTCACCAAAATTGATCTAGCTCAGGCGTACTGGCAAATGGAGGTAGAAGAAGCCTCGAAACAATACCTCACGATCAACACTCATAAAGGTCTCTATCAATACAACCGTCTGGTGTTCGGGGTAGCATCGGCTCTGGCTATTTGGCAAAGGGCGATGGATCAAGTCCTGCAAGGGATTCCAGGGACCCAGTGTTATTTGGACGACATCCTGGTCACGGGCGAAAATGACAGTGATCACCTCGCCAACTTGGAGAAGGTGCTCACCAGATTAAAGGAATATGGGCTACGAGCTAATCGCCACAAGTGCGAGTTTTTCCAGAAGCAGATCTCGTATTGTGGCCACGTCATCGATGAAGAGGGGTTACATAAGTCCCGTGAAAAGATTGAGGCAGTAGTCAAGGCTCCAGCACCGGAAAATGTGTCACAACTGAGGTCGTTCCTCAGGCTGGTAAACTACTACCATAAGTTTTTACCAAATTTGTCCACGGTATTCCACTGAACACCCTACTGCAAACAGGGGTACCATGGAAGTGGAATGACGAACGTAGACGAGCTTTCCAGAAGTGTAAAGAATTGCTCACATCAAAAGAGGTGTTGGCCCATTTCAACCCAGCGCTACCAATTCGTTTGGCATGTGATGCATCACCCTATGGTATTGGAGTGGTGCTGTCGCACAAATTCCCAGACGGGTTGGAGAGGCCAGTAGCCTTTGCGTCTCAGTCACTAACCTCAGCCGAGCGCAACTACGCCCAGATTGACAGGGAGGCCCTCAGCCTAGTATGGGGAGTAAAAAAATTCAACCACTATCTGCATGGGCAGAAGTTCACCTTGCTGACTGACCACCAACCACTTGCCTCCATCTTTAATCCTAAGAAGGGCGTTCCAGTGATGACTGCACAATGGTTACAAAGATGGTCCCTGTTTCTAGGGGCGAATCAATATGAAATAGAATATAAAGGCACGAAACAGCATGGAAACACTGATGGGCTATCACGCCTGCCACTGCCTACTGTGGAGGAAGCACCAGCAGTGGACCCTATCGAGATATTTTATTCGTCAATAATTGAACGATTGCCAGTAACGAACACGGATATAGAGAAGGAGACCCGCAATGATCCGACACTGTCTCGGGTATATGATTTGATGGTGAGGGGATGGCCAACACATGGCGACTCACTGTTGCCAGCATTCTCATCCAGAAGAGAACAGCTGTCAGTATGCCAGGGGACAGTGATGTGTGGATCCCGAGTGGTGATTCCACCCAAGTTAAGGGAGAGACTGCTAAATGAGCTTCATGAAGGTCATCTGGGAGGGGTGAAAATGAAAAGCCTTGCTAGGGCTTATGTGTGGTGGCCGGGGATCGATCAACAAATCGAGGACCTAACCAAGAGCTGCTCAGGATGCCAGAAGTTCCAAAATGCACCACCACATGCCCCTCTACACCCATGGGAGAGGCCCTCCTCTCCATGGCAATGGGTGCACATTGATTTTGCTGGTCCATTCATGGACTCAATGTTCTTAATAGCAGTGGATGCTCACTCGCAATGGCCTGAGGTGATAAAAATGTCCTCAACCACTACAGAGAAAACGATTGCAGTCCTACAGACCATATTTGCCAGGAACGGCTTACCAGAGCAGATTTGCTCTGATAATGGACCACAGTTTGTGTCCGAAGAGTTCAGAAATTTATGAGAAGGAATGGGGTCAGGCATTACACATCCGCCCCGTATCATCCAGCCACAAATGGATTGGCTGAGAGGTTCGTACAAACCTTTAAAAAGGCGATAAAGGCCATGTGCAATGATGAAATTCCACTACAGCATAAGGTGGACAGTTTCCTATTAGCCTACAGAAAAGCAACACATGCAGTCACCAACCAGACCCCAGCCATGATGTTCTTTAACCGAAGGTTGAGATCTCGTCTGGATTTGCTCAGACCAAATGTGCGAAGAAATGTTGAGGATAAACAATTCCAGCACATCAATGAGAAGCCGACAAGGAGCTTCAATGTAGGACAACCAGTCTTGGCCCATGACTACCGAACAGAGAAATGGCAACCCGGAACGATATGCACAAGGCAGGGGCCATTAATGTACACAGTGGATGTCGGGGAGAACATTGTGAGATGCCACGTCGATCAGATCTTAGCGTCACAGGAACGAGTCAACCCCATGTCTTGAGTACCTGGGGATGAACCCGACATACCGGTAGCATCTACCTCAGAACCAGCAGCAGTGGAAACCAATGAACTAACCGACGAAAAGGGGTCAGAATCGCCTCCGCACCAAGAACAAGAACCTCAGGAAAGGCACTATCCCGAAAGGATCAGGAAGCCGCCCCAAAGACTGAATCTATAAATGGACTATTGTTGTTTAATGTACATGTTAAAGTGTTAATTGTTATTTGAATATTATGGGTACTGCTAATCTAAAAGGGGAGGAATTGTAGTGTATGTTTCTTTAAGAGAGAACTACTTTTACAGCTCCTGTATACTGTAGTACCGGCAGTGACCACACCTGTATATCAGCCTTGAGCATGCCTCTGTACCCCCAGTCTTGAGACTACCCTACTCCAGTAAATACCTGTTGATTGTTAAGTTACAGCATCCGTGTGGTTATTGAAAAACATCATACTCTCAGAATCACGGATCTAACAGAAATGTGCTAGCCACGTAACTCTCAGCCTCGTGGATGCACCGCAGTGACTCCAACTGCCGCTCAAGCTCCAAAACCCGGAGCTCGAGTTGATGTAGCCGGCGACACTTCCTGCACATGTGGTCATCCAGGCTAAGCGAAGCGTCTAGGACTTCCCACATGACACAGGATGTACACTCCATGGGACTGAGTTGCCCTGCCTAGCCTCTATTTAATAGACAAAGAACTAACCCAGCAGAAATAAACTTAAAACTTAACAAATAACACTCCCCAGCTACTCACCAATCAGCTCTTACCCTCTATTTAATAGGCTATTAACTAACTTAGCAGAAATAAACTTATCAACTTAAAAATAAAATACACTCACCAGCTACTCACCAATCAGCTCCTTCCGTTGTGCTGATGTCACTTTTTTACTCTGACGTCACTTTTCAAAAACTGCCTCTGTTGAGTTGCTGCCGCTCCTTTTAACTGATCCGCTCTCGCTGTGTTCCCTCCAGGCCAGGTCCGCTCCTTCCGGTCTCGTGTTCTACTATTAGTGAAAAGATGTTGGGAACTGTTGCTCCCTCCCTGGTTGTGTACGTGCATTGTGGAGTGAGGGGGAAAGGCTTTGTGAGCCTGCACAGGATACCATGCATTGATTTTGCCTGAGGTTCTATAACTCTTAACAGACAGCAATATGTGCAAATGCTGTGGTGAAATAAAGCTCAACCTTTTAATTTCCCAAATGTGCTATTTTTTATGAAAGTAAAATATTTGATTTATGAGACTTTACCTTTTCCTAAAACTCACAAAAAACAATAAAACCATAACCTTCCTTGATCTATATGGCAGCATACGAAGGCATACTTTATAATAAATCTTTTGTAATGAAAATGTAAATTCAATTTCTAGACTGTCACTTGGTTGTGTTTGGTTCTCCGTTATTGTTCTTTCCCTGAAACTTAATAACTTTTTAAGACCATGTTCTACTTTTCACTCACTTCTTTATTATGTCCTAGAAGAGAGAAACATTACTGTATTATGAAACTGCTTCTCATGATGATGGGGCAAGTTTTTGTCTCCCCTACATGGGTGATAATCTTACTGAAGGATCGCCCGTCTGTTCTAGAAGCCGTGAGATTTTAATTCCATTTGATTTCAGTAGAATTAAAATCGGATGAGTTCCACGACAGGTGGTCAATCCACTCCGCTCAGTAAATGAAGAGGCAAAAATTCACCTCGATGCTTTAATAATCTGTTTAAAACATCCAGTGCTGTTTCATTCTTAAACGACAAAATTCCTGCTTAGGAATTCTGAAATGAAATAGCAGCTTCTCGAGAGCGACGTGAGAGATATTAATATTTGTGTGAACTGGGCAGCACAGTGAGGTAAACTTTCTTTTCACCTCTGAGAGTTGAATTAGATTCCAGTCCAGGCTGATGGGATGAAAGCTTCTTCTCTAGCTGGCTGCAGGAGTCCCATGTGATATGAATTTGGAGGAACGCCATCTCCTAGCAGCTCCAAGCAAAAAAAAATGGACTGGACTGTAAGATAAAGTGCTGGTGTGGGAAATGTAAATGCCATATGTTTGCAGTAACAGGTACTTTTCTGAAGCTTGCTGGGGTAACATCTAACTCATACTCTACCTGATCTGAAAGTGCATGGTGCTCACAATAGGGGGAGGGGATAACATGGAAAAAATATTCTACAGTCTACTCTTAATTCAGTCACTTCGTTCAAATTATTGATTAATTCCATTTTTAGCACAATAAAATGACTTTATTATTAAAAGTAGTTGGTCTTCCAATATAATATTTCTGACTGGTAACCTAAAACTCAATGTAAATCATTGAAACATTCAGAAAGGAATAAGCTCACGGTTGCTGTAATGATGTTTGTGTTTCAGCTAACTCCCCCAAACCAAATAAGTTTACAGCACAGGAAACCACTAGGCCTGTCATTTTCATGCCAGCTTTTTAAATCTAAAACTAATTCCACTGCCCTACTCTCTCCATAGCTTCTCTTCTCCTCCTTTAAATATTGATCCACTTTTCCATTAAAAGATGCGATAATCTCTTTGTCAACTGCCCCCTGTGTGAGAAACATTCCATGCTCTAATAAAGTAAATTACTTTACACAGATCATGGGTTCAAAAACGTCTTGATACGTTTCTGATCTATCCCCCTCCCAAAGTGACACCAGCAACAGCCCAGCTGCACAGCTGGCCAAGTAACATCCGAACACATCGTGGACTATCACCATCACAGCCTGATTATCCTCGTTCCAAAGCCAACTCCCACACAAGACCAGACACAAATTGTTCTTCCTCCGAGTGGAGAAGAATGTGAGCAGAGTAAGCTCACCTTGTTGTAGGAATATGCTTTGTCACCTAATCTGCTAACATTGCTGTAGAGGTGAAATAGTCTGCTGTTCAAACCATCCATCTTTCATAGCAGAAGGGGAATAGCCTTCCAAACAGGTTCGTATGGAAAGATTTAAGGGACTTTGAGGAATGAACGCAAAGTTTTGAAAACCGTTCCTGTCCAAATAAGTGTTTTCGTTATTTAACTTTGAAACAGATCCTTTGACATATCAGTTCATTGTTGTAAGGGCTGGAATGGGTAAAAATTACTGCTGATGGTGCTGTCATGTAAATGTTTAATGTACTCTAATCAAATTCTCCTTTCTGCTATTTAACGGAAGATTAACCCATTTATGTTACGCATTAAGTACTCAGACAATAACATAGCTAACAATTATTCCTACCCTTATATCTTCATGGCATGTTGCTGTACGTTGCTATATTGAGAATTAATTAATATTGACTAGACTTAAAGCGAGGCGCCATACTGCAAATTTACAAAGTAATAGATAGTAGCCCTGAATCAATGTACATGTTACTTGGAAACTTCATGCAGTTATAATTGTGAGGTTGCACCTGAGTAGAGCAAAACTATATTTTTATATCATTTAGTTTATACCTTAATAAGGACATTGAACTAAACCTCTAATTAGATACCCTAGTACAACTTTGAGCTTCAATAATCAGTCATACAGAATAAAGAATCATGTTCTCCATTTTGTGTTCGTTTTTTTACAGAAAAGTTGAGATGAGATGAGCAAAGCTGCCACATATTTTTCTCCCTTTCGAACCACTGCTTTTGAGTTCCGCTCTCATGCGAAAATGTGTTTAGGAAAATTCAGTTTAAAACATTCTGATTACGGGCATGTTTATAGACCAATCATAAACTGGGTTGGGGAGGGGTGTGGTGGCGGTACATGAAAACATAAATTCAGTTCAGAGCTCGTATACAGGCCTGTCAGCTAGTTTCAAAAAGGAAGGGCTAATTTCACCACAGCACTGACAGAAGTGAATGGCAGAGCAGGGTTTTCATTCCCAAGCATGGCTGAAGTAGCAATTGCCAATTATGTGGTAGTGTAGTAGTGTAGCAGGAGCTGGGGGAAAGGGGAAGCCCTGGGAGGATAAAGAAAGAAAGACTTGCATTTATATAGTGCCTTTCACAACCTCAGGACATCCCAAAATGCTTTACAGCCAACTAAGTGCTTTTTGAAATGTAGTCACTGTTGTAATGTAGGAAACGCGGCAGCCAGTTTGTGCACAGCAAGCTCCCACAAACAGCAATGTGATAAATGACCGGATAATCTGTTTTTTTCATGATGTTGATTGAGGGATAAATATTGGCCAGAGCACTGGGGATAACTCCCCTGCTCTCGTTCGAAATAGTGCCATGGGATCTTTTACGTCCGCCTTGGAAAGCAGACAGGGCCTCAGTTTAACGCCTCATCCGAAAGACGGCACCCCCGACAGTGCAGCACTCTTTTAGTACTGCACTGGAGTGTCAGCTGGAAGTTTTGGTGCTCAAGTCTCTGGAGTGGGACTAGGGGACACTATGGCACAGAATGGATCCACCACCACAGATGCAGCTCAGTGTGCAGCAGGGGTCTGTGACTGAGGGCTGTCACCTGGTCTACAATGACCAGTGAAGACAATCAACAATCAACACTTCATTACCAGTGAAGGCCACCACTGACCTCAACTTTGATGCCACTGGCTCCATCCAAACACCCATACAGGATATCGCAATAGTCAGTCACTGTGTATTAAAAAGGTAATTGAAGCTCTAATTCAGCATGCGCCCACCTACATACACGTCAGGAGGTACTACAATAGCAAACGTAACTACAACACTTCCAATTTGCTCATTCTCGAAGTGCGGGAAAGTGGAGTTGAGTTAAAAGATCAGCTATGATCTTATTGAATGACGGAACAGGCTCGAAAGGCCGAATGGCCTACTCCTGCTCCTATTTCTTATGTTCTTATGTATAGGGCATGGTTGACTGTATGCATGTAACCACTTTCACACCTTCCAAAAATTTTGCAACAAACCGAAACAGGAAGGGATATTACCCATCAATATGCAAATGATCTGCGCCCATCACCAAAAATTGATACGCTTCCCAGGAACACACAATATGGTTTCATTCTGACGCAATCAAAAATAACACAGCTCCTGGAAGGAGAGGAAAAATTGGCGCCTGGGCCCTCAAAGATATGAACTACATGGTCCAACCCTGGCTGACGATATCTCTGCACAGCCGCCATGTTCCAACAGAGCCCAACTACACATGGGCAAACCAGATCACCTTCATTGAGCAACCAGTTGAGTTGGTTAAGTCATGCTTAAGATAGGTGGGTGATGGAGAATCTGGGGCTGTGGGTGGAAGTGGTGATCCGGAACCTGGAGTGAGGAAGTAGTAGGATTCAAAACTGGGCCTGGGATGCAGGCCAAGGCCTAAAACTGTAAAACAAAAAAGGACAGAGCGCAACAGGTGCTGAGACCCAATTGGGAGGAATGTAATGAGGATTGAGACCTGAAGCTGGAATGGGGAGAAATGTATTGGGGCCCAAAGGTTAAACCTGGAAGAGAGACATTTGTGATGCAGACCTGTTTTTTTGGGGGGTGGGGGCAATGAAGGGCATAAGCATTGATCCAGTCAAGCTACACCTCAGTTGATGATTTTAAGTCCCGCTTTTCCCAAGCTCGAAGATCAGCTGAACTACATTGCTACTAGATGTGAACAAGGTGAATATTTTGGCGGAACCTCAATACAAACTTGGGTTATGTGTAGCTCTACGAGACTGCTATAAATATGCAATCATACCTGTGTTGTGTATCCCCAGTGGATAATATTGAATGATTTTGTGCAGGGGCTGGGTAGGGATAAACATTAATTAAATTTCCATTGCATTTTGTAATTTTTTTTGTTATACCTCAATACAGCCTCAGGCTAAAGCCTTAAGAACTATTTGGTACATAGAACTAAACCACTGCCTTCAACCTCTTGAGAGACAATTTCAGACTTAGTAGACGGGAGAGAGATCAAAACAATGAATGATTTTTAAGTTTTACAACTAAAATATCCACTGGCTCTATCGCCATGGTCCCATTGCTCAGTTCTGAGAACAAGTCATTTTTTTTTAAGCGGACTGAAGTAACCCTGGAAATATAACAATAATGTTAACAGAGGCAAATTCTAAAATGGGCCCTTCCAGTATGCAAATAATTGTTTGGTAGCAACATGTCATTTAACCCTTATCATGCTCATGATTTATGCAAGTGAAATTATGATCCAGATTGTTCGAGGTTATTAACCTCCAAATAAATGGAACTGATTTTTGTTTTACAAATAATTTATTTACAACAGAGTTTATATGTAAAGAGAAAGGGAAAACTGATGTGAATAGTCGGCAACCATTTTAATAACTGAAACCATCCAGATTCAGTCACCCAAAAATGACCTTAAACTAATAATCGCACTTGAAATTCCCTCCCTAAACCTCTCTGCCTCGATACCTGTACTGGCCTCGCTAGACGTGCTCCTATCTAGTTATCCAGCAAGTTAAACACTCATTCAAATAATTCCTCGTGAAGCCTTTTGCTGTTTTGAAGCTTTACTTGAACAAATTTGTGAAACTGTAAACAAAGACAAAGTATGTTTTGTACATAAACTGAGTACTATACATTCGATATTACATAAGATATAAACATATTTACAACAGTAGAATAGACTAATTGTATAACTAACTAACATTTGGACTAGCTTCTGTAACTATCAAATATTAACCTTTTATAACATTGTGTTATCAAAATACTACACTGACAAAGTTGCTATCATGCTAATAGACAAAGATACTCACAGATATTGCGCCTGGCCTAACATATGAGATCAGATTACATTGGATTGCGAATCCCTCATGGAATTCTCCATTACTCAAGTCAGGTTCTTCCTGGAATTCTACTTCCTGGGATTCTACTTCCTGGGTCCTACAGGAAGAAAGGTAGAAAGGTCAAATGACCTCTCACACAGGAAGAAAGGTAGAAAGGTCAAATGACCACTACTGCACACAAACACTGCTAACACATAACCACCACCAGAGGGTGCTATCTGCATGTAAAATGTCCATAAGTCCAGAACAATACCTCTCTTTCCTCCTTTAAGACATTCACTAAAAACCTACTTCTCTGCCTTAATATTTCCTCATGTGACTCAGTGTCAATTGTTGTCTGATAATGCTCCTGTGAAGCACCTTGGACATTTTACTATGTTAAAGGCGCTATATAAATACAAATTGTTGTTTTGTTTTCTCTTTCTAACTATTCCTGCAATTTGACCCATGAGCCAGGTCAATAATTTAAGAGCTTCACAGATTACGGCCTTAGCTTGTCAGGGTTGCGTCGGGCTAGATGCGAATCACATTTTTAATACACGCTGGCCAAAAGCAGACAATTCACTTACACCTGGTACTGAAAGCCTTTTGTATGGTTTATCTATAACTACAGTACATATATGTTGTAAACGCGATAACCTCACAGTAGCAGTGGAACTAAATATTTCAGAACATGACAAACTGTTTCGAGGAAGGGAAATAGGTACAGCAGTTGTATAAATACAAATGTGAACAGTTCCCATGATGTGTGTGATAAGGAATGATACATTTATCAATGTCAGCTTGATAAGGAATGATACATTTATCAATGTCAGCTTTTACAGGACATGTATCCCTACACCAGCAGCAATGACAATTTAAGTAATAAACTAAACAGTGTATTAGTTTGGAATTTACTATGAGATGCACTATATTTATGAACACAATGACATTCAACCGGACTAATTGAAAAAAAAAATTCTGGCTGTTTGATTGTAAATCTACTTTTATATTGGCTCAAAATGCAGGCCAAAACTCTTAGGGCTGGATTTTCATTAAGCTGTCGGGAAGGAGGCGGGTGTAAGAGCCATAAAAGCTTAAGAAAATACTTTAAAATAGTGGCTAAATGGCATAATACAGTTAATTTACCTGAACGACTTATTGTATTAAGAAACCCCCTATTTTCTTGCTCCAGTAGTATAGTCCGACACCCCCTTCATTCTTGCCACAATGGAACAGTCCCTAAGCCACACATGGGTGCAGCCATCTTACAGTTTTAAACTGCACGTGGTGAAAGAGGCAGAAGCTGTGAGGTTTGGAGCAGTACAGTTTTTGACCGTATTCGTTTATACGTGTTTGCTTTGTAATTCTGTTTGTTAAGTGTTATAGTAAACAGTTTAAAAGACAAAGCTACGTTTGGGAACGTTTTATTTCGACACGCGTCTACTCGTTGTTAAAGGCCCCACAGCTCAGTGGCCTGCCTGTTTGGAAACTAAGAAGCGCCACTACATTAGTCAAAAACTAGCTCCCTAAGAAGGAAGGGACGGAATCGTCGGCGAACGTATACATGAATGGTCACGGAGCCAGACGACAATTTAAGAAAGCGAAGGTACAGTGACTGTTACTTGCTTTGTTCATTCTGTTGAGAAGCTAAATAAGAGCTGCGGGTAAAATGGCCGAGGCCTTAAGGAGCCAGGAGCTTCCCCCAGCCAGAAGGATTGCTGGCCAAAAGAGGGAAATAAAGCTCACCCCAAAGGCAAGGGAAGAGAAGTTACATAGAAGCATAGGTGCAAGGAAGGCTAAATTAGTTCAGATAACTGGAAAAATGAAGATAATTGATCGTCTCATGGAAGATAATGCTAATATTAAGAAAGCTGAAGACATGATGTATTACGATTTCTCCAAGCTGCATGAAGAATTTAATATACTCAATGAAGATGTATTAGCACTTCTGTCTGAAGAAGAGGGAAACACTGATCAGCACGACTGGTTTGATCTTAAATCAACCAGCATTAAGGACTATATCAAGGCCACGGAGCAGTGGATGTTAAAAATTCGTCAAGATGCTGATACAGCAGAGAAAGATAAGGTTGACGATGAAGTCGGACCAGACGATAGCATTTCAGAGACTTCCGCCAGACCGAGCAAAAATCGAAAAGAAGGTAGCTCTGTTTCTGGACGCAGGTCAGTCGCTTCTACCACAAGCTCGGCGCGACGCATGAGAGCGGAGGCTGAACGGGCGACGTTGATGGCGCGCGCAGCATCTTTAGATGAGAAGCAAGCTCTTGAACGGGAAGAGGCCCAACTGCAGGTCCAAGAGGCCCAACTGCAGGCCCAACTGCAGGCCCAACTGCAGGCTCAACTGCAGGCCCAACAGGCCCAACTGCAGGCCCAAGTGCAGGCCCAACAGGCCCAAGTGCAGGCCCAGCGGGCCCAGGTGCAGGCAAAGAAAGAACGGCTGGAGATGAAAACAGCTATCGAGGTCTCAGATGCCAGGTTGAGTGCGTACGAAGATTATGAAGGCTCACGGGACGGCGGGAGCCACTGCCAGTCAATGTTGCCACATAGAGTTGGATCCAGGGCACCTTCAAGAGTTACAACAGAGCCCGAAAGCAATTCCCCGGCATTACAGCGTGGAAGAGTGGCCTCTCCACTAACAGGAGCACGTGATGCTACCCCAGACGTCAGACGGTCTAGACTAGACCCTGCTGATGACCACCAGAGGCCTGAAGACACAGGGAGAAGCCTATACCGAGTGATGCAACGTCAGAACGAAATTACAGAGATGCTTGTAAAACAACAGAATCTGTTTCGACTCCCTCAAAGAGACATACCAGTGTTCCAAGGCAACCCACTCAAGTATAAGCCCTTCATCAGATCCTTTGAACAAGCCATTGACTCCAAGACAGAGAGCAGCAGTGATAAGTTGTACTACCTGGGACAGTACACCAGTGGTAAACCACAAGACCTGGTCAGAAGCTGTGAACACATGAGACCGGACCGGGGATACATAGAAGCCAGGAAGTTGCTGCAGGAGCACTATGGTAACGAGCTGAAGATAGCCACTGCATATATCGAAAAGGCTACCAAGTGGCCACAGATCAGATCGGAAGACGGAGAGGCATTGAACGCATATGTTCTCTTCCTCATAGGATGTCGCAACACCATGGAGGATGTTGAATTCATGGAAGAGATGGACAATCCGACGACTATGAGAATCGTCATCTCTAAGCTTCCTTACAGGATGAGAGAACAATGGAGAAGAACAGCCTTTGAGATAATGGAGAGACGGAAAAGTAGAGCCAGGTTTGCAGACTTAGTGAATTTCATAGACAAACAGGCTAAAATTGCTAGGGACCCATTGTTTGGAAACATCCAGGATGTCAGCCCGACCACCGATGGAAGAGTGAAAACCAAGCCTGCTGAATCAAAGACTCTCAGGAAAGGTGGTTCCAGGGGAAGCAGCTTTGCAACTATCGTCACTCAGGCCGAGGAAGAAAGGCCCCAGAACTCATCTCCCAAAAAGAGCAGCACAGTGACGCCTGCTAATGCCTTTCAGAAGCCATGCTTATTCTGCCAGAAGAATCATACATTGGATTTCTGCAGCGACATCAAAGCACAGCCACATAAGGACAGAATCGAATTCCTGAAGTACAACGGCCTATGTTTTGGATGTCTCTCTCAGGGGCACCTGAGTAGAAACTGTAAGCAAAGAACAACATGCAGAGAGTGCACTCGGAAACATCCCAGTCTGCTGCATATCCATAAAGAAGAACAAGTCTCTAAGAAGAGTGATGAAAACAATACCGACGAGAAGGTTGTTTCAAGTGTTCTGGTGTCGCTAGAACCAGAGACTTGTGGACTCACTGGGGCCGGTGACAGTGACTGTATTCTTGCCATCGTACCAGTAAGGATCAAGTCTAAGAGGAGTGAGAAGGTTGTGGAGACTTATGCCTTCATGGATCCAGGTAGTTCAGCAACGTTCTGCACAGAATCACTCATGCGACAGCTGAACGTTAGAGGCAGAAGAACAGAAATCCTATTACGCACCATGGGTCATGAGAAGTCAATGCAAAGTTATATCCTGTCAGACCTAGAAGTGTGTGGACTTGAAGAGAAGGACTTCATAGACCTGCCTAATGTTTTCACACAGAGGGAGATTCCTGTTAGAATAGGGAACCTAGCCCTGCAGAAGGATGTGGATAGATGGCCCTACCTAGAAAAGGTGCGTCTCCCATACATTGAAGCAGAAATTGGCCTATTAATTGGAACCAATGCCTACAAAACTATGGAGCCATGGCAGGTGATAAACAGCAAGGATGACGGACCCTACGCCGTCAGGACAGCCCTTGGATGGGTAATCAATGGACCGGTAAGGAGAGACGATGGCCACAAGTCGAACAAGGAGGAACGACAAAACGTCACAGTTAATCGCATCTCTATCGCAAGCATTGAAGAGCTGTTGATACAGCAGTTCAACGCAGACTTCTCAGAACGCAGCTGTGAGGAAAAGACAGAGATGTCACAAGAAGACCATCAGTTCATGGGTTTGATGACAAGGTCTACACAGTTCATTGATGGCCACTATCACATTGGTTTGCCACTGAGAAGACAGACCGCGAAGATGCCGAACAATCGCTGCATAGCAGAGCAACGCGCCATCTGTCTAAAGAGAAAGCTGAACAAGAACCCCGACTTTCACGAAGACTACAAAGACTTCATGAGAAACATCATAGCGAAAGGCTATGCTGTAAAAGTGCCCGAAGAACAGTTGAACAGAGACGATGGAAGGGTCTGGTACATTCCTCATCACGGGGTGTATCACCCAAAGAAGAAAAAGATCCGTGTAGTGTTTGACTGCGCCGCCTCATTCAGAGGAACTTCATTGAATGACCAGCTGCTTCAAGGTCCTGATCTTACTAATACCCTCATTGGCGTCTTGACTAGGTTTAGACAAGAGCTCGTTGCCATGATGGCAGACATAGAATCAATGTTCTACCAAGTCAGAATCCCTGACGAAGATGCTGATCTTCTGCGTTTCCTTTGGTGGCCAGATGGCGACGTTAGTGAAGCGATGGTGGAATGTAGAATGGCCGTACACCTGTTTGGAGCCACATCATCTCCCAGCTGTGCAAGCTACGCTCTCAGAAAAACTGCAGAAGATGGCAAGGGCAAAGCACCATCCGAGGCTGTGGAGACAATCTTCAGAAACTTTTATGTCGATGACTGTCTGAAGTCCGTGTCAACAGAAGACGATGCCATCGCACTGTCAAGAGACCTTAGAACTCTGTGTTCGAATGGAGGATTCCATCTGACTAAGTGGATAAGCAACAGCAGGGCAGTTCTAGCTTCTATCCCAGAAAAGGAAAGAGCCACTGAAGTCAAAGATCTGGACCTGAGCCACGATGTCCTTCCTATCGAGAGAGCTCTTGGTGTACAATGGTGCATTGAGTCAGACACGTTCAACTTCAGGATAATGGTGAACGAAAGACCATCCACAAGACGAGGGATTCTCTCCGTGGTCAGTTCCATCTACGACCCTCTCGGATTCCTGGCACCACTCATTCTGCCGGTGAAGCTGATGCTACGAGAGCTGTGTAGAGACAAGAGAGGATGGGATGAAGATATCCCAGAAGGTCAAGCTCAGAGATGGCACAGATGGCTGACAGATTTGCAACAACTTTCTAGCTTCAACGTCAGTAGATGCATCAAGCCCGCGAGTTTTGGAGTTACAAAGACGGCTCAACTACATCATTTCTCGGACGCCAGTGAGGACGGCTATGGCACGGCTACCTACCTCTTGCTGACAAATCAACAGGGCCAGAAACATTGTGCCTTCCTCATGGGAAAATCCAGGGTGGCTCCGCTGAAGCAGGTCACCATCCCGAGACTGGAATTGACGGCAGCGGTTGTTGCAGTTAAAGTTGACCAGGTGATGCGTAAAGAGTTACAGCTCCCATTAGAAGAATCTGTCTTCTGGACAGATAGCACGACGGTGCTGAAGTATATAGAGAGTGAGAAGATACGCTTCAAGACCTTCGTAGCAAACAGAATCTCATCCATTAGAGAAGCTACACAACCATCTCAATGGAGGTATGTAAACACCTCATTAAACACAGCAGATCAAGCCTCACGGGGATTGAAGGCTGAAAACTTCATGAGGAGTGAAACTTGGATACAAGGCCCAAGTTATCTGCTGGAAACAGAGAGATCATGGCCAGAAAGACCAGATATGCCAAGTCAGATTACTGAAGACGACGTCGAAGTCAAGAGATCAGTCACAGTAAATTTCATAACTACGAAAGAGAACTTTGACACAGTGAACAAGCTTGTTAACCATTTCTCAGGATGGCACCAGTTGAGGAAAGCAGTTGCATGGTTTCTAAGGTTGAAAGAGTTGCTGCTACACCTGAGCGGTAAGAGAAAAGAGTACCGAGCCACTATCAGTCAGTCTGAAAGTAACCCTGATAAGCAGAGAATGCTTCTACAGCAGCATATGCATCAGCACAAGACCACATTGAGCAAGAATTCATTGACCGTGGAGGATTTGGCCAAGGCTGAGAAGGAGATAGTTTGCTTCAGTCAAAGACAAAGATACCCAGAAGAAACCGAAGCTCTACAGCAAAATACTCCAATCAAGAAAGGTAGTCATATCTACAAGCTGGACCCTACACTGCAAGATGGAGTACTGAGGGTGGGAGGGAGACTAAACAAATCTGCTATGCCAGAGGAGGCCAAGCATCCTGCTATCCTTTCTAAGGACCTCCGGGTTGCTAATCTCATTCTTCAGCATATACACCAGAGTATTGGACACAGTGGGAGGAATCACGTGCTTGCGAAGCTAAGACAAAGATACTGGATTCCAGGAGCTAATTCCGTAATAAGAAAAATACTCTCTGAATGTATTGTTTGCAGACGGTTACACGCTAGAGCTGGGGAGCAGAAAATGGCAGACCTGCCTGAAGACCGTTTGTTACCAGACAAGCCCCCATTTACAAACATAGGGGTGGACTATTTCGGGCCTTTCGAGGTAAAGCGAGGACGGAGCCTTGTCAAGAGATATGGTGTGCTTTTCACTTGTTTGAGAGCATCAGAGCAGTTCATATTGAGGTGGCACACACGCTTGACACTGATTCCTGTATTAACGCCTTGCGGCGCTTTGTCTGTAGAAGAGGACAGGTGTCCATTATGCGTTCTGATAATGGCACTAATTTCATCGGAGCAGAGAGAGAACTACGGGAAGCTATTGAAGGTTGGAATCAGCTTAAAATACAGGAAGCCATGATGCAAACAGGAATTAAGTGGATCTTCAATCCTCCGGCTGCATCCCACCACGGAGGTGTCTGGGAAAGACAGATACGCACCGTAAGAAAACTACTCAGTTCTGTACTGAAGCAGCAAGCGCTGGACGACGAGGGACTCCAAACCGTTCTGTGTGAGGTCGAAGCCATCATTAATGACCGACCGATAACTAAGACATCAGATGATCCCAATGACCTCGAAGCCCTGACTCCGAACCACCTGTTGTTGTTGAAAACACAGCCAGCCATGCCCCCGGGAGTCTTCAAAAAGGAAGATCTGTATGCCCGTCGGAAGTGGAGGCAAGTTCAGTATATGTCAGACCTCTTCTGGACCAGATGGACAAGAGAATACTTACCTCTGCTACAGGAGCGTCAAAAATGGTCCAAAATAAAGAGGAACTTCATCGTCGGAGACATTGTCTTAATTGTGGATGATTAAGCCCCTAGAAATTCTTGGTTGATGGGAAAAATAATTAAGACCATGCCAGACTCCAGAGGCGTCGTTCGTCGCGTCTGTTTGCAAACCAAGACCAGTACCCTGGAGAGACCGATCACAAAGCTCTGCCTGCTACAAGAAGCAGCGTGAAAAGCTCCTGAACGAAAGAAAAAAGTGGACACTTGTATTGTAAATATGTTGAACTCATTAGTTTATGACTCTTAATGTTTGAGTAATTGATATGCTTCATGTGCCTAGTCAATTAGGGGCCGGAATGTAAGAGCCATAAAAGCTTAAGAAAATACTTTAAAATAGTGGCTAAATGGCATAATACAGTTAATTTACCTGAACGACTTATTGTATTAAGAAACCCCCTATTTTCTTGCTCCAGTAGTATAGTCCGACACCCCCTTCATTCTTGCCACAGTGGAACAGTCCCTAAGCCACACATGGGTGCAGCCATCTTACAGTTTTAAACTGCACGTGGTGAAAGAGGCAGAAGCTGTGAGGTTTGGAGCAGTACAGTTTTTGACCGTGTTCGTTTGTAATTCTGTTTGTTAAGTGTTATAGTAAACAGTTTAAAAGACAAAGCTACGTTTGGGAACGTTTTATTTCGACACGCGTCTACTCGTTGTTAAAGGCCCCACAGCTCAGTGGCCTGCCTGTTTGGAAACTAAGAAGCGCCACTACAGCGGGACTACAACTTTCGGGTTGTAGTCCCGCCTCCATCGACGTCCAGCCAATCGACGTAATTTTCCCTTGATTGACCTTGTTGAGCCCGCCCAGCGGGCTCAGCAGGCCAATTAAGGGCCACCCGGCAACAGGTGATGTCACAGACTGAAATTTCATCTGTCAAGAGTTTTTGACAGATGAAATATCAGTGTTTAACAGCTGTTTGAAGCTGTCAAACACTGACAGTTTGACTTCTAACATGAGTCCTTCTACGCAGACTCAGTAAGAACTGTCACTGGCACTGAAAGCTGAAGGCTGTCACTTTTGACAGATCGCGGCCATTCAGCTTTCAGTTCCGGCTGAGTGATGGACTGCCAGCGCCTAGAGGAAGAAAGGCTGTTAAGGTAAGTACAGGTAAGTAAAACTTCTTTACACACTTTAGACACACCAAACACACTTTGCACTCATGCACCCATCACTCACCTGAACACTGACATCTCGACCCCTCCAAGTCCTTCAACCCGATGGCCCGCCTTCTCTAACCTGGCGTGGTTTGGAGCCGTCGGGAATCCCACACGACACCCCTCAAAATAGGGTTTAGGCTAAAAACTGCCTGTTAACTACCTGTTAACAGACAGTTAATTGGCACTAATCCCTTCCCGCCTCGGGTCGGCAGGTTCCAGTGCGGCGCGGGTACTCGCCTCCCTTGAAACTTACATGGAGGCGGGTTTTGGGCGGGATCGTGTCAGGATCCCCGAATTCAGGATTTTAGCCCCCCGCATGCCTAAAAGCCCGCCTCACGGCACACTGAAAATCTGGCCCTTAATGTATCTTCTTTCATCCCTTCCCCCATTTCCCAGCCCCCAAACTGCCTTTTAATCTGTTTCATGTCCTGCCTTTTTTTCTCAGTTCTGAAGAAGGGTTTTGACTTGAAACGTTGACTCTATTTCTCTCTCCACGGATGTTGCCTGGCCTGCTGAGTTTTTCCAGTGTCTTCTGTTGTTATTTCGGATTTCCAGCATCCGCACTATTTTGCTATCGTATTAGTGTTTGGTTCACTGCCACACCTCTTCTAGGAATGCCTACCTTGAAGATGTTCTGCTCTTCTCTTCGACGGGATCTCCATTTGTCTCTTCAACCTTGTTCACTCTGCCAGCGCATTACACACTTCATCTAGAGCCATTGTTTGTTTCTTTACCTGTCCTATTACCATCTCGTCTCACCTTGAATATCTCTTAATATCTCTTCTTTCATCCCCTCCCCCATTTCCCAGCCCCCAAACTGCCTTTTAATCTGTTTCATTTCCTGCCTTTTTTTCTCAGTTCTGACGAAGGGTTTTGACCTGAAACATTGACTCTATTTCTCTCTCCACGGATGTTGCCTGGCCTACTGAGTTTTTCCAGCATCTTCTGTTGTTATTCCAAAACCTAATGTTGTGCCGAAGATCAGAATTTGTGGGCTGCTGAGGTTTACACACTTCTCCTTGCTGTGCTACAGGAAAAAACAATCTATTTCTACCAAAAATAACCTTTCATAGATAGTGTAATTCCAGTCAGTCCTGTTCGATAAATGGTCATCATGCCCACGGTCAGCAACAAACCCCCAAAAAAAACAAGCAATTATAAAAGCTATCTAGAAGAATGTGACTCTGCTATCAAAGGTGCCTGGTTCAACATTCATACTTTGACACTGCCTTGAGGAACAGCAAGGTGCAGTACCTGGAGCAGTGAATCTTGTGTAATCTTAGAGATAAAAAGGGTCACATAATAGTTATGTTATTTTTTTTACACTGGACTTTCCCATCTGTGAAATTCATCTTTTGTTTTTAGTGTATTTGCAGAAATACAGCTAAGACTCCATTATACAATTGGCTGTAGTGATGCTTTTCAAGCATTTCTCTATTCAGTTCTGCTTCTTAAAACCCAGTAAATATACTGGCCTATAAATTTGGTCGCACAGCGCCCTTTTTCCGGGTGCTAAGCGGCCGACTAAGCCTCCAATAAGAAGCGGGACAGGAAGCGCGCGCACATTTCTGGCTGGAAGGGTGCTGCCCGCAATTTTGGTCCTAGGAGGCGGCACACTGGCAGCAGGAGCACAAGCCAACACCAGCAGCAGTGCAGGAGGAGGATGAGGAGGCGGCGAGGCAATGACGACCAGATCTCCTGTCTGCCCGAGCTTTCAGAGACAAGCTCAACAAAGAGCGCTTCAACTAAATTGGCCTTCTCATTCCCCATTCGCCAACAGTGCTCCAAACCTTACAACTCTTCTTACAGCCAATACCCGATTGCCTTCCTTCGCTCCAACTTATGGGTCTCACTTCACCACAAAGACAAATACAACACAAAAATAAATTTATCAAACAAATCCTATCAGCATTGACAAAAGAAAATGACTAATCACCCTTACGCGAGCCCTTAGTGCCTGTCTTGTGCGCTCGTTTTACTATCCTGGTGCTCCTACGAGGTGCTTCCCCAGTGGCTACAGCTTGGGAGGTTCAAGAGAGGTAGAGGACTACTGAGCTTCCATTGAGGATCGTCAGATGGCCGCGTTGGGCGCCCTCAAGCAGTTGTGGGTCTTGAGGGCCCGGCTGCTGACTGCAGTATCTCGCCGTGTGCTGGGGCAGTCTGGCCCAGCTGGCTGTGTGGCACCACTGTTTATGGGACATCCTGAATATGCTGTAAAAATGTAAGCTTTTTCTTTCGTAAATCAGCCACACAGCTGTTATGTCACCAATGCAGACATCAGTATAGATTTCTGGAATGGGAGGTTTTGGGGATGTTTCTGTCAAATTAATTCCAGCCTGAAGACCCAGATATCCCTTCCTCCCTTGCCTTCTGAAGCTATTTAACATTTCAGACATAAAATATAGCTGGCAGATAAAAATGTATACTCAAATATGTGGAAGCTAGAAGCAGTAGAGGATATAACTACAGGAAACTTCGCAATATCCGGCACCGACGGGACCGAGCTGCTGCCGATCTATCAAAACTCCCGGATAGACCAGCGCTAATGTTGAAGGATATGGAGGTTTTCATCTCCATATCTGACAACAAACACTGTTGCTTAGCAACAGCTTGTAAACACTCGGCCCGTACCTTGGAAGCATCTCTGAAGCTGTTGCTAAGCTACAGAGACGCTTTCCAGAGCCTGACTGTCAAAAAAATGCTAGGAGGAGGAAAAAAACCTAACCAAAACGGCTGCTGATTTCTGCCGTTAGATCGAGGTTTCCGGACATACAACCTCCGGATAAGCCAAAGTTTCCTGTATTTCCAACTAACAACGGGTTAATGTAGGAGTAGGTTTTGTTGTCTTCTCCCCAGATATTTCAGGAAGCCAAGCAGGGGCCTTGTCCATCAACTCTGAACCAGACTAAAAAGACAGAACAAATGACAGCTGAAACTAGAAGTCTTTGCCAAAACAGGCACCTACCGAACTTGTCTGCAAACTAAATTCTTAACAGAAAAATAACTAGCCGCATAAAAAGTTGTTTAGTAATTACATTACGTCCTCTCGATAGACGTAGGAGTTCCTTGCACAAAAGTCCTCCCACACAACCTGACCCCTGTCATAATACACTAAATTGGTGACAAATTCATACAAATGCAAAACTGATACATTTCTATTTATTTCCTAGATTCTTTAACTCAAGCGATTTAAAATAAAAATTAGCATGTCAACGTATTGGGATCATGCAATAAGAATGGCACCTCGAGAATCTAAAAGTGAACTTATTTATCATTTACAGGTAGAATTGGAAAAGTGACAATCCAATTTGTTGTGTGGCATCAATGATGATTGACAGTATCAGAGAAACAATATGATATATCGTATGTATACTTTCCTATCTGAACTGGGTCATTGTTTTTCACCACTCGGGTGGGGAAAGAACCATTGAAATGAAACGTTATTTCGCGCTTGGACCTCATGCATGAAATCACACAAAGATGAGATTCTCTCGCTGGAATTCTCTTTTCTCCATGTGACCAATAAAATGCGTGAAGCTCCACCATTTTAAAATCTCCCGACAGCCTACAAATCCTCATGCATAACGACTAACAGATTCCTCCTCTGTTTACACTCATCCAGTGAAAGAAATCTCAGCATGCCACACGGAACTGCTTCCTCCCCGCATACCTCACGCTACGCTAAAATAAGTCCTCTCCGCACCACAATTGCCACTTAGGATGCCGGTAGTTCCAGAACAACGACAGTGCCTCTGAGCCATATCGTTTCTCAGGCCACACAGTGGTGGTGAATTCCCGCAGGGGTTCTTCCAGTATGTCCATTCCTCCTGGGTTTCTGCCAATCTTACGCCGAAGTTACAGCGTAAAATTGGGAAAGACCCCGTGGAAATTAAACCCCATTTAGCATTGTAAAAAAAAAACACTAATAGTTAGAGTTAATTAAGTTATCCACTTTGGTAGGAGAAACAAAAAAGCAGAATATTTTTTGAATGGTGAGAGACTGGGAAATGTTTGCATTCAGAGGGACCTGGATGTCCTTGTACATGAATCACAGAAAGTTAACAGGCAGGTACAGCAAGCAATTAGGAAAACAAATGGTATGTTAGCCTTTGTTACAAAAGGATTAGATTATAAAAGGAAAGACGTCTTACTACAATTATACAGGGCATTAGTGAGGCCAAACGTTAGAATACTATGTACAGTTCTGGTCTCCTTACCTAAGGAAAGACATACTTGCCTTAGAGGGAGTGCAACAAAGGTTCACTAGACTGGTTCCTGGGATGAGGGGATTCATAGAATCACAGAATGGAATCATAGAATGGTTACAGCATGGAAGAAGACCATTCAGCCCGTCGAGCCTGTGCCGGCTCTCTGCAAGCGCACTTCAGCTACTCCCCCGCCCTTTCCCCGGAGCCCTGCAAATTTATTTCCTTCAGATACTTATCCAACTCCCTTTTGAAAGCCATGATTGAATCTGCCTCCACCACCCTTTCAGGCAGTGCATTCCAGATCTTAACCACTCGCTGCGTAAAAAAGTTTTTTTCTTACATTGGTTCTTTTGCTAATCACCTTAAATCTGTGTCATCTGGTTCTCGACCCTTCTCCCAAAGGGAACAGTTTCCCTCTATCTATTCTGTCCAGAGCCCTCATGATTTTAAACACCTCTATCAAATCTCCTCTCAATCTTCTCTGCTCCAAGGAGAACAACCCCAGCTTCTCTAGTCTATCAACGTAACTGAAGTCCCTCATTCCTGGAATCATTCTCGTAAATCTTTTCTGCACCCTCTCTAAGGCCTTTACATCCTTCCTAAAGTGTGGTGCCCAGAATTGGACACAGTACTCCAGTTGTGACCGAACCAGTGTTTTATACAGCTTCATCATAATTTCCACACTTTTGTACTCTATACCTTTATCTATTTATGAAGCCCAGGATCCCGTAAGCCTTTTTAACTGCTTTCTCAACCTGCCCTACCAGCTTCAACAATTTGTGAACACATACCCCCAGGTCTCTCTGTCCATGCACCCCCTTCAGGATTGTACCATTTACTTTATATGTCCTCTCCTCATTCTTTCTACCAAAATGTATCTGCGTTAAATTTCATCTGTCACATGTCTGCCCACTTCACCAGCCTGTCTATGTATTCCTGAAGTCTATCACTCTCCTCCTCACTTTTTACTGTACTTCCAAGTTTTGTTTCATCTGCAAATTTAGAAATTGTGCCGTGTACACCCACGTCCAAGTCATTAATATATATCAAGAAAAGCAGTGGTCCTAGAACCGATCCCTGGGGAACACCACTGTATACCTTCCTCCAGTCCGAAAAACAACCGTTCACCACTACTCTCTGTTTCCTGTCACTTAGCCAATTTCGTATCGATGCTGCCACTGTCCCTTTTATTCCATGGGCTTCAACTTTGCTGGCAAGCCTATTATGTGGCACTTTGTCGAATGTCTCTTGGAAATCCATGTACACTACATCAACCGCATTGCCCTCGTCAACCCTCTCTGTTACCTCATCAAAGAACTCAATCAAGTTAGTTAAACACAATTTGCCTTTAACAAATCCGTGCTGGCTTTCCTTAATTAATCTACACTTGTCCAAGTGACTGTAAATGTTGTCCCTGATTACTGTTTCTAAAAGCTTCCCCACTACCGGGGTCAAACTGACTGGCCTGTAGTTGCTGGGTTTATCTTTACACCCTTTTTTGAACAATGGTGTAACATTTGCAATTCTCCAGTCCTCTGGCACCAACCCCGTATCTAAGGAGGATTGGAATATTATGGCCAGTACCTCCGCGATTTCCTCCCTTAATTCCCTCAGCATTTTAGGATGCATCCCATCCGCTCCTGGTGATTTATCTACTTTAAGTACAGCCAGCCTTTCTAATACCTCCTCTTTATCAATGTTTATCTTATCAAGTATCTCCAGCACCTCCTCATTTACTATGTGTGATATCCGAGTGGTAAGGTCAGAAACTGAGAGAAGCGAGATATTAGGAACAAAACCCAACTGTTTATTTACCCGGTTTAGCAGAGAAACATCTCTTACTGGCTGCAAGCAAAGCACACAATTCTTACTGCACGATGGCAAGATGGAGGATTCACCTCTGAGTCATACCCATAATGCAATGCCACATTGCCGTATAAACTGGTGTACCAGGACTTTGAATATATGACCCATTACCTTAAAAACTGGTGAATGTGAACCCTTAATATTTGCCTCCATCTGGTGGATAACTTGAACATTACATCCCAGATTACTATACTATGTCTGTGGCAGCATCCTCTTCCTTGGTGAAGGCAGATGCAAAGTGCTCATTTAGTACCTCAGCCATACCCTCTGCTTCCATGCATAGGATTGCCCTATGAGGAGAAATTGAGTAGACTAGGCCTATATTCCCTAGAGTTTAGAAGAATGAGAGGTGATCTAATTGAAACATACAAAATTCTTAAGTGGCTTGACAGGGTTAATGCTAAGAAAATGTTTCCCCTGGCTGGGAAATCCAGAACTGGGGGTCACAATCTCAGAATAATGGGTCGGCCATTTAGGACTGAGATGAGGAGAGGGTTGTGAATCTTTGGAATTCTCTCCCTCAGAGGGCAGTGGATGCTCAGTCGCTGAGTATATTCAAGACAGAAGTCACTAAATTTTTGGGAAATTAACTAAGTGAATTAAGGGATATGGGGATAGTGCGGCAAGGTGGAGATGAGTTGGAAGATCAGCCAAGATCTTATTGAATGGCGGAGCAAGCTCGAAGGGCCAAATGGCCTACTCCAGCTCTTATTTCTTATGTTCTTATGTTCTTAAAAAGAAAACATTCAATTATCAGGAGTTGGTTTAGAGCTGGAATATTAACCATATACAACTAAAATAGACACCTTAAGGGCTCCATTAATGGTTCAGAGAGTTTAATCAGTGGTATCTGCAGACCAGAAATGTCACAGGTTTGCTAAATTAGCGGGTCTCAACTGGGCCAGCAGTAGGGGCAATTCAGTTGGTCTCGGTGCTACTTGTTAAGGAAAGGAAAAACGGTGGGGGTCCCTGGTTCTAATCCATATCCAGTAATCCCTATTGGAGCATGTGCAAACATTCAATGAAGCTAGGATTCTACACATAGAAACAAACACTACTCAGCCCCTCGAGTCTCTTCCTCCAACCAATTAGATCGTGGCACATCTGTACCTCAACCTCATTCACTTGCCTTTGTTCCATATCTCTTGATGCCTTTACCTAAAAAAAATACATCGATCTCAGTCCTGAAAATTTCAATTGACCCAGCACCCACAGCCTTTTGGGGGAGGGAGATCCAGATTTTCACTACCCTTTGTGTGAAAAAGTGCCTCCTGATTTCTCTCCCAAATGGCCCAGCTCTAATTTTGAGATCAAGCCCCCCCGTTCTTGATTTCACCCTGCGGAGGAAATCGTCTCTCTGTAACTATACTATCAATTTATCATTTTAAATACCTCAATTAGATCACCCCTCAACCTTCTTCACTCACCTGTCATGCCCACACACTGTCCCAGTGATCATGACAGAATTGTGATTAGGTCCATTTTTATCTGATAGTCTGTTGTCAAATTCTGATGGCACACCGTGTCTGCAGTGTGTACCATCTACAAGATGCACTGCAGCAACTCGCCAAGGCTTCTTTGGCAGCACCTCCCAAACCCTCGACCTCTACCACCTAGAAGGACAAGGGCAGCAGGCGCATGGGAACACCACCACCTCCAAGTTCCCCTCCAAGTCACACACACCATCCTGACTTGGAAATATATCGCTGATCCTTCATCGTCACTGGGTCAAAATCCTGGGACTCCCTCCCTAACAGCACTGTGGGGGTACCTTCACCACACGGACTGCAGCGGTTCAAGAAGGCAGCTCACCACCACCTTCTCAAGGGCAACTAGGGATGGGCAATAAATGCTGGCCTTGCCAGTGACGCCCACATCCCACTACCATTCTCATCCATGACAGAAACAGTCCAATGGTGCTCGATGAAATATTTCAGCCATGAACATCAAGGGTTAGGAACATATACGTTGTACCATAAAAAAACTTGCAAACTGTGGTTAGTGCAAGTTATTTGTTGCATCGAGTGATTTTGCAACACTCATATTCGCTCAGAAATTAGCCTTTTTACTATCTCTAGAATTTTGTATGCAAAATTGCATAAATTGCAAACTGTGTAACATGCAGTAAATGCAGAAATTTGAGAGTTTTGTTGTGAAATAGTGCATTACGCCAACACCGTATGTTTATCTAGAAAGGTTGGTGTGTTCCTTTGCTGTTAGGGGGTTTCTCAATGGGGTCAGCAGCAATGAATGCAGAGGATATTGCTCTTCTCCTAACAGCCAATTATTCAGTGTCTTTTAAACAATGTTCCATGATGGCTGCTTGCTGGATAACGGCCACTGTCATCTATGATGATGTTTCTGTGGTCAGATACCACTTGAACATTAATTGAGTGCAAACCCTTTCTTTTCATGAACGTTTCAGTTATCTATCCAATTCCCTTTTGAAAGCTACTATTGAATCTGTTTCCACCACCCTTTCAGGCAGTGCATTCCAGATCACAACAACTCAGTGTGGTTAGAATGTCCAATGCGCCACCACAAGGAATAGTTGAGGTAAATAGCATAGATGCATTCAAGGGGAAGCTAGATAAGCAAATGAGGGAGAAAGGAATAGAAGGATATGTTGATTGGGGTTAGATGAAGTAGGGTGGGAGGAGGCTCGTGTGGAGCATAAACACCGCATGGACCAGTTGGGCCGAATGGCCTGTTTCTGTGCTGTAAATACTTTGTAATGAGGTTAGCCTGAAGAACCCTAATGCCCACATGGGTATCATGTACGTGAGGGAACCCAGCCGCCTGGTGACAGCTGTGCGTTATGTCCAGCAGATGTTTCCTTTCCGCAGGAAAAGTGATTAAGACACAGTCCCTTGGAAACGTGGGTGTGGTCACTGTCTTGATGTGTGTAATGCAGATCGCCTGATGTGGCGGATGTCCCCTGAGGTGGCTTGGAAGGATGCATTAGCGTGAAAGCCTCATGCCGTGACCGCTTTTTACTTCTACAGAATGAGCAGTCTCTGAGCAGATGTTGCATGCAGGATATTATGCAGCAGCCTGTCATAGAATGATACAGCACAGAAGGAGGCCATTCGGCCCATCGTGCCTGTGGCGGCTCCTTGGGTGTGGCCACAAGTCCAGAGAGGTCAATGCACCAGAATTTGCTGGGCCCCTTGACGTAATAAAACTCACTACGCACTTGGTTTGAGTATAAAGCAAGGCTTTAATCAACTTGTTTCAGAACATGGAGGTCTAGTTATACTTCACTAGTTCCTGTCTTACAAAATGTCCCTGAGCAAGCTGGGCCCACGCCCGAGTATTTATACTCCTTGGACGGCGCCACCAGCTGGCCGTCCAGCATTATTTCATGAGTAGATTCTTTACGACGATGAGATTTATAACACCCCTCACCAACTCCTCCTCTTCCTCTCAATTATGTAATGCATTCAGAACACACTGAGGCTTGCCCACCTCCCAGCAACAACCAGGAACAACGGATTGAAGTAATGGCAGGGGAATGAATAAACAAAAATGCAGAAGCGGCTGACTACCCAGCAAAACCAACCAACAAAATGCATCAGAGGGTACAAGAAAACTCACAAAATAAACTTTAGTGCACCTAGTTTTTATTGACAAGGCTCATGCTGTTGTTGGAGCGTGAACCAACACACACGTTTAAAAAAAAAATGCAAATTTATACGATAGCAAACATAAAAATGTAAAGAAATTTCAACAAAAAAAATCAATTTACCCATAAAATTGCTCAACTCCTCTCAGAAATATGCCTATTAAATTTTGCCCTGAGGTTTGCTGAGGCCGTGACTACTTTCCTCCTCTGGCAACTTTCTCCACCCCCTGGAGTAGCCCCGAGCAATGATATGGGAGGTCTGCTTCCCTTTTAACAATCCTGTCCTTGCCTCCCATGAGTCCTGCCACACTGCCGCCCTCTCTC
Source organism: Somniosus microcephalus (assembly GCF_052327205.1). Taxonomy (NCBI): domain Eukaryota; kingdom Metazoa; phylum Chordata; class Chondrichthyes; order Squaliformes; family Somniosidae; genus Somniosus; species Somniosus microcephalus. The sequence continues at coordinate 329,907,615 of NC_140990.1, read as the reverse complement.
CGCCAGCTTGACTGCTTCCCAACCTGTCCTGGCCCACCCCTAAAACTGCCATGGTCCATTCCTGGCCCACCATGCCCTATTCCTGCTCCATGCTGGCCTTCCGGTGTCCCAAACATTTCAGACCTGCCTCTGGCCCATAGCCCCACCCTCAGAACCAAACCCAGCCAGTTCCTCTCATCTTAACTCAGTGCCTGTTCTAGTTGGTGATGTAAGACCCCAAAGTGTGGACTAAGTGATATACAAAGTCGACAACACTGGCTTGATGTAAGAAAGACAGACCCAATAATTGAAGTAAAAACGGTTTATTCAGGCCTGGGGAGCTATGGCTCTTGCGTCCCAACACAAGGCTCCAACTCCACCGAATCTCTTGAGGTTCACACAATTATACAAAAATTAAGGCCCTGCCCTAAAGGCGGGGATAAGCTTATTAGCATATACAGAATTATAGTTAAATTGTAATTATAAAACCGTGACATTCCATTCTTCCAGTCGCTTACAAATCTCACATTTCGTTATCAGTTGGTCCTGTTACTTTCTCATGACCCCGGGCCTCAACTTTATTACTTTATGATCGTCCATTTGCTGTTGTCAGATGGCTTGGTCTTTTTAAGTATTTCTCTAAGATAGTAGATCTTTCCAAAGCGGGCAATCCGCAGACTTTCTGTCTCTCTCTCTTGAATTATTTCTACAGAGCAAAAACACTTTAGTTAGTTTAAAGAATAGAACCCTGTTGAGCTTCACACTAACAAACCCTTCAAGTGCATAGGTGTCGACTCGCGTGGCCGAACCCATATATCTCTCCCTCTTTCTAAGGGGTTGTTTTGACAGTTTTAATCTCTCAGCAGTTAACCCGTAGTCCTGTTTAAACCTTATCTGGGTTTATACAACTTTTACAGACTTCTATTGTTCAACTCAGAGCACGAATTAACCTATTCCCTCCATTTTGTATATTGGTGTTACAGATGAATCCTGGTTTGTTTTACCTTATTAAATCCAATTTTTTAATATCTTACTTCAGTCCCCCCTTTTGACCTTTGGACAATTGCTCCAAACAGGTCAACATGTATTTCCACTTCCTGGTGTCTGCCAGAGCGTGCACTCCCTGGCCTTCTACCAGTTTACGTTATACGTATATATATCTTATCAATTTGGAGGCCGACTTCCCCCTCTGTGGTATGGTGGTCTTTCCTTTACGGTGGTCTTTCCTTTAGGGTGGGCTTTCCTTTATGCACTCCGTCCGGTGTAACCATTCCCGGGGCCCCTTAGACCCTGCACTAATGGTTGAGGCTTTTCTGCTCAAGCCTGTCCCTCATTCCCACGTGGGGTGTGTGACGTGCCAATTCGAGACTGTCATCACACACCAGTCCTCATTCACCACCCTCCTTCTGCCACCCTCCTTCTGCCACCTCCATCTTACGGTTGGCCGGCCCGGTCATTAATTACCATGCCCAATTAATCCCATATAATTTCAGGGCTTCCCATCGTGTCTTACACCATTTGCCTTGGAGAGGCGGGGGAGTTGTCCATTCTTAACATCGCTACCTGCCCCTCCTCAGGCTCTACTTCTTTCACCGCACCAATTTCGGCCTTACTCATTCTGGCACAAAGGCACTGGAGAAATAAAAATACACAATATATCAGAATAACAATCAAGAGGAATATCATTATGCCTTGTACCACCGAGGCGCCCAAAGTCCCCGACCATCCTGATCCCCAATTATCAAAATATGAGGAAGTGGGTGAGTTTCCTCTAATGTTGTACTAATGTCTTTTTGTTGTTTCTTTAAGCCTTCTTCTATTTTATGATAGTACTTTAAAATTTCCTTCGTTTCCTGCCGTAACTTCTGGCAAGCTTCCTCTAACTTAGGAATTGCCTTGGGCTCTGGTATGACATTAGTTTCAACCCTTTTTAGTAAGTCTCATATTATCAAATGACCAGGTTTTCCTATCTGTATAGGTATCTTTAGACCAATACAACGGTTTGGTTAGGGAATGGTATAAGCCATATCTTGATATTCATATTTCTGTTCAATTGTGGTGACACAACAGGTCCCATTGTTCCTTGATGCTACCCAGGTCCAGTGTATCCCCTTGGGTGAACCTCAAGGGTGCAATTGGTAATTTTCGTAAATCCGTACTCGGATGTGTCTCCCTCGGTGGGGGGGTGTGTGCACACCCATGTCCTTCCCTTGTGGTGGCACCCGTCCACTACCACCCCCCTTTAGGTTTCATTCTTCTGTTTATTATCTTCATCCCTTTCCCAAAGCGCCTTGGTAGGGACATCATGATATTTAACCCACTTTCCCTTTGTACTTCTCCTATATTAATCACATCGTATCGGGGTTGTCCCCCTTCTGGGAATTGTGGGATGGCCAGTACAAAGCCAATCATCGTAGTCCATGGGGTCAGACAATCGCCTGCCCGGTGTACTTGTCCCATTTTACACTCCTTACATAGGCTTTTATTTGTGTCAATCCAAGGTTCCAGATCCTTATTAGTAATCCAATCATGGATCTGTCCATTATTTATTTGCCTCATGTTATGCTGAGCATTCGACAATATCCATGAGCCCTACGTGGCACATATTAGTTCCTTATCGGTTTGGTGAGAAGCATTATTAAGTCTATCAATAATTGTATTGATTGTTTCTGCATGGGGGGCTACTATCTCTTCCACCCCCGACAATTGCATTATTGTTTGGTTTCCCTGCCAGTGTCAATTGCTGGCTATTTCCAGTAGCTTGTTTTAGTAACTTCTCTATTTTTGCTTGTAATTCTTCTACTCCTTCGTTTACTCCTTCTATGTCCAAGCTATTAACTGTTGCTAACCCGGCCGCATACCCTGCTCCGGTCGTTTCCAATACTCCCCGTTTCTTACATCTTTGTAAGACAGATTTTTCCTGTGGATCCTCTAATTGTTTTACCCACAGGGAGTTCCAGGTTTGTTTTGTATCTCAAAAGTACTCATATTAATGGCAAGCTTAGTAACTCTACGTGCTACACTAAAATACACCTCATCCTGTGTTCTCCTTATTACTAATCCCCCTCGATAATGGCAATACTTATATTTATCCCTAGAATCAAGGCGAGGACGCTCCATCTCATTCCGGACGTCCAATGTTCCTGTAATTACAAAAAGGGGGCTGGTCGTCACCAGCCAGTTAGAATTATTCTGCTCTTATCCATTTTATCAGTTCAAAATGCTGTACATCTGGTTCATTTCTTGTTCTGTGGCTCTGTCCCCAGACATACCTGAAGATGCAAACTATGGCATATAATATTATCATCATACACAGCCCTATCATTGATATATGTAGTAACTCCCCTTCCCATTCTTTATATCTTCTAGTATACTCCTCCCTCTGTCAAAAAGGGCACCATCTCTGGTTTACTCATTGTCTTTCTTATATATTTTTAACTGAGTCCAGTGTTTCCACCTTCCTTTACCCGTTCCAGACCCATCTACATGAGCACATGTGTCATTATTCATTAATACTTCATAAGGTCCTGACCATCTGGGTGCTAGCCCTGGTTTGGCTGGTATTATTTCTGCTATCACTTTGCTATCTATTGCTAAGACCTCTTTCTGGTCGTCCCGTGTATCCTGTTCTCGATCCCGTATAATCTGTTGGTCTTTGGCCTCATGTCTCTAACTATCTGTCCAGATTTATCTTTGGGTAACAGGACGGCTTCCCAAGCAGTCTCCCTGCCGTTTGAGACGGTGCTGCAATTAGTTTATAAGATAACTTCCATTTATCAAATCCTAATTTTCCTTCTATCACTGTGGGGAAATATTAACTCAACATTAAGAAATTTACATTTATTAATGTCCAATATCTTTAAATTCTATTCAGTAATACTGAAGTTGTTGCTTGGTGAACTCAAACAGCTGTCAGTGGAAAGGGTTAACTCCTTCGCAGGCTTTTGAAGGTGGAGCTAAACATTATTGCGTCACTTCACGCAACCCAAAAAAACATCCCTGACTGAAAGACAGTTGTGGTTTCACACTTTGATTCAACATGAACATTTGGGCTTCATTGGTCAGATTCCCTCTCTCAATTGCTCGTTTAGCTGCCCATCCTCTTGTGTGCTTTAATTTATTATTATGCACTCTTTGGGTAGGAGAGAGGTTCCTACTCATTCCTTGATTATATTCTTGTCTCTTACGGGTCTTCTCCTGGTGTCATATATCCCTGCCTACTCCCGCTATCATGTAATCAGACACCACCCCAAAGGCATTCCGACTATCTATATAGGTTTACACATTTTCCTTTGGCTACCCCCTTTTGATCAAATCCTGTATAGGCTGGGCCATTTCTACTTTGTTTCCCGGGCCTGCCTGTTTGTTTGACTTATAATCTGGGGGCCAGTACACTTCATTCGCTTTAGGGTCGACTAAAGCTCCTACTTCTCGCAGTATATCTATCCCTAGGATTGTTCCTTCGGTGTTCTCGCATACCCACAACTGTGTAGGTATTATTATACATCCAATTTCTAGTAAGACTGTTTCGCTCTTATAAGTCCTGATTCTTCGTCCACCGATTCCTGCTATACTAACTGAAAGTTTCGTTCGGGGCAAGGGTAAGTCTGTCAATGAGATTGTGGCTCCTGTGTCTATTAACATTTTTCACTGTCGGCCCCCTACCAATGCATCAACAAACATCCTCGGATCCCCCTCCCCTCTCTGGCGCGGTCCCCTCCTGTTGCCATCCCTAGAAGCTTGCGAGCAATCAGAGCACGCAGCCAGTCCTAATGCCCCTCCCATCTGTTTTTGGGCATTTGTCTCTTCCCTTGTGTCACTATGTATCCTAGGTCGACTACTTCATCCTTCCCTACCTATACCTTTCTAAGGTTTAACTCTAGTCCCGCCTTCTATAAGGCTTCCAGTACCATGGTCAATTAAATATTGTAGAGGGACCTGCCACTATCAGATATTCTTGCGGAGTGGAGTTATCTTATTCAATTCGGACTACACCAATTTACATCAACCAGAATTTCACTGTGGCCACAATGAAAGTCTGGTTTTAATAGGTTAATTTACCTCATAACTCCAAGGTTAGATCTTAGACTGAAACTTAATCTTTCATTAAACAAACTTTTTGTTGCTCTTCTCAGTTTTTACACTCCAGCTTAACTTAAATTGTAATAGGTTTTTTTTTCATTCTGAGGGCACAATCTTATTTGCACATTCTTAAACTTCCAAAATCCAAGGCCAGACAAAGGGGTTAAATGCTTTTTCTTTAACACAGAGAAGTGGGTGGGGCTACAACACACAGCAGACAGTTCTTTTTCTTAACGGACAGATTTTCAGACAAAGGAATACTGTAACCTCTTAAACATTCCTAATCAGGAAAACATCCACACACACATTTTTATACAAACTGTAATTCCAACATATGTCTAAGGTTCCTTTCACTCAGCAAACCTCGTGTTTTACTTGTCTTGGTACAGATGCTAATAACTTCCATGTTGGTAAAGCTTTAAGTTTATCTTTTCCTTCCTTTTTAAATCTGTGACTCAACAGCTTTCCCTAGTTTCCAAATCCCTGTTTGTTTGTTTTTTTTTGCTGGGGTTTCAAATTAGTTCGCCTGCAAATTAGATCTTTTTCCTTCTTTATCTCTCCCTTCTGTTTCAATTCCTTACATTATCTGTTGCCTCTTTATCTTTAGCTCCTCCCCACCAAGCCTTTGGCTCTCTGCACTGTTTCTTTTTATTTTCCAGGAGTCGGGTTATAGAATCCAGGTCCCTTGAGGATTCTTCTTCCACCCTCTTAGTCATAACTAACTGCTACGTTTAATGCTTAATTCACGGTATTGGTGAATTAGGTTTGTACGCTACGTTGTTCGCCCCTATAGCGTTACCTTAGTTAGTTTCTTGCTTTCTGTTAGTCACTTCGTTTCGTTAGACACACACCAACCCTTTAGTTCCGAGGTTTCGGTACTGTGGGGTCTGTAGCTCCTGGCGTCCTACTTGATCCTGGCCGTCACGTGCGACTACTGTCCTCTTAATTCAGGCTCAGGCTAGGTGCTGGGGACAGACCTCACCCTTGTCCGTTCTAACCTCTTTATGACCGTAGGGTTTTATCTCATTCACTCACCACGGTGCACCCATTCATTCAATTGTTGAGATTTCGCCGTCTCACGGATTTTAGGGAACTACCTGCCCCTAACTGAGGTATCACCGCCTTACGGTCCTTAGGGAACTACCTGCCCCAAAGGTTGGTAGGGAACTACCTGCCCCTACTGAGGTTTTCCCGCCTCACGGTCCTTAGGGAACTACCTGCCCCAAAGGTTGGTAGGGAACTATCTGCCCCTACTGAGGTTTTCCCGCCTCACGGTCCTTAGGGAACTACCTGCCCCAAAGGTTGGTAGGGAACTACCTGCCCCTACCCCTACTGCAGTTTACTTTTTAACTGCCTTCAATTAAAGGTGTCTTTCTTTTTATAGTTCTTTTATACGTCGATTCTGACTCAACGTCTCACCAGCGATTAACCCCTAATTGTACAGGTGGTAATTAAAACATACTCACCCATCTTAGGTTAACGCTGTCCGAGAGTCTGGTTCAGAACGCACATCCCATCCTCGTCGCCAATTGATGTAAGCCCCCAAAGTGTGGACTAAGTGATATACAAAGTCGACAACACTGGCTTGATGTAAGAAAGACAGACCCAATAATTAAAGTAAAAATGGTTTATTCAGGCCTGGGGAGCTATGGCTCTTGCGTCCCAACACAAGGCTCCAACTCCACCGAATCTCTTGAGGTTCACACAATTATACAAAAATTAAGGCCCTGCCCTAAAGGCGGGGATAAGCTTATTAGCATATACAGAATTATAGTTAAATTGTAATTATAAAACCATGACATTCCATTCTTCCAGTCACTTACAAATCTCACATTTCGTTATCAGTTGGTCCTGTTACTTTCTCATGACCCCGGGCCTCAACTTTATTACTTTATGATCGTCCATTTGCTGTTGTCAGATGGCTTGGTCTTTTTAAGTATTTCTCTAAGATAGTAGATCTTTCCAAAGCGGGCAATCCGCAGACTTTCTGTCTCTCTCTCTTGAATTATTTCTACAGAGCAAAAACACTTTAGTTAGTTTAAAGAATAGAACCCTGTTGAGCTTCACACTAACAAACCCTTTAAGTGCATAGGTGTCGACTCGCGTGGCCGAACCCATATATCTCTCCCTCTTTCTAAGGGGTTGTTTTGACAGTTTTAATCCCTCAGCAGTTAACCCGTAGTCCTGTTTAAACCTTATCTGGGTTTATACAACTTTTACAGACTTCTATTGTTCAACTCAGAGCACGAATTAACCTATTCCCTCCATTTTGTATATTGGTGTTACAGATGAATCCTGGTTTGTTTTACCTTATTAAATCCAATTTTTTAATATCTTACTTCATTGGAAAATACTCTATGAGCACTTAGAGAAAGAAAGAAAGAAGGACTTGCATTTATATAGCGCCTTTCATGACCACCGGACGTCTCAAAGCGCTTTACAGCCAATGAACTACTTTTAAAGTGGAGTCACTTGTTAGATCTTATAGATCTCTGAGTTCTTGGACAAGACACCAATAGGCAGCAGCCAGTATGTTTGAGCAATAGATCAAGATTTATTAAGCATACAGCGTAATATACTTAATGTTAGGCGATAGTTTTAACGAGTAGCTCGCAGTCCTAGGTCTCTGGAACCTCTCGGACACAGATGATGTTGTCTTAAGTCTGTTCCTTTGTCCTCGCAGTACATCTGTGTGAAATTGTTCTTTGGGTATCGAGGTTTTAACCCTTTTCTTATCAAAAGTTGGTTTGGCCAGTGCCCATATATGGTCTTTAACAAAATCACCTTTTATAATTGGTTCTAATGGCCAAAATACCATTGTCACTCAGACTAAGGTTAGCATCCCGCCTTTCCAGTACTTTTCCACCAACTTTGCCATGTTCAGTGTTATCTTGTTTATAGTTTTGTTAAGCGAATTCTAAGTTCTATGCAGCATTATAATATGTTATTTAATGATTTAACCGTCACTCGCAGTCTGGGGCTGTTTGTTATCAAATCTTAGTCAAAACTGCTTTTGACTGTGCGGCTACATTTTCAACAAGTTTTCTAGTTACCCAGGAGTAATTATGGGTAATATTATTTGGTCAATGGCTACACTTGAAGTTATACATATATGATTCTCGTCTACTAAATATCTTTAAATATCAGCCTTTCGTACACACTGTTGTAATGTAGGAAACGCGGCAGCCAATTTGTGCACAGCAAGGTCCCACAAACAGCAATGTGATAATGACCAGATAATCTGTTTCTGTTATGTTGGTTGAGGGATAAATATTGGCCAGGACACCGGGGGTAACTCCCCCCTGCTCTTCTTTGAAATACCGCCAAGGGACCTTTTACATCCAGTGCTGAAAACAGCCTTCAATGTTTGAGTATTAGGGCAGTGAGAAGGGTTGGGGAGTGGGAGGACATGCCAGGGGCCTAACAGCTTAAAGTTACCTTACACCCAGTACATCTTGTCTACCATCTTGCTGTGTGCCCTGGCTTTTTTTTAAAAAAGCTTAAAACAATTAAGCACATAGGTATAATACAAATCAAGGACACTTATTCTGAATTTTTAGAAAAAGCTGCTAGTATATACCATATACATAATCCTCTAATATATATATCCTTTAGTTAAATTACATTGAGATTGAACATTATCGGGGGAATACAAATAGGCTTCTGTTTTTTCTGTAAATTGCAATTGTTTTTGTAATGAAACTTGAAGTTTCTACACACGATAGAAGTACAGGAAACTTTCTGATATCCGGCACTGACGGGACCGAGCTGGTGCCGTAACATCAAAAGTGCCGGACATACCAGAGTTAATGTTTAAACATACGGAACTGAGAAGCTCCGTGTGAATCAACAAACCCTGTTGCTTAGCAACAGCTTCAAAACAGTTGGCTGCAGCTGCAAGCATCTGTAGCTGAAGCTGTTGCTATAGCTACAGACCTTGCAGTGCTTGACTGGGGAAAAAAAAGCAACGAGAACTAAAAAAACATATAGAAAACGGCTCCTGATTTTTGCCGTTAGATCGAGTATTCCAGACATATAACCTCCGGATAAACCAGTTTTCCTGTAACACCTGGACTGGCTAACAGAATCGTCACAGACAAAGCAAATTTAAAAATTCACCCAATTTAGATTTTGGAAGAAACTCCAGCACTCCGGCCTACGCCACTTAGTTGCAAGTAGAGTATAAACTAATAGACATGGCGCAATATGGAGATTACAAAGGGACTGTAAAACTACACATTAAAGAATGAAAGAACTTGCATTTAAATAGCGCCTTTCATGACTTCAGGACATATCATAGCACGTTACAGCCAATGAAGTACTTTTTGAAGCATAGCCACTGTTGTAATGAAGGAAACGGGGCAGCCAATTTGTGCACAGCAAGCTCCCACAAACAGCATTGTGATAAAGCTGTTTTTTTTTTAGTAATGTTAATTGAGGAATAAAAATTGGCCAGGACACCGGGGAGAATTTCCCAGCTCTTCTTCGAAATAATGCCATGGGATCATTTATGTCCACTTGAGAGGGCAGATGGGGCCCTTAGTTTAACATCTCATCTGAAAGACAGCACACTCCAACAGTGCAGCACTCCCTCAGCACTGCACTTGGAGTGTCAGCCTAGATTTTTGTGCTCAAGTCTCTAGAGTGGGACTTGAACCCACAACCTTCTGACACAGCGGTGAGGGTGCTACCCACTGAGCCACAGCAATGTTCAGCCTAATTTAAAAAAATGTAAAAGTTCATAACATAAAGTTACGTTTTTCGGTAAATGCTGTGGTGTAGATTGAAAATGGTGTTATAAAACACTGGTTCAGCCTCAACTGGAGTATTGTGTCCAATTCTAGGCACCGCACTTTAGGAAGGATGTGAAGGCCTTAGTGAGGGTGCAGAAAAGATTTACAAGAATGGTTCCAGGGATGAGGGACTTCAGTTATGAGGATAGACTTGAGAAGCTGGGGTTGTTCTCCTTAGAGCAGAAAAGGTTCAGAGGAGATTTGATAGAGGTGTTGAAAATCATGAGAGGTCTAGACAGAGAGAAACTGTTCCCACTGGCGGAAGGGTCGAGAACCAGAGGACACAGATTTAAGGTGATTGGCAAAAGAACCAAAGGCGACATGAGGAAAAACTTTTTACGCAGCGAGTAGTTAGAATCTGGAATGCACTGCCTGAAAGGGTGATGGAGGCCGACGCAATCGTGGCTTTCAATAGGGAATTGGATAAGTACCTGAAGGAAAAAAATTTGCAAGGGCTATGGGGAAAGGGCGGGGGAGTGGGACTAGCTGAAGTGCTCTTGCAGAGAGCCGGCATGGGCTCGATGGGCCGAATGGCCTCCTCCTGTGCTGTAACCATTCTATGATTCTATTCTAGTTTATGTACAGTAGAATGTTGATTATCTGAATTTCCATTATCTGCATTCTAGATTACCTGTCAGAGTGTTTGCAGCTATCAGGGCCGTTGGACCTTTTACGCCAAGTCAGGAGCACAGTGGGCTGACGGAATTTATTAAAACAAAGTAAAAAAAATCTTTCAGTTTAAAATGAAATAAAGAAGTTCCTGAATATTATTTGAAGTACCCCTTGAGAAGGGATTCAGAAACTCTCAATTGCCTCCCATTTTCCATTAGCCTTCAGGGGTGGGTTCATTAGCTTACGGTTGGGGATAAGGTCCCATCCAGTATGACTCTGCTTTTGATTTTCAAATTACCTGGTCACAAGGTGAGTTTGACAACTCTGCTGAAGCTAAAGAAGCTAAATTGACTTTGGTATAATTACTACGTTATTTGCAAGGGTTCTGTTCATTCATAAATGTGAACAGCTCTGGAATGGATTTTTCATTCATTCAAAGTGCATGGAAGAACACCTCCCTGTAGACACAGTGACATTTGATCAGTCCTTTGCTATAACAGAACAAACTGCTTTGCAAAGCCTGTAGCTTATTGGACTGGATAAAGTCCCTTATATTACACTTGCTCAGGCTGCTATATCCTATTATAGCACACCTTCATCGCCTCTCTTAAATGCTTGGCAGGCTACTTCCAAGTGTTACAAATGGTAAATGCTGTTCACAGCAAATAAAAAGGGCACTTGAGAATCCGTGAGCCAACATCCCTGTGTAAATGCTGAGATCCGCCCACCGGGAAACTCTGGCACTGATCCTGCTGCAATTTTCAGGGTCGGGAAAGATTCCCCAATTTTAATAATCTGGCTCAGTAACCACACTACAAAGGGTTACGTCTGAAAGGCCGCAAAAATGTGGCGGAGACGGCCCGCTCCTAGAGGGGTGCATGTGCTGGGACCACCCCCAGGAAATTTGTGGATTGTGGCCCATCGACCCATTTTTTAAGGGATCCCAAGTAAAGACTACAAATCTTCAGGGACTAGGCCGAGCTTGGACCCATCCTGCCAGCCACCCCACCCCACACCAGTTGGATTTTGTTTCCCCCGACTGGTATGTTGTCTTTCACGGGGCATATCAGTCCGCGGGCGGATTCCCAGACTGGAGATGAGGAAACTTGTCTGAAGCGGGTGCCCAATTTTGGAGCGGACAGAGGTTTCACCCTGAACAAATCCCTGAGGAAACTGCCAGGGAAGGCCAGGTTCAGCATATCTCATTTCTGGCTCTTCCGCTGCACTCGCACTGGACTTGTGGCGGGAGTGCGGCATAAGTGCCGCCAATTTTAAACCCCGAGGTTGCCAATAAGAGTTAAAATGCAGTTTGGCCAGTTCCCAGTTCTTCTACTTCTAAAGGTGAGGGTGGCGATGTAATTAGGCCGAGGCTTAGAACTAGCCATTATGCTTCCGGAAGCTATCTGGAGAAACTGAATGCTGGCAAATAATGTGAGGGTCTGGCGGTTAATTTTGTCCTATTTACTGGTCAGAGTCCTGCTCTGAATCCATGTGTAGCTGAGACCCACCTGAAATGAGAAAGAAAGATGTACGTGTGGACTGTATAACCAAGGGCATTTGCACTTGATACAACAAGGATGTGGGACCGAGAAAAATGCCAGTTAAAGTGTTACAATGTGTTAACCTCTGATTATTCTGACTTTGGTTTTTTGTTCAACTACAGATCATTCGGGGGCGATAGATGTGGGGGAACCATTAAAAAATTCAGTCAGAAGTGACTCAGCAGTCATTGGAGGTAAGGGTGTGAACTGGCTTTGAGACTATTATATTATAATCTTTTAGATTTGAAATCCTTGTTTTCAAATCCTTCCATGACCTCGCCCCTCCCTATCTCTATAACCTCCTCCAGCCCTACAACCCTCCGAGATCTCTGCACTCCTCCAATCCTGGCCTCTTGCATATCACTGATTTTCATTGATCCACCTTTGGCGGCCGTGTCCTCAGCTGCCTAGTACCCAAGCTCTGGAATTCATTCCCTGTGCCTCTCCGCCTCTCTACCTCTCCCTCCTCCTTCAAGACGCTCCTTAAAACCTACCTCTTTGACCAAGCTTTTGGTCATCTGCCCTAATTTCTCCTCATGTGGCTCGGTGTCAAATGTTGTTTGATAATCGTTCCTGTGAAGAACCTTGGGATGTTTTATTACGTCAAAGGCATTGGCCCAGAAATTCGGGTCGGGGGCTTCCCGCGGGTGCAAGCCCCCGACCTACACTTACCTAGCGCGCCGGCAGTTGACCTCTTGGCCTGCGTGGAATTCCTCTCCGAGGCCTGTCCCAGAGGCCGGCGCGCTATGCTGGCGTGTCCCAGGGGCGTAGTGAGTGCGATGCGTCCCCTGGGATCACGTGAGCAACAGGCAGCCAATCGGAGCAGGGAATGCTCCATTCATAAGTCTTGACAGACAGACCTGTCAAAACGGATAAATGCTGAGGCTGTAAAACTGTACTTTACCTTCAAATAAATTTTAAACAAACATCACACTTTGTAAATAAACTATAAATGACATTAAATAACTATTTTAAACAAAAATTTAAATTTTTGAAAAAAATAATTTTATTAAAAAACGGGGCTAAAAATAAACTTACCTTGCTTTAAAGTATTTAAAAGTAAAAAACCTGTGGAAAAAATGTTTTAATTTTAAACAATTGACCACTTACCTTTGAAAATGAAGTCCTTACGGCTGCTTTTTACATTTCTAAAATGTACAGACTTACCCGCACGTTAAAACCTGTAAAAAAAAAAGGAAGTTCAACGTGCACGCGCAGACTCCCGCGCGCACGCGTTCGACCTCTGAACCCCTTGGTTCAGAGGATCGGAAATGCCGGTTTCCCGCGCATGCGTAGTGCATGCAAGATTCCGGCACTTCCATCGGGTCCACGCGTGAGTACTCCGTCCGTACTCACGCGCTGGGACCCGAATTTCTGGGCCATTGTATAAATACAAGTTGCTGTTGCTGTTGAAAGTTGGTGTAAGCCAAATATTTTTAAAACCAGGATGCATTTACACATCTAGATAACTGTGTAAAGATGAGCCGAGTGACTCAATAAGAATGTTTTAAATTTTTTTTTTTAATATTTGTTCTTGGGAAGTGGGCAACGCTGGCAAGGCTGTATTGTCAAACCTAGTTGCCCTGAAAAGGTGGCGGTGGGCCCTCTGCTTGAATCGCTGCAATCCTTGTGGCGATGGTGCTCCCACATTAGTGTTAGGTAGGCATTTGAGCTGTTTTATCATCAGGGAACATGATTACAGTAGGCAATTATGAAGAGTTGATTTTGTATAATTAACAGACAAAGACATCTAAACTGAATTGAAGTGCTTTAAGATCTGCTGTTGAAAGTTTTAAAGGAAAATTACTAATTTTTAGTATGGATAATGCAGGTCAACTTGAAGTTAAATAGTATATTTTTATACTGTTTATAAAGACTGGTACATATTTTGGGTCTGCACTAGACATTCCCTCAGGTTTAGTGTCACCGCTCACTCCCATAATCCTTTCTGCTCATGAAAGCATTGGCATTGCTATGACACCATACACTCGAGGGAAACTGTAACTCAATTAACTCTGTGTGTCCTGTCCAGTTGATGCCTCCCTTCCCACAGTAGAAGTGACAAAGGTGTTGCTCTTTGCAAACATTTGCTTGTTACATGTGTTGCACTGAAGACTGCTTGATATGGCTGATGTCTCCTGGCGTGACTTGGAAGGATTCAATAGCCTGAAATCTTCATGCTGTGGTTAACCTTCACTCCTACCGGAGCCGTCCTTGATCCGGGCGTTGTGTGCAGATCACATTGGAGCAGATGACACAGTCAAGTCGTGTGAAAGGTTGTCTCTGTCATATCCAGGCATATGTGGGGGGGCCTCGGAACAGTGATGCACATGGCCAAAAGGCCCCAGGGGTTGTTGCAGCTGCATTTCTTGGCCCCTTACAAGTTCTGCTGCCACATCTCAATGTACAGCACATTCAGACCCCCAAGAAATAAAGACTGGCATTTAGGCAGCTTTTTTCATGGCCTCAGGACATCCCACAGGGCTTCACAGCCAGTGAAGTACTTTTGAGGTGCAGTCACTCGGTTTAACATCTCATCTGAAAGACGGCACCTCCGGCAGTGCAGCACTCCCTCAGCACTGCACTGGAGTGTCAGCCCGGGTCATGTGCTCAAGTCTCTGGAGTGGGATTTGAACCCACAACCTTCTGACTCAGAGGCACGACTGCTACCATGGCTCAAAGATGCAAAAACGGAGGACCCAGGGAAACTAACTAACAGAAATCACCATGTGCCTTTAAGTGGCCTGCCTGAGTTAGCCAGGTCTCGGGACTTTCCCTGTGCACAGATTTTGTGGGCAAGCACAACATTGTCAGTGAATCCTCGCCTACAATTGCTGTGGGACCTTTACCAGTCTCATTTACATATCAAAATGAACATGAACGTGCGTGTAGCGTGGTAAAAACCTTTGGCCCCAAATCATCCCTTGGGTGAACCGGGCGTCATGCGAATCGGGTTACGCGAGGTCGGGTTCCCGACTTCTTGATCCACGGCCCGCGAAGCCCCATGCTTCCGGCGAGACTTCATGCAAACGAGGCTATTTATGCTAATGATGCTTGCATAAAGAAAAGGAGAATGGTATTAATAAAAGCAAAATAAAAAGTATGGGTCGCCAAATTTGATCAGCAAATTAAGTTGTCAGCTCCAGGTTAACTTACAGTTTGCATGGACATTGTTTTGTGGATCATGGTTGTGCGCAATGGAAAATCTAGGGGGGATACTGTTCATACAAACATACTCCCCCATCTCTCACTTATAAAGACTAAGAGAGCTTCCTGCTACAAGGTATCTTTATTTAAGTAATCTATGTGGCCACTATTTTGAGCCTCTGCCCTCTTGCTGAGCCGTTTTTCTTAAGATGCATTAAGGGAGCAATCTGCGCACACCTGGAGCATCTGCATTGATTTTGATAGGAAGCGGTGCTTTGTACAAGCCTGGAAACCAATCCAGGGGTTCCTGACCCTGGAAATGCCAGTGCAGCGTGAGAATCCCCAGTGCCTCACTTGTACTGGCACTTCCGCCAGCAGGTGTTGCAGGCTGCTCCAGAGTGCCAGCTCCTATAAAAAATCACTCCAGCATTTTAAGAGAACACACTAGTCAACCTCCTCACCCGCCCACCGCCCACCCCCCGCATCCCCTCTCAAACTTACGCCACGAGAGCAGCTGAAAAGGACATATCTCCCATGAATCTAAAAACACACTGCATTCATCAATGTTCCTCCTAGCACACGGGAGACGTCCTTGATGAGAGAGAGAGAGAGAGAGAGAAAGACGAGGGAATATCTCTTGCGGAAAATATTCCCCCTTGGCCTTTCGTTCTCCTTTAAAATATTTTGCGCATTTAAACATTATTTTGAAAAATAATGGGGGTGACCATAAATGGATGAACTTCATGCCATACGTCAGCAAGGGTCACTTTCTCTCAGTAGCCATTGATAGAGTGACTCATCAAGCCAAAGCTGCCTTAGCGTACTGCGCTCCTAGGCCTAGAAATTGGGTTGGGGCGCCAAAGTGGCGCCAAAGTCACCTGAGCGCAGGATTTAGCGCAGCGATCGGAGCATTAGCGATCGCCGGATATTCAGTTGAAGTGCCCCTAGAGGGAGACGGGGCGAGCCTCGAGGCGCTCCACGTCCCTCTTAGGGCGCTGAAACTGAATATTGCAGGGCAACGTACCGCAGCGCCACACGCTGCGGCACGGCACGCTGCGGTACTGCAGGCCTTCCTCCCCCTGCCGGCGCAGTAAGGCCCCGTGAACCGGGCGCGGGTAGCGAACGGCGCTACAGCGGCGTTCGCTACCAAATATCGGGATCGGGGCACGAATGGGGCGCTGCGCACACCGATGACATCATCGGTGGTGGCGCAGCGCAACAGGCTAACGCCACCAATAGCGCACCTGCTGAATATCGCGGGAGGCGCAGCCAGTGGTGCTACAGCCACTGACTGCCTCTTTAGGCGCTAACAGGTGGTGCTACTCACCCAATTTCTCTTTCCCATGTTACAACAGTGACTACACTTCAGAAAGTACTTCATTGGCTGTAAAGCACTTTGGGATGTCCGGTGGTCATGAAAGGTGCCATATATAAATGCAAGTCTGTCTTTCATTTTTTCTTATCTACTCATCCTTTGGCCGCCTTTATTATGCTGGCCTGATGTCTCTCGGTAGTTTATTTTCCAATAAAGCACCGCTTACCATGATTTATACTATAGGGACAGTTCCACAATCCTGTGCTTCCAGGAGAGTTCCACACTTGCATGGAGTGTGGGTCAGAGGCAAGACTGCAACGATGTAGGCCTGAATCTCTGCTTGGGGTCTTTCCCTAACAGTAGCGTCTGATGCTATTACCATCCCATTTTGGACAGGACAGCCCTTCTTTTTGAATGAGCAGTATAGAAACATTCATAATATAAAACAGCTCCGAAAGTATTGTTTTTAAAATGATGTCCGTTGGCTCCCCCTCTTCTCTGTCCAATGACGTAGAGACATTGGTGGAAAAATTCAGTTGGTTGCACCTCCCGTTAGCACCTTAAGAGGGCGCTAACGGGACACAAAGCAACTAGCGCCCGGGCGCGGCACTGCCCACGCCTCCCGCAAAATTCAGCGGGAGGTTAGTGGTGGCGCTAACCAGTAGCGCCCTGCGGCGCTGCACCGCTGGCGATGACGTCATTGGCATGCGCAGCACCCCGCTCACACCCCGGCCACGATCTTCGGGAGCGCCCCCTGACTTACCGCCGGACGCTATGTCCGACGGGGTCAGGGGGGCGCACCTGCAGCCGGGGAGGCGCAATTTAAAGTCGAGGTGTGGGGCGGCCATTTTTGTTGCTGGCCACCTGCCAGCACCTGCCTGCGCTCCCGTCTCAGACCTCCTGAAACGCCCCCCCGCTCCCCCCGTGGAGTGCTGGCTGCACTCAAGGAGCCCGGCACTTCTCTTGAGTGCCGGGCTCTTTTGCCTGCACTCCTGATCCCCAGGGGCCCAGCTGGGCCCCAGGTTGCGCTGCACAAGGCCCCTCCCCTTTAAGAAGGGGAGGAAGGCCTGCAATACCGCGGCGTGACGAGCCGCAGTGTGTGGCGCTGCAGCACATAACTCCGCAATATTGACTCACAGTGCCCCAAGAGGGATGCGGGGCACTTCCAGTAGCGCCCCGCTTCCCTCTTGGGGCGCAACCACTCAATTTCTGGCGCGGGGACGCTAATTTTTCTGGGGCGCTACTTTTAGCGCCCCGGCGAAGTTACTCAATTTTTAGCCCATTAGATATTAAGGTTACTCAGGCTTTCATTGAGTATTCATCAGCAAAGATTCACCACGAATTAAACCATGATCTGGCCCCTTGCGCTGCTTCTATTCTTTGTCCATTAAGCTTTCATCTGAGCAAAAGTTGGCAGCATGTATTTAGACCAATGTGCAATTTGTCCTTTTGTAGATCCCATACCTTACTGCACATCATGCTGTAACACCAACATATGGGCTGGAATTTTCCCGTTGCCACTCGTGTGGGTTTGGGGGTGGGTCGGCAGTAAAAATGCCAGAAATAGCGAGCGCGCCGGGAACCCGCCCTCATCCCGCTGCCTCGAGCATTTAACTCGGGCGGCTTTGAAGCCGCAACACAGATCCGATCCACAGAGGCGGGCGACCTCATTGAAATCATTAAATGCTTGGGCCTAGAAATTCAGTGCCCTTAGCGCCGATTTTGCGGCGCTAGAGGGCCTAGCGCTGCAATTGGCGCCGGCGCCTAAATTGCCTGGGGCCCTTCCGCCGCAGTAGACCGGTAGCGCTGCGCCGGCACCGATGACGTCATCGGTGTGCGCAGCGTCCCGGTTGCCATGCCGACGGGCCCCAGCGCCGAAATTCAGTTGCGGCCGCCTCGCCCGTGGCAGCCGCAACTAAGACTCTGGCAACAGAGCCCAACATGTTTTTGCGCCGGCGCATTAAAGGCCCCGCGGCGGCCGGCCGCTTTCCCGCCGGCCGCCTGGCCGCAGCTCCCTCCCCAGACTTCCCCCCCCGGAACAGAAGCAAGCCCGGCACTTGTCCGAGGTGCCGGGCTCATTTTTAAAAAGATTTTCGCGGGCCGCGGCCGGGTGCAGGCAGCTCCTCCTTAAGGGAAGGAGGAGGCCTGCACTTCCCGAACCTGCCGCACCACAGCGGGCGCCGCAGCGCCGGAATAGCGCCGAAATTCAGCGCGTTGCGCCAGTTTTCAGGCGCAAACAGCTCTCAGCAGCGCCGGCATCCGTTTGGGCGCAGAACTATTGAATTTTGGGCCCGACCAGCGCGACTTAGCTCCGGCACTAACTTCCGGCGCTAAAGCCCTGGCTGCGCCAAAACTCAATTTCTAGGCCTTGGTGTGAGACCTTTAAGAGTGATTTTAACGCCAGATTCTGAGTTTTCCTGCAAGAGCACGGGATTCACGGAGGTCGGGTGCCTCGCCTGTGAAGGGGAGGTGGAAGCTCAGTGGCCATTGACGAATTCATTCATTGACAGCTGGGAAAAGCACATAAATACTGCAACATTACACCTCATTACTTGCCTCATGGGAAGGCTCTTGCTCATTCCATTTTGTCCTGTGCCCTCCGGCGAGGAGTCTCCACTGCTGTCCCTGTCAACACCACCTGCTGTTGCTCACTTGTGAATTGTAAGACACCAGGTGACAACCCTACTCTATGGCGCAAAGGACTCACCGAGGTGTGCGTATCTGTGCTGATGCTGGGTGCGCTTGGGTCTGCTGACGCTGCACCCTTAGAGGCTGGAGGTTCCTCTGAGGAGTTGTCTTCCTCCTCCTGCTGGACAGTGGTGGGGGGGGGCGGCGTTGGGGGCAGTAAATGGACCTGTGGGAAGTAAAGAGATGAATTAGAAGTGTTATAATAAGAATGGGTAACGTTGCCATTATGCACATGATGACATTTCACTGGCTGCTGACATCAATCACCATATGAGTGACTGTTGTATGCCATGTGGCTTTATGAGATGTGATTCTGTCACCAGGTTGCTGGGTTGCCCCCTCTCTCCATCTCCCACTGCCAGAGTCTCATGAGCTCACGAGATCTCCAGAGCTCCCTCCTCTACTGCTGTTAGGTGTGCGAAGATTGGCGGGCCACCTCCGGTTCTCTCCCTCTTTCTGTTGTTCAGGGCTCTTTTTTCCTACAAGGAGCGAAAGAAGAAAAGTTTGAATGAGAGTGATGAAATGAGTGTAAGGAATGGATGGGCTTCCTCTGTAGAGGGTGACTATGAGGAACTGGGATGCCAATGCCAAATGGCCTCCTTCTGTGGTGTTACTTGCTTGTTTAGTCAGATGGGGATGTGAGTATGTACATAGAGAGAGAGGGATGGGTGGACCTGGAAGGTAGATTGGTGTGAGGAATGATGTGCAGGAGTAGGCTTGGGAAGGCAGAGCAATGGGGATGTGGTGACAAGCGCATCAGGATGAAGGTGAGTGTGGCATTGCACTTAACTTTCCTGACCTCATCAGATCATTGAATCTCTTCCTGCACTGGATCTAGGTCCTCCTCACGACGTCCCTGCTGCTGACCTCCTCTGCTATTTCCAGCCAGGCTATTTTGGTCTCTTGGGGAGGTCTCTTGCGCCCATCTGCTGGGAAGAGGACCTCCCTGCGTGCTCTTACTGCCTCGACCAGAATATACAGCGAGGCATCTGTAAAGCGGGGTGCAGCCCTCTGCCTTTGGGTATTCATATTTTTCACTTAGCACAATAACTCCAACCTTTCCAATGCTCCTTCCACACTCCTTTACCAACCTTCAAATGTGTTGTGTGCGAGGCTGCTTTAAATACGGGTGCTGGAAATGAGTTACCGATGACGTCATCAGACCCGCACCCTATAATAGGGCCGGGAAATGAGCATGGCTGGTTTAATTGGGGCTGTTACGCTAAAGCCGCCCTGAAGAGCAGGCTGATCAATACATCGCATTCCCGACCCGCTACACGGCCCGTGCGCACTCGACCCGGCTCAGAAGGGAAAATTCCGGCCATAATGTCCCTGTCCCATGAAACCATCACCCAGGTGGTTGCCTGAGATTGGACACACTAGGCAGTATTTTCATTGGGCCGTGGAGGCGGGATTGGAGGCATGTGGGGGGGTTAAAATCTCGAAATCAGGGGGGGGGCACAAAACCATTCTGCCCCCAGCCCACCTCCATGCCAGTTTCAAAGGAGGCAGATACCCGACCCGCACTGGGACCCGCCTCCCCGAGGCGGGAAGGGGTTTAGTGCCAATTAACTGCCTGTTAACAGGTAGTTAACAGGCAGTTTTTAGCCTAATCCCTATTTTATTCCTGAAGTGTGGGATTCACGATGGCTCCAAACCACGGCAAGTTAGCGAGGCAGACCGTCGGGCTGAAGGGCTTGGAGGGTTCGAGATGTTCGTTGTTCAGGTGAGTGATGGGTGCATGAGTGCAGAGGTAAGTGTGTTTGGTGTGTGTAAAGTGTTTAAAGAAGTTTTACTTACCTTTACTTACCTTTACAGGTCTCGGGAGTCCCTCATCTCACCGGCACAGAAAGCAGAATGGCTGCGAGCTGTCAAAAGTTGCAGCATTCAGCTTTCTGTTCTGGAGAGATCTCTAAATCAGCCTGAGAGGAAGGAATTAACTTGGAGTACAGATTGTCAGTGTTTGACAGCTTCAAAGAGCTGTTAAACGCTGATATTTCATCTGTCAAAAGCTCTTGACAGATGAAATGTCAATCTGTGATGTCACCTGTTGCCGGGTGGCCCTTAATTGGCCTGCTGAGCCCACTGGGCAGGCTCAACAAGGTCAGTCAAGTCAAAATCGTGTGGGTTGGCCACAACTCGATGGAGGCGGGACTATAACCCCGAAAGTTGTAGTCCCGCCTCCTACCCGCCTCCTCAATAAAAATCCAGCCCACTGAGTCAAGGTGATTTTTGGGGTGGGAGGACAAAGGATGATTGGGTGGCACAATGGATTCATGTATCTCTGTTACTTGGATTTAATTATAGAACACACAATTAGGATGAAAGTACCTGTATATCTCTGCCGTCTGTGTCGGCCATATGAGAAATGAGTTTCATTCATTTCAAACCAGTTCATGGTTGGCATGAGTTGATCATTTTCTCTCTGCCACTGATGATTCTTCTCCTGCTTCCGCTGCCCCTTCAACTGCTGGTGGCCCTCCCATTGCCAGGTGCAGCTATTGCTTCTCCTGTTGTTAATCCCTCTCCTCTCCTGCTGGCTCTCCTGATGATTCCATTCCTCCCGCCCTTGAACCTGAGGGATCAGGACTCCTTCATTTATGCTGTTAGTGGCTGCTGATGGTGGTTGTTTTCTGATTGGCTTTCTACAAACTGATTGATGTTTGTGGCTGGCTGGCTGTTTCTTCTAGTCCTACAACAACAACAACACGCACTTATACAGCACCTAAACGGTAGAGTGTTCCTGGGGCGGGTTAGCGTTGAGAGTAACGGCAAGCCAAGGTGGGGCGGGAATGCAGGAGAAGGTGAAAGTAACTTGATGTCTACAACAGCAACAACAACTTGTATTTATATAGCGCCTTTTAACATAGTAAAATGTCCCAAGGCGCTTCACAGGAACGTTATCAAACAAAATTTGACACCGAGCCACATAAGAAGATATTAGGACAGATGACCAAAAGATTGGTCAAAGAGGTAGATTTTAAGGAGCGTTTTAACGGAGGAAAGAGAGGTAGCGAGGCGGCGAGATTGAAAGAGGGAATTTTAGAGAAAAAGTGTGATCATTAGTTTAAGATCACTTTTGGGTGATTGAATCTGGATGGTTTCAGTACATTAATTGACTGCCAACTATTCACATCAGTTTTCCCTTTCTCTTTATGTATAAATTCTGTGGTAAATAAATTATTTGTAAAAAAAAATCAATTCCATTTATTTGGAGGTTAATAACCTCGAACAATCTGGATCATAAATTCACATGCATAAACCATGAGCATGATAAGTGTTAAATGACATGTTGATACACAACAATTATTTGCAGACTGCAAGTGCCCATTTTAGAATTTGCCTTCGTTAACATTATTGTTATATTTCCCGGGTTACTTCAGTTCACTAAAAAAAAATGACTTGTTCTCAGAACTGAGCAATGGGACCATGGCGATGGAGCGAGAGGTTATTTCACTTGTAAAACTTAAAAATCATTAATGATCAATTGTTTTGATCTGTCTTCCATCTACTAAATCTGAAATTGTCTCTGAAGAGGTTGAAGGCAGTGGTTTAGCTCTGTGTACCAATTAGTTCTCAAGCCTGAGGCTGTATTGAGGTACATACGGAGATATTAGGGTAGATGACCTAATGCTTAGTCAAAGATGTAGGTTTTAAGGACTGTGTTAAAAGAGGAAAGAGAGGTAGCGAGACGGAGAGCTTTGGGGGGCTCATCTGCTGCTGAAATCCTCATCCATGCCTTTGTTACCTCTAGACTTGACTATTCCAACGCACTCCTGGCTGGCCTCCCACATTCCACCCTACGTAAACTTGAGGTCATCCAAAACTCAGCTGCCCGTGTCCTAAACCGCATTAAGTCCCATTCGCCCATCACCCCTGTGCTCGCTGACTTACATTGGCTTCCCGTTAAGCAGCGCCTCGATTTCAAAATTCTCATCCTTGTTTTTAAATCCCTCCATGGCCTCGCCCCTCTCTATCCCTGTAATCTCCTTCCGCCCCACAACCCCCCGAGATATCTGGGCTCCTCTAATTCTGCCCTCTTGAGCAGCCCTGATTATAATCACTCAACCATTGGTGGCGGTGCCTTCTGTTGCCTAGGCCCTGAGCTCCGGAATTCCCTGCCTAAACCTCTCTGCCCCGCTACCTCTCTTTCCTCCTTTAAGACGCTCCTTAAAACCTACCTCTTTGACCAAGCTTTTGGTCACCTGTCCTAATTTATCCTTCTGTGGATCGATGTCAAATTTTTTTGTCTTACAATACTCCCTGTGCAGCGCCTTGGGATGTTTTACTACGTTAAAGGCGCTAAATAAATACAAGTTGTTGTTGTTAAGGGAATTCCAGAGCTTAGGGCCTCGGAAGCTGAAGGCACTGTCGCCAAAATCGGGGCTGCGCTGTAGGCCAGAATTGGAGGAACGCAGATATCTTGGCGGGTTATAGGCAATGTTTCCTTTAAGCTACACCGCACGGCCAAGCAGCTCTCCGAAGGTCCTGCGCAACTGGTGAGCTGGCTCTTAAATAGAAAAACCGTGCACGCGCAGAATTGTGAATGGCCCACGCAGCGCGCTAAAGGGGCCGCGTGGGCCAAAAAGAAAATTAGAGGGAGCATTGGTTGTAGGGGCTGGAGGAGGTTACAGAGTTAGGGAGGGGGGGCGAGACTATGGAGGGATATGAAAACCAGGATGAGAATTTTAAAATCGAGGCGTTGCTGAACCGGGAGCCAGTGTAGTTCAGCGAGCACAGGGGTGATTGGGTCACGCTGTTGGCTGATGGCTGGCTGGCTGATTGTAGGTTGGCTGGTTTCTGGTGCTGGCTGGTTGGCATCTACTGGCCTGTTACTGGGAGGCTGCTTGTGACTGACTGATCTTGTGCCAGGTGTACTTTCGCATGCCGGCTGTTGTCTAGCTAGCTGGCTGCAAGCTGTAAAAATGGCCAATCTACATGTAGAGGAGTGTTCTCTTCATTTTAATGTTATACTATATTTTTGTGTTCCAGGAAGTAGTATATGCATCATAAAACAGATAAACAGCCTACTCCAAAAGAAACTGGGAAATGCACCAAATATAGTATGAAAAAATCTGCATTTTCAGGAAGAAAAGTCCCTCTCCCCCACAAAAGATGAATCTTCTGTAGGATGTACACTTTTCCCACTTCTAACATTGCCTTTACACCACCTCCTGAGGGTATTTGATGCTTGGGGAAAAAAGTGGTAAAAAATGTTCTCAGAGCTAGCATACTTAATTTTCAGCTAGATATGGCCAAAATATGTTTTAGTATTGCGTACATTATTACTTATCCCATTACTTGATTGGCTGCTTGTATTACTTTAGGAACACAGGACAGAGGAACAGAAGTTGGCCATTCAACCCCTCTAGCCTGTTCCGCCATTCAATGAGATCATGGCTGATCTGCGATCTAACTCCGTCTTTGGCCCATATCCCTTAATTCCTTTGGTTAACAGAAAGTTATCGATCCCCGATTTTAAATTAACAATTGATCGATCATCAATTGCCATTTGTGGAAAAGAGTTCCAAACTTCTACCACCCTTTGTACCTAATTTCACTCCTGAACGGTCTGGCTCTAATTTTTAGATTATGACCCCTAGTCCTAGAATCCCCAACCAGCAGAAATAATCTCTCCCTATCTACCCTATCTGTTCCCCTTAATATCCTGAAAACTTCGATCAGATCTCCCTTTAACCTTCTAAATTCTAGGGAATAAAACCCTAATTTGAGTAATCTCTCCTCGTAACTTAACCCTTGAAGTCTAGGTATCATTCTGGTAACAACAGAACATGCTGGAAAAACTCAGCAGGCCAGGCAACATCGGTGGAGAGAGAAATAGAGTCAACGTTTCAGGTCGAAACCCTTCGTCAGGACTGAGAAAAAAAGGCAGGAAATGAAACAGATTAAAAGGCAGTTTGGGGGCTGGGAAATGGGGGAGGGGATGAAAGAACAAAAGGGAAGGTCTGTGGGCGGTGAAGAGACATTAAGATGTATTCAAGGTGAGACGAGATGGTAATAGGACAGGTAAAGAGACAAAAGATGGCTCTAGATGAAGTGTGAAATGCACTGGCAGAGTGAGAGACAGCTGCCATGTGGGAGAGAAAAAAAGGGAAAAGGCACAAACCAAAGGTGTGGATAAAAACTATATTAAAATGTAATAGGGGCCGAGGTTATGATCTGAAATTGTTGAACTTGATATTGAGTCCGGAAGGCTGTAAAGTGCCTAATCGGAAGGTGAGGTGCTGTTCCTCGAGCTTACTCTGAGCTTCTGTGGAACAATGCAAGAGGCCGCCATTTCCCAGCCCCTAAACTGGCCTTTTAATCTGTTTCATTCCCTGCCTTTTTTCTCAGTTCTGAAGAAGGGTTTCGACCTGAAGCGTTAACTCTATTTCTCTCTCCATGGATGTTGCCTGGCCTGCTGAGTTTTTCCAGCGTTTTCTGTTGTTATTTCGGATTTCCAGCATCCGCAGTATTTTGCTATCATTCTGGTGAACCTGCCCTGCACTCCCTCCAAGGCCAATATATCCTTCCTAAGGTGTGGTGCCCAGAACTGCTCACAACTGCTCACATTACATTGGGACTGAAACTTCTGCTGCTATATCTGCTCCTCGCTTAGCTTTGCAACTTCAGTTCTTTCTTCTTATCCACAGGCGTGATAGCGGTGGTGATCTTTGTCATCCTCTGTACTGTCGCTGTGACAGGCCGCTTGTTGTACAGGCACAAAGGCACGTACCGCACCAACGAAACAAAGGGGGCAGAATACGGCGAGAACGCAGACGCCGCACTGAAGAACAACGCCAATTACCAGGACTCCATCAGTGAAGGCAAGAAGGAGTATTTCATCTGACAGCGATACGGGCCCTCCTCATTACTACAGTTACAGCAGCAGATTAATAACACCAACAGCCGGGACTCGCCGTCTGTGCTATGAGCTAGCTCCAGACTCTCGCAGACTAAATGGCCAACAGTTAGCTCAAAGTACTGTACACCGGCATATAACCGGTTTACATGGCGGGACGGGGCAGAATTTATTGTTTCCTGTTAACTGTGGGTGAGCTCAGGGGGGCAGAAATGCAAATTTTATAGAACTTAAAAAGGATTTAGAAGCAGCTATTGGAAGGTGAAATCTTTCACTAAAATTGTTCCGAAGCAGATAGCCTATTTATTTCAGTATTTTAATCAAAAGCGGACTGGAGAAAAATAGTGCAAATTTCCACCTAAGTAGTTGAGTGGCATACAAAGAAACTCAAACTAAATCAGAGCCTTCAGAGATCCTGATCGTTGGAATTTCGATGTTGATTAAACGAATACAATTTTTGATAGAAAGCACCTCTTTTTATTCAGTGATCTGCTCCGATCGTTCCATGTAAGAAGGGTCCATTGATTTCTTCCTGCTGCGTTCAAGTTAGTATTGTAACAACGTCCTTGCGGATTCCCTGCATGCCTGTAATTGTACAGGGATACACCAGGAGAAATTGGACTACAGTTAGCGCTATAGACAGAAAGGTGGTCACATTTTGACCTGATAACCAGTTAAAACGAAAGAAGCTCATACTACCGACTTTGCAAACTGTGCCTGGTGTGTCGTGACCATAACATCAGCAAGCAAACATTGGACGTGAACACGCTCTGTTCTGCACGTGTTCCATACACAGCACGACTAACTATCTTAAGACCACAGAGCGTTAACCGCAGACCACCGCTTGGATCAAGTAAAACCAAATTGTGTATCGGCTGTCTCAGCCCAGTTTCCGTAACACAAAACTGCCCCATTCCAATTCTAATTGGCACTGAACTAGCAATCTCATTCAGAGAGACCGCAGTATGGGAATTTAAAAACAAATCTCACTGGCGCAGGAAGGGGCTGCTTCACACACTGCTGGTGCAGAGTGGAGGGAACTTGATCCTAGACCCAACGATCCTATACCTGAGTTGAAAGTGCTTGATGCTAATACTGGATGTTCCCTTCCCCAAATACTAACATCTTGCAAATAAATGTGATATCAGTTATAAAAAATGTGATTGTTAACAATATGGTCAGGACATACCACGTACACTCTGAATAGATCATTTTCTATTTAAACTCTTTCATTATAATATATAACCTGCCCTTTATTATACAGTTCATCTTTGTTTGATAAATACTATCTCTGACATTTAAAGTCAACAATAGACTAATTTATAAGAATCAAAACCTTTTTCATTTCTAGAATGTGGCTGAAGTGCTATGAAGCTGAATTTAAACTGACTGCTGCAGCCTTACATATATTTATAAAAGTGCTTTGTAAAGTCTTGTTACGTGTTCTGAATTCTTGGAGTACCTCCTTGTGTGAAGATTTCACAGCTCTTTTGTAAAAAAAATGGAACATCCTAAGTCATGTTAATACTAACAATGGATTGAAAGTGGTCAAATGTAATTTCAGACAGTGGTTGTCCTCATCCTTGTATTTTACATCTACAAGAAATCTCTTACATTTCCGATTAAAGTAATACAATGGAAACTAACAATATGACATCAATAACCTTTTCAGTAATGGAATTTCCTTTTCATTTCTACTGGGTCTTGCCCAGAGGTCCAAGCATGCAATGGGTCAACGGAACTTGTTCAATTGATTAATGAGATAGTTTATTTGAAATTAAACCAACCTTTGCAGAAAATTGTATTCTTGTGACAGTCTTAAATGCTACACTGGCTCGCTAACTCCATGCCCAGTTAAACTTGTTGGAAACGGGATTTTGACTCACATCAAAATCCAAAATGGTGAGCCCATTGTATTTAATCAAAAGTTATTGGTAGCTTGGGAGTGTTTTAACCACTCAGGGTGGATGCTAAGAACCGACAGATAGAAAGAAAATAAAGACTTGCATTTATATAGTGCCTTTTATGTCCTCAGGACATCTCAAAGCACTTTACAGCCAGTGAAATACTTTTTGAAACATACATAGAAACATAGAAGATAGGAGCAGGAGTAGACCATTCGGCCCTTCGAGCCTGCTCCGCCATTCAATGAGATCATGGCTGATCATCCAAATTCAGTACCTTGTCCCTGCCTTCTCCCCATATCCCTTGATCCCTTTAGCCTTAAGAAATATATCCAACTCTTTCTTGAATATACTTAATGAACTGGCCTCCACCGCCCTCTGTGGCAGAGAATTCCACAGGTTCACCACTCTCTGGGTGAAGAAATTCCTCCTCATTTCAGTCCTAAATGGCTTACCCCTTATCCTTAGACTATGACCCCTGGTTCTGGACTCCCCAGCCATCAGAAACATCCTTCCTGCATCTAGTCTGTCCAGGCCTGACAGATTTTTATAGGTTTCGATGAGATCCCCTCTCAATCTTCTAAACTCCAGTGAGTATAAGCCCAATCGACACAATCTCTCCTCATACGTCATTCCTGCCATCCCAGGTATCAGCCTGGTGAATCTTCGCTGCACTCCTTCCATGGCAAGAACATCCTTCCTCAGGTAAGGTGACCAAAACTGCACACAATACTCAAGGTGTGGTCTCACCAAGGCCCTGTACAACTGCAGCAAGACATCCTTGTTCCTGTACTCGAACCCTCTTGCTACGAAGGCCAACATACCATTTGCCTTCTTAACCGCCTGCTGCACCTGCATGCTTACCTTCAGCGACTGGTGCACAAGGACACCCAGGTCTCTTTGCACTTCCCCATCTCCCAATCTATTGCCATTCAAATAATAATCTGCCTTCCTGTTTTTGCCACCAAAGTGGATAACCTCACAATTATCCACATTATAGTGCATTTGCCATGTTTCTGCCCAATCACCCAACCTGTCCAAATCGTACTGGAGTTTCACGACATCCTCCTCACAGCATACCCTCCCACCCAGCTTTGTGTCGTCTGCAAATTTGGAGATATTACATCGAATTCCCTCATCCAGATCATGAATATATATTGTGAACAGCTGGGGTCCTAGGACTGATCCTTGCGGTACCCCACTAGTCACTGCCTGCCACTCGGAAAACGACCCGTTTATTCCAAGTCTTTGCTTTCTGTCCGCCAACCAGTTCTCTATCCAAGTCAATACCTTGCCCCCAATCCCATGTGCCTTAATTTTGCACGCTAATCTCTTATGCGGGACCTTATCGAAAGCCTTCTGAAAGTCCAAATACACCACATCCACTGGTTCTCCCTTATCTATTTTACCAGTTACATCCTCAAAAAATTCCAGTAGATTAGTCAAGCATGATTTACCTTTTGTAAATCCATGTTGACTTTGTCCAATCCTGTCACTGCTTTCCAAGTGCTCTGCTATTACATCTTTGATAATGGACTCTAGCATTTTCCCCACTACTGATGTCAAGCTTACCGGTCTATAATTCCCCGCTTTTTCTCTACCACCTTTTTTGAATAGTGGGGTAACATTAGCTACCCTCCAATCCATGGGTACTGTTCCAGAGTCTATCGAGTTCTGGAAGATGACCAGCAATGCATCTACTATTTCTAGGGCCACTTTGTTAAGTACCCTGGGATGTAGATTATCAGGCCCTGGGGATTGATCGGCCTTCAGTCCCATCAATTTTCCTAACACCATTAACCTACAAATACTGATTTCTTTCAGTTCCACCTTTTCATCAGACCCTATGTTCCCCGGCATCTCTGGGAGGTTATTTGTGTCCTCCTTTGTGAAGACAGAACCAAAATATGTATTTAGTTGTTCTGCCATTTCTTTGTTCCCCATTATAAATTCCCCCGATTCTGACTGCAAGGGACCTATGCTTGACTTCACCAATCTTTTTCTCTGCACATATCTGTAAAGGCTTTTACAGTCAGTTTTTATTTTCCCTGCAAGCTTACTCTCATTTTCTATTTTCCCTTTCTTAATTAATCCCTTTGTCCTCCTTTGTTGAATCCTAAACTGCTCCCAATCCTCAGGATTATTGCTTTTTCTGGCCAATTTATATGCCCTCTCCTTGGACCTTATGCTATCCCTAATTTCCCTTGTTAGCCACGTTTAGGTCACCTTATTTGTTTTATTTTTATGCCAAACTGGGATGAACAAATTCTGTAGTTCATCCATTCGGTCTTTGAATGTTTGCCGTTGCCTATCCACCGTCAACCCTTTGAGTGCCATTCCCCAATCAATCCTGCCCAACTCACTCCTCAGACCATCGTAGTTTCCTTTATTTAAATTGAGGACCCTAGTCTCCGAGTCAACTACTTCATTCTCCATCTTAATGAAGAATTCAATCATATTATGATCGCTCCGACCCAAGGGGCCTCGTACAACAAGATTGCTAATTAATCCTTTCTCGTTACATAATACCCAGTCTAAGATGGCCTGATCTCTGGTTGGTTCCTCAACATGTTGGTCCAGGAAACCATCCCGTAAACACTCCAGGAATTCCTCCTCCACAGTATTATTACTAATTTGGTTGGCCCAATCTATATGTAGATTAAAGTCACCCATGATGACTGCTGTGCCCTTATTGCACGCTTCTTTAATTTCCCTTTTAATGCCATCCCCAACCTCCGCCTTACTGTTTGGAGGTCTATAAACCACTCCCACTAATGTTTTTTTCCCCTTAGTATTTCTCAATTCTACCCATACAGATTCCACCTCATCAGAGCTAATATCCTTCATTACAATTGTGTTAATCCCTTCTTTAACCAGTAATGCTACCCCACCTCCCTTTCCTTTTTGCCTATCTTTCCTGAATATCGAATACCCCTGGATGTTGAGTTCCCAGTCCTGGCCTTCCTTGAGCCACGTTTCCGTAATCCCAACCAAATCGTATTTGTTTACTTCTATTTGCGCAGCCAATTCATCCACCTTATTACAAATGCTCCTCGCATTAAGACACAAAGCCTTCAGGCTTGTTTTTTTAACGCTCTTAGACCTATTAGAATTATTATTTACTGTGGCCATGTTTGATTTAAACCGTTGATTTCTCTGACTGCCACTTTTGTTTTTCTCCTTCCTATCTTTTGCTTTTATCCTTGTTTCCCTTTCCTCTGTCCCCCTGCTCAGGTTCCCAACCCCCTGCCATTTTAGTTTAAACCCTCCCCCACAGCACTAGCAAACACTCCCCCTAGGACATCGGTTCCAGCCCTGCCCAGGTGCAAACCGTCCAGTTTGAACTGGTCCCACCTCCCCCAGAACCGGTTCCAATGTCCCAGGAACTTGAATCCCTCCCCTTTGCACCATTCCTCTAGCCACGTATTCATCTGAAGTATCCTTCTATTTCTACTCTGACTAGCATGTGGCACTGGTAGCAATCCTGAGATTACTACCTTTGAGGTCCTGTTTTTTAATTTATCTCCTAACTCCCTATATTCCGCTTTTAGAACCTCATCCCGCTTTTTACCTATCGTTGGTGCCTATATGCACCACGACAACTGGCTGTTCACCCTCCCCTTCCAAGATGTTCTGCAGCCGCTCGGAGACATCCTTGACCCTTGCACCAGGGAGGCAACACACCATCCTGGAGTCTCGTTTGCAGCCGCAGAAACACCTATCTATTCCCCTTACAATTGAATCCCCTATTACTATAGCTCTACCCCTCTTTTTCCTCCCATTCTGTGCAGCAGAGCCACCCCTGGTGCCAGGAAGTTGGCTGCTGCTGCCTTCCTCTGATAAGCCATCCCCCCCAACAGTACTCAAAGTGGTGTATCTGTTGGAGAGGGGGATGGCCACAGGGGACCCCTGCACTACCTGCCTGCGCCTAGTACTCTGCCTGTTGATCACCCGTTCCCTTTCTTCCTGTCCAACCTCTACCTGCGGTGTGTCCAACTCTGTAAACGTGCTATTCACGATGTCCTGAGCATCATGAACGCTCCAGTATGCATCCAATCGCAGCTCCAGCGCCGCAATGCGGTCTGTCAGTACCTGCAGCTGGATGCACTTCCTGCACATGTAGTTGTCAGGGACACAGGAAGTGGCCCTGAGTTCCCACATATCGCAGGAGGAGCAGATCACGGGGCCCGGCTGTCCTGCCATGACTTACCCTTTAATTAATTGAATTTAAATTAAATCAATCAATCCCACTAATTACACTACAGTTAACTGGTTTACCAACAGTCCCTGCTACACTAGAGAGACCTTAGAAACTATAAACCAGAGTTAAAGTTTAAAAAAAAAGAGAAATACTCACCAACCAATCACTTACCTGCTTCCTGGTGATGTCACACTTTGATTACTTTTGACCTCTCTCCCCTGCTGTTGAATTGGTCGGGCCGCTCCTCACTCACTGCCGCCGATGCTCAGTGTTCCCATTCAGGTCCGCTCTGGTCGGGCTGCTCCTCACACACTGCCGCCGATTTCAAACTGCCGCCAATGCTCAGTGTTCCCATTCAGGTCCGCTCTGGTCGGGCTGCTCCTCAGTCACTGCCGCCGATTTTAAACTGCCACTGATGCTCAGTGTTCCCACGCAGGTCCGCTCTGGTAATCACTGTTGTAATGTAGGAAATGCGACAGACAATTCTGCACACAGCAAGCTCCCACAAACTGCAATGAGATAATGACCAGATAATATGATAGCAAAATACTGCAGATGCTAGAAATCTGAAATAACAACCAAAAAAGCTGGAAAAACTCAGCAGGCCAGGCAACATCTGTGTAGAGAGAAACAGAGTCAGCGTTTCAGGTCGAAACCCTTCTTGAGTTCTGAAGAAGGGTTTCGACGTGAAACGTTAACTCTGTTTCTCTCTCCACGGATGTTGACTGGCCTGCTGAGTTTTTCCCGCTTTTTCGGTTGTCATTTCAAATGACCAGATAATCTGTTTTAGCGATGTTGATTGAGGGATAATTATTGGCCAGGACACCAGAGAGAACTCCCCTGCTCTTCTTCAAAAGAATAGTGCCATGGGATCTTTTACCTCTACCCGAGAGGGGAGACGGGGCCTCGGTTTAACATCTCATACAAACGACAGCACCTCCAACAGTGCAACATTCTCTCAGTGCTGCACTGGGAGTGTCAGCTTAGATTTTTGTGCTCAACTCTCTGGAGCGGGACTAGGAACCCACAACCTTCTGACTCAGAAGCGAGAGTGCCACCCACTGAGCCACGGCTTCTAGGTGTCCAAAAGCTGCCATTTACATATATTTAGCATCGGAGATAGAGAAGGCAAGTGTGATACAGGGGCAAACAATTGCTATAATATTTTGAATTATAAAAGTTGAATCGCTTCTAATTGAGCCACTCACCCTGTTTCCCAAATTACAACAGTGACTCCACTTCAAAAGTACTTCATTGACTGTAAAGCGCTTTTTGAGACGTCCGGTGGTCGTGAAAGGCGCTATATAAATGCAAGTCTTTTTTTCTTTTCTACAGCCTCACTGTCCAATTAGACGTGTACAGATGGCAGCCATTCGGATTACCATAAATGTTTACATTATCCTGGGGAACTGTGACCTTTTCCTCACACGCTTTTTCTCTCTAACGTCATCCATAATAATAAGAATCAAAACATTACTCCAAGTAACATACGGATGGAACAGAAGTCCCATTCATACGGCAAATAATCTCATCAAATATACATCTCAAAGGTGTCCTGCCACAAGGGAAGAGCTGGGCAGGATTAATTGGAGGAACATATGGGAGGAAAAAAAAAGAGTTTACAAAAATAAAATGGGAAGGGTATTACATGAAGTGTGCAGCTTCAAGAAGTGAGAGGTTAATATTAGGGCTTTGTTTCAAATGGCTGCCAAGGGAATGAAAATCAATTACTGGATTGATTAATCAATAAGAGGACCAGGTTAGTTGAGAATGGTGGCGTAGCTCACATTCACATTCATAAAACGTTTTCACATCAATATTTTTGGATGTCACTTCATAAGAACATAAGAAATAGGAGCAGGAATAGGCCACTTGGCCCCTCGAGCCTGCTCCGCCATTCAATAAAATCATGGCTGATCTTGGGCTCAAAGCCTCTTCCCTGCCCACTCCCCATAACCCTTCACTCCCTTATCTTGCAAAAATCTGTCTATCTCCACCTTAAATGTATTCAATGACCCAGCCTCCGCAGCTCTCTGGGGCAGAGAATTCCACAGATTTACGACCCTCTGAGAGAAGAAATTCCTCGTCATCTCCGTTCTAAAAGGACGACCCTTTATTCTGAAACTGTGCCCCCGAGTTCTAGATTTCCCCACGAGGGGAAACATCCTCTCTGCATCTACCCTGTCGAGCCCCCTCAGTATCTTATATGTTTCGATAAGATCACCTCTCATTCTTCTAAACTCCAATGAGTACAGGCCCAACCTGCTCAACCTTTCTTCATAAGTCAAACCCCTCGGGCTGGATTTTCCTAAGCCCCTGGAGTCGGGTTGGAGGCGTGCGGGCGATCAAAATCGGAGATCCGGGGGTCCCGACCCCATCCCGCCTCCAACCCGCCTCCATGTCAATTTCATAGGAGTCGGGTTCCCGACAAGTGCTGGAACCCGACTCCCAGAGGCGGGAAGGGATTAAAGGCAATTAAACTGCCTGTTAACAGGTAGTTAACAGGTAGTTTTTTGCCTATTCGCGATTTTTATTGCTGGTTTGTGGGCTTCCTGACAGCTCCAAACCACGAAAATTTTTCGAGGCGGGACGTGGGTCTGAGGTCTTGGAGGGGTCGAGATGCCCAGTGTTCAGGTGAGTGAGGGGTGCAGGAGTGCAAAGGTAAGTGTTTTGCAAGTGTTTAAATAAGTTTAACTTACTTTTACTTACCTTTACAGGAGTCCTGCATTCCGGTGTCGGGAGTCGGCTGCAAGAACCACAGAAGCTCCGATTTAAAAAAAAAAATCAGCTTCTTTGTTTCTACAGCAAAATGATTTTAAAGTTATCCTGAGAAAGGACTGAGGCTGAATTAGCAGTTTTTCAGTGCTTGACAGCTTCAAACAGCTGTTAAACACTGATATTTCATCAGCCAAAAGCTTTTGACAGATGAAATGTCAATCTCTGATGTCACCTGTTGCCGGGTGGCCCTTAATTGGCCTGCTGAGCCCACAGGGCGGGCTCAACAAGGTCAATCAGAGGAAAATCCAGTGGGTTGGCCACATCTCCATGGAGGCGGGACAACAAGCCCGAATGTGGGTTTCCCACCTCCAACCCGCCCCCGTAGCAAAATCCAGCCCCTCATCTCTGGAATTAACCTCGTGAATCGTCTCTGAAATGCCGCCAGATCGAAGTAGCTTCATATGATTAGCAGAAAAAATGTCCATTCTGTATTCTATGGGCAGTGGGATCGATTTGTATAAAATGTGACTGATTATTAAATAGAAGGTATCAGGTCAAATCCATCTAATAATGGTATTTGATATCTTCCACATAACAGACAATTGAATGCTTACATATTGTAAGGATTTAGAAAGTATATATTTTTTACTCATTCATGGGATATGGGTGTCGCTGGTAAAGCCAGCATTTACTGCCCATGCCTAATTGCCCTTGAGAAGGTGTGGTGGTGAGCCGCCTTCTTGAACCACTGCAGTCTGTGTGGTGAAGGTACTCCCACAGTGCTGTAGGGAGGGAGTTCCAGGATTTTGACCCAGCGACGATGAAGGAACGTTGATATATTTCCAAGTCAGGATGGTCTGTGACTTGGAGGGGAACTTGGAGGTGGTGGTGTTCCCATGCACCTGCTGCCCTTGTCCTTCTAGATGGTAGAGGTCGCAGGTTTGGAAACAGATTGAAAATTAGCATAAGGATTGCAAAGGATAGAAGAAAGAATTTTGCATTTATATAGCACCTTTCACATTCTCAGCATGTTCCAAAGTATCTCACAGCCAATGAATTATTTCTGAAGTGTAGGGGGCGATTTTCTCAGCCCCGAGGAGGCGGGTATGGAGGCGGGACTGCTGGGAAAATGGCAGAATTTGGGGTTGGGTGGCAAACCCGCCCCCAACCCGCCTCCGTGCCCTCTTGCCAGGAGGCGGGTAGCCGTCTTGCGCCGGGTCTCGTCTCCTTGGAGGCGGGAAGGGATTAAAGCCTATTAACTGCCTGTTAACAGGTAATTAACAGGCAGAAAATAGGATTATCTCCATTTTTCCCTCACAAGTGCGGGCTTCCCGAAGGCTCCAAAACACGACAGCTCAGCGAGGAGAGTACTGGGTCTGCGGGGGTCGGGGGTCGGGGGGGGTGCAAAAGTGTGGTGTGAAGTTAAGTGATGGGTGCAAGAGTGGAGAGGTGAGTATCTGAGGTAAGTCCTAAGTGTTTTTAAAAGTGAACTTACCTTTGTTTCTGCCTGCAGGCTTCAGTCGGTTCCTGTACGGAGAGCCTCGGACCTCCGTGTTGCAGATGAGACATGGCCGTTGCATTCTCATATGCAACAAACATCTCATTTCTGTAAAAGAAAGAAGGTTGCATACAAGACCTCATCAAACTGCAGAGAATGTCACTCTTTGACAGCTTCACAACCGGCTCTGCAACCGGCTTTCCCTTAATTGGCCTGCTAAGCCCGCTGGGCGGCCTCAACAAGGTCTGACGTAAGAAAACTACTAGGCACTTGGTCTAAGCGTTAAACAAAGCTTTAATCAACTGTTTTACAACATGGAGGTCTAGTTGTGTCCTTCACTAGTTCCTGTTAAGAATGTCCTGCGCAAGCTGGGCCCGTGCTCGAGTATTTATACTCTCCCTGGACAGTGCCACCCGTAGGCTGCTCAGTATTATTTCATAAGTCTTTCTTTCATGAATGACAAGATTCATGTCAAGGTCACTCAAGGGAAAATAGCACGGGTAAGCCACAACTCGATGGAGGTGGGACTGAAACCCGACAAGCAGCAGCCCCGCCTCCAATGTGCCTCCATTCACAAAATCGCCCCCGTAGTCACTGTTTTGTAGGCAAATACAGCGACCAATTTGCACACAGCGAGGTATTACAAACAGCAACAAAATGAATGACCAATTAATTTGTTTTTGTGATGTTGGTTGGAGATATATGTTGGTCAAGATACAAGGGAAAATACCCTGCTCATCTTTCAATAGTGCCATGGAAGCTTTTACATCCGCATAAAAGGGCAGATGGGGCCTTGGTTTCACGTCTCATCTGATCTCTGACAATGCAGTAAAAGACAGAAGAAAAAGAAAGACTTGCATTATTATAGTGCCTTTCACAACCTCAGGACATCCCAAAGCACTTTACAGCCAATGAAGTACTTTTTGAAGTGTAGTCACTGTTGTAATGTAGGAAAGGTGGCAGCCAATTAGTGCACAGCAAGCTCCCACAAACAGCAATGAGATAATGACCAGATAATCTGATATAGTGATGTTGTTTGAGGGATAACTATTGGCCCGGACACCGGGGATAACGCCCCTGCTCTTCTTCGAAATAGTGCCATGTGATCTTTAACGTCCACCTGAGAGGGCAGACGTAAAAGTTGGTTTAACGTCTCATCCGAAAGACGGAAATGAAAGAAACACACACAGTTATTTTAATGCCCCTATGATATAAATGCAACCCTAATTAAAATGCCATCAGAGTCCTATGTGCATCGAAGTACCCTGATTAGCGTCTTTGAAATAGTGCCGTGTGATCTTTTACATCTACCTGAGAGAGCAGTTTAATGTCTCATCTGAAATACGGGACCTCTGACAGTGCAGCACTCCCTCAGCACTGCACTGGAGTGTCAGCCTATAATACTCAAGTGCTCAAGTCCTGCAGTGGTGCTTGAAACCACAACCTTCTGACTCAGAGGCGAGTGTGCTAGGTACTCTCTCAGTACTGCACTGAAGAGTCAACCTATAATGCATGCTCAAGTCCTGTAGCAGGGCTTGATACCATGACCCCCCCTGACTCAGAGGCAAGAGTGCTACCACTGAGAAAGCCGAGTTTGTTATGACACTGCCCAGTATGGCACAAAGCTATAGAGACTAGAAAGCTGCCAGGTTTGATCCCATTCTATCTGAGGAAGGATGTTCTTGCCATGGAAGGAGTTCAGCGAAGATTCACCAGGCTGATACCTGGGATGGCAGGAATGACGTATGAGGAGAAATTGGGACGATTGGGCTTGTACTCGCTGGAGTTTAGAAGAAGGGGATCTCATTGAAACTTATAAAATTCTTACAGGAATGGACAGACTAGATGCAGGAAGGATGTTCCCGATGGTCGGGGAGTCCAGAGCCAGGGGTCACAGTCTAAGGATAAGGGGTAGGCCATTTAGGACAGAAATGAGGAATTTCTTCACCCAGAGAGTGGTGAACCTGTGGAATTCTCTACCACAGAAGGCAGTAGAGGCCAATACATTAAATATATTCAAGAAGGAGTTGGATATATTTCTTAAGGCTAAAGGGATCAAGGGGTATGGGGAGAAAGCAGGAACGGGGTACTGAATTTGAATGATCTGCCATGATCGCATTGAATGGCGGAGCAGGCTCGAGGGGCCGAATGGCCTACTCCTGCTCCTATCTTCTATGTTTCTATGTTTCTATGCCTAATTCTTTGATCTGAGTCAGGGCGATGCTAGGGATGTTATAACTGTTCTTAACACCTCTGGGCTGTGAAAGGGAATTTCATTCCTCAGTGCCACACCATGCCACTGCGAGAAAATGTATGTATGTGAAACTGAGGAGGAGATAAGGCTGGGCTACGATGCTCCTGCAGTTGAGTAGCCTGATATACAGAGAGGGCTACCCAAGAGGGCTGTGGATGCTCAGTCGCTGAGTATATTCAAGATCAATAGTTTTTTGGATACTAAGGGAATCAAGGAATACAAGGATAGGGCGGGAAAGTAGAGTTGAAGTCGAAGATCAACCGTGATCTTCTTGAATGGCGGAGCAGGCTCAAGGGGCCGTATGGCCAACTCCTGATCCTATTTTTTATGTTCTTATGGATGACCACTTGGGTGAAGTGCTGGAGGGCCGCCAATTCCTGTGGAATTATACTATAGCATGAATCAGTTGTTTAAGAAGCGGAGGGGAGAGAAAGACAAGAAAATTAGAACATGCAGCATACTATGGATAACACATGGTTTCCTAGAAGATACTGTAACACCACACCAAACCCATGACCTCCACCACCTAGAAGGACAAGGGCAGCAGGCGCATGGGAACAGCACCACCTCCAAATTCCCCTCCAAGTCACACAGCATCCTGACTTGGAAATATATCGCCGTTCCTTCATCATCGCTGGGTCAAAAACCTGGAACTTCCTACCTAACAGCACTGTGGGAGTACCTTCACCACACGGGCTGCAGCGGTTCAAGAAGGCAGCTCACCACCACCTTCTTGAGCGCAATTAGGGATGGGCAATAAATGCTAGCGATGCCTACATCACATGAATGAATAAAAAATAAATAATTAAAAATAGCAAACGTAGTTCCAAATTTCAAAAAACACAGTGATCACCCTGACAATTATAGTCCAGTCATTTTACTATCAATATCAAAGGGAAGTGTAGGAAACTGTTATAATCAGGATAATCTGTCAATAAAGAAAAAAACAACAAAAAAATGGACTTCTTGGCTAACAATTTGCTTTGAGACTGTAACTGAGTTAGTTGACAGAGATAATGTCGTAAATAAATCTTAACTTCCAGAAAGCATTTGACAAGCTTCCTCACAGGGCACAAGGGATCACGAGAGAACTTGCAAGTTGGAGAAAATTGCCTTGTCAATAGAAAACAGAGGAAAGTTATAAACTGTAATCATTCCAGTTGGGCAGCGATGACTAGTAGAGTCTCAAAGGGATCAGCCCCAAACTTTCTGCTATTCACATTGTTTATTAATTACCTCGATAATGGATCTGTAAGTCAAGTGTGCTGAACAGTTAGATATTGTTCAAATGGCTTCACAGAGACTTGGGGTGCGATTTTTGTGGTGCATTGGTATTGGCAGAGTAATCAAACACTGCTTAGAAGAGGAGCAAATACTTTATTTTGTAACTGCACAGAACAAATACAATGGAGGAACTGACCTTTGACTTTTACACATCATCATTTCCTTTCCCAGAAGCCCCCACACAATCCGTATATGCTCATTAAGTACAGTACAAAATAATTCTCCACATCCCTCACTTCTTTTTGATTCACTCGATCATCATAATGTCCTTGAGGTGACGTAGGAGCTTTCCTGACCATGATGGTCTTCCCTCCACATGAGATCCTTCCTAACAACTCACCTCCTGTCTCCCCTTGCGACTTTCCTTCCATCCTTGTTTTTCCTCTTCCTCTGTTTTGCGATGGTTTCCATGGACGGTTGAGTCCGCGCCTGCTCATCCGCCTTTCCAAGCAGCTTCTTTCCTCCTCACAGCAGCCATAGGGTTCGGATTTGAAATTTGCCGTTGGTTTATTTAATTTCAGCGTCTTCACCAAAATATCTGATCGGCAAACCTTAACCTCGCTTGAGGTTCCATGGCAGTGCCCATCAGTGTATGCCTTCCCCTCAACTTCCCGCTTCCAGCCCCGATTTTGGTGGCCCTCATCTGCAACAGTGGCATTACGCCGCAGTTCTAGCGGCTTTGTGCATAGCGCGTCTCGAAACGTTAATCGAACTTGAGTCGCAACCATTGTTTCCTGCGGGGAATGTTACCATTTCCTCGTTCCAGTCTTTCTTTACCACCTGCTCCACTTGCAAGGCCTTCAGTTGCTCGTAAGCAGCGCTGAGTCTAGTTCGATGTTCCACATTATACTCCTCCAAAAATTGTTTAAGCGCTTTGGCCACAAGTTGCCTACCATTGCCGACCCGCAGCAAAAACTTGACTCCATCATTGCAAAGATCTGCTTCAACGCCTTCACGATGTTCGCCATCGTAATTCCTGTCAGAAATGTGACTTCTAGAAGCCGACTGCAGCGGCCCACGACTACCAGTGAATGTTTGCCCCTCCGTGGATGTCCCAAAAGGACTTCCGCCAGATCCTGCCACAGTCCACTTAGCGGACCACTGCTTCCTTCCAAATGGTTTGGGTGGAGGAAACGGGCCTACTGATGTAAGAAAACTACTAGGCACTTGGTCTAAGCGTTAAACAATGCTTTAATCAACTGTTTTACAACATGGAGGTCTAGTTGTGTCCTTCACTAGTTCCTGTTAAGAATGTCCTGCGCAAGCTGGGCCCATGCCCGAGTATTTATACTCTCCCTGGACAGCGCCACCCGCAGGCCGCTCAGTATTATTTCATAAGTCTTTCTTTCATGAATGACTGATTCATGTCACCTACCATTTGGCAACCACGGAAATCTCCATACTCCATCCTGTTTCCGAGTCAACACCGCAGCTCATCCTGTCGGACTCACATCTGCCATGATTCGAGTTCTAGCATTTTTGTCGAATATGCAGCCAAAGCTACAGACTTGGCCAGCAAACCCCTTCAACTGATCAAAAGCTTCCTGTAGCATTTGACCCCAGCAATAAGGCGCTTTCTTCCTTGTCAGCTGTCTGGCAAACACCTGGAGCTGTACTGCACCGAACCCCAAAATACTCTGTACGTCCAATACATGTTAGGCTGGTTCCATACTCTTAACCGGAACTATCGTTTCCTCTGATGAGTGAATACTATTTACTGTCAACCAGTGTCCAAAGAGTGTCATTTCAGGCAGGCAGAGCTCACACTTGTTCAGATTAATCGTCAGTCCTGCTCTCTACCTGGGGGTATTGGTGGAAAATGTATCTCTCGAATGGTACATTGGTCTTAGGTGCAAATTGACCATTCAAGACAGCAAGGTTGACCTCCTTCCTGCAAGAGTCTACATCCATACGGCAGGTGAAAAATAATTCTTGCACCTCCAATTCCACGGAATGCAGAAGTAACATAGAAACATAGAAGATAGGAGCAGGAGTAGGCCATTCGGCCCTTCGAGCCTGCTCCGCCATTCAATGAGATCATGGCTGATCATCCAAATTCAGTACCCTGTCCCTGCCTTCTCCCCATATCCCTTGATCCCTTTAGCCTTAAGAAATATATCCAACTCTTTCTTGAATATATTTAATGAACTGGCCTCCACCGCCCTCTGTGGCAGAGAATTCCACAGGTTCACCACTCTCTGGGTGAAGAAATTCCTCCTCATTTCAGTCCTAAATGGCTTACCCCTTATCCTTAGACTGTGACCCCTGGTTCTGGACTCCCCGGCCATCAGAAACATTCTTCCTGCATCTAGTCTGTCCAGGCCTGACAGAATTTTATCGGTTTTATAGTCGAGCTTCTTCTGCTCTTCATTGGTGATGCCTTGGGCATCCAAGTATAACGTGAACGCTCCACTGCACCCCTTCCATCCGTCAACCCATGTGGTGGTCCCCTTTCCTATCAAAATGTGGGAGGTTACTCAATTTAATGAACACAATTGCTTCACAGCAATAACAACTTGCATTTATATACTGTCATTAATGTAGCAAATAAAAACTCCCCAAGGTGCTTAAGGACAAAATGGACACCCAGCCAAAGAAGGAACTATTTCATGGGTAGTCTAAAGCTTGGACAGAGTTGAGTTCTAAGGAGGGGTTTAAAGGAAGACAAGGAGGTGGAAGGGTTGAGGGAGAGCATTGCAGAACGTGGAGCTGAGAAAGCTGAAGGCACAGCTGCCAATGGTGGGTTAAAGAGAGAGGGACATGTGCAAGAGGCCAGAGTAATTGAGACTGGAAGGTTGCAGAGATAAGGATGGCAAGCAGATAGATGAAGGGATTAAACTCAAGAAAAATTATTCTAAATCTGAGGTTTTGAGGGAACCGAGAGCTACTGTAGGTCAGAAAGGACAAGTGTGGTGGCTGCGCAGGACTGGGTGTGTGACGGAAGCCCTCACTGCTCTATCTCTGTCTATGAAGGTGACCACCACATGTGACATTTGTGAAACAAGCATATTTCAGGCAGCCCGCCCACAGGCGATCTCTGCCATATCATCCAGACTGCAGTATGGGCTCGCATTCGTCGGGCCACAGGTGAGCTGGAAAATTTTGGCATCAAAGCAAAGCAGCAATGAGATGAGGCCATTTGCTTTTATGGGTTTTCCCTAGGTGCAATCGATGGCTCCTACGTTGCTTTGCGGACTCCCACAGAACACCCCCTTAATTATTTCAACAGGAAAGGCTTCCGCTCCCTCGATGTACTAATTGTGTGTAACATAGAAATTTATGGCACACAAGGAGACCATTCGGCCCATCGTGTCTGTGCCGAGGATTCTACCGCTCAATGTCCAGTATGCTGGAAGTTGTCATGTTGCCTTAATCTTTCACAATTTATCCCACTCAGTGAGGCACATGGCTCTACAAGATTGGTCATCGAGAGGCACCCTGCCACTGCCTGGAAAGGTTGGGAGAGGTTCTGCAGTATGCTCCATATCATATGTCACAAATAGTTATAACCTACTGTACCCTTCACAACTTTTTTAATACAGGAATGAACCTACTTAAATATACAGTACGACTAAACACAAGTATTAAACCCAATTATAGCACTCCATGTAACTTCCATGCAGGCATTAAACTATTTAAACCATTAAAAATATATAGCAGTATCAATTGCAGACTTTAACCCAATTATAATACTCCACATTACTTTAAACAGGCATTAACACATCTAAGATGCACAGTGTTACCTTAATGCCGGGCGTGTCGCAGATGCATCTGGCCCTGATAGTATTGATAGGAGTGACCACTGCGCAGTCCTGTGGAAATGAAGTCCCATCCTCCATCATGTTGTGTGGCTCTACCATCATGCTAAATGACTCGGGAGCCTACTGTCAACAAGGGCAGATGTCAACGACGAAGTCCAACACCGCCTTCAGTGTGCCAGTGCAGCCTTCGGTCACCTGAGGAAGAGAGTGTTTGAAGACCAGGACCTCAAACCCGGCACTAGCTCATGGTCTACAGGACAGCAGTGATAACTGCCCTGCTGTATGCCTCAGAGACATGGACCATGTACAGCTGGCACCTCAAAGCACTGGAGAGGTACCACCAACGCTGCCTCCGCAAGACCCTGCAAATCCATTGGCAGGATAGGCGCACCAACATCAGTGTTCTCACTCAGGCCAACATCCCCCACATCGAAGCTTTGACCACGCTCAATCAGCTCCGATGGACGGGTCACATTGTCCGTATGCCCGATACGAGACTCCCAAAACAAGCGCTCTACTCGGAGCTCCGGCACGGCAACAGAGCCCCAGTTGGGCAGAGGAAACGCTTCAAGGACACCCTCAAAGCCTCCTTGAAAAAGTGTAACATCCCCACTGACACCTGGGAATCCCTGGCCCAAGACCGCACAAAGTGGAGGAGAAGCATCCGGGAAGGCGCTGAATACCTCGAGTCTCTTTGCCGGGAGCAAGTGGAAGCCAAGCGCAGGCAGCGCAAGGAGCGCACGTCAACCCAAGCACCCCACCCACCCGCCCCTTCAACCACCGTCTGT
This sequence comes from Somniosus microcephalus, assembly GCF_052327205.1. Lineage (NCBI taxonomy): Eukaryota > Metazoa > Chordata > Chondrichthyes > Squaliformes > Somniosidae > Somniosus > Somniosus microcephalus. Next base: position 329,863,188 of record NC_140990.1, on the reverse strand, counting down.
GTAGTGTATGTAACGTTCCACCTTAAAGAGAACTATTTTAAGGGTTGCACTACTTTATCTTGGCTACTGTATACTGTAATACCGGTGGTGACCACACCGGTATATAAGTGCTGTGTAAGGATTTATTGGGCAGATTCGCCCTGACCTTCGAATAGTAAAGTCCTGTTAAAGTTACTCTTGTAGTCTGTGTATTAATTCGCCATATAACACACAGACTTTACAGTGGCGACGAGTTCGATCTTACCCTGCGGCAGCGATACATCCGAAGCAGTTAACGAGCGTCGAGAAGAGGCGTCCGCCCTCGTCGTTCTGCTGAGAGAAGACTCGAGTCTGCAGAGCAAGGAAGAAGGAAGAATTCAGACACGAAGCCTTCCATCAGCAACAGGCAGTGATCGTCCCTTCTGTCACGGTGGTGAGTGAGCCGATCAGCCACGAGAAGCAAGTCGGCCACGTTGACTGTGAGTAGGGGGGAAATAAAAAGAAACGGAGGATAAGGGCGGTGAACTCGACCATGGTCGGGGGAAAGGAGCCGGACAGAAGTCGGGGCCAGAGACGCTGAGACTGGGGCAGCGTAGGGCACGGAAGCCGCGGTACAAGCGGGAACGCAGCCGGTGTGAGAGACCGGGCTACAAGCGGGAACGCAGCCGGTGTGAGAGACCGGGCTACAAGCGAGCTGGGAGACGCAACAGCATCGGGAGACAGCTCGACCGCGACCGGCGAAAAAGGCCGGGCAGCTACCGAGGCCGCGAGGCGCTGCGACCGGGATCGTAAGGCGCGGGAAGAAATAAATAAATAAAACCACGGAGAACTCAGCTGCAGCCGGGGGAGGAAAGGACTGGACTGCGAGAGGGCTGGGGAAGCGCGATTGAAAGCCGCTGAGGGAGAGACAGAGCCCGAGCGAGCGGGAGAGCTTCAGAATAAACTGAAGCCGGCGCGCAGGCTGCGAAACCCGAAAGCCAGCGGTCGTCGCCCGAGGGCAAAGCTTACCCCCCACCAGAGGAAGACAAGCGCGGGAAACCGCCATCCTCGGAGGCGGGGAAGAAGATAAGCGCGGGAAACCGCCATTTTTGAAAAAAAAAGTTAAAAAGTAAAGAAAAATTTCGTTGTTGTTCTCAGAAAGATTGTGAAGATGCCTAAGCGTGGTAACATCAACGATTTCGATTCCGATGTGGAAGATTGGGACACGTATGTAGAACGCATCGAGATATATTGTAAGGTCAATAAGATAGCAAATTATGATAAAGCTCTAACCTTACTAAACTCAATGGGTGCGAAGACATACGGGCTATTGAAGCATCTTCTATCACCAGCTAAACCGACGGATCAGTCTTTCGCTAATATTGTTGCTGTCCTGAAGGATCATTTGAACCCCACACCGCTGATGTTAGCGGAACGATCTAAATTTTACGTGAGAACGCAACTAAAAGAGGAAAGCAACGCGGAGTACTTGGTTGAACTGCGTAGGCTAGCAAAATACTGTCAGTTTGGGGAAAATCTGACAGAGGCACTGAGAGACAAGTTCGTGTGTGGGATGTCGAAGGAAGAAACACAAAAGGGACTGCTCGAAGAGAACGATCTTACACTTGATAAGGCTGTCCTTATTGCAGCATCGCACGAAGCCGCAGCGAGAGGCACGGCGGAAATGCAGCTGAAGACAGCGGTACTCAGCGTGGATCAAATGACTTCGGGTACAACGAAATGTTATCATTGTGGGAAGACAACACACGACCAGAACCAATGCTGGTTTAAAAACCAGGAATGTAGAAAATGTGGCAAGCTTGGTCACATAGCTAAAGTATGCCGGTCAGGAAAGAAGACCAGCAACAATAAGTCACCGCAGAAGAAGTACAGAAATGTACATAAGGTGACTGTGAAGAGTTCAGATGAACAGAATTCGGATTCAGACTCCAACAGCAAGGAACTGGGTAGTCTGAGGATTCACAATGTGAGTAAGGAAACTGACCAACAAACTATCTGGGTCACACTACAGATTGCAAAAGTCCAAGTGAAGATGGAAGTGGACACCGGATCGGCATTGACGGTCATGAATAAGCAAGATTACAAAAAATTATTCAAACATATTCCCCTACGGGATACGGAGGTAGTATTGCAGACATACACGGGGCATAAAGTATACCCCATCGGAAAGATAAAAGTCAAGGTGAGACACAAGGGCAAAGAACACCAAGGAATGGACATATATGTACTACCCGAGGGAGGTCCACCACTTCTGGGGCGGGAGTGGATCAGGAAAATAAAGATAGACTGGCACTCCCTAAACACAATGACGGTAGATTCCGGAAAGAAAGATGTCAAACCTGAACGATTGTCCAGAATATTGGACGAGGCTAAAGAGGTATTCCAGCAGGGACTGGGAATACTGAGAGGAATTAAGGCAAAAATCAAGATTGCAGAACATGCAACCCCAACATTTTTCAAAGCCAGATCGGTACCTTACGCGATACGACCTGCTGTGGAGGCAGAACTGGAAGAGCTTGAATGTTCAGGGGTACTGTCTAAGGTGGACTGGAGTGAGTGGGCCATGCCCATTGTTCCTGTCATGAAGCCTTCGTCGAGTAACAAGCCAGGGGGACCGGGAAAGGTCCGCATCTGCGGAGACTTCAAGATCACAGTTAATCCGGTGCTTCACACGGCACAATACCCGCTTCCGCGGATTGAAGATATCTTTGCTTCATTGTCTGGCGGGAAACACTTCACCAAGATAGACCTGGCGCAAGCATACTTACAGATGGAAGTCGAGGAAGAGTCGTGCCAGTATCTCACAATCAACACGCAAAGAGGCTTGTATCGATATAATAGACTGGTTTTTGGAGTGGCTTCGGCTCCAGCAATTTGGCAGAGGGCCATGGAGCAGGTCTTACAGGGTATTCCAAGCACTCAGTGTTACTTGGACGATATCCTGATTACGGGAGAGGACGAGGAGGAACACCTCACAAATTTGAAACTGGTGCTCACCAGGTTGAAGGAATATGGCCTTCGAGCTAACCGCCAGAAATGTGAGTTCTTCCAGAAACGGATCTCGTACTGTGGTCATGTCATTGACCAAGAGGGCCTGCACAAGTCACCTGAAAAGATCGAAGCTGTCGTGAAGGCCCCCGCTCCGGAAAATGTATCACAGTTGAGGTCGTTTCTGGGGTTGATTAACTATTACCTTAAGTTTCTGCCAAATCTATCCACGGTGCTGCACCCGCTGAATGCTCTGTTGCGGAAAGAAGTACCATGGAAGTGGAGCGAGGACTGTAAGAAGGCCTTTCGCAAAAGCAAGGCATTGATCACCTCTGAGGAAGTGTTGGCTCACTTCAATCCAACGCTACCTCTTCGTCTAGCTTATGATGCTTCCCCTTATGGTATTGGAGCAGTACTCTCACACAAGTTGCCAAATGGCTCGGAAAGGCCAGTCGCATTTGTATCCCGATCATTGACCTCCGCTGAGCGCAATTATGCTCAGATAGATAGGGAGGCTCTCAGCCTTGTGTGGGGAGTAAAGAAATTCAATCATTACCTGCAGGGCAAGAAGTTTACATTGCTGACAGACCACCAACCGTTGGTATCCATATTCAACCCTAACAAGGCCGTTTCCACTATGACAGCGCAAAGGCTACAGAGGTGGTCCCTTTTCCTAGGGGCACACCAATATGACATCGAATACAAAAGGTCCAAACAGCATGGAAATGCTGATGGGTTATCGCGCCTACTGTTGCCAGTGGTAGAAGAGGCGACTACAGTGGACCCAGTGGAGATGTTCCACTCAACCATAGTGGAATGTCTACCAGTAACAAATTCTATGATCGAAAAGGAAACAAGAAATGACCCGACTCTCTCACGAGTCTACGATTTAACGGTGGAGGGATGGCCAGCACATGGCGAACCAATGTTGCCAGCATTTTCGCAAAGAAGAGAACAGCTGTCAGTGTGCTGAGGAACCTTGATGTGTGGATCTAGAGTGGTGATTCCACCCAAACTCCAGCATAAAGTGCTAAAGGAGCTTCATGAGGGGCATCTGGGTGGAGTGAAAATGAAGAACCTAGCCAGAGCGTTTGTGTGGTGGCCAGGTATTGATGGAGACATCGAAGAAATAACCAAGAGCTGTCTAGGATGCCAGAAGGTCCAAAACGCCCCACCACAAGCTCCTCTGCATCCATGGGAGTGGCCCTCATCTCCATGGCAAAGGGTACATATCGACTTTGCTGGTCCATTTATGGACTCAATGTTTTTAATCACGGTGGATGCACACTCCAAGTGGCCGGAGGTAATAAAGATGTCCTCCACCACCACGGAAAAAACCATCACAGTATTAAGGACCATATTTGCCAGGAATGGGCTGCCGGAACAGATCTGTTCTGATAATGGACCGCAATTTGTGTCCGAAGAATTCAGGAAGTTCTTAAAAAGCAATGGGGTTAAGCACTACACGTCCGCCCCATACCATCCCGCCACCAATGGATTAACTGAAAGGTTTGTCCAGACCTTCAAGAAGGCCATAAAGGCCATGGGTAATGAAGACATAAATCTACAACATAAGGTAGATAACTTCTTGTTGGCATACAGGAATGCAACACATGTGGTCACAAACCAAACTCCCGCCATGATGTTTTTCAATAGAAGACTAAGATGCCGGCTGGATTTGATTAAGCCAAACGTCAGAAGGGACGTAGAGAACCGGCAATTTCAAGGCATGAATGAAAGGCCAACTTGAACCTTCCAGATAGGTCAACAAGTTTTGGCCCGGGACTACCGTACCGAGAAATGGCAGCCTGGAACTATTGGAAAAAGGCTAGGACCGCTGATGTATACCGTGGACATTGGTGAAAGCATAATAAGGCGCCATGTTGACCAGATCATAGAGTCACCCACAAAGGGCCAACCTACTCCACAACTCTATACGCCTAATGTTGAAGCAGAGATACCCAGAGCATCTACCTCCGATCCGGTAATACTGGAATCAGATGAACCTGACACTGTCCTTCAAGCAGAATCGACCTTGCCAGAAGAACCTACTACACCACCGAAAACTACTACACCACCAAGGCGTTATCCAGACAGAGTCAGGAAGCCTCCAGAGAGACTGAATCTGTGAACTGTTTTACATAAAGTTGTATATATGTTATGATGTTATATTAATGGGAATATATATATACTGTTAACCTAAAAAGGGAGGATTGTAGTGTATGTAACGTTCCACCTTTAAGAGAACTATTTTAAGGGTTGCACTACTTTATCTTGGCTACTGTATACTGTAATACCGGTGTTGACCACACCGGTATATAAGTGCTGTGTAAGGATTTATTGGGCAGATTCGCCCTGACCTTCGAATAGTAAAGTCCTGTTAAAGTTACTCTTGTAGTCTGTGTATTAATTCGCCATATAACACACAGACTTTACAGTCTGCCCCACCTGTGACAGAGTCTGTAGGTCCCACATTGGACTAATCAGTCAGCTGCAAACTCATTTTTAATGTGGAAGCAAGTCATCCTCAGTTCCGAGGGACTGCCTAAGAAGAAGAAGGGAGGAAATGAGATAGAGTTAGACCCGATCTGGCAGCTCAAAACTGGGCATCCATGAGACGCTGTGGGCCATCAGCAGCAGTAGAATTGTATTCCACCACAATCTGTAACCTCATGGCCTGGCATATCAGTCACTCTACAATTACCATCAAACCAGGCAGCCAATCCTTTCTCAATGAAGGCTGTAGAAGAGCATGCCAGGAGCAGCACCAGGTGTTCATAAAAGTGAGGTGCCTATCTTGTGAAGCTACAACACAGGACTACATGCATGCTAAACAGTTGAAGCAGCGTGCTATAGAGAGAGCTAAGTGATCCCACAGCCAACGGATCAGATCAAAGCTCCGCAGTCCTGCCACATTGAGCCGTGAATGGTGGTGGACATTTAAACAACTAGCTGGAAAAGGAGGCTCCATGAACATCCCCATCCTCAATGATGGCTGAGCCCAGCACGTGAGTGCAAAAGACAAGGCTGAAGCATTTGCAACCATCTTCAGCCAGAAGTGCCGAGTGGATGAGCCATCTCGGCCATCTCTTGACGTCCCCACCATCACAGATGACAGTCTTCACCCAATTCGATTCACTCCACATGATATCAAGAAACAGCTGAGCGCACTGGATATGGCAAAGGCGATGGGCCCTGACAACATCCCGGCTGTAGTGCTGAAGACATGCTCAAGAAGTAACTGCGATTCTAGTTAAGCTGTTCCAGGACAGCTACAACATTGTCATTTACCTGATAAAGTGGAAAATTGCCCAGGTATGTCCTGTCCACAAAAAGCAGGACAAATCCAAACTGGTCAATTACTGCTCCATCAGTCTACTCTCAATCATCAGCAAAGTGATGGAAGGTGTCGTCATCAGTGCTATCAAACAGCACTTAGTCACCAATAACCTGCTCACTGATGCCCAGTTTGGGTTCTGCCAGGACCACTTGCTCCAGACCTCATTATAGCCTTGGTCCAAACATGGACAATAGAGCTGAATTGGGGATGGCATTAAAAGGGAAATTAGAGAAGCGTGCAATAAGGGCATAGCAGTCATCATGGGTGACTTTAATCTACATATAGATTGGGCTAACCAAATTAGTAACAATACTGTGGAGGAGGAATTCCTGGAGTGTTTACAGGTTGGTTTCTTGGACCAATATGTCGAGGGACCAACCAGAGATCAGGGCATCTTAGACTGGGTATTATGTAATGACAAAGGATTAATTAGCAATCATGTTATACGAGGCCCCTTGGGTCGGAACGATCATAATATGATAGAATTCTTCATTAAGATGGGGAATGAAGTAGTTGACTCAGAGACTAGGGTCCTGAATTTAAATAAAGGAAACTACGATGGTCTGAGATGGATAGGATTGATTGGGGAATGTCACTCAAAGTGTTGACGGTGGATAGGCAATGGCAAACATTCAAAGACCGCATGGATGAACTACAGAATTTGTTCATCCCAGTTTGTCACAAAAATAAAACAAAAAAGGTGACTCAAACGTGGCTAACAAGGAAAATTAGGGATAGCATAAGGTCCAAGGAGAGGACATATAAATTGGCCAGAAAAAACAGTAAACCTGAGGATTGGGAGCAGTTTAGGATTCAACAAAGGAGGACAAAGGGATTAATTAAGAAGGGGAAAATAGAATATGAGAGTAAGCTTTCAGGGAACATAAAAACTGACTGTGAAAGCTTTTATAGATATGTGAAGAGAAAAAGATTGGTGAAGTCAAGCGTAGGTCCCTTGCAGTCAGAATCAGGGGATTTATAATGGGGAACAAAGAAATGGCAGACCAATTAAATACATACTTTGGTTCTGTCTTCACAAAGGAGGACACAATTAACCTCCCAAAGATGTCGGGGAACATAGAGTCTAATGAAAGGGAGGAACTGAAAGAAATCAGTGTTTGTAGGGAAATGGTGTTAGGGAAATTGATGGGATTGAAGGCCGATAAATCCCCAGGCCCTGATAATCTACATCCTAGGGCACTCAAGGAAGTGGACCTAGAAATAGTAGATGCATTGCTGATCATCATCCAACATTCCATGGATTCTGGAACAGTACCCATGGATTGGAGGGTAGCTAATGTTACCCCACTGTTGAAAAAAGGTGGTAGAGAGAAAACGGGGAATTACCAGCCTGACATCAGAGGTGGGGAAAATGCTAGAATCTATTATAAAAGATGGAATAGCAGAGCACTTGGAAAACAGTGACAGGATCAGACAAAGTCAACATGGATTTACAAAAGGTAAATCGTGCTTGACTAATCTACTGGAATTTTTTGAGGATGTAACTGGTAAAATAGATAAGGGAGAACCAGTGGATGTGGTGTATTTGGACTTTCAGAAGGCTTTCGACAAGGTCCCGCATAAGAGATTAGCGTGTAAAGTTAAGGCACATAGGATTGGGGGCAAGGTATTGACTTGGATAGAGAATTGGTTGGCAGACAGAAAGCAAAGAGTTGGAATAAACAGGTCTTTTTCTGAGTGGCAGGCAGTGACTAGTGGGGTACCGCAGGGATCGGTCCTCGGACCCCAGCTATTCACAATATATATTAATGATCTAGACAAGGGAACTAGATGTAATATCTCCAAGTTTGCAGATGACACAAAGCTGGGTGGGCGTGTGAGCTGTGAGGAGGATGCCGAGAAACTCCAGGATGATTTGGACAGGTTGGGTGATTGGGCAGAAGCATGACAGATGCAATATAACGTGGATAAATGTGAGGTTATCCACTTTGGTGGCAAAAACAGGAAGACAGATTATTATCTGAATGGCAATAGATTGGGAAAAGGGGAAGTGCAACGAGACCTGGGTGTCCTTGTGCACCAGTCACTGAAGGTAAGCATGCAGGTGCAGCAGGCGGTTAAGAAGGCAAATGGTATGTTGGCCTTCGTAGCAAGAGGGTTTGAGTACAGGAACAAGGATGTCTTGCTGCAGTTGTACAGGGCCTTGGTGAGACCACATCCTGAGTATTGTGTGCAGTTTTGGTCGCCTTATCTGAGGAAGGATGTTCTTGCCATGGAAGGAGTTCAGCGAAAATTCACCAGGCTGATACCTGGGATGGCAGGAATGACGTATGAGGAGAGATTGGGTCAATTGGGCTTGTACTCGCTGGAGTTTAGAAGAATGAGAGGGGATCTCATTGAAACTTATAAAATTCTGACAAGACTGGACAGACTAGATGCAGGAAGGATGTTCCCGATGGCGGGGAGTCCAGAACCAGGAGTCACAGTCTAAGGATGAGGGGTAAGCCATTTAGGACAGAAATGAGGAGGAATTTCTTCACCCAGAGAGTGGTGAACCTGTGGAATTCTCTACCACGGAAGGCAGTAGAGGCCAATTCGTTAAATATATTCAAGAAGGAGTTGGATATATTTCTTAAGGCTAAAGGGATCAAGGGATATGGGGAGAAAGCAGGGACTGGGTACTGAACTTGGATGATCAGCCATGATCGCATTGAATGGCGGAGCAGGCTCGAGGGGCCGAATGGCCTACTCCTGCTCCTATCTTCTATGTTTCTATGTTGAATTCCAGAGGCTAGATGAGAGCAACTATCCTTGACAGCAAGACAGTATTTGACCAAGTGTGGCACCAAGGATCCCCAGTAATGGGTGAAAAACTGGCTGGAGTCATACCTAGCACAAAGGAAGATGGTTGTGGTTGCTGGAGGTCAATCACCTCAACCTCATGACATCGCTGCTGGAGTTCCTCAGGGCAGTATCCTCGGCCCAACCATCTTCAGCTGCTTGATCAATGACATTCCCTCCATCATAACGTCAGAAGTGGGGGTGTTCGCTGATGATTGCACGGTGTTCAGTTCCAATCACAATTCTTCAGATAATAAAGCAGTCCGTGCCCATCTGCAGTAAGACCTGGACAACATCCAGGCATGGGCTGAACATTCGCGTGACACAAGTGTCAGGCAATTACTATTTCTAACAAGAGGGAGTCTAACCACTTCCCCTTGACAGTCAATGGCATTACGATTGTTAAATCCCCCACCATCAACATCTTGGGGGGTCACTATTGACCAGAAACTTAACTGGATCAGCCACATAAACACTGTGGCTACAAGAGCAGGTCAGAGGCTGGGTATTCTGTAGTGTCTCAGCTCCAGACTCCCCAAACCTTTCCACCATCTATAAAGCACAAGTGTGGTGGAATACTCTCCACTTCCCTAGGTGGATGCAACTCCAACAACATTCAAGATGCTCGGCACCAACCAGGACAAAGCAGCCAGCTTGATCGGCAACTCATCTACCACCTTAAACATTCACTCCCTCCACCACCGGCGCACCATGGCTGCAGTGTGTACCCTCTACAAGATGCACTGCAGCAACTCGCCAAGACTTCTTCGACAGCACCTCCCAAACCCAAAACCTCTACCACCTAGTCACACACCATCCAGACTTGGAGATATATTGCCGTTCCTTCATCATTGCTGGGTCAATATCCTGGATCTCTCTACCTAACAGCACTGTGGGACTACCTTCACCACATGGACTGCAACGGTTCAAGAATGAGACTCAGCACCACCTTCTCAAGTGCAATTAGGGATGGGCAATAAATGCTGGCATTTACAGCGATGCCCACATCCCGTGAATGAAATTTAAAAAATCAGTTCAAATACACAACACTCCTTTAATGCAGATGTTAACCTATTTAAGATTCAAAACTCTCCTTCAATGCAGATGTAACCTATTACGATTCACAGGACTCCTTCAATACAGACATTAATCCATTTAACACGGCATTAACCTATTTAAGATACACAGTGCTATTTTAATGCAGGAATGAGAAAAGTCGATAGCAGAACTTTAACCCCTTCCTCACATGATCTGTCAGCACAGTAACATGGAAGGTTGTAATAATTTTCTTGTTAGGGACTGTAAGCTTCTAAAATCAGCTCAAATAACATAATGTTTTAATTGTGCAACTTGTATGTGAAATGTTTGAGTAAGTCTCTATATCAATGCTAATTTCTTTTACAAAACTCAAATGGTTAAAAAGTTTCACATCAAACAGAAAATGCTCAGCAGTTCAATCATTATCTGTTGGAAATCAGCAGGTTACTGCTTTCTATCTGAAACATTAATCTATTTCATCTTTCAGATGCTGACTGACCTATACTGTGTTTTCCCAGCATATTGGCTCAAATGTCCATGCAGGGGGTGGGGGGGTGGTACGGGGAGCGGGTGGTAGCTTCTTGACCACTTGCTTGAACGCTCAGGTGGTCCCCCCACCCGCCCCCCCAATCCTCCATCGCCCCTTCTGGCCAGGTGCGCCAGCTGAGACCACAGCCAGGCCTCAACTGAGGGCCGAGTAGGGGGATTCCTTGACAGGGCCATCCTGGAGTAGCCAGGCCCCTGTTCGAGCGTGCAGCCATTCCAGTGGAAGCCAACCCCCCCCACCCCCGATCACCTCCCCCCGGAGAAACAGCGGGACTCCACCTGAATGGTCCTGGAGGTTTTTTTTGGCTTGGATGTTTTCAATTGTGGATTTTCAGTATTTCAGGTCCTTCAATGTTTTACTTCCTAGCTTCACACCCTCCTGGCAGGGTTGAGCAGCGATCCCACCCATTTCTACGAATCTCATTCGTTTTCTCTTCATCATTTTGGCGCTGCCTGAAGAGCTGACGAAGGAAAGGCTGAGGCTTCTGAGCTAAACAGAGCCACATGATGCCCTGCGTCTCCGCCCCTGCCTCCGCTCATCCGCTGCTGAAACCCTCACCCATGCCTTTGTTACTTCCAGGCTCGACTATTCCAACGCTCTCCTGGTCGGCTACCCATCTTCCACCCTCCATAAATCTGAGCTCGTCCAAAACGTTGCTGCCCGTTTCCTAATTGGCATCAGGACCCATCACCCTGTGCTCGCTGACCTACATTGGCTCCCGGTCCGGCAACACCATGAATTTAAAATTCTCGTGCTCGTTTTCAAATTCCTCCATTGCCTCTCTCCTCCCTATCTCTCTCATCTACTCCAGCCTTAAAACCCTCCAAGAACTCTGCGCTCCTCCAATTCTGGCCTCTTGTACATCCCCTATTTCCTTCGCTTCGCCATTGGCGGCTGTACCTTCAGCTGTCTAGGCCATAATCGCTGGAAATCCCTCCCTAAACCTTTCCACTTCTCCACCTCTACTCCTTTAAGACGCTCCTTCAAACCTGCCTTTGTGGCCAAGAGTTTGGTCACCTGTCCCTAATGTCTGCTTCTTTGACTCAGTGTTCATTTTTTTTGCCTGATTACACTCCTGTGAAGCACCTTGGGATGTTTTACTATGTTAAAGGTGCTACATAAATGCAATTTGTTGTTGTTTTCAAATGATTGATTCGAATGATTTCAAAATTCTCATCCTTGTTTTCAAATCCCTCCCTGGCCTCGCCCCTCCCTATCTCTGTAATCTCCTTCAGCCCCACAACCCCCCCCCCCCCCAACCCGAGATATCTGGGCTCCTCTAATTCTGCCCTCTTGAGCATCCCTGATTATAATCGCTCAACCATTGGTGGCCGTACCTTCTGTTGCCTGAGGCCCTAAGCTCTGGACTTCCCTGCCTAAACCTCTCCGCCTCGCTACCTCTCTTTCCTCCTTTAAGACCCTCCTTAAAACCTACCTCTTTGACCAAGCTTTTGGTCACCTGCCCTAATTTCTCCTTATGTGGCTCGGTGTCAAATTTGTTGTCTTAAACTACTCCCGTGCAGCACCTTGGGGCGTTTTACTATGTTAAAGGCGCTATATAAATACAAGTTGTTGTTGTTGTTGTTGAGTTACTGCTTGGAATCATTTGTGCTCAGCAATGGCAGCACTAATACACCGACAGAACACACCACCTTTCACCAGGCTAACGGATTGTTTTAAGTTGCATCATTTTATTTGTCTCTGTATTATTCCTGTTCAGCATTGTGATGCGCCGTACATCAATGGCTTAACTAGCTACGTTTTACCTTCCATCTGACGGCCAATTTCAAGTAAGTAAGGCATCCAGGAATTATTTGATCTGAGCAGTAAATGTTGTAAGACCTTGGTGTCTGAAAGCAGCATTCATCTCTGAATTCATAGGGCATGAATAGCATTGAATGAGTGTAACAGCTCCAAGTGCACCCAACGATTCACATAGTGGGTGAACGTAATGGGCCAAAACCAGCTAGTTCTACTAAATCAGTGGACTTGGAGTTAAACTGTGTAAGTGGCGTGATGTGCAAATAATGTAATGAATCATCTGTCTGTTTTTTTTTCTCTAGTTTGCGCCTGGTGAGATTGCTTCTTGAACTGATATTTACAGATCAGGGTATTGATCCTCGGCACTATCTTGAGAATGCAGCTGAATCCCCAGTCATTGCGCTCGTAACAACTGAATTAGCAGATCTGTGCTGTGACTAACAATTAAACTACTGTGACTCACTTTAATTTTGATACCTTCAGACTCGACTGTTCCAAAGCTCTCCTGGCCGGCCTCCCTTCTTCAACCCTGCGTAAGCTTTAGCTCATCCACTGCTCTGTTGCCCGTATCCCCACTCACACCAAGTCCCCTTCACCCAACACCCCTGTGATCGCTGGCCTACCGTGGCTGCCGGTCCAGTAATGCCTCAGATTTAAAATCCTCATCCTTGTGTTCAACTCCCGCCATAGCCTTGCTTTGTTGTTTTATAATTTTATTGCTTAATCACAATCAACGTCACTAAAAAAATAAATGATCTGGTCATTATCACATTGCTGTTTGTGGGAGCTTGCTGTGCACAATTTACCTTGCTCTGAGCAGAGTTGTTGAAATTCTAACACTTATGCTGTTCTTGCTGGTAAGATGCATTTTGAAGTCACACTTCAATGTGCTTTGCCTTGAACTGTTGCCAGTAAGAATGTCAGAGGGAAAAATCTGCCTTTTTCAATACTTCCAAGTTACACAAATGTAGAAGTAAGCACAACTTCTGCTTGATGTGTTGATGATTTGGAGAGGTGTGTAAGTGATTATATATCAATTCCTTCTTAAAAAGCAATCGGTTAACCTTTCATTTCTACCTCATCTGCGAACTCGTTCTTCCGCATATCTTCAGAGGAAAAAAAGAGTCGGATAGAAATTACTGCCGGCAATGTAATTTTGCAAATGCTTGACAAACCAAGTTCCTCTCTCTGTTCTTCTGATGGAAAATAAAACCGGATAACATCTCCGCTAAAAGTGCAGAGAAATAAATCTGGTATGAGATTTTTAAGCATTTGGACAATAACATCACCAACTATAATTTCAACCCGACTCTCTCAAAGCTGCTCTGCTGAATAGTTAACAATTCCTCTTTTGTAACACATTGCTAGAGATTGATAGTAAGGGGAATTGGGTGGAACAATGGGCCGTGGGTTTTAAACCTAGCCCGAAATAAATGAAAGCATCAATCTCTGAAAGCTATTAGGATCCTGTGACAGAATTAATTTGGCCAGCCTCAATCCAAATCCTAGTGAGCGTAGGCCTAAGAGCCCAATACTTCCTGCAGCTTGAATATGTCATAGAATCATAGAATCATAGAATAGTACAGCACAGAAGGAGGCTATTCGGCCCATCGACTCTTTCGAAGAACAATCCAGTCAGTCCCACTCCCCCTGCTCTTTCCCCATATCCCTGCAATTTTTTCTCCTTTAAGTATTTATCCAATTCCCTTTTGAAGGCTACTATTGAATCTGTATCCACCGCCCTATCAGGCAGTGCATTCCAAATCCTAACCGCGCGAACTGATGAAGGGTCCCAGACCTGAAACGTTAACTCTGTTTCTCTCTCCACGGATGCTGCCTGGCCTGCTGAGTATTTCCAGCATTTTCTGTTGTTATTTCAGATTTCCAGCATCCGCAGTATTTTGCCGATCACCTTAAATCAGTGCCTATCTCAGCAATCAATAAACAACTCACGGCCATTGCACTGGAACGTCTCTGATCCCACACACTCGGTAAAGGATTCTGGTGGGCCTTCTCTTCTGGCTATGAGCACAAGGACATAATAACAGAATCACTCACTAAGTTAATTTGATGTGAAATAAAACAGCTTAATGAAAAGAAAGAAAGGAAGGAAGACTTGCATTTCTATAGCGCCTTTCACAACCTCCGGATGTTCCAAAGTGCTTCACAGTCAATGAAGTACTTTCTGAAGTGCAGTCACCGTTGTAATGTAGGAAACGCGGCAGCCAATTTGCACACAGCAAGCTCCCACAAACAGCAATATGATAATGACCAGATAATCTGTTTTTATTGATGTTGGTTGAGGGATAAATATTGGCCAGAACACCAGGGAGAACTCCCCTGCTCTTCTTCGAAATAGTGCCATGGGATCTTTTACATCCACACAAGAGGGCAGGTGGGCCTTGGGTTGACGTCTCATCTGAAAGACGGCACCTCTGACAGTGTAGCACACCCTCAGCACTGCATTGGAGTGTCATCTTAGATTATGTGCTCAAGTTTGTATGATTTGTATCTAGCTGCGTCCTACCCAATGTTTTCTTCGTCTGTCTTCAAAAGATTGGGGAGGTATGAGGGGGCATGTGATAAGGCATGAATATCCGATTCAGATCACAAGCGGGTATGAATTCTCCACCCTGGGTTACACTGGGTCATAAGCACATATTGGCCAGCACGTGCATACTCCAGCATGTAAGGGGCATGGGAGTGAATGACACCATGAAAACACGATGGTATCTGCAGCAATGCTCCCTCTAAATTGTTTTTGCGCACGGTACCTTTAAATTTGTTGCATGGTTGCGCACGCACGGTATCTCAAAGGGAAGAGCTGTGAGCACGCAGTACCTTCCCGAGTGCTGCGTGGCCAAGCGCCGGCGCAGCTTAGAGGAAACATTGATCTGCAGCAGATCCAAATTTTTAACTGTGACCCATAAACAATCTGTATCCCAGTGAAACTTGATATATTGGTATCCCATTGCGAAACCTGTCTGTGCAATGTTCGGTGTCGTGTTGAGAACATTTTGCAAATTGTTTCTCTTTTCCATGTCTGCTTTAATTTTTGTGGCAGTCCGGAAGGGCACACGATGCCGATTCACAGAACATGCAGTTTCATCCACAACGTGAATAAACCTACTTGAACAGCTAATCTGCTGTGCACCAGTATGTGGCATGAAATCATAATAACAGCTTTAAGTAGGGCATAAAGTTAAAACTCACATCAAAAAAGTTAATAATTCTGCATGCCAGTCTAGAAATTATTGCTTACATTATTAACGCCTTTAAAATAAACAAGTTAATGCCTCTGTTAATATAGTTGGAGAGAAAAATGTCATGCAAACACATTCATCCTTGAACGTTGCCAAAGACAATTTCTAGCTCATAGAAATGTTTTAGGACTGAGGCCCCACTCCACCCATACTTCTGCTAGCAGAGTGGGGCCACTGGAATTTCAACCGCATTGTTCAGTGTTTATTTCCTCCTTTTCAGTCACATTTCATTCCTTCATTTTTTTTCCTTACCTACAAAACACATTTGGGGAGACATTCAGTTGGTTAGCACCTCCCCTTAGTGCCTGGCGGGGGTGCCAACGAGGCACTGATGCAGCAGCGCCGGTGCGAGGTGAATCCAGTGCCGCAAGCTAAATCCGACCCCCACCTGTAGCGCCGCCGCTAACAGTTACCGCCGGTGACATCAACGCCAGGCAGATCGTGACGTCAGTGAGCGTGTAATGCTCACTGGGCGCCCGATCTGCCAAATTCATTGTCACCCCCTGCCTTAGCGCCCCGCCCCGACAGTGACAGGGAGAGGAGGCGTCAAGCAGGCGGATGTCGGCTCCAGGGGCACTACTTAAAGGGAGCATGAGTAATGAGTTGCAGCTGTCAGGTTAGTGCTGTTTCACTGCTTCCTTGTCAGTTTGCGATTGTGCAACAATTTAATTCAGTCATTTAAAGGTTATTTAGTTTCAGGAGTGTTGTGGCTGCTGAAAATTGGTTACATTTATTCTCACAACATATTAAAGTGCTACATTTGGTTACATTAATGGATGCTGTACTGGCAGTCAACCTCGCCCTCCAGGATCTACGGTGGAGGGAGTGGAGGCAGCGAGGCCATCAGGGCTCTCAACTGGTGGCCTTACCCTCCGAGGGTATTCCGACAGCACGTCCCCTACCTTCAATGAAGAGAGGAGCAGTGTATTAGAGGGCTCCGCATCTTCAAGGTGGTGGTCACAGAACATAGCCACCTCCTCCAAACAGACTTGAGATTAGACCGCAGCCTCACACCACGATGACTTAAACCCCAGATTCCTTTTGCTCACCACATGCCCATCATGCTATCCCTCTGTCATGCCATATCACAGCGTCCTCCTGGGCGCAAAGTTGAAATGAGAGAGACCACAAAATTTTGCAAACGCCATAAATAAATTTATGCATAAACATATCACACAAATCACAACCATTCCAACAACTAATGACCCTTGCACCTGCCATAGTTGAATAGCTGTCATGGTGTGCAAGGTATGAGCTATGGGTGTGAGTGTTGGTAGGTAGAGTGTAACCGGTTTTTGCGGTGGCCAATTTCCTATGGCCCCTGCCGCAATCGCCATTTATTGTAAGTGGTTTTGCCCCACCCATAGCGAGCACGCAAAGCCCCTTACTACAAGTTTTGGACGATAGGGATTACTGAGGACAGATTGGAACATGGACAGCGTTTTCGGGCTCACCCGTTGTACGGAATTAGCGGGGCTGGGGTTATTTGTCTCTGGCCAGTCAGAAGCCTCTGAGCTGCTCCAGGGACCCCCCTGCGGTTTTGAAGCACTCCCCTATTCCTGAGTTCTGACCCCCGGACTTATTCGGTGGCGATGTGGACAGAAAACAATGTGACTCGATGTTTGGGTGCAAAACAGAGCAGTATTTATTGAAAACAAAAGAAAGAAACAACTTAAAATAATCGATGGCTCTTATGCCTGGTACAACACTTTTGCTTAAACGCAGTACACTTAGTGTCCACTAGAGGGCTCCCTACTCAGTGCAACACTGCTTTCATTTTAAATCCAGTACCTTTTACTTAAAAGACCCAATACTCACTACAGCACCTTAGCTTAGTGGCTTTTACTTAGAAACACAGCACTTTAATGCAGTTACTTTAAAACAGCTAACAGCATTCACCACAGCACTCCTTTGCTTGGTGCAACACCCCTTTTTAATACAGTTTTAAATACAGTACTTTAAAACAGCTACTCCCTTTTAATACATGTTTAAATACCGAATCCAGTGTTCACTATAGCACTTCTCTGCTAGGTGCAACACTGTCTTACTTAAATAGGGGAGGAAAAACAGACACAATGAGGGAAATCGACTAAAATACACAATTCTAACGAAATTCCCACTTTACTCCCACCCCTGCGCTTATCCTAAGTTGCCTTGTGGAAGGCCAGAAAAATATATGCCCACCACTGCAATGCCAGCTCCGTGCCCTGCAAACTTAGATCTTCACTGCCCCGAAGTGAAAAACCCCCCAGTGTTTTAAATGTAAACTGCTGGTGTTTCGCTTCCACAGGCAGACTCCCACACTGTAGAGGCACACAGAGGCAAGGCCAGAGAGAGAGAGAGAGCTTCTGGGAAGCTATCTTTTATACCCCCATTTGGGGCCCGCCCAGCTCCGGAGGTTTCTGGGCTAAAACAAAAGGGGTCCAACTGCCCCATTGTCCAGTAATGGGTGATTCATCCAAACCCATTCATTTTAAACTGTTCCTTTTCTCAGTTCAAATGACTCTTCTGTGCTGAGCTTTGAATGTAAAGCTGCAGTTTAAATGTGTCTTCATTGTGTGTGATGGGCTATTGAACCATTTCCATTCATCCTGATGTGTTTTGAATGGAGCTGTATTACTATGTAAACAGCTTGGGAGGAGTGTAAACAGAAGGCCATTGTTCTGTGGTCACCCAAAACTGCAGTCTGAAGTGGATAATCCCTTGTGTACACAAAGTAGCAGTTCCTGTAAACAAACATAGATTATCTCTGCAGGGAGGGAACTCCCCAAACTGCCTTTGATTGGCAGTTTAGTCAGCCATCTTTGATCCTCCTTTTTCATGTCGATTGTCTCTGTGTCCTGACATGAGGTCGGGCAGCCATCTTTGATCACACCTCTTACACAGACACACACACAAGCTGCTTCCAAGTCCTTTTGTCTTCGGCCATGCGGTCTGACGGCCATTTTTATCCCTGGAAATTTAAAGGCACATCGCCCAGGGATTCTCTAATCAAAAATAATTAATCTTCAGAACTGTAAATTATTGCAAATTCTTACACCGTACAGTGTTTATTGAGGTTAACAAAAACCTCTCCACTCGCATAC
This sequence comes from Somniosus microcephalus, assembly GCF_052327205.1. Lineage (NCBI taxonomy): Eukaryota > Metazoa > Chordata > Chondrichthyes > Squaliformes > Somniosidae > Somniosus > Somniosus microcephalus. Next base: position 329,844,384 of record NC_140990.1, on the reverse strand, counting down.
AGTACAAGCAGCGTGAACACAACAGTACAGTTTAAAACAGTACAACCCTGACTTGTCCAACAAGCCCCTGCCGTGCCGACTTACCACAGCCAAAAAACACCCTCCCGTGAACTAAACTATCACAGGACCCTTCCAACACTAAACCCCCTCTGGTTTGGTAGCAACATACAGGCACCCCCTCACACAGCTAAGTGGTCTTGTGGGTGTGTAGCCTTGGCAATGCTCACCTAGATTGATCCTTTTATCTTGCTTGCAACTTCCTCCCGTACGTCTCGGCTACCTGGTTCCGTACCGGCCTTGCGGCATGCGAGTCCCAGCCTTAGTCGACGATCGTCTCAGTTGGAAGAGCAAGGCTCAGCTCTTCTTGATGTTACGTTGTGTGGAGGGCAGGAGAGAGAGAGCGCGAGCTATCCAAACTGCTCTTTTTATAACCCTCCAATACACAAACCGTTGTCTGCGGTTTTAATAGACACATGGCCTGGGGGAATGGGTTTTTGATCTCTTGAATGGTTTGAAATGGTTTTTGATCTCTTTTTGATCTTCCTGCTGATTAAATTAATGAGTTCATCTTGACTAGAAGAATGAGTCATCAGCCTTGTTAATCAAGACCTTGGGAGTGAGCCTCTTGGGCCATTGTTCCCAGGACAGTTTGTTTCCATATGAATGAGTCATCTCCAGCTTGAGTGGGTTTTACACTGCTCCCCCCCCCCCGAAACAGCCTGTCCAGTTTTTAATAGGGGTTAAAAATCCAAAAATTCATGAAGTCTGCGTCGACCGCTACAAGAGATTGTTGGTGTGTGAGTGCTAGGTGTCTGGTGCTTTGGGCAGTCCTCCAGCTCCTTCTCCTTGTTGTGTGTTTCCTTGCTGAGACAGCTGCACAGCCAGCACGGGTGAGAATGTGGTGCTGCAGCATCAATGAACCTCCCCTCTAAGTACTGGGAAAAGCCTGTGGCGATGAAGACTTGAGATTAGACTGCACCCGACATTGGTCAGCGCTTTGAGTTTAATGCCACTGAGGCCAATAGTGCTTGATTTAGCGCTCCAATCCTTTCTTTCAGCAATGAGACTGAATTTTGCCTGCAGTCTGAATCATTAGCACCTGGTGCTAAATCTGAAACTCTTCTACAGTTCGCGCCCGTTCCTGGGCTATAATGAATTTCTCCCCCATTGAACCTGAAATTCCATTTGGGCCCTGGGTGTATCTCTGGTGCAACATGCTGAAGGAGTTGGCATAAAAAGGGGAGGAATAGAGTTCCACCAGGCATCTGCCCCATTGAGAGAAACCTGTGAACTTCTGGTAAGAGAGGTACGTGCTCCAACCTCCACCCCACACCAAAGGGGCATGACTGAGGGAGTTCTTGGTGTACCCCAGGAAATTGTGCCCAGTGCATTGTGTTGATAGGCCCGATGGTACTCATGTGTAGTGATGCCTTGGGAAAAAGGTAATCAATCCCAGAGCGAATTGATCACCTTGAAAGGGTGACCCAGAGCTCCTTCGGGAGCTGAAAACTAGGGCAGTCAGTCAGCCTTTTCTCAAGCCACATCTGCTCCATTTCGAGCTGGCATGGTGCCTCTCACAATATTCCAGGCCTCCGTGAGAACATGCACTACTGATGAACCCTATCGGGGCCATGCTAGGTTTCAGCCCTGGATCAGTTGGTAGTACACTTGCCTCTGAGTCAGAAAGTTGTGGGTTCAAGTCCCAATCCAGAGACGCGAGTATAACATCCAAGCTGACATTTGAATGCAGTACTGAGGGAGTTCTGCACTGTTGGAGGTGCCGTCTTTCAGATGAGACGATAATCCGCGGGCCTGTCTGCTCTCTCAGTTGACGTAAAAGATACCATGGCAATATTTGAAGAAGAACAGGGGAGTTCTCCCCAGTGTCTTGGCCAATATTTATCCCTCAACCAACATGACTAAAAAACAGATTATCTGGTCATTATCACATTACTGTTTGTGGGACCTTGCTGTGCACAAATTAGCTGCTGTGTCTCCTTCATTACAACAGTGAGTACACTTCAAAAGTACTTCATTGTCTGTGAAGCGCTTTGGGATGTCCTGGGTTCGTGAAAGGCGCTACATCAATGCAAGGGGGAAAAATTCATCAGCTTAGCACCTCCCGTTAGTGCCAGTAGATGGCACTAATGGGGCACTAGACCAGTATTGCTGGGGCGAGGCGAATCCAGCGCCACACGACAAACCCAGCTCCGCAGTAGCACCGCCGGTAAGAAGTATCACAGGGAACAACAACGCCAGGCAGATCGTGACATCAGTGAGAGCGCAATGCCCGATTTGCAAAATTGATTCTCGCCACTTATCTCACTGCCTGGAGTAAACACCAACAGGGAGAGCTGGCATGCAGCACCAGGAAGCTGGCTCCAGGGACGTTATTTAAAGGGATCATCAGTAATCACTCGCAGCTGTCAGATTAGTGCAGTTTACTTTTTGTTTTGTTAGTTTCACCCACTGCAACAGTTTCATTCAGTAATTTGAAGGTTTTTTTTATCAGGACTCTTCTGGCAACTAAAAAGTAGCTACATTTATTCTTCAAAGATTCAAACGACTACACTTGGTAACATTAATGGAGGCTGTACTGGCGCCACCTCGCCCTCCAGGATCTATGGCGGAGGGAGTGTAGGCAGCGAGAAATATGGGAACATGTGTGCAGAGGGAGGAGGAGGGCCATCAGGGCTCTCAACAGGAGGCCTTACCCTCCGAGAGTAATCCAAGAGCACTTCTCCTACCATCAATTAAGTGAGGAGCAGTGTATTAGAAAGCTTCACTTCACGAAGGAGGTGGTCACAGAACTCTGCCACCTCCTGCAGCCAGACCTCCAGCCTCAGACCTGGGTGTCCACGGTTCTCCCAGTGGCAGCCAAGGTTACGGTGGCCCTCAATTTCTTCACCACCGGATCCTTCCAGTCTGCAACAGGAGACATAGCTAACATCTCACAGTTCGCCGTCCATCGCTGCATCCAGGAGGTCCCTGAGGCTCTCTACAGCAGGAGAAGGGACTACATTGGCTTTCCGATCACCAGAAAGAAGCAGGACGAGTGTGCATGTGGCTTTGCCAGGATAGTGGGCTTCCCCGTGGTGCAGGGCATCAGTGACTGCACCCAGGTGGCTTTGCGTGAACCACATAAAAACCCTGAGATCTACTGTAACTGCAAAGGCTAACACTCACTTAATGTGCAGTTGGTGTGTGACCACAGGATCCTTAATGTTAATGCTCGCTATCCTGGCAGGTTGGGTGACTGGGCAGAAGCATGGCAGATGTAGTATAATGTGGAAAAATGCGAGGTTATCCACTTTGGTGGCAAAAACAGGAAGGCAGATTATTATCTGAACCGCAATAGATTGGGAGAAGGGGAAGTGAAATGAGACCTGGGTGTCCTTGTGCACCAGTCGCTGAAGGTAAGCATGCAGGTGCAGCAGGCGGTTAAGAAGGCAAATGGTATGTTGGTCTTCGTAGCGAGAGGGTTCAAGTACAGGAGCAACGATGTCTTGCTGCAATTGTATAGGGCCTTAGTGAGACCACACCTTGAGTATTGTGTGCAGTTCTGGTCACCTTATCTGAGGAAGAATGTTCTTGCCATGGAGGGAGTGCAGCGAAGATTCACCAGACTGATACCTGGGATGGCAGGAATGAGGTATGAGGAGAGATTGGGTCGATTGGGCTTATACTCACTGGAGTTTAGAAGAATGAGAGGGGATCTCATTGAAACTTATAAAATTCTAACAGGACTAGATAGACTAGATGCAGGAAGGATGTTTCCGATGGCCAGGGAGTCCAGAATGAGGGGTCACAGTCTAAGGATAAGGGGTAAGCCATTTAGGACAGAAATGAGGAGGAACTACTTCACCCAGAGAGTGGTGAGCCTGTGGAATTCTCTACTACAGAAGGCAGTAGAGGCCAATTCATTAAATATATTCAGGAAGGAGTTAGATATATTTCTTAAGGCTAAAGGGGTCAAGGGATATGGGGAGAAGGCAGGGACAGGGTACTGAATTTGGATGATTAGCCATGATCGCATTGAATGGCGGAGCAGGCTCGAGGGGCCGAATGGCCTACTCCTGCTCCTATTGTCTATGTTTTCTATGTTTTCTATGCCTTCATCCTGGGCCAGACCAGTGTGCCAGCACTCTTCCAGCCATCACATCAAGCTCGAGGGTGGCTGCTTGGAGACAAGGGCTATCCGCTCTCCACCTGGCTCATGACCCCCCTCTGCAACCCCAACACTCATATAATGAGAGACATGCTGCTACCAGGAACATCATTGAGCAGACCATCGGCTTAGTAAAGCAATGGTTCTGCAGCCTTGACTGCTCGTGAGGAGCCCTCCAGTACCCGCCACGGTGGGTGTTCCATTTCGTGGTGGTCTGCTGAATGCTCCACAACTTGTCCATCATGAGGGCACAGCCCTTGCCAGCAGGGATTGTGGGACCACCTCAGGAGGAGGATGAGGCAGAGGAGGATGAGGATGAGGAGTAACTGGAGGGCGGAAGGAGGCAGCGAAACAATCGGCCTCTAGACAGACTGTCTGTGACCGGCTCATCAGACTCCGATTCCCATGAATTAAATCTTAGATCCCCATGGCTCACCACATCCCCAACATACAATCCCTGTTTCATGGCGTATCACAGCGTCCTCCTGAGCACAAAGTTGAAATGAGAGATACAACAAAATATTCCAAACACACTAAATAAATTTATCTATAAACATATCACACATATCACATGAATTCTAATAATAAATGACCCTTGTGCCTGCCATTGTTGAATAGCTGTCACTGTGTGCAAGGTGTGAGATGTGGGAGTGAGTGTTGGTAGGTAGAGGTTGTTGGTGGGTGAGTGCTGGGGGTGTGGAGCTTCGGGCAGTTTGTGAAGACTGTGGTTCAGATGGAGGTATGTAGCATTTGTTGAAGCATTGACTCACCCTGACCACCCGAGTGAGGTCATTAAATTTATTCCTGCACTGCGTGTGAGTCCTGGGGACCACAGTGCTGCCCGAGACGTGCTGGGCTACCTCCCTCCACATGGTGCGGAAGTCTTGCGGCGAGGGTCTGCTGCCACTTGCCGGGTAGAGCACCGCCCTCCGCCTCTCCACAGCGAAAACCAATGCCTCCAATGCTTCTTCAGAGAATCTGCGGGCTCTCTCCCTGGGGCATGGACCTGCCATGAGCACACCTGGTTCAGTCCTCCGGCTCCTTCTCCTTGTTCTGTTTCTTCTTGCTGAGGCAGCTGCACAGCCAGCATTACTGAGATTGAGGTGCTGTAGCATCATGTAAGGTGTGGGATGGAATACTCTCCACTTGCCTGGATGAGTGCAGCTCCAATAACTCTCAAGAAGCTCGACACCATCCAGGACAAAGCAGCCCGCTGGATTGGGACCCCATCCACCACCTTAAACATTCACTCCCTCCACCACCGGCGTACCGTGGCTGCAGTGTGTATCATCCACAAGATGCACTGCAGCAACTCGCCAAGGCTTCTTCGACAGCACCTCCCAAACCCGCGACCTCTTCCACCTAGAAGGACAAGGGCAGCAGGCGCATGGGAACACCACCACCTCCAAGTTCTCCTCTAAGTCACACACCATCCTGACTTGGAAATAGATCGCCATTCCTTCATCGTCGCTGGGTCACAATCCTGGAACTCCCTCCCTAACAGCACTGTGGGAGTGCCTTCACCTCACGGACTGCAGCGGTTCAAGAAGGCGGCTCACCACCACCTTCTCAAGGGTAATTAGGGACAGGCAATAAGCGCTGGCCTTGCCAGCAACGTCCACATCCCATAAACGAATTTAAAAAAAATGGATCTCCCCTTTAAGTAGTGAAAAAAGCCTGTGGCAATGATAACTTGCGATTAGACTGCACCAGATATTGCTTCACACTTTAAGTCTAACGCCAATGAGCTTGGTTTTACGACTTGATTTAGGACTCCATTCATTTTATTGAGCAGTGAGGACAAATTTTGCATGCACTCTAAAGCATTTCCCAACTTTTCTACTGACACTACCCATTCCTTGGCTATAACGAATTTCTAGCCCTTTCAAGTCTTTCTTTAATTATCCTGTCCTGCAATTTGGGCAAGGTCGGTGTCCTTCTGGTTCAGTGGATTTAGGCCCCACTTCGCCCATACTTCTGCCAGCAGAGTGGGACCACTGGATAAATTCAGGAGAAACTTCATTACTCAGAGAGGGGTGAGAATGTGGAACTTGCTACAACGTGGAGTGGTTGAGGCAAATAGCATCGATGCAATTAAGAGGAATCTGGATAAGTGCATGAGGGAGAAAGGAATAGAAGGATATGTTAATAGGGTGAGATGATGTAAGGAGGGAGGAGGCTCGTGTGGAGCACAAACACTGGCACAGACTTGTTGGGCTGATGAGCCTGTTTCTGTGCTGTAAAATGTTATGTAATTCCATGATTAGTGACACCAAGCATTTTTGCTCATCTTTGTGATTCTGCATTAGCATTGCTGAGATTAAACTCACGTTATAAACTTATGAGATCAGAAATAGCATGTTCAAGTATATAGCCATCTAACTGAATGGAGCAATCACTGAATCTGTCTGAACATAATGCAGAGGTTTGGAGGTCAACAGTACTGAAAATGTGCCTGAGACAGGTTTACGCAGAATACTACTGTACATAATAGCACATAATTACAGAGAATGCATCTTTTTTATTTTTTGTTTGATTGTTACATGCATAGAGTGGCTTGAAATAACTAAAATGATTTCTGTAAGACATTATTTTTGAACTGTATGCCGCAATCTCATAATATTTAATATGGTTTTGTTGCTATCTGGTCTGATTACAGCAATTTAAAATGAAAAGCTATGAAGTGACATTGTAGATTTTGAATTAAGCCCCATTATTGGGAGAGTTTAAAATGTAACCTTGAATTCTATAATTACACTAAAACTGCTAAACGGTGCATGTTGGAAATACTGTATGATGATAAAGTGTCACCCCGTATTACCACACCTTTTAGAATTGATTGCAGGGTCTTGTTATGAATTTTTTTATATTCATTCTCGAGATGTGGGCGTCGTTGGCAAGGCCAGCATTGATGACCAAACCCTAGCTGTCCTTGAGAAGGTGGTGGTGCTCCTCCATCTTGAAGCACTACAGTCTGTGTGGTGAAGGTACACCCAGTGTTGATAGGCAGAGAGATCCAAGATTTTGACCAGGCGATCATGAAGGAATAGCGATATATTCCTAAGTCAGGATGGTGTGTGATTTGAAAGGGAACTTGCACGTGATGGTGTTTCCACGCGCTTGCTGCCCTTGTCCTTCTGGGTGGTAGCGGTCGCGGGTTTGGGAGGTGTGTCAAAGAAGCCTTGGCGTGTTGCTGCAGTGCATCTTGAAGATTGTGCACACTGCAGCCATGGTGTGCAAGTGGTGGAGGGAGTGAATGTTTAAGGTGGTGGATGAGGTGCTGATCATGCAGACTGCTTTGTCCTGGATGGTGTCAAGCTTCTTGAGTGTTGTTGGAGCTGCACTCACCCAGGCAAGTGGACAATATTCCATCACACTCCTGACTTGTGCCTTGTAGGCCATGGAAAGGCTTTGTGGAGTCAGGACTCTCACCCACTGCATAATACCCAGCCTCTGACCTGCTCTTGTAGCCACATGTGGCTGGCCCAGTTAAGTTTCTGGTCAATGGTGTCTCCCAGGATGTTGATGGTGGGGGAATTCAATGATGGTAATGCCATTGAATGTCAAGGGGACATTCTCTTGTTGGAGATGGACATTGCCTGGCACTTGTGTGGCGTGACTATAACTTGCCACTTATCAGCCTAAACCAGGATTTTGTCCAGATCTTGCTGCATGCAGACATGGACTGCTTCATTACCTGAGAAGTTGAGAATGGAACTGAACACTGTGAAATTATTAGTGAACATCCCCACTTCTGAATTTAAGATGGTCACTGATGAAGCAGCTGACTATAACTTGACCTAGGACACTGCCTTGAGGAAATCCTTGGACTGAGATGATTGGCCTCCAACAACCACAACAATCTTCCTTTGTGCTCGGTATGACTGCAGGCAATGAACAGTTTTGCCCCTGGTCTCTATTGACATCAATTTTACTATGGCTCCTAGGTATCACACTCGGTCTAATGATGATTGCTGTCACTTTCACCTCACCTCTGGAATTCATCTCTTTTGTCCATATTTGGACCAATACATGAGGTCCGGAGCCCAATGGTCCTGGTGGAACCCAAACTGAACATTGGCGAGCAGGTGCCGCTTGATAGCACTGTTGATGATCATTTTGCTGCTGATGATGGGGGTAATTTGAGACTCTGTCTTCGGCGTGAGTGTCCTCAACTCCATCCCACAGCATGCTATCCGCCACCACCTCAGCACAACCCCAGCCGGCATGAGGTTGAAAAGGCCATCCGACAACTGAACAACAAGGCCTCAGGAGCAGATGGAATCCCCGCCGAGGTACTAAAATATGGTGGAGAAGCACTATTGGTGCGAATACATGAACTCATTTCTCTTACTTGGAAGGCAGAGAGCATGCCAGGAGATCTCAGAGACGCCGTAATTGTGACCATCTTCAAAAAAGGTGACAATGTGGCAGAGCCACTGAGGGACTTTGAACAACTGTACATAATTCCCTTTAACGAGGTTTTACTCCAACCTAAGTCTGTACCAGTCTGTTAGTGATTTCTGTGTTTGTATATACTGTTTGCATGCACGGGGCACAAAGCGTGGGTAAACGCGATGACGTCATGCCGCTAATCACATGACCACCCAATCGTGGGAGAAACGTCATGACGTCATGACGCCATCCACGGGACCGCCCTGGCAGTCCTCATGGAGCCTCCGACCAGCAAAGACCTGTTTTCGTGGTTCTCCTGTATTGATCTCGACAAACTGTTTAACCTCATTAGTTCTGCATTAAAACTTGTTTGTTTGATCACCTGATTCGACCTCAGTTTTTAGATAGGAATTGGGCAATTCCTACAACATGTCCGATTGCAGTAATTACAGAGGAGTCTCCCTGCTGTCTGCCACAGGGAAAGTCATTGCAAGAATCCTCCTCAATCGCCTTCTCCCAGTGGCTGAAGAGCTCCTCCCAGAGCCACAATGTGGATTCCGCCCATTAAGGGGCACAATGGACATGATCTTCACTGCGCGTCAACTACAAGAGAGATGCAGGGAACAGCACCAATCGTTGTATATGGACTTCCTTGATCTCACAAAGGCCTTTGACACCATCATCCATGAGGGATTATGGAGTGTCCTCCTCAAATTCGGCTGCCCTCAAAAGTTTGTCACCATCCTCCGCCTGCTTCACAATGACATGCAAGCCATGATCCTGATCAACGTATCCACCACAGACCCAATTCATGTATGGACCGGGGTCAAGCAAGGCTGTGTCATCGTACCAACGCTTTTCTCGATCTTCCTGGCTGCAAAGCTCCATTTCACCCTCAGTAAGCTCCCCGCTGGAGTGGAGCTAATCTACAGAACAAACGGGAAACTGTTCAACCTCCGTCGTCTCTAGTCGAGATCCAAGGTTGTCCCATCCTCTGTCGTCGAAATACAGTATGCAGACGATGCTTGCGTCTACGCACACACTGAGGCTGAACTCCAAACCATCGTCAACATCTTCACCAAAGCGTACGAGAGCATGGGCCTTACACTAAACATCCATAAGACAAAGGTCCTCTACCAACCTGCCCCCGCCACACAGTACTGCTCCCCGATTAGCAAAATCCATGACGAGGCCTTGGGCAACGTGGACCATTTTCCATACCTCGGGAGCCTACTGTCAACAAGGGTAGACATCGATGACAAAGTCCAACACCGCGTTTAGTGTGCCAGTGCAGCCTTCGGTCGCCTGAGGAAGAGAGTGTTTGAAGACCAGAAGCTCAAACCCAACACCAAGCTCATGGTCTTCAGAGCAGCAGTGATACCCACCCTCCTGTATGCTGCAGAGACATGGACCATGTACAGCAGGCACCTCAAAGCACTGGAGAGGTACCACCAACACTGCCTCCGCAAGATCCTGCAAATCCACTGGCAGGATAGGCGCACCAACGTCAGTGTTCTCGCTCAGGCCAACATCCTCTGTATCGAAGCTTTGACCACGCTCGATCAGCTCCGATGGACGGGCCACATCATCCACATGCCCGATACGAGACTCCCAAAACAAACGCTCTACTCGGAGCTCCAACATGGCAAGAGAGCCCCAGGTGGGCAGAGGAAACACTTCAAGGACACCCTCAAAGCCTCCTTAAAAAAGTGCAACACCCCCACTGACACCTGGGAATCCCTGGCCCAAGACCGCACAAAGTGGAGGAGAAGCATTCGGGAAGGCGCCAAACACCTCGAGTCTCTTTGCCGGGAGCAAGCGGAAGCCAAGCACAAACAGCGGAAGGAGCGCACGTCAACCCAAGCACCCCACCCACCTGCCCCTTCAACCATCGTCTGCCCCACCTGTGACAGAGACTATAGGTCCCGCATTGGACTCATCAGTCACCTGAGAACTCATTTTTAATGTGGAAGCAAGTCATCCTCGGTTCCGAGGGACTGCTTAAGAGAAGAATTGTCCTTGTCCTGCTTTTGTGGACAGGACTCCTGTGCAATTTGCTTGGTAGATCCCAGTTTTGTAGCTGTAGTGAAACAACTTGGCTACAGGGATAGCAAAATACTGCAGATGCTGGAAATCCGAAATAACTACAGAAAATGCTGGAAAAACTCAGCAGGCCAGGCAACATCCGTAGAGAGAAATTAAAGTTGACGTTTCGGGTGAAACCCTTTTTCAAAACTGGAAAGGAAATGAAATAGATCGAAGGCAGGGCTGCGATAGAACAAAAGAAGTAAAGAAACATTAAGAGGTATTCAACACCAGACGAGATGGTAATAGGACAAGTGGAGACAAAAGGCGGCTCAGACTAGGTGTGAAGTGTACTGGCAGGATGAGAGACTTCCCCTCCCTTCCTCGACTTCTCCGTCTCCATCTCTGGGGATAGGTTATCGACCAATATTCACTACAAGCCCACTGACTCCCACAGCTACCTGGACTACACTTCCTCCCACCCCGCCTCCTGTAAGGACTCTATTCCATTCTTCCAGTTTTTCCGTCTCCGCCGTATCTGCTCCGACGATGCCACCTTCCACACCAGTGCTTCCGACATGTCTTCCTTTTTCCTCAACCAAGGATTTCCCTCTACCGTGGTTGACACGGCCCTCGACCATGTCCGTTCTATCTCCCGCACTTCTGCCCTCACCCCTGCCCCTCCCTCCCGGAACTACAATAGGGTTCCCCTTGTCCTCACCTTTCACCCCACCAGCCTCCACATTCAACGGATCATCCTCCGCCATTTCTGCTACCTCCAAAGTGATCCCACCACCAAACGCATCTTCCCCTCCCCTCCCCTTTCAGCATTCTGTAGGGACCGCTCCCTCCGAGACACCCTAGTCCACTCCTCTATCACCCCCAGCACCCCTTCCCCTTCGCCTGGCACCTTCCCGTGCAAGCGCAGGAGATGTAACACCTGCCCCTATACCTCCCCCCTTCCCACTGTTCAGGGCCCCAAGCACCCCTTCCAGGTGAACCAGCGATTTACTTGTACTTCTTGCAATCTAGTATACTGTATTCGCTGCTCACGATGCGGTCTCCTCTACATTGGGGAGACCAAACGCAGATTGGGTGACTGCTTTGCGGAACACCTCCATTCAGTCCATAAGGGTAACCCCGAGCTTCCGGTCGCCTGTCATTTTAATTCACCGCTCCATTCCCACTCGGACCTCACCGTCCTTGGCCTCTTGCATTGTTCCACGGAAGCTCAACGTAAACTCGAGGAACAGCACCTCATCTTCCGATTAGGCACTTTGCAGCCTTCCGGACTCAATATCGAGTTCAACAATTTCAGATCATAACCTCGGCCTCTATTACATTTTTACTTATATTTTTTTTCCACCCCTTTGTTTTGTGTTTTCCCTACCCCCCACCTTCCTTTTTTTTCTCTCTCCCATATGGCAGCTGTCCCTCATCCTGCCAGTACACTTCACACCTAATCCTAGCCGTCTTTTGTCTCCACTGTCCTATTACCATCTCGTCTGGTTTTGAATACCTCTTAATGTCTCTTTACTTCTTTTATTCTATCGCAGCCCTGCCTTCGATCTATTTCATTTCCTTTCCAGTTTTGAAAAAGGGTTCACCCAAAACGTCGACTCTAATTTCTCTCCACGGATGTTGCCTGGCCTGCTGAGTTTTTCCAGCATTTTCTGTTGTTAACTTGGCTACAGGCGTGGCTAGTTTTGGAGCACAAGTCTTCAGCACTACACCCAGGATGTTGTCAGGGCCAACTCTATCCAGTGCGCTCTGCCGTTTCTTGATATCACGTGGAGGGAATCGAATTGCTGAAGCTCTGATGGGGAGGACCTCAGGAGGAGGTCAAAATGGATCATCGATGCAGCACTTCTGGATGCGAACATGCCAATTACTGACAGTATTGAGCATGGAGATGTTCATGGAGCCTCCTCCTCCCACTAGCTCTTTAATTGTCTAACACCATTGACAACTGGACATGGCAGGATTGCAGAGCTTTGAGCTGATTCATTGATTGTGGGATCACGTAGCTCTGTCTATAGTATGCTGCTTCTGCTGCTTAGCATGCATGTAGCTTCATCAGGTTGGCACCTGTTGGGTTTTTACAACAATCCGATAGCCTCATGGTCACCATTACTGATGCTAGCCTTTTATTCCAGATTTATATATTCTTTTTTGTTTAACTGTAATCAAATTCACAAACTGCCATCATGGGATTAAAACTCTCATCTCCTGATTACTAGTTCAGTAACATAACCACGACACTGCACTAGCGTATCCAAAAGCCCCTTCAACTCAGGAATCAACCGACTGAACCTTACATAATAAGGACATAAGAAGTAGGAGCAGGAGTAGGCCATACGGCCCCTCGGGCCTGCTCCGCCATTCAATAGGATCATGGCTGATCCAAATCTAGACTCACATCCACTTCCCTGCCCTCTCCCTGTAACCCCTAATTCCCTTATCTGCTAGGAAACTGTCTATCTCTGTTTTAAATTTATTTAATGTTGCAGCTTCCGCAGCTCTCTGGGGTAGCAAATTCCATAGATTCACTACCCTCTGAGTGAAGAAGTTTCTCCTCATCTCAGTTTTGAAAGGGCAGCCCCTTATTCTAAGATTATGCCCCCTAGTTCTAGTCTCACCCATCAGTGGAAACATCCTCACTGCATCCACCCGATCAAGCCCCCTCACAATCTTATATGTTTCGATAAGATCGCCTCTCATTCTTCTGAACTCCAATGAGTAGAGGCCCAACCTACACAACCTTTCCTCATACGTCAACCCCCTCATCTTCGGAATCAACCGAGTGAACCTTCTCTGAACCGCCTCGAGAGCAAGTATATCTTTTCTTAAATATGGAAACCAAAACTGCACGCAGTATTCCAGGTGTGGCCTCACCAATACCCTGTATAACTGCAGCAAGACTTCCCTGTTTTTATACTCCATCCCCCTTGCAATAAAAGCCAAGATTCCATTGGCCTTCCTGATCACCTGCTGCACCTGCATACTAACTTTTTGTGTTTCATGCACCAGGACCCCCAGATCCCTTGGTACTGTAGCACTTTGTCTGAACTGCCTCCAATGCAAGTAAATAAGGAGACCAAAACTGCACGCAGTACTCCAGGTGTGGTCTCACCAATGCCCTGTACAGTTGTAGCAAGACTTCTTCCTTACTTTTATACTCCATCCCCTGTCAGCCTACCAGGGTCAGAAATTTAAGGAGATATTTCATAACTCTCAGCAAAGGTATATTCCAGTGAGAAGGAAAGATTCTACGAGAATCCATGGCTAACTAAGGAAGTTAAGGATGGTATCAAATTGAAAGAAAAGGCATACAATGTTGCGCAGATTAGTGGTAGGCCAGAGGATTGGGAAATTTTTAGAAACCAACAAAGGATGACTAAAAAAAAAGGGGGAGAAGATAGATTATGAGAGAAAACTAGCAACAAATATTTTAAAAAGATAGTAAGTGCTTCCAGAGGTATATAAAAAGGAAGAGAGTAGCTAAAGTAAACATTGGTCCCTTAGAGGATGAGACTGGTGAATTAATAATGGGAAACAGGGAAATGGCAGAGACTTTGAACAAACATTTTGTATCTGTCTTCACTGTAGAAGACATTAAAGCATCCCAATAATAGTAGATAATCAAGGGGCTATAGGGAGGGAGGAACTTAAAGCAATCACTATTACTAGAGAAAAAGGACTTGGCAAACTAATGGGATTAAAGGCTGACAAGTCCACTGGACCTGATCGCCAGCATCCTAGGGTCTTAAAAGAAATGGCTGCAGAGATAGTGGATGCGTTGGTTGTAATCTACCAGAATTCCCTAGATTCTGGAAATTTCCCAGCGGATTGGAAAGCAGCAAATGTAACGCCCCTATTCAAGAAAGGAGGGAGTCAGAAAGCAGGAAACTATAGGCCAGTTAGCCTAACATCTGTCATTCGGAAAATGCTGGAATCCATTATTAAGAAAGTAGTAGCAGGACATTTAGAAAATCATAATACAGTCAAGCAGAGTCAACATGGTTTAGTGAAAGGGAAATCGCGTTTGACATATTTACTAAAGTACTTTGAAGATGTAACGAGCAGGGTGGATAAAGGGGAACCAGTAGATGTAATGTATTTGGATTTCCAGAAGGCATTCAATAAGGTGCCACATAAAAGGCTACTGCACAAAATAAGAGCGCACGGGGTTGGGGGTAATATATTAGCATGGATAGAGGATTGGCTAACTAACAGAAAACAGAGAGTCGGGATTAATGGGTCATTTTCAGGGTTGGCAAACTGTAACTAGTGGGGTGCCACAGGGATCGGTGCTGGGGCCTCAACTATTTACACTCTATATTAATGACTTGGATGAAGGGACAGAGTGTTCTGTAGCCAAATTTGCTGACTATTCAAAGATAGGTGGGAAAGCAAATTGTGAGGAGGACATAAAGGGGGAATTTTTCCAGCCCTGGGGAGGTGGGTTTGAAGGCGGCACTGCCGGGAAAATGGCAGAATCTGCGGGCAGGTACCCATCCCGCCCTCAACCCGCCTCCATGCCATCTTCCCAGGAGGTGGTTACCCGATCCGCGCTGGGAGCCACCTCCCCGAGGTGGGAAGGGGATTACAGCCACTTAACTGCCTGTTAACAAGTCGATGGAGGCGGGACTAAAACCTGACAAGTGGGAGTCCCACCTCCAAAAGCTCCCCATTGGCCAAAAGAGTCTGCAAAGGGATGGAGATAGCTTAAGTGAGTGGGCAAAAATTTGGCAGAGGGAGTATAATGTGGGAAAATGTGAAGTGATCCACTTTGGTAGGAAGAATAAAATAGCAAAATATTATTTAAATGGAGAGAGACTACAGAATGCTGCGGTACAGAGCTGTAGCTTAAGGGGAGAACTACTTTTTACAGCTCCTGTATACTGTAGTACCGGCAGTGACCAGACCTGTATATAAACCCTGAGTAGGGATCTGTACTGTTAGTTTTAGAGTAACCCTCATCCAGTAAATACCTGTTGATTGTTCCTCTGCAGTCTCTGTCTATTTCTTGAAGGACACCATACATCAAGATTCACGGATTTAACATTGGCGACGAGGCGATTCGAACCTACCTGCAACTCTGCAGAGGAAGGCCGATTCCAGAGGCATGGGCGTCGACCATCCGGCGGAGACTCCAGCGAGGCAGGCTGGCAACAGGTACGGCGCAGACCCTTCCCGCACAGCGGCGGCTAGAGCCGACCGACGGCACATGAAAAGGCCGAGCAGCGTCGACGGGAGCAGAGAGAGAGGGTAAAGTGCACAGGGCGCAGCTGGGGTTCAGGACCGAGCGGCGTCAACGAGAGAGGCACGCAGGAAAACGCGCAGAGCGCGGCCGGTGTTCAAGGGCTGAGCAGCGTCCGCGGGGGAAGAAAGGAAAGTGCGGGAGACGCCATTTGAGCCGCAGCGGAGAAGAAGGGAGAGCACGGGAGATGCCATTTTTGAGCCACAGCGGAGAAGAAGGGAGAGCGCGGGAGATGCCATTTTTAGCCAGTCTAACCACACCCAGGGATGCCGAAGAGTGGCAGTGCCACAGCGTTCGACAATGAAGTCGAAGATTGGGCGACATATGTAGAACGCATAGAAGTGTACTGCAAGGCGAATGAAGTGCCAGATGCCAGGAAAGCACTGGTATTGTTGAATTCAATGGGTGCAAAAATGTATGGCTTACTGCAAAACCTAGTAACCCTAGAGAAGCCAGTGGAAAAGGATTTTGAAAGCATAGTGGCAATCCTACAGGACCACTTAAACCCCACACCGCTGCTGATAGCAGAAAGATTTAAGTTTCACAAAAGGAACCAGCATAAAGACGAAAGTAATGCTGAGTATTTAACGGAACTGCGCAAGCTATCGAAACACTGCCAGTTTGGAACGGGACTAGCAGATACTTTAAGGGACAAGTTTGTGTGCGGGCTTCAAAGTGAAGGAACCCAGAAACGGCTTCTATCAGAAAAGGATCTTACGCTGGACAAGGCTTTCAGCATGGCAGTATCACACAAAGCAGCCGCACGGGGCGCTGCAGAGATACAACTGAGACCGCAAGAATATGGCACAAATGAAATGTCATATGGAGCAGTGAAGTGTTATCGCTGCGGCAGAACAACACACGACCATAAGGATTGTTGGTTCAAGGACCAAGTGTGCAGACAGTGTGGAAAAGTAGGACACATAGCAAGAGTCTGCAGGTCGGGTAAGGAAACCAGCAGCAAGAAATCTCCACAGGATAAGTACAAAAAGGTACATAAGGTGACGGAGAGTAGTTCAGAGGAACAGAAAAGTGATACAGACACCGGAAGCAAGGAGCTGGGTTGTCTGAAACTACATAATGTAATCAAAATGGAGGATCACCAAACTACCTGAGTCACGCTCAAGATAGACGGAGTCCAAGTGAAAATGGAATTGGACATAGGATCAGCCCTAACAGTCATAAACCGAAGGGACTACAAGCGGCTATTCTCATATATACCCTTGAGAGATACAGAGATTGTCTTGAAGATGTACATGGGGCAAAAAGTCTACCCCAAAGGAAAAATAAGGGTGAACGTTATATATAACGGCAAGGAAACACCAAATATGGACCTATATGTATTGCCAGATGGAGGACCACCACTACTAGGACGTGAATGGATCCGGAAGATACAGCTAGATTGGCATTCCATACAAGCACTGACTGTAGATGCCAAAAAGGATGACGACGTCACACCTGGACGACTGTCAAAAATGCTAACTGACGCACAAGAAGTGTTCCAGGAGGGACTCGGAACACTAAAAGGCATAACAGCGACGATCAAAATAGAGGAAAATGCAAGCCCAAAGTTTTTTAAGGCCAGACCGGTGCCTTATGCGATCCGCCCAGCCGTCGAAGCAGAGCTGGAAGGTTTGGAACGTTCTGGAGTACTGTCCAAAGTGGACTGGAGTGAGTGGGCTACACCCATCGTTCCTGCAATGAAGAGGTCGTTGAGTAATACGCCTGGGGAACCAAAGAAGCTTCGCATCTGTGGGGACTTTAAGGTGACAGTGAACCCAGTCCTTCACACGGTACAATATCCGCTTCCGCGGATTGAAGATATTTTCGCCTCGCTATCTGGAGGAAAACGCTTCACTAAGATTGATCTGGCCCAGGCGTACCTGCAAATGGAGGTAGAAGAAGCCTCGAAACAGTACCTCATGATCAACGCTCATAAAGGTCACTACCAATACAACCGGCTGGTGTTCGGGGTAGCATCAGCTCCGGCTATTTGGCAAAGGGCAATGGATCAAGTCCTGCAAGGGATTCCAGGGACCCAGTGTTATTTGGACGACATCCTGGTCACGGGCGAAAATGACAGTGATCACCTCGCCTACCTGGAGCAGGTGCTCACTAGATTGAAGGAATATGGGCTCCGAGCTAATCACCACAAATGCGAGTTTTTCCAGAAGCAGATCTCGTATTGTGGCCACGTTATTGATGAAGAGGGGTTACATAAGTCCCTTGAAAAGATTGAGGCAGTAGTCAAGGCTCCAGCACCGGAAAATGTGTCACAACTGAGGTCGTTCCTCGGACTGGTGAACTACTACCATAAGTTCTTGCCGAATTTGTCTACAGTACTACACCCACTGAACACCCTACTGCAAACGAGGGTACCATGGAAGTTGAATGACGAATGTAAACGAGCTTTCCAGAAGTGCAAAGCATTGATCACATCAAAAGAGGTGTTGGCTCATTTCAACCCAGCACTACCAATTCGGTTGGCGTGTGATGCATCACCCTATGGTATTGGAGCGGTGCTGTCGCACAAATTCCCGGACGGCTCGGAGAGGCCAGTAGCCTTTGCGTCTCGGTCACTAACCTCAGCCGAGCGTAACTACGCCCAGATTGACAGGGAGGCCCTCAGCCTAGTGTGGGGAGTGAAAAAGTTCAACCACTATCTGCACGGGCAGAAGTTCACCTTGCTGACTGACCACCAACCACTTGTCTCCATCTTTAATCCAAAGAAGGGCGTTCCGGTGATGACTGCGCAACGGCTACAAAGATGGTCCCTTTTTCTAGGGGCGAACCAATATGAAATAGAGTATAAGGGCACGAAACAGCATGGAAACGCTGATGGGCTATCACGCCTGCCACTGCCTATGGCGGAGGAAGCACCAGCAGTGGACCCTGTCGAAATATTTTATTCCACTATAATTGAACGCTTGCCAGTAAGTAACGCGGATATAGAGAAGGAGACCCGAAATGACCCGACACTGTCTCGGGTATATGACTTGATGGTGAAGGGATGGCCAACACATGGCGACTCACTGTTGCCAGCATTCTCATCCAGAAGAGAACAGCTGTCAATATGCCAGGGGACCTTAATGTGTGGATCCCGAGTGGTGATTCCACCCAAATTAAGGGAGAGAGTGCTCAATGAGCTTCACGAAGGCCATCTGGGAGGGGTGAAAATGAAAAGCCTTGCTAGGGCTTATGTGTGGTGGCCAGGGATCGATCAGCAAATCGAGGACCTGACAAAGAGCTGCTCAGGATGCCAGAAGGTCCAAAATGCACCACCACATGCCCCTCTACACCCATGGGAGTGGCCCTCATCTCCATGGCAACGGGTGCATATTGATTTTGCTGGTCCATTCATGGACTCAGTGTTTTTAATAGCCGTGGATGCGCACTCGAAATGGCCTGAGGTGATCAAAATGTCCTCCACCACCACGGAGAAAACGATTGCAGTCCTATGGACCATATTTGCCAGGAATGGCTTGCCAGAGCAGATTTGCTCTGATAACGGACCACAGTTTGTGTCCGAAGAGTTTCGGAAATTTATGAAAAGGAATGGGGTAAGGCATTACACATCCGCCCCGTATCATCCAGCCACAAATGGATTGGCTGAGAGGTTCGTACAAACCTTTAAAAAGGCAGTAAGGGCCATGTGCGATGACGACATTCCACTGCAGCATAAGGTGGACAATTTCCTGTTAGCCTACAGAAATGCGACACATGCAGTCACCAACCAGACCCCGGCCATGATGTTCTTTAACCGAAGGTTGAGATCGCGTCTGGATTTGCTCAGACCAAATGTACGAAGAGATGTTGAGAATAAGCAATTCCAGCACATCAATGAGAAGCCGACAAGGAGCTTCAATGTAGGGCAACCAGTCTTGGCCCGCGACTACCGAACAGAGAAATGGCAACCAGGAACGATATGCACACGGCAAGGGCCACTAATGTACACAGTGGATGTTGGGGAGAACATTGTGAGACGCCATGTCAACCAGATCCTAGAGTCACAGGAATGAGTCAACTCCATGTCTCGCGTACCTGGTGATGAACGCGATATACAGGTAGCATCTACCCCAGAAACTGTAGCATCGGAAGCTGATGAACCAACCGACGACAGGGGGCCAGAATCGCCTCCGCACCAAGAACAAGACACTCAGGAAAGGCGCTATCCAGAAAGGATCAGGAAGCCGCCCCAAAGACTGAATTTATAAATGGGCTATTTTCAGTTAATGTTGCATGTTAAAAGTGTTAATTGTTAAATGAATGTTATGGTACTGTTTATGTAAAAGGGGAGGAATTGTAGTGTATGTACCTTTAAGGGGAGAACTACTTTTTACAGCTCCTGTATACTGTAGTACCGGCAGTGACCACACCTGTATATAAACCCTGAGTAGGGACCTGTACTGTTAGTTTTAGAGTAACCCTCATCCAGTAAACACCTGTTGATTGTTCCTCTGCAGTCTGTCTATTTCTTGAAGGGCACCATACATCAAGATTCACGGATTTAACAAGAGCGATCTGGATGTCCTCGTACATGAAACACAAAAGTTAACATGCAGGTACAGCAAGTAATTAGAAAGGCAAATGGAATGTTGGCCTTCATTGCAAGGGGATGGAGTATAAAAGCAGGGAAGTCTTGCTACAACTGTACAGGGTGTTGGTGAGACCACACCTGGAGTACTGCGTACAGTTTTGATCTCCTTATTTAAGGAGGGATATATTTGCATTGCAGGCAGTTCAGAGAAGGTTCACGAGGTTGATTCCTGAGATGAAGGGGTTGTCTTATGAGGAAACGTTGAACAGGTTGGGCCTATACTCATTGGAGTTTAGAAGAATGAGAAGTGATCTTATTGAAACATATAAGATTCTGAGGGGGCTCGACAGGGCAGATGCTGAGAGGATGTTTGCCCTCGTGGGGGAATCTAGAACGAGGGGGCATAGTTTCAGAATAAGGGGTCACCCATTTAAAACGGAGATGAGGAGAAATTTCTTCATCAGATGGTCATGAATCTTTGGAATTCTCTACTCCAGAGGACTGTGGAGGCGGAGTCATTGAATATATTTAAGGCGGAGATAGACAGATATTTGAACTACAGGGGAGTCAAGGGTTATGGGGAAAAGGCAAGAAAGTGGAGTTGAGGCCAAGATCAGATCAGCCTTCTTCTTCTTAGGCAGTCCCTCGGAACCGAGGATGACTTGCTTCCACATTAAAAATGAGTTTGCAGGTGACTGATTAGTCCAATGCGGGACCTACAGTCTCTGTCACAGGTGGGGCAGATGGTGGTTGAAGGGGCAGGTGGGTGGGGTGCTTGGGTTGACGTGCGTTCCTTGCGCTGCCTGCGCTTGGCTTCCGCTTGCTCTCGGCGAAGAGTCTCGAGGTGTTCGGCGCTTCCCCGGATGCTTCTCCTCCACTTTGTGCAGCCTTGGGCCAGGGATTCCCAAGTGTCGGTGGGGATGTTACACTTTTTCAAGGAGGCTTTGAGGGTGTCCTTGAAGCGTTTCCTCTGCCCACCTGGGGCTCTCTTGCCATGCCGGAGCTCCGAGTAGAGCGCTTGTTTTGGGAGTCTCGTATCGGGCATGCGGACAATGTGACCCGTCCATCGGAGCTGATTGAGCGTGGTCAGAGCTTCGATGCTGGGGATGTTGGCCTGAGCGAGAACACTGATGTTGGTGCGCCTATCCTGCCAATGGATTTGCAGGATCTTGCGGAGGTAGCATTGGTGGTACCTCTCCAGTGCTTTGAGGTGCCTGTTGTACATGGTCCATGTCTCTGAGGCATACAGCAGGGCAGGTATCACTGCTGCCCTGTAGACCATGAGCTTAGTGCCGGGTTTGAGGTCCTGGTCTTCAAACACTCTCTTCCTCAGGCAACCGAAGGCTGCACTGGCACACTGAAGGCGGTGTTGGTCTTCGTCATCGACGACCGCCCCCGTCGACAGCAGGCTCCCGAGGCATGGAAAGTGGTCCACGCTGTCCAAGGCCCCGTCGTTGATTTTGATAATCGGGGGACAGCACTGTGTGGTGGGGGCAGGTTGGTAAAGGACCTTTGTCTTACGGATGTCCAGTGCAAGGCTCATGCTCCCGTATGCTTCGGTGAAGGTGTCCACGATGGCCTGGAGCTCGACCTCTGAGTGAGCGCAGATGCAAGCATCATCTGCATACTGTAATTGTAATACTGCTCAGATAAGCAATGATCTTACTGAATGGCGGAGCAGGCTCGAGGGGCCAAATGGCCTGCTCCTGCTCCTATTTCTTATGTTCTTATCCTACAGGCTGCTACAGGCATAGTGGACTCTTAACACTTTCACATACCAGTAGTGTTCATGCAGAAGTTAGTTAAACAGCTCAAATTTCTGGTTATAGTAAAGTTTCTTTTAATTAGGCCTTAAATTCAGTGTTTTGTTTCGTGACAGAGAATTTTCACCCGAGTTTTTTTAAATTACAACAGCAACTACTGCCATTTATATATCACCTTTAAATTGTAAAAAGTCCAAGGTGCTTCACATTTGCATTATCAGACAAAATTTGACACTGAGCCACATGAGGATATATTAGGAGAAATGAAATCAAAGAGGTAGGTTTAAGGAGTGTCTTAAATGAAGAAAGAGAGGTAGAGAGGTAAAGAGGTGGAGAGCTTTAGGGAGGGAATTCCAGAGCTTAGGGCCTAGGCAGCTGAAGGTATGGTCGCCAATGGCGGAGCGATAAATAGTCAGGAATATGTATGAGGCCAGAATTGGAGGAGCGCAGAGACCTTGCCAGGGCTGGAGGAGGTTACAGAGATTGGGAGGAGCAAAGCCCCACACAACAATGCAATTTCCAGGTGAACATTTGAGGAGAGGCCCTCTCTAGGGCATTACCCTAGAGTTTTCTTTATTGCCTTTGGAAGAGACGTCCAATCAAAGGCACATATAGTCTTGGGCCAGTGAAACAATTAATGCAGTTTCAAATCTGAATCATTACTATGTTGATGGGGCCATCTTTAAAGGGTTCTTTCAAAATATGGGTGATCATTAAGGCTCCTTCGGCAGCACCTCCCAAATCTGTGATCTCTGCCACCTAGAAGGACAAGGGCAGCAGGTGCATGGAAACACTGAAGGGATAATTACTAGTCCTAGCCCCTTTCGGGCCACCCTGGATCAGGCGTATTCCCCAGACGTTCTCCTTCAACTAAAGGTGGAGGTAGCCGAATCCTAAAGACGCTTAATTGGGTCTAAAGGTCCAGACTATCTCTCCCTAAAGGAAAGGAATGACCTGAAGATGTTACCATCCTCCAGATAGCACTTTTAATAAGTTTAACTAGACTGTAACCTTCCGGATATTATGAGGGTCCGGAAAACTCCACCAGAATTCTGCAACTCCTCATCAAAGAGTGTACAGAGATTGAGTTTGCGAGTTTGATACAGAAGCACTGTGTGAGACAATACTAAAAAATATAGATTTAGTAAAGAACCGACATGTAGTTTACAGCTGGTGATTCAATTGCAGCTTTAATAGTTCCAAAAACAAATAGCTTACAATTCTTATTCTCAGAGATCCTTATTCTCAAATCTTAACGGCGTTACATTTTTACATATCTTACTTAGTCTTATTCCAGGATATCCAACAAAATCAAATACCTTTGATTACCCAAGACTCAAAGAGTTGTAGGCTTACAGAGCCTCTGAAGCTGAGAATCGCTTTGCCCCTTCCAGTGAATTCTGTCTTCCTATTTGAAAGTTCTATATTTATACTCTTTTTTCGGTATTATATCCTTTGAAGTTTTCTGCTGATGTAAGCTAATTATCTCTAGTCATTTTTCTGTTGACCCCTACTATTCTTACAGTCAGTTCAGTTTGCAGAATTCTGACTCGTGTCTCTCCTTTTGGTGTTCAAAACTTATTATAAAAGCAATATGACAGCAGTGGCTCTATTTGATGCCATTCTTACAAAGGTCTTCTGTGCAATTCTTTTTACAACGTGTACATTAAAAACACTTCAACTAGGGTGATCTATGCAATTCTTATTTACCTTAGTTGGTTGTACCACAGACTTTGTGTCTCCTAGGTGTTCCATTTTTAACACAAAAACAATGTAATGGCTGGTGCCTCCCGTGTTTCATTTGATGTTATTTTCTTAAAAGCACATGTTTCTTTAATTTTATGTGTTTCTTTCCCTAAGTTTTGGTTTATGACACTTTTAACTGGGCATTCCATTGTGTTCTCTCCAAAGCTCAGACTTTCTGGAAGCTCTAACCCTCTGCTTCAATACGGCTATTGTTTCAGTGTCAACAACTTATCTTATCTCAAAAGCCTGTATGGTGTTTACAGCTCAGATAATTGAGGATTTTAGATTTTCAAACCCAGTTTGTCATGTTTACTAAAGTCAAAATTCTGTTCATAGGATGGTGTATTTTTCTAAATATGGCTATTCCTTTACAACACCACCACCTCCAAGTTCCCCTCCAAGTCACACACCATCCTGACTTAGAAGTATATCACTGATCCTTCATCGTTGCTGGGTCAAAATCCTGGAACTCCCTCCCTAACAGCACTGTACCTTCACCACACAGACTGCAGCGGTTCAAGAAGGTGTCCCACCACCATCTTCTCAAGGGCAATTAGGGATGGGCAATAAATGCTGGCCTTGCCAGCGATGCCCACATCCCATATAAAAAAATTTAATCTGCGTTTACATCATCCAGGTATCAAATACAGGACTCTTCCTAGGGGGCTCTGGGGGAAAGAGCTAAATATGATTAAAATCACTAAGGAAGTGGTACTTGGTAAAATAATGGGACCCAAGGCGGATAAATCCCCTGGACCTGATGGCTTACATCCTAAGGTCTTGAGGGAAGTGACGGTAGGGATTGTGGATGCATTGGTAATAATTTTCCAAAACTCCCTGGACTCAGCAAAGATCCCGGCAGATTGGAAAACTGCTAATGTAACACCCTTATTTAAAAAGGGTAGTCGGCAGAAGGCTGGAAACTATAGACCTGTTAGCCTAACATCTGTGGTTGGTAACATTTTAGAGTCCATTATTATGGAGACAGTAACGGGACATTTGGATAAACATAATTTAATAGGACAAAGTCAGCATGGTTTTATGAAGGGGAAGTCATGTTTGACAAATTTGCTTGAGTTCTTTGAGGAAGTAACATACAAGGTGGATAAAGGGGAACCAGTCGACGTAGTGAATTTAGACTTCCAAAAGGCATTTGACAAGGTGCCACACAAAAGATTATTGCTCAAGATAAAAAATCATGGGATTGGGGGTAATATTCTGGCATGGGTGGAGGATTGGCTATCTAACAGAAAGCAGAGAGTTGGGATAAATGGTTCGTTCGCAGACTGGCAATCAGTAACTAATGGTGTTCCGCAGGGGTCAGTGCTGGGTCCCCAACTCTTTACAATCTATATTAATGATTTGGAGGAGGGGACCGAGTGTAACATATCAAAGTTTGCAGATGATACAAAGATGGGAAGGAAAGTAGTGAGTGAGGAGGACATAAAAAACCTGCAAGGGGACATAGACAGGCTAAGTAAGTGTGCAGAGATTTGGCAGATGGAATACAATACTGGAAAGTGTGAGGTTATGCACTTTGGCAGGAAAAATCATAGAGCAAGTTATTATCTTAATGGCAAAAAACTGGAAAGTACTGTAGTAGAAAGGGATCTGGGGGTCCTGGTGCACGAAACTCAAAAAGTTAGTATGCAGGTGCAGCAAGTGATCAAGAAGGCCAATGGAATGTTGGCTTTTATTGCTAGGGGGATAGAATATAAAAATAGGGAGGTAATGTTGCAGTTGTACAAGGTATTGGTGAGACCGCACCTGGAATACTGCATACAGTTTTGGTGTCCATACTTAAGAAAAGACATACTTGCTCTCGAGTCAGTACAAAGAAGGTTCACTCGGTTAATCCCGGGGATGAGGGGGTGGACGTATGAGGAGAGGTTGAGTAGATTGGGACTCTACTCATCGGAGTTCAGAAGAATGAGAGACGATCTTATTGAAACATACAAGATTGTGAAGAGGCTTGATCGGGTGGATGTGGTGAGGATGTTCCCAATGATGGGTGAAACTAGAACTAGGGGGCATAATCTTAGAATAAGGGGCTGCTCTTTCAAAACTGAGATGAGGAGAAACTTCTTCACTCAGAGGGTAGTAGGTCTGTGGAATTTGCTGCCCCAGAAAGCTGTGGAAGCTACATCATTAAATAAATTTAAAACAGAAATAGACAGTTTCTTAGAAGTAAAGGGAATTAGGGGTTACGGGGAGCGGGCAGGAAATTGGACATGAGTCTAGGTTCGGATCGGTCATGGCCCTGTGGGTAACAGAGCGGGCCCAGGGGCCGTGTAGCCTGGTTCTGTTCCTACTTCTTGTGTTCTAATTATGTGTTAGATTTCAGGAGATGGTTCTATTCCTGTTCCTGGCTGGGGTGGAGATCACCTTTTACAGAAGGTAAGTACTGTAGAAAATATAAGGACAGTGATCTCCTGGACGAGTTTCAATCGCCTAGATGGGTCGGAGAGGAATTTCCCAGATTTTTTTCTCCCAAATTGGCCATTGGGTTTTTTATCTGGTTTTTCGCCTCTCCCAGGAGATCACATGGGTTTGGGAGGGATGTAGAGTGATGGTAGATTTGAGGTTAGGATCAGATCAGCCATGATCTTATTGAATGGTGAAGCAGGCTCGAGGGGCCGATTGGCCTACTCCTGCTCCTATTTCTTATGTTCTTATGTTCTTACCCTGACAATGAAGTGGATCCAAGCCTCAGAAAAGCACATCCTAGTTTAATAATTGGGCATTTCCATTTCGCTCAACTATCTGAAGTGGAGAAGGTTTATTCACGTTGCACCATTGCCAGTTAACACCACAGACTGTGATGCTAACACAGCTCAACCAAAAATTATCTTGATTCACCCCCGTTATTACAAGTGCAGGAGAAGGGACAGTCTTTGCATAATTTGCTGGAGTCACTGACACTGCAGATCATTAGTTCGAAAGGTGGGGGGGCGAGGTGGGAGGTGGGGGGAATGGCGGTGGTCATCGCCCTTGCATGCCAATGTAATCATCTTAGAAGTAGCACTGACTACACCACAACTTTCAATAAAAAAACATCCCAGCTTTCCAACCCTGGCCATGTACCATTTTGAGCTGCTTTTTCTTTTGCCTGTTTCCTGTCTTTAGCTCCTTTAAAATTCTGCTGCTATTTTCAATTGTTTCTTGCTTGGTACTTGGTTGTAATTCCTGTAAATCAAGATAAAAGCATGGTGGAAATTAAATTAATTAAATTATAAATAATTCAACAGCCCAAGTGTGCTTAAGTGCCACAACATAGAATTGATTCTTCGCGCCAAGCTTCAATGTCAATATATATTGCACAAATAAAGCAATTGCCTTTATTGCCTCTCTGAGTAGGATTTGCCAGATATTACCTAAATAGCTAATTCTGATGAAAGGCCAGTTCTGACGAAAGGTCACTGACCTGAAACGTTAACTCTGTTTCTCTCTCCTCAGATGCTGCCTGATCTGCTGAGTGTTTGCAGCAGTTTCTGATTTTATTGCCTAAACTGACTCATATTAACTATCAACTGTTGAAACATATTTTCCTGAGGCACTTTAGTATTGACAAGAGAGAGGAGATGCTGAAGGTTCTGCCTAATGCTGGGAGATAGTTCCGTGGGCACCACAATGCTTGAGTATCTTACTGATGGGACCATTCTTCAAGTGTGAGCCTCGACAATGAGTGAGCAGGCTACTTGTGTATAGGGGCGGGGGGGGAACGTTACTTTTGAGCCTAATCCTGTCCTATTTTTTTTTATTCGCTTACGGGATCTGGGCATCGCTGACAAGGCCAGCATTTATTGCCCATCCCTGATTGTCCTTGAGAAGGTGGTAGTGAGCCGTCTTCTTGAACTGCTGCAGTCATAGAGTCATAGAGTCATAGAGTTATACAGCACGGATAGAGGCCCTTCGGCCCATCGTGTCCGCGCCGGCCATCAAGCCCTGTCTAATCTAATCCCATATTCCAGCATTTGGTCCGTAGCCTTGTATGCTATGGCATTTCAAGTGCTCATCCAAATGCTTCTTAAATGTTGTGAGGGTTTCTGCCTCCACAACCCTTTCAGGCAGTGAGTTCCAGACTCCAACCACCCTCTGGGTGAAAAAGTTCTTTCTCAAATCCCCTCTAAACCTCCCGCCCTTTACCTTGAATCTATGCCCCCTAGTTATTGACCCTTCTACTAAGGGAAAAAGCTCCTCAGTATCCATCCTATCTATGCCCCTCATAATTTTGTACACCTCAATCATGTCCCCCCTCAGCCTCCTCTGCTCCAAGGAAAACAAACCCAATCTGCCCAGTCTCTCTTCATAGCTGAAGCGCTCCAGCCCTGGTAACATCCTGGTGAATCTCCTCTGCACCCTCTCCAAAGCGTTCACATCCTTCCTGTAGTGTGGCGACCAGAAATGCACACAGTATTCCAGCTGTGGCCTAACCAGTGTTTTATACAGCTCCATCATAACCTCCTTGCTCTTATATTCTATGCCTCGGCTAATGAAGGCAAGTATCCCATATGCCTTTTTTACCACCTTATCCACCTGTTCTGCCGCCTTCAGGGATCTGTGTACTTGCACACCCAGATCCCTCTGCACCTCCGTCTTGCCTAGGGTCTTACCATTCATTGTGTATTCCCTTGCCTTGTTAGTCCCCCCAAAGTGCATCACCTCGCACTTTTCCGGGTTAAATTCCATTTGCCACTGTTCCGCCCATCTGACCAACCCATCTATATCGTCCTGCAGACTGAGGCTACCCTCCTCGCTATTTACCACCCTACCAATTTTTGTATCATCCGCGAACTTACGGATCATACCCTTTACATTCATATCCAAGTCATTAATGTAGACCACAAACAGCAAGGGACCCAGCACCGATCCCTGTGGTACCCCACTGGCCACAGGCTTCCAGTCACAAAAACAACCTTCGACCATCACCTTCTGCCTTCTGCCACTAAGCCACTTTTGTATCCAATGTGCCAAGGCACCCTGGATTCCATGGGCTCTTACCTTCTTGACCAGTCTCCTGTGTGGGACTTTATCGAAGGCCTTACTGAAATCCATGTATACCACATCCACTGCGTTACCCTCATCCACACACCTAGTCACCCTCTCAAAAAATTCAATCAAATTAGTCAGACATGATCTTCCCTTGACAAAGCCATGTTGACAATCCCTGATTAATCCTTGCCTCTCCAAGTGGAGACTAATTTTGTCCCTCAGAATTTTTTCCAATAATTTTCCTACCACTGATGTTAGGCTCACTGGCCTGTAGTTCCCCGGTTTTTCCCTACTCCCCTTCTTGAATAATGGAACTACATTAGCGGTTCTCCAGTCCTCTGGCACATCCCCTGTGGCCAGAGAGGTTCTGAATGTGTGTTAGAGCCCCCGCAATCTCTTCCTTTGCCTCACACAGCAGCCTGGGATACATTTCGTCCAGGCCTGGGGATTTATCCATTTTTAGGCCTGCTAAAGCTGCCAATACCTCCTCCCTCTCGATGTTAATATGTTCGAGCATATCACAGTCCCCCCGCCCTATTTCTATGTCTACATCGTCCTTCTCCATAGTGAAGACAGATGCAAAAAATTCATTTAGAACCCCTCCTACATCTTCCGGCTCCACACACAGATTGCCACTTTTGTCCCTAATGGGCCCTATTTTTTCCCTAGTTATCCTCTTACCCTTAATATACTTATAAAACATCTTAGGATTTTCCTTTATTTTGCTCGCCAGTGTTATTTCATGGCCCCTCCTTGATCTCCTAATTTCTTTTTTAAGTATCCCCCTGCACTTTTTGTACTCCTCTAGGGCTTCCTCCGTCTTTAGCCTTTTGTATCTGCCAAAAGCCCTCCTTTTTTTCCTAATCCATTCTCGTATATCCCCTGACATCCAAGGTTCCCTGTGGTTTTTGGAACCACCCTTGACCTTTACGGGAACATGTTGCCATTGTATGATCTCAATCTCCCTTCTGAAAGCCTCCCATTGCTCCGATGCGGATTTTCCTACAAGTAGCTGATCCCAGTCCATTTTGGCCAGATCCTGCCTTATCCTATTAAAATCGGCCTTCCCCCAATTTAGAACCTTTATTTCCGGCCCATCCCTGTCCTTTTCCATGACCACCTTAAATCTCACCATATTATGGTCACTGTCACCAAAGTGCTCACCTACTAGCACTTTTTCCACTTTGCCGGCCACATTCCCTAGAATTAGGTCCAGTACCGCCCCCTCTCTTGTAGGACTTTCTACATGCTGGCTCAAAAAGCTCTCCTGGATGCACTTTAAGAATTCTACACCCTCTGAGCCTTTCACACTCTGACTATCCCAGTTAATATTGGGGAAGTTGAAATCCCCCATTATTATTACCCTATTATTTGCACATTTCTCTGAGATTTGCCTACATATCTGTTCCTCTATCTCCCCCTGACTGTTTGGAGGCCTATAGTACACTCCCAGCAAAGTGCTTGCCCCCTTTTTGTTTTTAAGCTCCACCCATATGGCCTCATTAGAGGAACCTGCTAATATATCATCCCTCCTTACTGCAGTAATTGACTCCTTAATTAATATTGCGACACCCCCTCCTCTTATACCTCCCCCTCTGTCTCGCCTGAAGATGCTGTACCCCGGAATATTGAGCTGCCAGTCTTGCCCCTCCCTCAACCATGTCTCCGTGATAGCAACAATATCATACTCCCATGTGTTTATCAACACCTTCAGTTCATCCACCTTATTTGCAAGACTCCTTGCATTAAAATAGATGCCATCCAGCCTTGTCCTTATATATTTGCCCTGTCTACCAAGCTGACTTGTTTTTTTCTCTATAATTGGCAGCACATCACCCCCTATTTCAGCTCCCCTCTGTATCCCATCCCCCTGCCAAGTTAGTTTAAACCCCCCCCAACAGTGCTAGCAAACCTCCCCGCAAGGATATTTGTCCTGCTCTGGTTCAGGTGCAACCCGTCCGACTTGTACAAGTCCCACCTTTCCCAGAAGCAGGCCCAGTGATCCAGGAAAGTAAAACCCTCCCTCCTACACCAACTCTTTAGCCATGCATTCATCTGCTCTATCCTCCTATTCCTATACTCACTAGCACGTGGCACTGGGAGTAATCCAGAGATTACAACCTTTGAGGTCCTGCTCTTTAATCTGTTACCTAGCTCCCTAAATTCTTGATGCAGGGCCTCATCCCCCTTCCTACCTATGTCGTTGGTCCCAATGTGGACCACAACCTCTGCCTGCTCACCCTCCCCCTTAAGAATGCCCTGTAGCCGCTCAGTGACATCCATGACCCTGGCCCCAGGGAGGCAACAAACCATCCTGGAGTCACGTTTGCGGCCACAGAAACGCCTATCTGTTCCCCTTATGATAGAATCCCCTACCACTATTGCTCTCCCACTCTTTTTCCTCCCTTTCTGAGCAGCAGAAGTGTCCCTGGTGCCAGGAAGCTGGCTGCTGCTGCCTTCCCCTGGTGAGTCATCCCCCTCAACAGTATCCAACTTGGTATACCTGTTTGAAAGGGGGATGTCCGCAGGGGTTCCCTGCACTTCCTGCCTGCCTCTGTTGCTCCGCCTGATGGTCACCCAATTTCTTTCTGCCTGTGCAGCCCTACTCTGCGGCGTGAACAACTCGCTAAACGTGCTATCCACGACCTTCTCAGCATCGCGCATGCTCCAAAACTCATCCACCCGCAGCTCGAGCGCCGCAATGCGGTCTACAAGTAGCTGCAGCTGGATGCATTTCCCGCACACATGGTCGTCAGGGACACTGGCAGCGTCCCTGACTTCCCACATGGAGCAAGAGGAGCAGAACACGGGTCTGAGCTCTCCTGCCATGACTTACTCCTTTAATTAATTAAAAAATTTATTCAACACCCCAGTTACAGGTATATTCTAGGGCGCTTTATTTACCAACTGTCCCCACTACAACACAGAGACCCTAGAAATTTAACACCACAGAATTCAAGCTTGTATTGAAAAGAGAGAAATACTCACCAACCAATCACTTACCTGCTTCCTGCTGACGTCACACTTGGATTACTTTTTACCTCTCTCCCGGAACCTGGATTGGTATGCCTCTGACTGCTCCCTTTTATCCTCCGCCGCCTCGGGCTGCTCCCGCGCAGGTCCGCTGCTTCTCCGGTCTCGGTGCTGTGTTTGAACTCTCCCGAGTTTTGGCGCTCTCGCTCTGCTCCCACTGAGTTTGAACTCTCCCGGGTTTTGGCGCTCTCGCTCTACTCCCGCTGTGATTGAACTCTCCCGGGTTTTGGCGCTCTCGCTCTGCTCCCGCTGTGATTGAACTCTCCCGGGTTTTGGCGCTCTCGCTCTGCTCCCGCTGAGTTTGAACTCTCCCGGGTTTTGGCGCTCTCGCTCTGCTCCCGCTGTGTTTGAACTCTCCTGGGTTTTGGCGCGTGTGGTGAAGGTGCTCCCACAGGGCTGTTAGGGAGGGGCTTCCAGGATTTTGACCCAGCAACGAGGAAGGATCGGCAATATACTTCTAAATAAGGATGGTGTGTGACTTGGAGGGGAACTTGGAGGTGGTGATGTTCCCATGCGCCTGCTGCCCTTGTCCTTCTAGGTGGAAGGGGTCGCGGGTTTGGGAGGTGCTGCCAAAGAAGCCTTGGTGAGTTGCTGCAATGCATCTTGTAGATGGTATGCACTGTAGCCACGGTACGCCGGTGGTGGAGGGAGTGAATGTTTAAGGTAGTAGAGGGGGTGTCAATCAAGCGGGCTGCTTTGTCCTGGATGGTGTGGAACTTCTTGAGTGTTGTTGGAGCTGCATTCATCCAAGCAAGTGGAGAGTATTCCATCACGCTCGTTACTTGTGCCTTGCAGATGGTGGGAAGGCTTCGGGGAGTCAGGAGGTGAGACACTCGCCGCAGAATACCTAGCCTCTGACCTGCTCTTGTTGCCACAGTATTTATGTGGCTGGTCCAGTTAACTTTCTGGTCAATGGTGACCCCCAGGATGTTGATGGTGGGGGATTATGACTTTCATGCACTCACACTTTACTGCAGGGGTCAATGAATAGCAATCAGGTGTGTCTGATTTCTCCTTCCCCCCACTTTGTCCAGTGTCTCTAATGGCATTTGAGGATCCCCCTTTGCTGCCCTGGCTAAGATCAAATCTGCAACAATCTTACTGAAATTGATGGCACTTTGTACACCGTGATAAAATGATTATCAAGGGGAGACAAGCTGGCATAGTGAGCTACCATAGTCGGTTTTAACCCGTGCCACCTGGGTTTGAATCCTGCCCGATTGATATGATGATAGTCCTTTTTTTTTCTGGCTGTAAGCGTCCTACATAAAATGAGTTTCAACAGCCTCCACCTACTTCCTGGCAGATTAAAGGCTGCAGCCCAAAATTGCCCCAAAATCTGCAGTTACTGGTAGTGAATTGGCAAACTCCCTGAGAAAAAGCAAGGGATAGCTGGCGTGAGAAACTAAAAATGTCACATTGGTGCAGTCGGCACTCTTTTCAGCATGAGGCTAAGGCACATCTTTGGAACAAAGCAGAGAAAACTTTAATCTACACATAATTGTGCTTCACCTTACTTGGCAGTGCTTGACACTAACATTGGATCACAATAACAAGAACAACAACAACTTGTATTTACATAGCACCTTCTACATAGTAAAATGCCCCAAGGCATTCAAGGATACCTGAAATAGGAAGTATTAACAGGATAGACTTTTGTCTACTCTGTCTCGCCAGTAATCTGGTGGAGCAAATCTCAAGCCCCTTTTTTTAGAACCCGCCCCTGATTTGCCATTAATTTGAATGGAATGAAAATCAGATGGGTTCTATAAGGGGCAACCGATCTGCCCTGCCAGATTACCAGATGCAGGCGGCGAAGACAAAAACCAACCCCAATGTCGCTGTGTTTATGGGCCGAAATTCGGGCCGTATTCCTTGTGGTGCATGGTGAGGCCTGCGGCACCCTGATATATTGGGCCTCAGGCCTCATTTCTGTCAAGCCGGCACAGCGCAAAGTGCCAGCCAGCAAAGAGTCAACGACGACCGGCCCACTCCTAGTGTTGCAGCGGCCCTCGAGTAAGTGAAGGTCGGGTCAGGAGTTCAGACACTGTGTCAGGAGAAATGGAGGCCGGGGGAAGCGGGGGGGAAGATCGGAGGCTGGAGGGGAGGTGGGGGTTGAGATCAGAAGCTGGGGCCAGGGGAGCGGAGCCAACATGGGAGGGCCATGTTCTTTAAATGTGGGGCCGGGAGCAGTGCCTCTGCTCCTCCTGGCTCCACATTCAGGTAAGTATATTTCAAAATGTTACTGCTAACACGTGGCCCCAAGGCATGGTGTTCCTCAGGGTGAACCGATCTTGCAGTGTAGGCCTCAAACATGAGTTAGACCCCTTATTTGCATGTGCAACAACGGGCCTAACGCCTGTTTCAGGCGTGGCTGCTGCATGACGATATTTTCGTCTTTTCCCAATATGGCGGGCGGTGCAATTGCAGCTGGAAATGCGCGCGTGCTTCTTGCCCGCTTATTGGGGGCTTAGTAGGCCCGTTAGTACCCAAAAGATGGTCACTGCACGGCCAAATTTATTGGCCTTATCCTTTATAGAGGCATGTCAAGAAAGAAATATCAAGAGATTGCATTTTGAGAATATTGGAGCTCCTACAGTTATTGTCCAAACTGGTTCAATTCTGTTCTCGCTAGTTTTAGAATCATGGGCCTAGAAATTGGGTATAGCCCCGCCAGCACGTTTGCGCCAAAAATTTTGCGCCCACCGCGGAGCCAGTTGTGCCCGCCCCATATTCACTTTCAGCGCCCCAAAGCGGAACCGGGCGCTGGTACAGGGTGTGTCCGCCCCGCTTGGGGCGCTGAAAGTGAATTTCAGCGCTCCCGGTCCCGCTGCGCCACCCGATGCGGTGCGGCAGGCTGCTGTACTGCAGGCCTCCCCCTTCTCTTAAGGGGGAGGTGCCTGCAACGGCCGGAGCCCCGATTGCAAGTGCCGGCAAAAGAGCCCGGCACAACGGAGAAGTGCCGGGCTCCACGGAAACCAGCCGGCAATGCCGCGGGGGGGGGGTGGAGGAGGCCGGGGAAGGAGGTGCGGGCAGGCGGCCGCCGAAAAAGCGGCCGCCCCGCACCTCCACCTTAACTTGCGCCGCTAAGGCTGCAGTAAGGACCCGGTCTCCCGATGTTGTTAGCGCCCGCCACGGAAGAGGCGGCCGCTACTGAAGATGGGGATCGGCGTGGTTTCGGGTGGTACCGGGGCACTGCGCACACCGATGACGTCATCGGTGCCGGCGCAGCGCTACCGGCTAACGCCGATGTTAGGGCCCACCTAATTTCGGGCGCGACGCAACTTCCGGCCCAACCCACTCTTTCGCCCCTAATTGGGCGCAAACGCAACTGAATTTCTAGGCCATGGAGTTATTACAGCACAGAAGGAGGCTGTTCAGCTCATTGTTTCTCTTTGCCAGAGAAATTCAAAACTAATCCCACTGCTCTGCTCTCTCCCCATAGCCCTATATTATTCTCGGCTTCAATTATTTATCTGCCTTTTTCTTAGAAGTGGTTAGTGGTCTCTCGCTCAGCCAGTCCTTGTGGCAAACAGTCCGTGCTCTAACAGCCTTCCGTCTCAATACATTTCTCCCAACCTCTCTCCTCACTCTCTTTTTAAATTGATAACCACTAACTCGCAAACCAGTGGAAACAATCTTTCCCTTTCTTTCTATAATGTTGTGCTGGCCAAATTTGCACATAGTATTCTAACTTTATCCTAATCATTGCCGTTTACAAATTTATCATTACCTTTGTACTCAAGCCGAGCAAGTTGATTGCAGATGTAGTTCTTGCCAGGAACCAATGATCGCCTAACATTCTTACAACAACATTGCCAATATGTTGGACAGTGCAAGAAAGTATTCCATTCGGAAACACTAACAACCTTTACCTTAATGAGCTAAGGAAACGTTAGTCAAACCTTCAGTCCTTTTTTTTATTGTTCAGCAAAAGTTGCAGGCTGACTGAATAGTCAATATTATTTTTCTTTTACTCGGCCGAGGATCTTTCAGTTCTTTTCTTCCTTTTCTACCTACGCCGTGATGCAAAAAGCTCGCCACTTACTTAAGATCCACATCTATCACAAACAACTATACTTACGATAAAATCAGAACAGAACGTTCGAGGTAAAGCTACTCTTTCATAGAAGCCTCGTGATTGCATCTCAAATACGCTCAGAATGGATTAGCATTTTGCCATTGTATCTTTGATCAAATACAGTAATGTATTCATTGCAACACTTGCGATATGCATTGCTCTGTGATTAACAGGAGATTTGCTGTGAGGGTTTTTTTTTTTAGCTGCACTTAGACATATCGTGAACCATTTTCCTCGTTTGAACGGTAGCTGCCGATTTAAGCAATCATCCTCTTCTGTCAAATTGGCTACTGTCACAAATCAGGAATTTGTACTTTTAATTTTATGGTGTATAAAAATCATCATTTTTTTTCAAATATGGGTAGAAAAATATTATCAGCTTTCAGGATTAACAAAATTGACTTTCTCTTTTTACACTTCAAAGGCACTTAAGTTGGCTTTTGATATTGTAAAGGAGACAAGACAGCTATTCATAAAGTGAATATTACCAGCTTTCCATGTAGGTTGTTGGCCTCTGTATTTTGTGTATGACAATGTCGGGTTTCAGTTACTAAAGCATTTAGACTGAACATATTGTCCATATTTCAAAGGAGCCCAGCAGCTTCTTTCTAATGGTCTTTATTTGAAAGCAATCTCCTCAGCAGTGTGAAACCTTGCATCCAATAACAGCTAACAAATGTGTGTTTCTGGAGTTCTGTGTGTAAGTAGATTGTTATGGTCTGTTGTCAAACAGGAATGTGATTTCTGATTGTTAAAATGGTTGATTTCTTCGTGTAAAAGCTGCGTATGGTGAGCTCAGCTTCCCCGACAAAATGCTCTCCCATTGGTGAGTAATAACCTCATGGGATGTCTAGAGTTCGCAGCAATTGCTTTCTTTTTCAAAAAATTAAGGAGGATAAAAGACAAGTTTTTTGAGCTCTGACTGGATCTTTGAAACTGTTCGTGTGAATTAACTCTATGATAAATCAGCTTATATAGCGCATATGAATCTCTTTCCCTGAAACAATTATTCCCAGAAGATGGTTTAATTTCAAGAGACTGTTATGATTGCTGGAACAGGGCTGACGAGAGCTCCCAAGTGACCATCTGTATCTGTATATTTAGTCATTACTTTGTAATTTATAATAGATACTTAATATATTTGACTCTGTATATTACTTGAGTGTAAATAAATTGAACTGGATGCTTTTAGCTGTACATATCAGGTTTAGTGTTCAATATTATTTTACTATCAGATAGATTGAAGACATATTGGGTTCCTTACATAAAGTTATGCAGGTTACTGCAACCACAGTTAATTGTTAGACTTGGGCTACGTTAACTCTGCAAGAGTTAAATGTCACAGATTTCAGCAGAGAAAAGACCTTGTGAAAGCTGCCATTGGATTGTATGAGAAAATGCCTGAACTGTAACAGCTACTACATCTTGGTTCAATCACGTTTGTCATTTTGCTAGCCTGTAAAACCTTTGCCCAACACCTTCAAACTCAGCTTGAGGCTTATAATTTTATAAATCTAGTTTTAGTGCTGTTAACTGCCATTTTATTGCAAAGACACACTTGCTGGCTTCCTGTTCCTCCAGTAGTCACTCTTTCAGTACCTAATCTAGATTGCCACAACTTCTGTGAATCCCCTTTTCCATCTCTCTTCCACTCAGATGATCCAACCTTTAGCTCTTCTAAATGGAAAGCTGACCTCTAATGCTCACTTTTCTCTTCCAACTGTGATCGCGATGATTTTGGTGAAGAATCTTCATTCTATTCAACCAAAGTGATCCATATGAAGCTCTACACTCAAAGGGTCGGTCAGATCCTCTGCTCTCTGGACTCCAATAAGACTTTTGGTGCTGGTGGTATCCCTTCCAATACCCTCCAGATATTTGGCTCTGAACTATCAGTGTCCTATGCTGTATCTTACTCACTCACTTCCTTCTCCTTGGTGTCTTGTTCATGTTCACCCTATCCCTGAGAAAGGTGTCCACTTTACTCTTCTGCTATGAGCATATTGGCTTTACACTTTTTCTAAGGTTATAGAAGCTGTCAACTCTCAAAGTATCTATCACCTTGATGGTTTTAGCACAATCCACAGCCACAAATAGATTCCACTAATGATTGTGTCCGTGTTACACGCCTCTGGAACTTTGCTGTTGAACATTTTGACATTGCCTCGGACTTCTCCAAATCCTTTGACGGTGTTTGGCAGAATGTTTTCCGGAACAAGTTATCATCATATGACTTCCCAGCAAAGCTATCTGGTTTCTTCTCAAATCATTCTGTCTGTAGGTTATTGATGGTGCATTCCCAAATGGCACTGTCCTCTCTCCCACTCTGTTTCCTATTATCATATAATTGACCTCCTCCACTTATTATCCATTCATGATGATTAAGTTCTGCAATCATTAATGCTCACAGCATCCAATCCTCTCGCGGGGCAGTGGCTGAATTACCACATCTGGATGTGCTTTATGTTCTTCAAAAGTGCAATGAAAGTCTAATTTCTTTCAATTCTCAAAAGACACAGACATAGTTTATTAATGTCACTCCCAGTTCGCACCTGTTACCTTACCTTTGGTACATCTATTGACATTCTTGATCTCACTATCTTCTCAGATGGATCTACTTCCATCTCCATAACATTGCCCGACTCCGCCCCTGCCTCAGCTCATCTGCTGCTGAAACCCTCAGCCATGCCTTTGTTACCTCTAGACTTGACTATTCCAACGCACTCCTGGACAGCCTCCCATCTTCCATCTTCCATAAACTTAAGCTCATCTAAAACTCTGCTGCCCGTATCCTAACCAATTCACATTCACCCATCACCCCTGTACTCGCTGAACTACATTGGCTTCCGGTTAGGCAATTCCTCAATATTAAAAGTCTCATCCTTGTTTTCAAATCCCTCCATGGCCTCATCCCTCCCTGTCTCTGGAACCTCTTCCAGCTCTACAACCATCGGAGATCTCTGCACTCCACCAATTCTGGCCTCTTGCACATCCCCGATTTTTAATCGCTCCACCATTGGCGGCCACGCCTTCAGCTGCCAAGGCCCTAAGCTCTGGAATTCCCTCCCTAAACCTCTCTACATCTCTCTCCTCCTTTCAGACACTCCTCAAAACCTGTCTCTTTGACCAAGCTTTTGGTCATCTGTCCTAATGCCTCTTTATCTGGCAGATGTCAAATTTTGTTTGATTACGCTCCTGTGAAGCGCCTTGGGATGTTTTACTGCATTAAAGGCGCTAAATAAATACAAGTTGTTGTTGTTGTTGTGGAGGTTAACACAAAGAAATGGAATAGATCTAACAATGTCTATTGAAATGATCCTTCATTATCCTGCGACATTTATTTTACCTTTGGCATAAATATTTATTTGCAAAACTTTCAACTAAATAGCTGAAACGTCTGAACCTAGATTGATGGATTGATTGTGAAGTTCTTTCAGCCAGAACTAATGTGAATTCCTTTCACCTCCGGCAGAACTAAATTCAATTTTAGCCTTGTAAAAGTTGAAGTCAGTCAACTGGAGTTGTGTCAGGCTGATGCCGCATAACAGTTCGCTTGTAATTTTTGACAGGCTTCAGCTGCACTTTGCCTCTATGAGTTCATGTTCTCCCATCATAAGGAAGCTCAGATCAAATAAATCTGCCATTCTTTCCACTTCATCGTAGACCCAATCCAACCCAATTAGTCTGATGGAAGATTCTGCAAATGTTCCATGTCCTTTCCCCAAGAAGGAGAATGAAGCAAATCTCCTGAATATCTATTTAACCTTATGTTCCAACATCATTCATCCCTGACCAGTCATCTTTGCATGCAATTTCTATATTAGCGGTAGCTCAGAGATCATCTTGTCTATTTTACTCTATCTAGATATATCTCTAGAACATACAATTTTGTTCCTAATCAGGTATCCATCTAGTTCTTCATCAACAATATTATTTGACACAGAATTACTTATGTCAGCTAAGAATTTGTTCCGCAGAACCAAATTTGGCTGGACTATGTCAAGCATTACCACCTTTCTCTCTCCATCTCAAATCCTCCTATTACTCCAGGAGCATCCTTGAAGGCAACAAGAACCATTGACAACTCTTCAAATGACACACCATTTCCTCACATCCCCATTCCTCGCACTTTCCCCACTCACCTCTAACACATAGTGCAAACAGTTCATGGATTTCTTCATTTCACAGATCAAGGTCCTTGGTACAGCAGCATTTGACACCACTTCCCTCTCCCTCGCCCATATCCAGCCACCAACCGATTACCAACCCTTCACACATCCTAACCCCAACCCCCATTAGCCTCCAATGCTTTTCCGATCTTCCTCCTATGAGATCTATGTCCTGCTCCCTTGATTCCCTCACTACACAACTCCCAACCACTCATCTAACTTTCTTGACTCCAACACTCACTGACATTGTTATTGGCTTCTGTTCAGGCAATGTAAACTCTTCTTTCCAAAACCATCATCATCTCCTTAAAAAATGCCTCCAATTACTTCCCAATCCCTAACATACTGTTCTTGTGCAAGGCCCTTGAACATGTCATTGCCTTTTATCCGCATGTTCACCTTTGAGTTTTCACGATTCCTCATCTGAATGCCTTGAGTCTACATTCCACCTGCCCACAGCACTGAGACCACCCTGATCAGAGTCCTTAATGATATCCTCTGTGACTGCGACCATGATGCTTCATTCCTCCTTGACCTCTGTGCAGTGTTCTAAATGGTTGCTCATGCTATCCTTCTCCACCAACTCTCATCCATGGTACACCTTCGTGGGACTTCCCTTGTATGTTCCAGCCCTACGTGGCCCAACACAACCAGCGCAACTCCAGCAATGGCTTTGGCCCCACCTCTAACACAGTTACCCCCAGAATTTTTCAAGGATCCATATTTGGCCTACTCTTCCTCAACTACATACTGCTCCTCAGTGTGCAACAGTGTCTGACACCTCTGTTCATAAAGGGAGAAAAAGGTAAACCAGGTAACTATTGACTAGTCAGTCTAACATCCGTAAGATTTTAGAAGTCATAATGTGAGAAAAGAACATTCATACTCTCTTAGAGAAGCATGGATTAATTAAGGGCAACAGGTAAGGATTTGTAAAAGGCAAGCTGTATCTGACAAATTATTAATACTTTTCTTTGAGGAAATAACAGTGGGGGAAAAATTCATGTATGCCAAGAGAATTGCCAGTGTCACCAGCAATGCGAGTTAATGGCCACTGAAAATGGCTGCAGCGCAACCGGACAAAAATTGGCGCTGGGGGTTGGTGATGTGTAGCGCAGCGCTAACTTACCGTGC
Organism: Somniosus microcephalus; assembly: GCF_052327205.1. NCBI lineage: Eukaryota > Metazoa > Chordata > Chondrichthyes > Squaliformes > Somniosidae > Somniosus > Somniosus microcephalus. Next base: position 329,803,078 of record NC_140990.1, on the reverse strand, counting down.
AACGCCCTCCTGGTGGCGTTAATGGAGGCCTCCGACCCAAAGTTCCCGTCCACAGTCGGTGTTGCAGCTTCTTACAGCCTGTGGGAGCGAGGCTGTGGGGCTTGCAAGGCATTGTGGGCAATTAAAGGGGCTATGAATTAAAGGGGCAATGCATTCAGAAGGAATAAAAATTACAATGAAGTGAAAAAATGCAGCTTTCAGCCCTTACTGCCTTTCCATAAAAAATTTACCATTAAAAAGAAGTCCCAAATGGGATTAATCAACATTAAAGCAGAATTCCCTTCCGAACCTCATAAAATGGGATAAGTGCTTCAGCACTAACACAAATGGCTCAGCAAGCCAGGGAAGGAGCACCCAGGGTCCCGTACGCAGCACTCCAGCTTTGTTCAGGGGGTCAACACGGCAAGAGAGGTCCTCTCCCCACAGGGGCCAGGAGGCCCTCCAGAAAGAAGGATGTGGGACCACATCTCCGAGGCTGTCACTGCCACCAGTGTCACCCCCACCACCTGGCTTCAGTACCCAAGGAAGCTTCATAAACTCAGACCACTGGTGACGGTCAGTGAATGCATCTTAAAAAGCCATCTCCTACCAACTGCATCACTAGTCTCACACACTTCTCAATGCACAATTCCTCCCCCCCCCCGCCCCCTGCAAATCACTCATCTACTAATAACCTGTACCAATCATGAGGCACAACTTCCATTCCTAGTTTCATCTCACCCACATGGAGGAGATGGTGCTGGCCATTCTTGGCAGGGGCATGGTTGAGCCCTTGGCCAGTGGTAGGGCAGAAAGGATACAAGATGCTGGTATTCTCATACATTATCTGAAATGACAGCATAAAATGCTGAAAATACTCAACAGGTCAGGCAGCATCTCGACCCGAGACGTGCACTCTGTTTCTCTCTCCACGGATGTTGCCTGACCTGCTGGGTATTTGCAGCATTTTCTGTTTTCTCAGGAGGCCTTACTTTACCATCAAAGGCCTTGCAAGCATCCAGCAGTACTCCCTACACACTTAAAAAACATTTAACATCTATTGCAGCAAGCCACTATTTAAAAAAACAACTAGTCCAAAAGCTTAAATGCAAACTTACCTGAAATATGTGTGTGTCTGTTTAAAAGGTGCTGACAGTGCCTCTGTCAGTCTATTTACACACTGGATTTCCCTGGCTTGGTTATGACTCAATGCAGTGCTGGGATGGAAGTTGACTATGGTGACGTTAAGTCGGTGTTGCATGCTGACTGATGTCACCAATCCGCCATTTTGTTTTTGCAGGGCGCTAATACTTACCGGCAGTGCTACAGGGACGTCAGAAATGGAGGACACCATGGGACACACCACCAGCTGGGGAAAGAGCAGCGGCCACAGCTGTTTTGTAAGTGGTTTTCTCGGGCGCACCGAAAACACACCTCATACTACAAGTTCTGGACAATAGGGATTATATGGAACAGATCAGACTCGGACACCCGTTTGAGCTCAACCATATTGTGTTTAATAGGATTTAAGAATAACACTCGTAACAGTACAAAACAATGGCTTGTCCAACAAGCCATACAGTGCTAAATTACCACGGTCTAATAAAAGAACCCTCCCGTGAAATAAACTAACACAGGACCCCAACACTAAACACTAAGGTTTGGTTGGGACTTACAATCACCCCCTCACACAGCTAAGTGGTCTTGTGGATGTGTAGGCGGAGGCAATATGCTCAACCCGATTGCCCGTTGTCTTGCTTGCAGCTTCTTCCTGTACGTCTCGCTCCTGGTTCCGTACCGCCGACGCAGTATCCAAGTTTCAGTTTGAGTCGAGGTCCGTTGATGAGGGATGAAGAGCAGCGCTCAGCTTCTGGCAGTGTTCCGCCGAGCCGAGCCTCACTCGGGAGACTCGCTGTAGACTGATGCTGAGGAGAAGAGAAAAGAGCAGCCCCCGAATGGCTGCTGATATACCCAAAACCCATCGCCTCTTCCTCCTGCCAATACTGATCGATGTATTGACTCAGGTGATCTGTCTGGACCCCCCTGTGTAAGATTCGCAAAATTTCTGCGTTTCCCCAAAGGCTGTTATTAATAAACGGGACCCTGCGTGGACATTTTAAATTAAATAGGGTACCCAAGATGGCGTCCATGCCTCGTGGCAGAAAGCCTGCGGGATTCCAAAATGGATTCTGCAATGCAGACAGCTTGGGAGGAATCGAAACCAAAGCTGCAGGTTTTCTGTGAAGAGAGGCTTTGTATTTTGGAACCAGACAGGACTCTGAAGTTTAGGCCTATAGTTAAGGCCATCAAACAGTTTGCATATATTATCGGAAACAGATTAACACAGCCATCGAGGCTGGACAAGCCCAACAAGGAACTTTCAGGACAATACAAGTCAATTATCAGGCTGGTAGATGTGATTACCGTCCATCTAAAACCAGTTAGTATGAATTGCTACCATTATTTTAAACTAGCCCGCCAAAATTAAAACAAAGAACTAACCTGATTTGGTGCGCAGATAAGGGTTTTCGACGAAGGTATAATTGAAGGCCCCGGGTAGCATTGGTAGGTTCTCTTAGGTGTTCGAGATCATCAGGTGCGTTCTATGGTTGGTGTGCTGGTGCTGCTCTTCAGCCCCTCGCCCTCGTGGATGCCGCTCTTTCCCCGTCCCGTGCTTACCCCCTGGCCTTTGCCCGTGCCTTTTCCCACTCCATCTGGAATCGCCCCGGCACCGGGTTGGGCGGATACGGACAATTCAGGCCAGGCGAGGCGGGACGCGACGAGGGGAGGAGGGAAGACCACCGAAGGGCAGGCCACCTGAGGAAGACCGGCTGAAGAAGACCAACTGAGGGAAGGTTTCGAATCATCGGGCCTTCAGCCTCGGCCGACCTTCGAATATCTGTACACTAACTCAAACTGGCGGCTGGCAGACGAAGAACCATCCCTGCAAGGTAAAGTGCCCAAGCAGAGACTTTAACTTTGGGGTACGCAAACCTGGACAATGCCCTTGCAGCGCCAGAAAACCACGTGATGACGGCAGGCTCCAGAGAGCGCCAAGAGCGAACCCAACCGCTGTTTTGAATCTAACAAACCTTTGATTGGTGAGCATGAAGTTCTGACCCCTCATAGCTTAACCTAGTTAGGTATAGGGGCTGGGATAAGGGTAAGGGGATTGTTAAGATAGTTGTTTTCCCTCGATGTGCCGTGTGTTCCCCATTCCCTGTATAAGTATAAGTATTATTATGATTCTCTTGTAACTTTTGCCTGTAGAAGTGTACGCTAGTAATTTTTCCATAAGATTATATCAAGTTTTCCTCTTCAATAAAATCTTGGTTTGTTTGCATCCAACCACCTGTCTACTCGAGTCTTCTCTGTACCGCCGCCTTGTACCTAAGTCCGGTGTCGAGAACCCAGGGGCGTGGGAGCGATTCGAACCGCTCACAAAACAGTCAGAGGCATAATTGGCTGGGCGCACGCACGCGCCAAGACAACACCACTACCTGCCACCCCCTACACCTGTGGCCTGGAGTGACTCATGACCTTTGAAATCTTTGTGAAAAATGATACTGGATGTCTGTCGTTTCCTGAGTTGATGGCCCCCATTAGCAGGTAATGGGTTTCAATCTCAAACCGATCTTGCTTAACTGGCTTATCCCCTGGAAGACAATGGCCTGGCCCTGTCCTGCCTTCCACCAGTTTCGGTTGGGACTGTGATATATTGATAGTGTCTCTGAGTTACCTCTCGGGGTATTGTTCCCAGTAATCCTGTTTTGAAGAAGGGTTTCGACCTGAAACGTCAACTCAAATTTCTCTCCACGGATGTTGCCTGACCTGCTGAGTTTTTCCAGCATTTTCTGTTGTTCAATCGGCCTGGGTTATCTTCCACCCAGCCTGTCAATGTGAAATGGCCGTTTGCATATGAATGCACCTTAGTCAGGTTAGCCTGGATTGCAATCTTTTTCCCTAAGCCACTCCCACAAGCTTGCCCAACAGTACAGTAATTTCTTGGGGTATTGGATATAAAATATGGTTCCTAAAAATGGCCAGAAAGCTGGTGCTACAGCTGGTGCTACCTGCCCTTATACCTCCCCCCTTCCCACTGTCCAGAGCCCCAAACACCCCTTCCAGGTGAAACAGTGATTTACTTGTACTTCTTGCAATCTAGTATACTGTATTCGCTGCTCACGATGCGGTCTCCTCTATATTGGGGAGACCAAACGCAGATTGGGTGACCGCTTTGCGGAACACCTCCGTTCAGTCCGTAAGGGTGACCCCGAGCTTCCGGTCGCCTGTCATTTTAATTCACCGCCCCATTCCCACTCGGACCTCACCATCCTTGGCCTCTTGCATTGTTCCACGGAAGCTCAACGTAAACTCGAGGAACAGCACCTCATCTTCCGATTAGGCACTTTGCAGCCTTCCGGACTCAATATCGAGTTCAACAATTTCAGATCATAACCTCAGCCCCGATTGCATTTTTACTTATATTTTTTTCCACACCTTTGTTTTGGCCTTCCCCCCCCTTTTCCTTTTTTTTCTTTCTCCCACATGGCAGCTGTCTCCCATTCTGCCAGCGCAATTCACACCTAATCTAGAGCTGTCTTTTGTCTCCACTAGTCCTATCAATCTTTCATCTCATTTTGAATACCTCTTAATGTCTCTTCACATCTCTTTTGTTCTCTCCCAGCCTGGCCTCTTAATCTATTTCATTCCCTGTGCCTCTTTAGTCTTGATAAAGGGTTTTGACCCGAAACGTTGACTCTAATTTCTCTCCATGGATGTTGCCTGGCCTGCTGAGGTTTTCCAGCATTTTCTGTTGTTATTTTGGATTTCCAGCATCTGCAGTATTTTGCTATCGCTACAGTTTCGAAATGTTTTGCTAGTAACAGGTGGCGTAAAGCACACACATTTTTCACCCAAAGAGTATTGATAAAGGAAATGGAGTGGATGTTGTGTATAAGGATTTTCAAAAGGCATTTTGGAAGGTGCCTATAGTAATCTGGGATGTTATGATTAAGGTTATCCACCAGGTGGTGCTGTAGCCAATGCTGCTGCTAAGGTCAGAGGTTTGCTTCCTGTTAAGGTCAGAGGTTTGCTTCCTGTCAAGGTCAGCAAAGGTGAAATGCCAGGATGCAGGCATGATGTTTGTTACTCTGTTTGTTAATAAAGTACTCGTGCTAATTCTACGATGTTGCCTCTTTGAGTCCTTGTCTCACGACATGGATTTATCACATTTGGCGACAAGGTAACTAAAGGACCCTGAATAAAGAAGAAAAGTCTGCCAGGATGTTTAAACAACAAAATTACGAGCTACGGTTAGATACCAGCTGGAAGAGAGCATGGCTGCCACGGTAGGAACGGTTTCCGCTTTTGATATTCAAGCATGAACCTGGGAGGAATACTGTGAAGTGTTGGGTTATTTTTTCGAAGCAAATGAAATAAATGATGCCGGAAAAAGGAAAGCCATTCTGCTTAGTTCAGTGGGAAGCCAAACCTACAGTTTGATGAAGAATCTGCTCAGTCCTGAAAAGCCTGGAGACAAATCATTTGTTGAATTAGTGGCTTTGCTAAAAGAACATTTCAATCCTAAGCCTAGTGAGATTTTACAGCGGTTCAAGTTTAATTCAAGGAACAGGAAAGAGGAAGAGAGCGTAATGGACTATGTAGCGGTGTTGCGTAAATTAGCACAAGATTGCAATTATGGGAACAACCTGAAGGAAATGCTGCGAGATAGGCTAGTTTGCGGAATTATGGACGACTGAATGCAGCGTAGATTATTATCTGAGACTGGGCTTACTTATGAAAAAGCATTGGAACCTGCTCAAGCCATAGAGACAGCGAACCGAGATGTAAAAGAAATACAGGGTTCAGACAGAGCTAATGCTACGCAAGTTGCAGGTCAGGTTGTTGTGCACAAGTTGAACATGCATCAGAAACCACAACATGAGCATGTGAAGGCATGTTATAGATGCAAGGGCGATCACCTGGCGAGTGAATGCCGGTTTCTGGAGGAAAAGTGCTACAAGTGTGGGAAATAAGGACACATAAAATGAGCTTGCAGGGCGAAATCACCTGTGGAGGAATCCAAACCAAAAGGGGGAGGACAGCAAAACCAAGGGAGAGAAGTGAAAAAACATGGAGTACACCACATCAGCGGGGAAGCTGAAGAAGAAGAGGACATGTTCATAATGTATAGCATGTTAGAGAACATTCCAAAAGTGGTTCCTATCATATTGCAACTGACAGTAAATGACACTAAGCTGAACTTTGAAGTGGATACAGGGTGTGGCGTGACCATAATGAACAAGGCAGAGTACTCAAAATTGTGGAACCGTGCAAAAGTTCCAGAGTTAAAGCCTTGCTCCCTGCATCTTAAAACATATACAGGTGAACGAGTAGTAACATTAGGTACAGCTAATGTAACTGTGCAACACGGGGACACAGTGGAACAGCTACCTGTAGTTATAGTATCGGGTACCGGACCAAACCTGTTAGGTCGGGGCTGGATAAAAGAACTTAAATTAGACTGGGGAGCAGTATATCAAATAGATGCGGGCAAACAGTTGACTTTGCAAGAAGTGTTGAGTGAACATGAGAGTGTGTTCAAGGAGGAACTTGGCACATGCAATGGCCACCCAGCTAAGATTTATGTAGACAAGGAGGCACCGCCAAGGTTTTTTAAACAACGACCTGTGCCTTTTGCCATGAAGCCAAAAGTAGAGGCTGAGCTTGACCATCTATTGAGAGAGAACATACTGGAGCCAGTGAAATGTTCAGAATGGGCAGCTCCCATAATACCTGTTTTAAAACCGGACAATTTGGTAAGACTCTGTGGAGACTATAAATTGACAGTCAATCGAGTGTCCAAACTAGAGCAGTATCCTATTCCCAAAACAGAGGATCTCTTTGCAAACCTGGCTGGAGGAAAGAAATTCACAAAGTTGGATATGAGTCATGCCTACTTGCAGATTACACTGGATGATGAATCAAAGAAGTATGTCACCATAAATACACACAAGGGCTTGTTTACATATAACCGCTTACCGTTTGGTGTCTCGTCTAGTCCAGCTATATTCCAGAGGACAATCTAAGGTGTACTGCAAGGGATTCCACATGTTTCCATCTACCTGGATGACATTCTGGTGATGGGAAGAACCGACCAGGAGCATCTGAGCACTCTGAGAGAGGTACTGCAGAGATTGGAGAGGGCAGGGTTCCGGCTGAAGAGGAATGAGGCAGTGTTCCTGGGACACAGAGTGGATGCCACTGGGCTCCATCCACTCAAGGAGAAGGTACGAGCACTACAGGACGCCACTGCTCCTACAAATGTGGCTGAGTTAAAAGCTTACCTGGGACTGCTGAACTATTATAACAGGTTTTTACCAAACTTGTCAACTGTGTTAGCACCTCTTCACAAACTACTGCACAAGGAGACACAGTGGCAGTGGGGAGAGGAGCAGGGGGTTTCATTTGAACAGTCCAAGAAACTGATGCTGTCATCAGATGTGCTGGTTCACTACAATGCAGAGAAAGACATCATTCTCTCTTGTGATGCTTCACCTTATGGGGTGGGGGCAGTTCTTTCACACTGCATGGAAGATGGAACTGAAAGACCAATAGGGTTTATGTCCCGAACTCTAACACCAGCAGAAAAAAACTATTCCCAGTTAGAAAAAGAGGGGTTAGCAGTAATGTTTGGGTTACAGAGGTTCCACAAGTACATATATGGCAGGAAGTTCACCATATGCACCAATCATAAACCTCTTCTTTCTCTTTTCAATGAAATGAAAGCAGTTCCACAGATGGTGTCACCCCGGATCCAGAGGTGGGCAGTGATGTTGAGGGCATATGAGTATATCATCGTCTACAAGGCGGGCAAGTACCATGGGAACGCAGATGCCTTGAGCCGTCTTCCACTGCCAGGCACACCTATCTGTGCAGCCCCAGACGACAGAGTTTTGATGTTGGAGGACACTGACACGGCACTTGTGACTGCAGAGCAAGTAAGAACATGGACAGGTAAAGATCCAGTACTGTCTAGAGTTCGAGAATATGTGATGAGGGGATGGCCACAGCATCCGGAAGGGGCTGACTTCCCACCCTACACTGTCAGGAAAACAGAGCTGAGTGTGCAGGATGGTTGCGTGTTGTGGGGGGCACGAGTGATTATTCCACAGCCAGCACGACAGTCTATCCTAGAGCAACTACATCAGTGTCATCCTGGGGTCTCGCGTATGAAAGCCTTGGCTAGGAGTTACTTGTGGTGGCCTAAGCTAGATGAGGAGGTAGAAAATCTAGTCAAGACATGCAGCACTTGTCAGGAACACCGGAAAGCACCAGCAGCGGCTCCTCTCCACCCCTGGGAGTGGCTGGATAAACCATGGAGAAGATTGCACTTAGATTATGCGGGTCCATTCATGGGGAAGATGTTCCTCATAATCATTGATGCACATTCCAAATGGATGGATGTTTATCCTGTAAATTCTGCTTCCGCCACTACTACTATAGACTGCCTGCGTTGGGGCTTCAGTAATCAAGGGCTACTGGAGATCGTGGTGAGTGACAATGTCACTTGTTTTGTGAGTACAGAGACAAAAGAGTTCTTGGCAAAAAATGGCATAGTGCAGGTGACCTCGGCCCCATATCATCCGTCCTCAAATGGACTTGCAGAGAGAGCCGTACAATCATTTAAGGAGATGATGAAAAAAAGTGCAGAAGGGAGTTTAGCAGCCAAAGTGTCACGGGTTCTGTTCAGCTACAGAATAACACCTCAATCCACCACAGGACCCTCTCCTGCTGAGATGTTATTAGGTCGTAGACTACGCTCCACTCTTGACCTTGTCCACCCAGACCTAAAAAGGAAAATGGAAAACAGACAAAACAAACAAAAAGAGGACCATGACAAAAGAACAAAGAGCTGAAGTTTTGGAGAAGGAGATGCGGTCCTTACCAGGAATTTCAGTTATGGACCAAAGTGGATTCCTGGCTTCATAGACTCAATGACAGGTCCAGTATCATACAAGGTCATGCTGGAAGATGGTAGGGTAGTACGCAGACATGTAGATCAGATACTTCCCAGACAAGGGGAAATTGAAATGAAGGTTCCAGATACAATGACTGAGGACAGGTTTGCCCCCAGTTATCCAAGTGCATCTGTGGTGCCACCACCAGGGACGGAGCCAATTCCACAGGAACCTATTCGTCAAGAGGAAACCATCGTTGCAGAGTCAGATACTCTGAGCACTGCTCAGGAGCAGCTGGTGGCTTCACCACAAACAAGCAGGGACTTTACTGTTAGACGTTCACAAAGGGCTTGCAAGCCACCAGAGAGATTGATACTGAACTGTTAGATTCGTCAAGTATGGAACATGATGAATGGAGACTCCTTATGTGACCCTCAGGAATGGTTGTTTGTTAAGAAATTCACACTGAAATCTTAAGGGAGGAGGGATATAGTAATCTGGGATGTTATGATTAAGGTTATCCACCAGGTGGTGCTGTAGCCAATGCTGCTGCTAAGGTCAGAGGCTTGTTTCCTGTTAAGGTCAGAGGTTTGCTTCCTGTCAAGGTCGGCAAAGGTGAAATGCCAGGGTGCAGGCATGATGTTTGTTACTCTGTTTGTTAATAAAGTACTGGTGCTAATTCTACAATATCGCCTCTTCGAGTCCTTGTCTCACGACATGGATTTATTGCAGTGCCGCATTGGAAGCTTGTTAATAAAATGAAAGCATATGGTATTAGAGGGACTATGGCAGCATAGATGGGAAGTTGGTTAAAGGAGAGAAAACAGAGTAGTGGGCAATGGATGCTTTTCAGACTTGCGGTATGTAAATAGCAGTGTCCCCCAGGGGTCAGAGTTAAGATCATTGCTCCTCTGAACCTCCTGCTCCCTTGATCCTATTCCCACTAAACTGCTGACCACCCAACTTCCCTCCTGACTCCCATGTTAGCTGATATTGTTAACGGTTCTTCTCAGATACTCCCCCCCTCTCCTTCAAATCAGCCGTCATCACCCCTCTGCTCAAAAAGCCAACCCTTGACCCCTCCGTCCTTACAAACTACCGCCCAATCTCCAACCTCCCTTTCCTCTCCAAAGTCTTTGAACGTGTTGTTGCCTCCAAATCCATGCCCATCTTTCCTGGGACTCCATGTTTGAATCCCTCCAATCAGGTTTCCGCCCTGCCACAATACCGAAACGGCACTTAGCAAAGTCACAAATAACATCCTATTTGATCATGACCAAGGTAAACTATCCCTTCTTGTCCAACTCTACCTGTCTGCAGCCTTTGACAAGTTTGAACACGCCATCCTCCTCCATCACCTCTGCACCGTCGTCCAGCTGGGTGGGACTGCTCTCGCCTGGTTCCATTCTTATCTTTCTAATCGTAGCCAGAGAATCACCTGCAATGGCTTCTCTGGAGCACGGCGCTGGAAGAGAGCAGACATGTCTCTGTGAGCTCCCACAGTCTTGTATATTTTTTGAATCTTCCGACCTTTTTCGCTACTGCAGCCGCTCTATCTACCTACCTACCTACCTGCTTCGCTTCTGGGCTTACCTGCCTTTCCGTCGCCGCTCGGCCGCCTCGTTTCCCGCGGGTCCGTTGCTGTTGCTGTTGCCGCCGCTTCAGGGACTACCTACCTTGCATCTGGGCTTAACTGCCTCACCGCCGTTGCTCGGCCGCCTGGTTTCCCGCGGGTCCGTTGCTGCTGCTGCCGCTTTGGGGTTTACTTGCCTCGCCTCTGGGCCTACCTGTCTCGCCTCTGGGCCTACCTGTCTCGCCTCTGGGCCTACCTGTCTCGCCTCTGGGTCTACTTGCCTCGCCTCTGGGCCTACCTGTCTCGCCTCTGGGCCTACTTGCCTCGCCTCTGGGCCTACCTGTCTCGTCTCTGGGCCTACTTGCCTCGCCTCTGGGCCTACCTGTCTCGCCTCTGGGCCTACTTGCCTCGCCTCTGGGCCTACCTGTCTCACCTCTAGACCTACTTGCCTCGCCTCTGGGCCTACCTGTCTCACCTCTAGACCTACTTGCCTCGCCTCTGGGCCTACCTGTCTCGTCTCTGGGCCTACTTGCCTCGCCTCTGGGCCTACCTGTCTCGCCTCTGGGCCTACTTGCCTCGCCTCTGGGCCTACCTGTCTCACCTCTAGACCTACTTGCCTCGCCTCTGGGCCTACCTGTCTCACCTCTAGACCTACTTGCCTCGCCTATGGGCCTACCTGTCTCACCTCTAGACCTACTTGCCTCGCCTATGGGCCTACCTGCTTTGCCTCTAGACCTACTTGCCTTGCCTCTGGGCCTACCTGCCTCGCCTCTGGGCCTACTTGCCTCGCCTCTGGGCCTACCTGTCTCACCTCTGGGCCTACCTGTCTCGCCTATGGACCTACCTGCTTCGCCTCTGGGTCTACCTGCCTCGCCTCTGGGCCTACCTGCCTCACCTCTGGGCCTACCTGTCTCGCCTATGGACCTACCTGCTTCGCCTCTGGGTCTACCTGCCTTGCCTCTGGGCCTACTTGCCTCACCTCTGGGCCTACCTGTCTCGCCTATGGACCTACCTGCTTCGCCTCTGGGTCTACCTGCCTTGCCTCTGGGTCCACCTGCCTCGCCTCTGGGCCTACCTGTCTCGCCTCTGGGCCTACCTGCCTTGCCTCTGGGCCTACCTGTCTCGCCTCTGGGCCTACTTGCCTCGCCTCTGGGCCTACCTGTCTCACCTCTAGACCTACTTGCCTTGCCTATGGACCTACCTGCTTTGCCTCTAGACCTACTTGCCTCGCCTCTGGGCCTACCTGTCTCGCCTCTGGGCCTACCTGTCTCACCTCTGGGCCTACCTGTCTCACCTCTGGGCCTACTTGCCTCACCTCTGGGCCTACCTGTCTCACCTCTGGGCCTACCTGTCTCGCCTATGGACCTACCTGCCTCACCTCTGGGCCTCATCTGCTGCTGAAACCCTCATCCATGCCTTTGTAACCTCTAAACTTGACTATTCCAACACACTCCTGGCTAACCTCTCACGTTCTATTCTCCGTAAACTTGAGGTCATCCAAAACTCGGCTGCCGATGTCCGAACTCGCACCAAGACTCGTTCACCCATCACCCCTGTGCTCACTAACCTACATTGGCTCCCGGTTAAGCAATGCCTCAATTTTAAAATTCTCATCCTGTTTTCAAATCCCTTCATGGCCTCGCCCCTCCCTATCTCTGTAACCTCCTCCAGTCCCACAACCCCCCGAGATATCTGTGCTCCTCTAATTCTGGCCTCTTGAGTGATTTTAATCACCATTGGTCGCCGTGCCTTCAGCTGCCAAGGCATTCCCCTCCTTAAACCTCTCTGCCCCTCTACCTAGCTTTCCTCCTTTAAGATGCTCCTTAAAACCTACCTCTTTGACCAAGACTGCCTTACTATCTCCTTATGTGGCTCGGTGTCAAGTTTTGTTTCATAATGCGCCTGTGAAGCACCTTGGGACATTTTACTATGTTAAAGGTGCTATACAAATACATGTACTTGTTGTTGTTGTTGAATAAGTGATCTGGACTTTGGTGCGGAGGCAATAATATCAACATTTGCAGACAACACAAAAATAGAGAGCATCCTTAACCGTGAAGTGAACTTGAGGAGGACGTAGACAGATTAGTAAATTGGACAGATAGATATCAGCTAAAATTTAACGTGAGATGATACATTTTGGAAGAAAGAATCAGAAGGAGACTTAAACCTGAAATGGTAAAACTTTAAAAGGAGTACAGGAGCAAAGAGATTTAGGAGTTCAGCTAAACAAGTCTATAAAAGTGGGAGTACATTAATAAAACTGTTAAAAATAAAAACAGACAGAATCCTAGGTTTAACAAATAGAGGCGTACAATACAAAAGGAATGATTCAATGCTAAACCTAGGTTAGGCTGGAGTTCAAATATTAGGATTGATTTTACCTTTCAGCAGTGGCAGATCGGCTGCACCTAATATACCCTGCCCAATTTTACATTTCATTAACTTCAAAGAAAGGAATACTGGGGCAGAGTGATTAATGGATAATTGATCCATCCCAGCCCATTCTTTGCCACTGCCGAAAATTAAAATCATTCCTTTTGTGTCTACTTTTGGGTATCGCACTTTGCGATGGATGCCAAGACCATGGAAAGGGTCCAGAAGGGATTAATTAGGATGGTGCTAGGGATGATAGGCTTTAGTTATGAGGAGGGACTAAAGAAACTGGGGCGCTTTTTATTAGAAGAAAGAAGGCGAAGAGGAAATCTAATAGAGGTGTTCAAAAATCATGAGAGCTTTTGATGAAGTAAATCAGGAAAAGAACATTCTACTTGTGAAGTGAGTCAGTAACTGAAAGGCATAAAATTAAGATCATCAACAAAAACAAAGGGAAAGCTTAGGGTAATTCTTCTTACACTAAGAGTTGTTACAATGCCCAGAAACAGTGATGGAAGCAGAATCTATAATACCCATTGAAAGGACAGTGGATAAATATTTGAAAAAAAAAGGATATGCGTAAAGGTAGATAGCTCTTTCAGAGAGTCAGGACAGTATGATAGTCAGATTGGCCTCCTTTTGTGCTATAACATTTTGTGATTCTTTAAAACAAATCATCAGCATATTTAAACCAAGCAGCTCTGAATGAATATTGCTGTCCTTACCTCTCTGCTACTTATTTTAATAAGCTTTTAAATAAAAAAAGGCACCTTGTAATAATAATAAATAACTTCCGGAGGAAGTTATGTGCACATCACTTCCTGTGAACTGTGAACTGTGAACTCTGTGCATACATCACTTCCTGTGCATACGTCACTTCCTGTGTTTGGACTAGTATAAATACTGAACTGCTCAGTATAGTAAAAGGGCTTCTCCTAGAGGCATGGTGAAGACTGCTCTTGTATATAGTAGAATTATAAGTTGTTTAAAGCTTACTTTAAAGTTCCTTGATGTGTGAGACTTTTTATTACATCACACCTGTCTTTTAGAACATAAGAAATAGGAGCAGGAGTGGGACATTCGGCCCCTTGGGCCTGCCCCGACATTCAATATCACAGCTGACCTTCGACTTCAACTCCACTTTCCTGCCCCATCCCCATATCCCTTGATTCCCATAGTATCCAAAAATCTATCGATCTCTGTCTTGAATATACTCAGTGACTGAGCCTCCACAGCCCACTGGGGTAGAGAATTCCAAAGCTTCACAACCCTTTGAAGGAAGAAATTGCTCCTCATCTCAGTCCTAAATGGCCGACCCCTTATTCTGAGACTGACCCCTGGTTCTAGACTCCCCAGCCAGGGGAAACATCCTCCCTGCATCTACCCAGTCAAGCCCCTTAAGAATTTTATATGTTTCAATGAGATCACCTCTCATTCTTCTAAACTCTAGGGAAAATAGACCTAGTCTACTCAATCTCTCCTCATAGGTGTAGGGGGTTTGAAGTGGTGTTTTGGGGTTTTTGCCTGGTCAGTCAGCCGTGTGTCTGAGCTGTTCCAGCCCCGTGCGGTTCGAATCGCTTCCCCTTTGGTTCTGACCACCGGACTTATTTCAGTAGCGATATAGACAAAATGAGACCAGTGGTTGGGTGCAAAGAAAGTCAGTGTTTTATTGAAATAAAGAATAAATTGCTATACAGTGAAAACAAATATGAATTACAGCACACTTTTACTTAACGGGGAGGAGAAACGGACACATCGAGGGAAAATTGACTAAAATTACAATTTAACAAAATTCCCCTTTAATTCCCACCCCTTATACCTATCTAGGTTGCCTTGTAATGGGCCAGAAAGTTATGCTCACCAGTCCACGATGTTGAAACGCCTGCTCCGTGCCCTGCGGTCTGCCTTGGATTTTTCACCGCCCGAAGTGGAGATACCCCAGTAATTCAAAAGTAACTGCTGGTATTCCACTTCTTTGGGCGGGCTGTGACAATCTTCTTGAAGGCAGGGCACCGGAGGCGAGGCGGTAGGGAGAGAGAATGGCTTCCTGAGGGGCTATCTTTAGACCCCATTTGGGAGCCCTTATCTTCGCACCCAAATCTGGACGTATCTGGGTTATACAAAAGGGACCAATCTGTCCCCATTGACTGTAATGGGTTTGAATGCGTTTCCCATTCATTTGACTGGTTTGTGAATGGAGCTGTTCCAGTTTGAAATGTTTTGAAATGTCCCGTTGGTTTCATGAGTGCTTGGTAAACAATCCTTAAGTGTTTATGTAAACAATCCTTTGTCCTGTGGTTACATTTCAACCACAACTAGATTGACAGCAATCACTTAAGCCCTTGAGTCAACACTGCTAAGAGTTTGTGTAAACAAACAATCCTTTGTTCCTTGTTGAAACTTCCTGACTGCAGTTGATTGACAGTTTCAAGTACTTAATACTCAGACAGGCTGTTTTTTTTCAATCCTTTGTCATCCAGTGCTGGGAGATATTCAGACAGGCTGTTTTTCTCTTTTGCCATGAGGCTGGTGTGGCCATCTTTTATGTCCTGGGTTTTTAAAGTACATTACAACCAGGTTTTCTTTAATCAAATAATCTTCGGGGGCTGCCGCAATTTTGCGAACCTTACATAGGACAATCCCCTTATCCCAGGAATCAGTCTACTGAACCTTTGTTGCACTCCCTCTAAGGCAAGTATATGCTTCCTTAGGTAAGGAGACCAAAACTGTACACAATACTCCAGGTGTGGTCTCAGCATGGCCCCATATAATTGCAGTAAGACCTCTTTACTCTTAAAGTCCAATCCCTTTATAATAAAGGCCATCATACCATTTGCTTTCCTAATTGCTTGCTGTACTTGCATGTTAACTTTCTGTGATTTGTGTACACGGACACCCAGGTCCCTCTGTACACCAACATTTCTCAGTCTCTCACCTTTTAAAAAATATTCTGCTTTTCTATTTTTCCTACCAAAGTGGATAACTTCACAGTTCTCCACATTATATTCCATCAGCCATGTTATTGCCCACTCAATTAGCCTGTCTATATCCCTTTGTAGTCTCTTTGCGTCCGAATCACAGCTTACCTTCCAACCTAGCTTTGTATCCTCAGCAAACCTGGATACATTACACTCGGTCCCCTCATCTAAGTCATTGATATAGATTGTAAATAACTGAAGCCTAAGCACTGATCCTCACTAGTTATAGCTTGCCAACCCGTAAATGACCTGTTTATTCCTACTCTCTGTTTTCTGTCTGTTAACCAATCCTCAATCCATGCTAATACATTACCCCCAATAGCATGAGCCCTAATTTGTGTAATAACCTCTTGTGTGGCACCTTATCGAATGCTTTCTGAAAATCCAAATACACCACATCCACTGGTAAGTGCCGTTTGATAGCACTGTAAACGACTCCTTCCATCACTTTGTTGATAATTGGGTGTAGTCTGATGGGGCATTAATTGGCTGGGTGGACAGGGTGTGTCGTCTCTTCCCAATTTTCTATGATTTTCTAAGTGCTCTGTTCCCACGGCTCTAATCATTTAAAATACATACCTTTATATCAGAGCCAGCACAAAGAACTCCCATGTCAGATTAAAAACAGGCCAAGGCAAAGTAAAACTTTCTCTATTCTGCCTCAGCAACTTGCCTAAAACCAAACATTAAATCAGCACTCCCATGCTCACTCGACTAATGCTGTCCAAATCCATTTCATCTAAGGCACTTCCAACTGTCAAGCAAAAAAAACTTTCAGCCCACGAGTCTGAGCTGGATTGAAAGCCAGGTCAGCGTGGTGAAAGGAGAGTGTATTAACCTATTGAACCATTGAGTCACCTCAAGTATCTTTCTTCATTTATAGTCTTTGTTCAAAAACAAAATTTCCAAAGAAAATAGCTTTTCTTCTAAAGTTTGATTAATCACTAATTCATTATCAAGTGTGTTTCAGTAGATTGTCCCAGAACTAGCCCTGCCCTTAGCTAAGCTGTGCCAGTACAGCTACAACACTGGCATCTACCCAACAGTGTGGAGAATTGTCCAGGTATATCCTGTCCACCCAGCCAATTAATGCCACATCAGCCTACTCCCAATCATCAACAAAGTGATGGAAGGAGTCGTTTACAGTGCTATCAAACGGCACTTACTCACTATTAACCCGCTGACTGATGCTCGGTTTAGGTTGCGCCAGAACCACCCAGCTCCAGACCTCACTACAGCCTGGGTCCAAATATGGACACAAGACCTGAATTCCAGAGTTGAGGTGAAAGTGACTGCCCTCAACAGGAAGGCAGTATTCAATGGAGTGTAGCACCGGGCACCCTAGCAAAACGAAGTCGAAGGGGAACAGGGAGAAATTTGTTCAGTCCTGACGAAGGGTTTTGACCTGAAACGTTGGGCTGGATTTTGCTACGGGGGCGAGTTGGAGGTGGGAAACCCACATTCGGGCTTGTTGTCCCGCCTCCATGGAGATGTGGCCAACCCACTGGATTTTCCTCTGATTGACCTTGTTGAGCCCGCCCTGTGGGCTCAGCAGGCCAATTAAGGGCCACCCGGCAACAGGTGACGTCAGAGATTGACATTTCATCTGTCAAAAGCTTTTGGCACATGAAATATCAGTGTTTAACAGCTGTTTGAAGCTGTCAAGCACTGAAAAACTGCTAATTCAGCCTCAGTCCTTTCTCAGGATAACTTTAAAATCATTTTGCTGCAGAAACCAAGGAAATGATTTTTATTTTTAAATCGGAGCTTCTGTGGTTCTTGCAGCCGACTCCCGACACCGGAATGCAGGACTCCTGTAAAGGTCAGTAAAAGTAAGTTAAACTTATTTAAACACTTTAAACACTTGCAAAACACTTACCTTTGCACTCCTGCACCCCTCACTCACCTGAACACTGGGCATCTCGACCCCTCCAAGACCTCAGACCCACGTCCCGCCTCGAAAACTTTTCGTGGTTTGGAGCTGTCGGGAAGCCCACAAACCAGCAATAAAAATCGCGAATAGGCAAAAAACTACCTGTTAACTACCTGTTAACAGGCAGTTTAATTGCCTTTAATCCCTTCCCGCCTCTGGGAGTCGGGTTCCAGCACTTGTCGGCAACCCGACTCCTATGAAATTGACATTGAGGCGGGTTGGAGGCGGGATGGGGTCGGGACCCCCGGATCTCCGATTTTTATCGCCCGCACGCCTCCAACCCGACTCCAGGGGCTTAGGAAAATCCAGCCCGTTGACTCTATTTCTCTCTCCACGGATGTTGCCTGGCCTGCTGAGTTTTGCCAGCATTTTCAGTTGTTATTAGGGGGAAATTACTCCAGTGGCTCGAATCAAACCTGGCACAAAGAAAGATGGTTGTGGTTGTTGGAGGCCAATCATCTCAACCCCAGGACAGGGCAGCCTCAGGGCAGCAACTTAGGTCCAACTACCTTGTGCTGTTTTATCAGTGATCTGCCCTCCGTCATAAGATCAGTAGTCACTGATGATTGTATAGAGTTCAGCTGTATTGAACATGTCAGAAGCTGCGAATTCTGCAGTGAGTGGCTCACCTCCTAACTATCCAAAGCCTCTCCAGCACATAAAAGGCACAAGTCAGGAGTGTGATGGAATACTTGTTAAGTCTGTGTGTTATAGTGATAATTACTACACAGACTAAGAGAGTAAATTCAACAGGTCTTTACTGGTTGGAGGTCGGGACTATATTGAATACAATATTACTACACAGTGCTTATATACCGGTGTGGTCACCACCGGTATTACGTATACAGCAGCCAGAGAAAGTAGTACATCTCTTAAGGTGGAATAGGCTTAGGTTCTCTTAAGGTGGAACAGGTTACATACACCACAATCCTCCCTTTTTAGCATAACAGTCATATCCCCATTTAACATAACATAATAACATATATACATATATAACTTCAGGTATAACAGTTCAAAGGTTCAGTCTCTCAAGAGGCTTTCTGATACGGCTTGGATAACGCCTCTCAGTAGTCTCTGATTCTTGTTGTTGAGGTGCCTCCTCTATTTGGTTTCCAATGTATTGGGTGTCATCATCATCAAGTACATTCCCTGCCGAGGTAGATGCTTCAGGTTCATTAACGTCTTCCACAGTTGTCTCTGTCACAACCATGGGTTCGACCCTTGCTCTCGACTCTACCAGTTGATCCGCATGACGCCTTATCACATTATGACCAATATCTACTGTGTACATCAGAGGTCCTTGTCTGGCCCGAATTGTTCCGGACTGCCATTTTTCGTTTCCATAGCCCCTTGCCAACACTGGTTGTCCTACGTCGAAAGTTCGAGTGGTCTTGTTGTTAATATGCCGAAACTGTTTGTTTTCCACTTCCCTCCGCACATTTGGTTTTAACAAGTCCAACTTGGACCGCAACCTCCTGTTATAAAACATCATGGCAGGACTTTGGTTAGTCACTGCATGATCGGCGTTTCGATATGACATCAGGAACTTGTCGACCTTGTGTTGCAGCGGAATCTGATCATCGTTCATGGCCTTAATTGCCTTTTTGAATGTCTGGACAAATCTTTCAGCCAACCCGTTTGTCGCCGGATGATATGGGGCAGAGGTATAATGTTTTACTCCATTCTTCTTTAAGAATTGTCGGAATTCTTCCGATACAAACTGTGGTCCGTTGTCCGAACAGATCTGTTCTGGCAATCCGTTCCTTGCGAATATTGTTCTTAACACCGCAATTGTCTTTTCTGAAGTAGTGGTATTCATCTTGATGACTTCTGGCCATTTGGAATGTGCATCCACCGCGATTAGGAACATGGAGTCCATGAATGGACCAGCAAAGTCAATGTGTACGCATTGCCATGGGGCTGAAGGCCATTCCCATGGGTGTAGCGGTGCTATCGGAGGTGCATTTTGCACTTTTTGGCACCCAGCGCAGCTTTTCGTTAACTCCTCAATCTGTTGGTCAATACCCGGCCACCATACATAAGCCCTAGCAAGACTTTTCATTTTAACTCCCCCCAGATGACCTTCATGCAGTTCGTTTAAAACTCTTTCCCTTAACTTGGGAGGAATAATCACTCTTGTCCCGTACATCAAGGTACCATGGCAGACGGACAGCTGGTCTCGCCTTGCCGAAAATGCCGGTAACAGAGGATCACCCCGTGTTGGCCATCCTTTCACTGTCACCTCGTAGACTCTGGACAGTGTCGGGTCGTTCCTGGTTTCTCTTTCAATACTTGCATTGGTGACTGGTAAACACTCGATGATGGTCGAATGAAATAACTCAACAGGGTCAACTTTCGTCGTGTCTTCTTCTTCAGGTAGTGGCAGGCGCGACAGCCCATCAGCATTGCCATGCTGTTTCATACCTTTGAATTCTATTTGATATTGATGTGCCCCTAGGAAAAGAGACCATCTCTGGAGACGCTGCGCTGTCATCACCGAAACACCCTTCTTAGGGTTAAAAATGGATACCAACGGTTGATGGTCTGTCAGAAGTGTGAATTTTTGGCCCTGCAGGTAATGATTAAACTTCTTCACTCCCCATACAAGGCTAAGAGCCTCCCTATCGATCTGCACATAGTTGCGCTCAGCGGAGGTCAATGATCTGGATGCAAACGCGACTGGCCTTTCCGTGCCATTTGGCAACTTGTGTGAGAGTACTGCCCCAATACCATATGGGGAAGCATCACAAGCCAACCGAATAGGCAGTGTCGGGTTGAAGTGAGCCAACACTTCCTCTGAGGTGATCAATTCTTTGCTTTTGCGAAATGCCTTCTTACAGTTTTCGCCCCATTCCCATGGTACCCCTTTCTGTAAAAGAGCGTTTAACGGGTGCAGTACCGTGGATAGATTTGGCAGAAATTTATGGTAATAGTTAATTAATCCTAGAAACGACCTCAACTGAGAGACATTCTCCGGAGCGGGAGCCTTTACAACTGCCTCAATCTTGTCAGGAGACTTATGAAGCCCCTCCCGGTCAATGACATGGCCACAGTACGAGATCCACTTCTGGAAGAACTCACATTTCTGCCGATTTACTCTAAGTCCATACTCTTTCAGTCTGTTGAGCACCAGTTCCAAGTTTGCGAGATGTTGTTCATCACCATCACCTGTGATCAGAATGTCGTCCAGGTAACATTGTGTGCCTGGAATTCCCTGTAATACCTGCTCCATGGCCCTCTGCCAAATTGCTGGAGCCGATGCCACTCCAAAAACCAGCCTATTGTACCGGTACAACCCTCGATGCGTGTTGATTGTGAGGTATTGGCGTGACTCTTCCTCAACCTCCATCTGCAAGTACGCCTGCACCAGGTCTATCTTGGTGAAGTGTTCCCGCCAGACAATGAAGCGAAAATATCCTCAATCCGTGGAAGCGGATACTGCACCGTGTGAAGCACCGGATTAACGGTGATTTTGAAATCTCCACAGATGCGAACCTTCCCTGGATCTCCTGGCTTGTTGCTCGCAGGACGTTTCATAACGGGAACAATGGGCGTAGCCCACTCACTCCAATCTACCTTAGACAGTACACCTGAATGTTCTAGTGCTTCCAGTTCCGCTTCAACAGTAGGTCGTATTGCATAGGGTACCGGTCTGGCTTTAAAAAATTTTGGTTGTGCATGTTCATCAATCTTGATGTTTGCCGTAATTCCTCTCAGTGTTCCCAGTCCCTGCTGGAACACCTCTTTAGCATCATCCAATATTCTGGACAATCGTTTAGGTTTGACATCTGTTTCCCCGGAATCTACCGTTAGTGCCTTCAAGGAGTGCCAGTCCAAATTCATTTTCCTAATCCACTCCCGTCCCAGTAGTGGTGGACCTCCTTCAGGTAGCACATATAAGTCCATTACTTGGCTTTCTTCGCCCTTGTGGATCACTTCTACCTCTATTTTTCCGATGGGGTACACTCTTTGCCCCGTGTATGTTTTCAATATAATCTCCGTATCCTGTAGGGGAATATGTTGGAATAACCTTATGTAATCTTTCTTATTCTTGACTGTCAATGCCGATCCAGTGTCCAATTCCATTTTTACTTGGACTCCTGCTATCTGAAGAGTGACCAAAATTGTCTGGAGATCTGCATCCTTACCAACGTTGTGTACTCTTAAGCTATCCAGTTCATTACTGCTAGCGTCTGAATCTGACTTCTGTTCGGTCAAACTGTTCTTTGTCACCTTGTGTACCTTTGCGTATTTTCCTTGCGGTGACTTTTTGTTGCTGGTCTTCTTTCCTGACCGGCATACTTTAGCTATGTGGCCAAGCCTGCCACACGTTCTGCATTCTTGGTTTTTAAACCAACACTGGTTCTGATCGTGCGTTGTCTTTCCACAACGATAACATTTGACAGAACTCAAACCCAATTTGTTTGTACCGAGTTCCGGTGACCGTAGCTGCATTACTGCTGTGCCTCTCGCTGCGGCTTCATGTGCTGCTGCCATAGTGACCGCCTTCTCAAGCGTCAGCTCATTCTCCTCGAGCAGTCGCTTTTGTGTATCCTGTTTAAATAAACCACACACAAATTTATCTCGTAGTGCCTCTGTCAGTCCCGTTCCAAACTGACAATATTTTGCTAGCTTATGTAATTCCATCAAATATTCAGCATTGCTTTCATTCTGCAGCTGCCTTCTGTCATAAAATTTAAATTGTTCCGCTAGCATCAGCGGCGTGGGTATTCGATGATTTTTCAGGACAGTAACAATCTCATTGAACGTCTTATCCACCGGTTCATCTGGTGATAACAGGTGTTTCAATTGCCCGTATGTCTTCGCACCCATTAAATTTAATAATGTTAGTGCTTTATCTGCATCAGGAATTTTATTTGCCTTACAATAATTTTGTATGTGTTCTACATACATGGCCCAATCTTCGATGTCACTATCAAAGGTATTAATGTTCCCATGTTTAGGCATCATTGCAATTTATTGTATTTTTATGTTATCCAAGGTGGCGGCTTCCCGCTCTTTGTCGTCATCCTCCGCCCACAAAATGGCGGTTTTCCCACGCTTGGCGGTCTTCAACCGTCCCCCGACGCTGCATCCGCTTCACCGCGGCTCTCGCGCCTTCAGTTTCCCCAGACGCTGCGCCTTTTAGCCTGAATGCGGCCCTTATCTCTGGTCGCGATCGATGTCCCCGCGCTGCGCCTCTCGCTCGAAAGCGGCCCGGCCCTTATCTCCAGTCGCGATCGATCTCACCGCCCTTATTCCTCCATCTTCCCAGCCCCGTCTGTACAGCCAACACGGTTGACTTTCTGTCGCGTCGCTGCCCGGCTTACCCACCACCGAGGTAGAAGAAGAAAGCTGACAGTCGCTGATGGAGGCTTCGAGGTCAGGATGTCTTCTGCACTCCGGTTTCTCGATGCCTGCCGCTCGACGTGTCTTCCAGTAGGGTGATGAGGGTGGAAACCTCTCTTCGACGTCCTGTCTGTGGACGAAGCCGCCGTGGAAATAACTGCCGCAGGGTAAGAATCGGACTCATCGCCACTGTTAAGTCTGTGTGTTATAGTGATAATTACTACACAGACTAAGAGAGTAAATTCAACAGGTCTTTACTGGTTGGAGGTCGGGACTATATTGAATACAATATTATTACACAGTGCTTATATACCGGTGTGGTCACCACCGGTATTACGTATACAGCAGCCAGAGAAAGTAGTACATCTCTTAAGGTGGAACAGGCTTAAGTTCTCTTAAGGTGGAACAGGTTACATACACCACAATACTCTCCACTTGCCAGGGTGGGTGCAGCTCCAACAACAATCTAGAAGCTCGACACCATCCAGGATAAAGCAGTCCATTTGGGTGGCATTTCATCCACTAGCCTAAACATCCACCCCCTCCACCACCAGTGTACCGTGGCTGCAGTGTGTGCTATCTACAGGATGCACTACAGCAACTCAACCACCTCCAAGACACACACCATCCCGATTTGGACTTATATTGGCGTACCTTCATCCTTGAAACCCTGGAACTCTCCACCTAACATCCACTCCCTCCACCACCAGTGCACCATGGCTGCAGTGTATACTATCTAAATGATGCGCTGCAGCAACTCACCAAGCCTTCTTCAGCAGCATCTTCCAAACTTGTGGCCTCTACCACCTAGAAGGACAAGGGACAACGATCCCCTCCAAATTCCCCTCCAAGTCACACAGCATCCTAACTTAGACATATATCGCTGTTCCTTCATGGGAACTGGGTCAAAATCCGGGAACTCCCTACCAAACAGCACTGTGCGAGTATCTTCAGCACACGGACTGCAGCAGGTCAACAAGAAGGCGGCTCGTCAGCACCCATAACAAGAGATGGGCAATAAACGCTGGCCTTGCCGGCGACATCACATCCCGAGAATGAATTTTTAAAAAACCTTCACATTCTGCCGATACATTCTTTAAGCCTATCAGACTTTAGCTCTTGATTTAGCCATGATGGCATTAAGGGATAGCATATATGTGGGAGTACATTTCTACCAATTTGACAGTAATTATGTAGATTGAGTTTGATCAGGCTAATGCTTAGTACCGCACCGCTATCCTCAAATGAACAGTATTGAACTCCCTCAAGTCCATTAATGATATTCATCCATCTTCTTCTGGCACGGAATATTTTTCCCTTTTTTTTTAGTGTGCAGGAGGCACTGCTGTTGAAGCAGCCTTTGCTGCCTGCTCCATTAAATAGATTGTTAACATTATCTGAATCCATCAGGAAATCTTTAAATTATAGTTTTTGTTCTATATATATATATATAGATATATGTACAGGTAGGATAACAGAAAGACTTACTTGGCAGCAACACAAGGAGGCAGTCAGCTGACATCATAAACCACAAAAGTGACGCTGAAGCAGTTAATCAATGTCGCCTGAACCCCAAGATGTGTTACGTCCTTGAAACATACTCCAAGCTGTGTTATTCTATATACCAGAAACTAGTGGAGATCACAGCGCAGTTTTACTCTGTTTGCAGCTATTTTGTTTTCTCCTGGTTTGAATAGATCACATGAATTGAACTGCAGTGACGTCAAGTTTTATTTCACAGCACGTTCTAGGGGTATATGTTATACACATTAAATCAATATCGGTCTTATTCAGTTCCAGGAACAGCTAACAACTGACGATTTACTTGTGAATTTGGGTTTTGTGGTGAGCTTCTTCAATGGTCACACCTTACACGGGGGAATTTAAGCACAGAAGTTTACATCCCAGAAGAAGCCTTTCCATACCAGCACTTTGCAAGAGCAATCTGAAACTAACCCCACTACCTCGCTCTCTCCCGATAGCCTGGAATTATCCCAATTTCCTTACAGATGTGCAGCGGCATCTGCCTGGAACATTCCCCATGGCAAGGCAATTCCCACACTCCGACAGCCCTCTGGGTAAAGAAATGCCTTGGAAGCGCTCTCAGTCCCTTAATGATAATGTTCAATTGATGACCCCTCACCTCTGAGGCTCCAAGCAGAGGAAACAGGCTTTCCCAAATTATTCTAGTAAATACGTAAGAGCGCTATCTTTAAATTTACCATATGGAATGTGAGCATTTAAAGAAAATGACTTGTGAGCAACTCTGGAAACACAGAAGCAAATTGTGGGTGTAAGCGTTGCCTGTAATTCCTCACTCGCTCACCACTCCGCTTGATGCAGCAGTAATGTCAAATTGCCACAGACAACATACAATAATGTATTTATGGGTTTTTGTTAAATGTTATCTTTCCTGGAATTGTGTCTGACCTATATCTTCCTATTGAGTCAATTGCAATTATTTAAGGTTTATAATATTTATTATGAAAAATCATTTTTTAGCACTGCTAAATGTTGCCGCTCTTTTCATTGCTTGCCGACCTGGTCGATTGTTTTCGAAGACTAATTGCCCAATTAAAAAAAATAGAAAAATCTGCTTGGCTGACGTGATATTTACATATCAGCACTTTTCATCTCTTTCAAGCCTTTAAAAAATAATCTGTTAACAAGCTCTTTATGACGATTATTCTCCTCTTTCTACTAGTCGTTAACATGTTGGGATTGTGACTTTACTCTGAAATCTTGCAGAGGCCCTATCTTTCAAAAAATATATAGTTTTGTCCCCTTTACTGTCCTTCACATGCTGAATGCTTGGTCCTAACAAGCCTCCCTCGAGTCCAGCATTCAAATGATGCAAATCATAGGAGAAATGTAAGGAGACATATTGCCATGACTTGCCTTTCACTGTAATATGTCTGCCCGTACTATCTGCTACCAGACCCGGAGAACAGGAAATGGAGGGAGTGCAGGAAGAGGCAGGAATGCCCTCGAGCAACTCTCCGAACTCGCCCTCCCCAGGTCTGCCAAAAAATTGGCAGGGAGCAGGAGGACATTCCAGGCCTACGATTCTATGGTTCCCATCTCATGGGAGGGCTCTTCTGCCTATCGTTTTAGCTCTGATGGGTATATAGCTGATAAGTTAACCTGTCTTTTCTACTTGTTAAATATGAATGTACCCACCCACTGTGTGTTTTCAGTATTCACTGCTTTTATCAGATGAAAGTGTCTGATTACAGGAGATTTTAACTCTGAGTGGGGAATAAATTGGTTGGCCTTCATTTTCAGGTGCGAACCAAATGGGGCGCATGCAACACACAGAGCCAGAAGAAGGTGGCCCAAGGAGCACCCAAAATTGGTCTTCAGGCCTCATCTTAATAATTTGAGCTGTCGTGCCTCCAAAGGCAACTCACCCGTGTCAAGTGAGCCAGTTTGGGATTGTCTGCCTCATCATTATTTTGATAAGAGCCGGTAGCCTATTTAAAACGGACAGGTTAGCCCCTGGTAAAATAGATGGGAGAGAATTTGATAGGCGGGTTTTAAACATTTGTGCAATAACATCGATCGCAAAAATTTCCAGGCTCATATCATTTTTATTTACTCCACTAAAAATAGTTTCAAATGAAAACTTGATCATGCCCGAAGGAAATGTGAACCGAGTAGCTTTTAACAAGTGATAAAAATCCCTCAGGGGGAATCATCACCAAGTTAAGCTTTGTTCAATCCAAATAAGTTGTGATGCCAGGTTGAGTATTTATTTTTCCATAAATAAAAAAAATAAATAACCGTTTCTATGGGTGGCTATATAAACCACATGCATAAGATTTTTACGTTATCTGGGGTACAGTAGCATAGTGGTTAGTAATCCAGAAGCCTGGACTAACAATCCAGCTAGAACATAGAAACATAGAAGATAGGAGCAGGTGTAGGCCATTCGGCCCCTCGAGCCTGCTCCGCCATTCGGCCCCTCGAGCCTGCTCCGCCATTTATTGAGATCATGGCTGATCATCCAAATTCAGTACCCTGTCCCTGCTTTCTCCCCATATCCCTTAATCCCTTTAGCCTTAAGAAATATATCTAAATCCTTCTTGAATATATTTAATAAGTTGGCCTCAACTGCCTTCTGAACGCAAGTTGAATTCCCACTGTGGCAGTGTGAGAATTTTAATTCACTTTTTAAAAATCTGGGGATTAATATAAGTGACCATGAAACTGTCAGATTGCCATAAATACTCAATTGGTTCACTAATGTTCTTTAGGGACGGAAACCTGCCGTTCTTCACCGTTGTGTCCCGCATGTGACTCCAGTCCCACACCAACGTGATTGGCTCTTAACTGCCCTCTGAAGTGGTCTAGCAAGCTGCACAACAGTTCAAGAAGAACATAAGAACATAAGAAATAGGAGCAGGAGTCGGCCATTTGGCCCTTTGAGCCTGCTCCGCCATTCAATAAGATCATGGCTGATCTTCTACCTCATCTCCACTTTCCTGCACTATCCCCATATCACTTGATTCCCTTAATATTCAAAAATCTATCGATCTCTGTCTTGAATATACTCAACGACTGAGCCTCCACAGCCCTCTGGGGTAGAGAATTCCAAAGGTTCACCACCCTCTGAGTGAAGAAATTTCTCCTCATCTCAGTCCTAAATGGCCGACCCCGTATCCCGAGACTGTGACCCCTGGTTCGAGACTCCCCAGCCAGGGGAAACATCCTCCCTGCATCTACCCTGTCCAGCCCTGGAAGAATTTTGCATGTTTCAAAGAGATCACCTCTCATTCTTCTAAACACTAGAGAATATAGGCCTAGTCTACTCAATCTCTCATAGGACAATCCCCCCATCCCAAGAATCAGTCTGGTGAGAAGACCCACCACCGTTTTCTCAGGACAACGAGGGATGGGCAATTAATTCTGGACTGGCCAGCAACGCCTACATCCTAAGAATAAATATAAAAACAATATTGATTTTTGACGGTGGCAAGCAAAATCCATGAAATTCAGAGCTTGGTGATATTTAGCCAGAAAGCTGTAGAGAATATAACATTCAGCAGATGTCCACCTGGGGGCGCTACTAATCTTCCTTTAAAATAAACTAATGCATGAGATCAATCTGTTCAATTCTCCGATTTATGTTTTCTTCTTGAACCGTTGCAGCGGATAAGGATTAACCAACGCTGATGAAAATTACTTTTTTCATTTACTCCGAATATCCATTTGAAGCCTCATGGATGTTTTACCTGTATAATGTCTAAATGCTTCACTTTAAAAGAGACTTGACGAGATCAAAGTGGACCGACCGCACTGTTTCTGTTTATGAGGAGAGTCGCTGGGGTAGATTAAACAAAATTATTAAACCGTTGAAGTTGCCACCTGATATAACAAAATTATTCACTGGAAAATTGTTTGCCGTAAGAATGTATTACTGAAACTGAAGATTCCACCATATTTCCACTCCCAGATTTCCTTCCACCATGCTCCCACAGCCCACAGGGATCAAAGGGAAAATAAGGGGTGCCGTTAAATGGCCGCATTCACATCAGTGGAAGGCAGTTTCAGGTCTGCATTGACACAAAAGTGACTCCCAAGTGCACAAAAGCAAGAGATGCGAGACCAGCTGAGGCAGGTAGTGTCACGCCAGCTTGCGGCAAGTGCAGTATAACTCCAGTCAGCGTGAGTCTGTCCAGGCGATCTCCTTAACGTTAGGAGGAAGTGAACACGCTGGCCTGCGCTCCCATGTCCAATTACGCATTTGCGGTGCTCCATAGTTGTCGAGCTCAGCCTGAGACATACTCAGCATTATTAACATGATCTGCAGACTGGGCATCGTACATAGAAACATAGAAGATAGGAGCAGGAGTAGGCCATTCGGCCCCTCGAGCCTGCTCCGCCATTCAATGAGATCATGGCTGATCATCCAAATTCAGTACCCTGTCCCTGCCTTCTCCCCATATCCCTTGATCCCTTCAGCCTTAAGAAATATATCCAACTCCTTCTTGAATATATTTAATTAATTGGCCTCTACTGCCATCTGTGGTAGAGAATTCCACAGGTTCACCACTCTCTGGGTGAAGAAATTCCTCCTCATCTCTGTCCTAAATGGCATACCCCTTATCCTTAGACTGTGACCCCTGGTTCTGGACTCCCCCATCGGGAACATCCTTCCTGCATCTAGTCTGTCTAGTCCTGTTAGAATTTTATAAGTTTCAATGAGATCCCCTCTCATTCTTCTAAACTCCAGCGAGTACAAGCCCAATCGACCCAATCTCTCTTCATACGTCATTCCTGCCACCCCAGGTATCAGCCTGGTGAATCTTCGCTGCACTCCTTCCATGGCAAGAACATCCTTCCTCAGATAAGGTGACCAAAACTGCACACAATACTCAAGATGTGGTCTCACCAAGGCCCTGTACAACTGCAGCAAGACATCCTTGTTCCTGTACTCAAACCCTCTCACTACAAAGGCCAACATGCCATTTGCCTTCTTAACCGCCTGCTGCACCTGCATGCTTACCTTCAGCGACTGGTGCACAAGGACGCCCGGGTCTCGTTGCACTTCCCCTTCTCCCAATCTATTGCCATTCAGATAATAAACTGCCTTCTTGTTTTTGACACCAAAGTGGATAACCTCATATTTATCCACATTATATTGCATCTGCCATGCTTCTGCCCAATCACTCAACCTGTCCAAATCATACTGGAGTTTCTTGGCATCCTCCTCACAGCACACACGCCCACCCAGCTTTGTGTCGTCTGCAAACTTGGAGATATTACATCTAATTCCCTCGTCCAGATCATTAATATATATTGTGAATAGCTGGGGTCCAAGGACCGATCCCTGTGGCACCCCACTAGTCACTGCCTGCCACTCGGAAAAAGAGCCATTTATTCCAACTCTTTGCTTTCTGTCTGCCAACCAGTTCTCTATCCAAGTCAATACCTTGCCCCCAATCCCATGTGCCTTAACTTTACATGCTAATCTCTTATGTGGGACCTTATCGAAAGCCTTTTGAAAGTCCAAATACATCACATCCACTGGTTCTCCCTTATCTATTTTACCAGTTACATCCTCAAAAAATTCCAGTAGATTAGTCAAGCACGATTTACCTTTTGTAAATCCATGTTGACTTTGTCCGATCCTGTCACTGTTTTCCAAGTGCTCTGCTATTGCATCTTTTATAATGGACTCTAGCATTTTCCCCACTACCGATGTCAGGCTTACCGGTCTGTAATTCCCCATTTTCTCTCTACCACCTTTTTTGAACAGTGGGGTAACATTAGCTACCTGCCAATCCATGGGTACTGTTCCAGAGTCTATCGAATTTTGGAAGATGACCAGCAATGCATCTACTATTGCTAGGGCCAGTTCCTTAAGTACCCTAGGATGTAGATTATCAGGACCTGGGGATTTATCGGCCTTCAATCCCATCAATTTCTCTAACACCATTTCCCTACAAATATTGATTTCTATCAGTTCCTCCCTCTCATTAGACCCTATGTTCCTCGACATCTCTGTGAGGTTATTTGTGTCCTCCTTTGTGAAGACAGAACCAAAGTATGTATTTAATTGGTCTGCCATTTCTTTGTTCCCCATTATAAATTCCCCTGATTCTGACTGCAAGGGACCTACGCTTGACTTCACCAATCTTTTTCTCTTCACATATCTATAAAAGCTTTTACAGTCAGTTTTTATGTTCCCTGAAAGCTTACTCTCATACTCTATTTCCCCCCTCTTAATTAATCCCTTTGTCCTGCTTTGTTGAATCCTAAACTGCTCCCAATCCTCAGGTTTACTGCTTTTTCTGGCCAATTGATATGTCCTCTCCTTGGATCTTATGCTACCTTATCCTTGGATCCCTAATTTCCCTTGTTAGCCATGGTTGAGTCACCTTTTTTGTTTTATTTTTATGCCAAACTGGGATGAACAAATTTTGTCGTTCATCCATGCGATCTTTGAATGTTTGCCATTGCCTATCCACCGTCAACCCTTTGAGTGACATTCCCCAATCAATCCTCATACCATCGTAGTTTCCTTTATTTAAATTCAGGACCCTAGTCTCTGAGTCATCTACTTCACTCTCCATCTTAATGAAGAATTCGATCATATTATGATCGCTCCGACCAAGGGGCCTCACACAACATGATTGCTAATTAATCCTTTCTCATTACATAATACCCAGTCTAAGATGGCCTGATCTCTAGTTGGTTCTTCGACATATTGGTCCAGGAAACCATCCCGTATACACTCCAGGAATTCCTCCTCCACAGTATTGTTACTGATTTGGTTAGCCCAATCTATATGTAGAGTAAAGTCACCCATGGTAACTGCAGATACAGTCCCAGTATGAGACCAGAGCCTGCAATTGAACTGAAAAGGTGCGTGATTGGCACGCAGCCTCAAAACCAACAAAAAGCGAGGTCACCTTTTCCCTTTTTAAATGCAATACAATGACAGGAAACAAGGGGGGAGGAATTCGGCATAGCCCCGTTTGGGGCGCTAAAACTTTGAAAGTTTACGCGCTAATCATTCTTGCCTCCCGCAAAATTCAGTTTTAGCACACCAAGAGGGAAGTGGAGCACTAGTTCAAGCGCTAAACAATTCTCTTAGGGCGCTAAAGTCTGCGAGCGGGGCAGTAGCGGCAGAGCGCTAAAAAATTTTGAGTGCATTGTAAATGCCGCTCTTTCATCACAGTGGCTGCTTCCCTCGCTTAAAGTATGATTTGGACAGGTTGGGTGATTGGGCAGATGCATGCCAGATGCAGTATTATGTGGATAAATGCGGGGTTATACACTTTGGTGGCAAAAACAGGAAGGCAGATTATTATCTGAATGGCAATAGATTGGGAAAAGGGGACGTGCAACAAGACCTGGGTGTCCTTGTGCACCAGTCGCTGAAGTTAAGCATGCAGGTGCAGCAGGCGGTTAAGAAGGCAAATGGTATGTTGGCCTTCATAGCGAGAGGATTCGAGTACAGGAGCAAGGATGTCTTACTGCAGTTGTACAGGGCCTTGGTGAGACCACACCTTGAGCATTGTGTGCAGTTTTGGTCGCATTACCTGAGGAAGGATGTTCTTGCAATGGAGGGAGTGCAGCGAAGATTCACCAGACTGATACCTGGGATGGCAGGAATGATATATGAAGAGAGATTGGGTCGATTGGGCTTGTACTCGCTGGAGTTTAGAAGAATGAGAGGAGATCTCTTTGAAACTTATAAAATTCTAACAGGACTAGACAGACTAGATGCAGGAAGGATGTTCCCGATGGCAGGGGAGTCCAGAGCCAGGGGTCACAGTCTAAAGATAAGGGGTAAGCCATTTAGGACAGCGATGAGGAGGAATTTCTTCACCCAGAGAGTGGTGAACCTGTGGAATTCTCTACCGCAAAAGGCAGTTGAGGCCAATTCATTAAATATATTCAAGAAGGAGTTATTTCTTAAGGTTAAAGGTATCTAGGGATATGGGGAGAAAGCAGGGACAGGGTACTGAATTTGGATGATCAGCCATGATCTCATTAAATGGCGGAGCAGGCTCGAGGGGCCGAATGGCCTACTCCTGCTCCTATCTTCTATGTTTCTATGTTTCTATGGAAGGGCCAATGATGCTGCACAAGTGAGTCATCATCAGTTCTGTTTTGCAAGGCGACCTGGGCGAGTGACAGTACAGCCGCAAACACTCTCACAAAATGGAGGACTTGGACATCCATCACCAATTAAACATTAAAAACTTTGCGCAGGCACCAGACTGGTGCAAATAATAAAGGTTGCGCTGGCTGAAAAGCATTCCCTTTAATTACCGCTCCCGAAGCGGCCAGCCGAGTTCACAGCGCCTCCTCTTGCTGGCGTTGTCAGCGCGAGGCGATAAAGCAGGGGGGCGCGAGTGAATTTTCCATCCGGGGCGATAGCGGGGCGCTGCGCGCTTTATGACGTCACGATCTGCGAGGCGCCAGAGGTCCAAGCACTGAGAGTCAGCGCTAAGCCGATACTGAAGCTCGCAGGCGTTGCTGCATTCGCCACACCCAGGCGCTAACCCCTTAGCGCCCCGTTAGCGCCCCCACCAGGCGCTAACGCGAGGTGCTAAAATACCGAATTGCTAGCGCAAGTATTAAAAAAAACATTTTAACTTTAGCCAGGCAAATCCCCATTTTGCTATCAGAAATAATTGGACTCAAAAATGCTATTTTTTGCTGGAACATCTTATTTCTATTATTACTGTTTCCTACAATTGTGGGGCAATGGAACTAGTGATGCATTGGTTAACACTGATAAAATCAAGACACTAGTAATACGTTAGGGGAAATTAAAGCTTCAAAAAATGAATAAAACATTGTGGGTAGGTGATATTTCAATGACGTTCTTCAGAGAACCTTAAAAGTGCCATCTTCTGTAGCTATGTTCAGTTGATACTTTTCCACATATTCAGTGTTTTTTTCATCACCTCTCACATAATCATTTTAATCAGCACCTTTATCTTCAATAATTCTGATTTAAGGAAATGATTATGTGTTATGTTTCTGTTGCAATTGAATTTTCCAGATCTCTAATACAGAAAGTGTAAAGGTTCCAATGTTTAACATACTTCTACTATACTGATAGGTGTATTATTGCATTTAGCCGTGGATTAATGCCTATGTAAAAACAATGTGCACAGAAATCTTCTCGATCTTCCTTGCTGCAATGCC
This sequence comes from Somniosus microcephalus, assembly GCF_052327205.1. NCBI lineage: Eukaryota > Metazoa > Chordata > Chondrichthyes > Squaliformes > Somniosidae > Somniosus > Somniosus microcephalus. The sequence goes on along the minus strand of NC_140990.1, from coordinate 329,769,256 downwards.
CCATCTCACCCACAGTAAGCACCCCACTGGAGTGGAGCTAATTTACAGAACAAACGGGAAAGTGTTCAACCTCCATCACCTCCAGTCCAGGTCCAATGTCGTCCCATCCTCTGTCGAATTACAGTATGCAGACGACGCTTGCGTCTGTGTTCACTCGGAGGTCGAACTCCAAACCATCGTCAGCACCTTCACCGAAGCGTACGAGAGCATGGGCCTTACACTAAACATCCATAAGACAAAGGTCCTCTACCAACCTGCCCCCGCCAGACAGTACTGCCCCCCGATTATCAAAATCCACGACAAGGCCTTGGACAACGTGGACCACTTTCCATATCTCGGGAGCCTACTGTCAACAAGGGCAGACGTCAACGACGAAGTCCAACACCATCTTCAGTGTGCCAGTGCAGCCTTCGGTCGTCTGAGGAAGAGAGTGTTTGAAGACCAGGACCTCAAACCCGGCACTAAGCTCATGGTCTATAGAGCAGCAGTGATACCCGCCCTGCTGTATGACTCAGAGACATGGACCATGTACAGCAGGCACCACAAAGCACTGGAGAGGTACCACCAACGCTGCCTCCACAAGATCCTGCAAATCCATTGGCAGGATAGGCGCAACAACGTCAGTGTTCTTGCTCAGGCCAACGTCCCCAGCATCGAAGCTTTGACCACGCTCGATCAGCTCCAATGGGCGGGTCACATTGTCCGCATGCCCAATATGAGACCCCCAAAACAAGCGCTCTACTCGGAGCTCCGGCACGGCAAGAGAGCCCCAGGTGGGCAGAGAAAATGCTTCAAGGACACCCTCAAAGCCTCCTTGAAAAAGTGTAACATCCCCACCGACACCTGGGAATCCCTGGCCCAAGACCGCACAAAGTGGAGGAGAAGCATCCGGGAAGGCGCCGAACACCTCGAGTCTCTTCGCCGCTAGCAAGCGGAAGCCAAGCGCAGGCAGCGCAAGTAGTGCACGTCAACCCAAGCACCCCACCCACCTGCCCCTTCAACCACCGTCTGCCCCACCTGTGACAGAGACTGTAGGTCCCGCATTGGACTCATCAGTCACCTGAGAACGCATTTTTAATGTGGAAGCAAGTCATCCTCGGTTCCGAGGGACTGCCTAAGAAGAGAAGAAAAATGATGTGCATAGAAATCTAGTATAACTGCATTTGATTCGTGGAGTTTGCGATTGGAATTTCTGCAAAGATTTAAGGTGATTGGCAAAAGAAACAGAGGCGACCTGAGGAAAATAAAATTTACGCGGCGACTTGTTATGATTTGGAATGCACTGCCTGAAAGGTTGAATAGTAACCTTCAAAAGGGAATTGGATAAATACTTGAAGGAAAATTATTTACAGCACTTTGGGGAAAGAGCAGGGATGTGAGTCTAATTGGATAGCTCTACCTAATCGTCAGCACAAGCATGATGGGCTGAATGGCCTCCTTCTGTGGCGAATCATTCTATAGTTCTATGATTCTAGTAAATTACAGTTTTTCAAATGTTTAAACACCACAGCAGAACAATTAGAGTTAAATGGAAGACATGACCTCAGTGCCAGTTAGAGTATGGTTCCTCTCAATAAATGATATCCTCTCTTGTCCCTGGGGAAGTCTCACTGTAGACAGTTGTTCTAATTTGCAGTGAAGCAACTCTTTGATGTTAATAGTCAAATCATCCACTGCCACATGTTACCTTAGTCAGGGCTAGAAACATCAAATTATTGACCCAAGCTTGGCTTCCAATCCCCCTCTCCATTGGCTAGTGAAAGCTTCATTACCCACAATGATGTCCTGCATGACCTGTTGGCCTCCAGTGAAGTACCAACAGTGACCCAGCTGTGTGATCAGTCCTCTTCTTCAAGCATCATTAGAACAGGAACTACTCCGGGAAACTCCCAGAATCCGTCAAGCCAGGTCGATTTGGCAACAGGAGGTCACATAGCTCAGCCCAGCGGGCCCACTCATTGCAGCCCTTCCTGCTTAAGCAGCAGCCTAAAGGTAGAAATGTGTAAGCTGCTGGGGCAGAGAGTACACACAGCATTCAAGGTCATGAAATGTCTTGAATAGATACTTTCAGAAGAATAGCCTGCACATAATAGCTGAGAAACTAGGGGGGGTGGTGGAGAATATGTAACAGTAATTGGGGCTCATTTAAACTGGATTTAGTGTGCGGAAAGGCTGTGACATTGGCAGACATAGATAAGAACTGATTGTTATTCACAAAAGAGGAATAGAAATATAAAATATTTCAAAAATGGCTAAAAGCCATTAAAAATGTTAAATGCCTTTATAGTGATGCAAGATGCATTAGAAACAAGCTATTGAATTGGAGGTCCACGCAGCTTGCAAAGTATTGACATTATTGGCATCACAGAAACATGGTGTGAAGGAAAGATAGAACTAAAAGAGCAGAACGTTTGTAAAAAGAGATCTATAAAGCTAGCTTATGTTTAAGAGATTAAATAACCGTTATGAAAGGAGTTAAAATAATGGTACAAGAGTGGACAGCAGAAGTAATTGGGTTAAAAATAGCAATGATAAGGGAACTAAGGTAATAGAGAAAGAACTTGCATTCATCAGCAACTGCTGACAGCCACCAGCTCAATGTAAACAGGTAAGCAGTGAGTTGCTTGCACTAAGTGAGATTTCAACAACAACAACAACTTGTATTTATATAGCACCTTTAACATAGTAAAATGTCCCATGGCGCTTCACAGGAGTGTTATAAAACAAAACATTTGATACCGAACCATATAAGGAGATATTAGGGCAGGTGACCAAAAGCTTGGTCAAATTGATAGGTTTGAACGGAGCATCTTAAAGGAGGAAAGAGCGGTAGAGAGGCGGAGAGGTTCCAGAGCTTAGGGCCCAGGCAGCAGAAGGCACGGCCACCAATGGTGGAGCGATTATAATCAGGGATGCTCAAGAGGCCAGAATTAGAGGAGCGCAGATATCTCAGAGGGTTGTGGGGCTGGAGGAGCTTACAGAGATAGGGAGGGGCGAGGCCATGGAGGGATTTGAAAACAAGGATGAGAATTTTAAAATCGAGGCGCTGCTTAACCGGGAGCCAATGTAGTTCAGCGAGCACAGGGGAGATGGGACACGGGCAGCAGGGTTTTGGATGACTTCAAGTCTATGGAGGGTAGAACGTGCGAGGCCAGCCAGGAATGCGTTGGAATAGTCAATCCAACGTTCCCCCAAGCTGTGTTGGCGTGCAGCCGCTCAGTGATCAGCAAGTCCTGCTAGAAAGGGTACCGCAGCCACGCAGCAAATTTAAAGGGACCGTGCACCTAAAATGAAAATGAGAGGGAATTTTTGTCAAGCCTAGAGGTAACAAAGGCATGGATGAGGGTTTCAGCAGCAGATGAGCTGAGGCAGGGGCAGAGTCGAGCGATGTTCTGGAGATGGAAATAGGCGGTCTTAGTGATGTCGCGGTTATGTGGTCGGAAGCTCATCTCGGGGTCAAATACGACACCAAGGTTGCGAACAGTCTGGTTCAGCCTCAGACAGTTGCCAGGGAGAGGGATGGAGTCGGTGACTGGGAACGGAGATTGTGGCGGGGACGGAAGACCGGAAATGGCATTGGTCATCCCAATATTTAGTTGGAGGAAATTTCTGCTCATCCAGCGCTGGATGTCGGACAAGCAGCGCGACAATTTAGAGGCAGTAGAGGGGTCGAGACAGGTGGTGGTGAGGTAGAGCTGGGTGTCGTCAGCATAATGTAGAAATTCACGCTGTGTTTTTTGGATGAGGGGCAGCATGTAGGTGAGAAATATTAATGTGATAACCAATGTCGGAAAGTGTGAGGCGCCGCCAAAATGAAGTAGTGAGTGGATAAGCAACATCTTGAGACTACACGAAGCAGGGTGCTAGAGTGCATGCTATATTAGGTTCACGCTTCATAAGAACTTGTTAGCAGCCTGGAATGAGTGAGCATTTAGGTGCCAGTCATAATTGTATAGTTACATTTGCTTTCATAATTAAGGCTTAAAATAACAATTTCAAGATGATTAAAACTTCAGAAGATGAATCACTGGGTATATAAGAAGAAATCTAGGGAGGATTAAATCAGCAGCAGGAAATAAAGCACAGAGAAAATAATGAACATTTTTAAGAAACAGTAAATGTAAAAAAGGGAGCTAAATAGAGAATCGTAACAAGACCAAGATGACAGGGATTGATCAAAGTGGTCAAGAATAACCTTGGGCTGGGAAAATTCATTTTAGACAAAACAAGAAATCTTAAAGTAATGTGGAGTGAGATACACAAATCATTTGAGGATAACAAAAATGAGCATTAGAAGGAATGTGATGATCATAGAAAGGAGGATTGCCAGCGGTCACGAGAGATCTAAAGACCTCTTTTTCTTTGCAGTGAATGAAGTGGACAGCATGTTAAGGACCTGATAGGTCATCCAAGGGGTAAAACTGAACAGAAATATCATTGAGGATCAGAAACTGGGAGTTCTGTCAAATGAATTATTCACATCGTTTTTCGCAAGTGAAGACTGAGGACAAATTCCAGATCTAGTCAAATTGGCTTGGGATTCGGTAATATATGCAGAGGTCAGTTAAGTACGTGTTGTGTAGAAATTCAAAGAAATGTAGGGTCATTGTTCCACAGGATATTCATTTTTATGCTAACTTACCATTACAGAATAAGTTAGCACTCCTGTCCTTGTAGAGTTGCACTGGTTTCCTGTCCCCCAATGCATTAAGTCCTCATCCTCATCTTCAAATCTCTCCATGGCCTCGGTCAATTCTATCTTTGCAACCTCTTCCAGACTTACTTTTCCTCCTGCACCATTTGGTCTTCTGACTCCGGATTTTTGTACATTCCCCCCCAACCCCCACTTTTTCCCACCATCAGAGCTTTCTTTTTTTTTATTATTCATTCTTGGGATGTGGGGGTCACTGGCAAGGCGGGCATTTATTCCCCATTCTTAATTGCCATTGAGAAGGTAGTGCTGGGCCTTCTTCTAGAACCACTGCAGTCCGTGTGGTGAAGGTACACCCACAGTGCTGCTAGGTAGGGAGCTCCAGGATTTTGACCCAGCTCCCTTGAAGGAATGGCGATATATGTCTAAGTCAGGATGGTGTGTGACTTGGAGGGGAATTTGGAAGTGATGGTGGTCCCATGCACCTGTTGCCGTTGTCCTTCTAGGTGGGAGAGGTTGCGAGTTTGGAAGGTGCTGCCGTAGAAGGCTTGGAGAGTTGCTGCAGTGCATCATTTAGATAGTACACAATGCAGCTACTGTGTGCTGGTGGTAGAGGGAGTGAGGGGGAGAAATTCGGTATCGCCCCATTTGGGCACAATTATTGGCCGGGCGCAAAGTTTAGCGCCTAGTGCTAATTATCACCTCCGACTGCAAACTTGGCTTTTATCGCCCGTGGAGGTGATTGGAGCGCTAAATCACGTGCTACACACCTGTCTTAAGGCACAAAGGCCGAGGAGCGAGGCGTTACCTCAGAGCGCTGGCGGAGCTCATGTGATGTCAGTTAGCGATGGAACACAGACACACTGGCGCCGGCCAGTTCTTAAAGGGGAGGGTTGATTTTGCTCTCCATCCACATCCTGCTCATTGCAGCCTTGAATCTCGGCCTGGAGAGACCTGTACATCAAATCTGCTGGAAAGAACAATGGAGAGGCCATGGGAAAGAGCTCAGAGTGCAGCCCCCACAGTCTCTTCTAAATCGATACAAGGAAGGGCAAATCAAAATGAACCTGCAAAGTGCTGCTCAATACCCAAAACTCCTCAACACAGCATTGAATATCTCCAGAAGTCTTTCTCTCTCTCTCTCTCTCTCAGAATGCGTGGTGCAAAAATGTCACCAACAAAAAAAGGCAGGAAACGGTCGCCTTTAAACAGCGCTCTCCCAGTCCCTTCCTGACTGCAAAATGCTCCCCTCAACCTGTCGTTGCTAGCGGCAGGCGATAAGGCAGGGGCCGCCACTCAATATCCGGTCCGGGGCGCTACTGGGGCGTTGCGCACTCGACTGACGTCATGATCTGCCGGCGCAGGAGATCGTGGTGGTAGTGTTTAGTGCTACCGCAAAATGTCTAGTTAATTTCGTGAGCGGCGCAAACACCTCCGCGCGTGGGCACTAGTTGCTTTGCGCCCCATTAGCGCCCTCTTAAGGCGCTAACGGGAGGCACAAACCAACTGAATTTTTCCCCCTGAATGTTTAAGCTGGCTGATGGGCTGCTGGTCAAACGGACTGCTCCGTCCTGGATAGTGTTGAGCTTCATGAGTGTTATTGGAGTTTCACCAATCCAGGCAAGTGGCCTGTATTCCATCACTCTCCTGACATGTGCCTTAAAGGTGTCGAGGCAACCCTCTGCCTTTAATTTAATCTCCTGCTTTAACATTATTCTCAAAACTCATCTTCTCACCTAAACCTCCAACAGCTCCTCCTAAACACTTTCCCCTGGCTCAGCATTTCTGTTCCACTTACTACTATTCTGTAAAGTTCCTTGGGACGCTTTATATGTTAAAGAGCAAGATATAAATACAAGTATTTGTTGTTGTAAGTGGAAATTCTGGCTTCAAAGCGACATTTTGCAGCACGAATGCCAGTTATTGTCATTCTGATGTAGGTTTAACATGGTGCTTAATGTATTATGTTGGTGGACTGAAAACACCAAGGGAGCCAATTATTGGAAGACAAATCCAATTAATTTAAATAACATTGAACATTCCACTTAGTAAAATTATATACTCCACCATTGACAGAAGACACAATCAGACTGGGCTTTAACAATGGCATCAAGTAAACAGCGGCTGCTTTGACACTAACAGGTTGACATTTTCACTGCTAAATGCAGCAACAGATCTCTCAGATGTGGAGAAGGAAGAAAGGATTATACGGGCATCGTAAAAAAGAGCAATGGGAAGAAGCAGTTACCTTAGAGAGCGTCTGTCAGGGCAAATCCATGCCTATTGGTGAAGCAGTGTAAATGGAGGCTTGGACTTTACAGGGAGATATTTTCCTGAGGCAGGTACAATGCTGAAAACTCACCAGAGTGTCTTTTTTTGAATTCGCTTATGGGATGTGGGCATCGCTGGCAAGGCCAGCATTTATTGCCCATCCCTAGTTACCCTTGAGAAGAGGGTGATGAGCCCCCTTCTTGAACCACTGCAGTCCGTGCGGTGAAGGTACTCCCACAGTGCTGTTAGGGAGGGAGTTCCAAGACTTTGACCCAGTGACGATGAAGGATCGGCCGATATACTTCTAATTCAGGATGGTGTGTGACTTGGAGGGGAACTTGGAGGTGGTGGTGATCCCATGTGCCTGCTGCCCTTGTCCTTCTAGGTGGAAGAGGTCGCAGGTTTGGGAGGTGCTGCCAAAGAAGCCTTGGCGAGTTGCTGCAGTGCTTCTTGTAGATGGTACACACTGCAGCCACGGTGTGCCGGTGGTGGAGGGAGTGAATGTTTAAGGTGGTGGATGGGGTGCCAATCAAGCGGGCTGCTTTGTCCTGGATGGTGTCGAGCTTCTTGAGTGTTGTTGGAGCTGCACTCATCCAGGCAAGTGGAGAGCATTCCATCACACTCCTTACTTGTGCCTTGTAGATGGTTGGAAAGGCTTTGGGGAGTCAGGAGGTGAGACACTTGCCGCAGAATACCCAGCCTCTGACCTGCTCTTGTTACCACAGTATTTATGTGGCTGGTCCAGTTAAGTTTCTGGTCAATGGTGAAACCCAGGATGTTGATGGTGGGGGATTCAGCGATGGTAATGCAGTTGAATGTCAAGGGGAGGTAGTTAGACTCTCGCTTGTTGGAGATAGTCATTGCCTGGCACTTCTGTGGTGCGAATGTTACCTGCCACTTATCAGCCCAAGCCTGAACGTCGTCCAGGTCTTGTTGCATGCGGGCATGGACTGCTTCATTTTCTGAGGAGTTGCGAATGGCACTGAACACTGTGCAGTCATCAGCGAACATCCCCATTTCTGACCTTATGTTGGAGGGAAGGTCATTGATGAAAAAGGTGAAGATGGTTGAGCTGAGGACACTGCCCTGAGGAACACCTGCATCGATGTCCTGGGGCTGTGATGATTGACTTTCAACCACCACAACCATCTTCCTTTGTGCTAGGTATGACTCCAGCCAGTGGAATGTTTTCCCCCTGATTCCCATTGACTTCAGTTTTACTAGGGCTCCTTGATGCCAAATGCTGCATTGATGTCAAGGGCAGTCACTCTCACCTCACCTCTGGAATTCAGCTCCTTTGTCCATGTTTGGACCAAGGATGTAATGAGGTCGGGAGCTGAGTGGTCTTGGCGGATCCCAAACTGGGCATCAGTGAGCAGGTTATTGGTGAGTAAGTGTCACTTGATAGCACTGTCGTTGACACCTTCCATCACTTTGCTGATGATTGAGAGTAGACTGATGGGGCAGTAATTGGTCGGATTAGATTGTCCTGCTTTTTGTGGACAGGACATACCTGTGCAGTTTTCCACAATGTCGGATAGATGCCAGTGTTGTAGCTGTACTGGAACAGCTTGGCTAGAGGCGTGGCTAGATCTGGAGCACAAGTCTTCAACACGATAGCTGGGATGTTGTCGGGGCCCATATCCTTTGCTGTATCCAGTGCGCTCAGCCGTTTCTTGATATCACGTGGAGTGAATCGAATTGGGTGAAGACTGGCTTCTGTGATGGTGGGAACCTCAGGAGGAGGCCGATATGGATCATCCACTCGGCACTTCTGGCTGAAGATGGTTGCAAACACTTCAGACTTATCTTTTGCACTCACGTGCTGGGCTCCACCATCATTAAGGATATGGATATTCATGGAACCTCCTCCTCCCGTTAGTTGTTTAATGGTCCACCACCATTCACAACTGGATGTGGCAGGACTGCAGGGCTTTGATCAGATCCATTGATTGTGGGATTGCTTAGCCCTGTCTATAGCATGCTGCTTCTGCTTTTTAGCATACATGTAGTCCTGTGTTGCAGCTTCCCCAGATTGGCACCTCATTTTTAGGTACACCTGCTGCTGCTCCTGGCATGCTCTTCTACATTCCACATTGAACCAGGGTTGGTCCCCTGGCTTGATGGTAATGATAGAGTGAGGGATATGCCAGGCCATGAGATTACAGATTTGGGTGGAATACAATTCTGCTGCTGCTGATGGCCCACAGCGTCTCATGGATGCCCAGTTTTGAGCTGCTAGATCTGTTCTGAATTTATCCCATTTAGCACGGTGGTAGTGCCACACAACACGATGGAGGGTATCCTCAGTGTGAAGATGAGACTATGTCTCCACAATGTCTATGCGGTGCTCACTGCTACCAATGCTGTCATGGACAGATACATCTGCAACAGGTAGATTGGTGAGGATGAGGTCAAGTAGGTTTTTCCCTCGTGTTGATTCTCTCACCACCTGTTGCAGGCCCAGATTGGCAATTATGTCCTTCTGGACTCGGCCTGCTCGGCCAGTAGTGCTGCTACCGAGCCAGTCTTGGTGAGGGACATTGAAGACCCCCACCCAGAGTACATTCTGTGCCCTTGCTACTCTCAGTGCTTCTTCCAAGTAGTGTTCAATTGGCCTATTGACACCACTTTGTCAGCCAATGAGTTGGAGGCAGAGCGGGTCTTACTGCAGGACTTACAGGAAACAATGTATTTTACAGCAAACAAAATTACTCAGCAAACCGAGTCTGTTTAAACAGCGCACTACAGCAAACAGTCTACAGAGTCTATTTAAGTGATTGACGGGGGAATTAACAGATCATCTTCATACTGGCCAGGATTAATGGTGTCACTATATCAGCCAAAACTCATTTAAAGGAATCATCAACAACACTAACTACTCTGCCTTTGGCTATGAGAGTTACAATTTTCAGATTCTGGGTTCTTCAAAGTATGAAAGGGCAATTTTTATCAGACATTGAACAGGGCAACGTGCTTTATGTGTGTTCAAGAGGTGACCGGAGCACTGCTCCAGAAAGGCTTGCAGGCTTTATTCCCACAGGAGTGCGAAGGAACAGTTAGCAAAACAACAATAGTTCTACACTATTACTGACTTCACCAATGTCTTGGATGTGATTCACTGTATGCACATGCTGATCCTGATGACACTCATGGTGTAGGCCATTCACAAGAGCTTCCATTCCGTAAAAATGTACACAGTCTGTAGTGCCTAGAAAATGATCTTCAAAATGTATGTGTATTACTCAGGGTTGAACAATGTCTCCACATTTTAATATGATAAGGCAGGATCTGGCCAAAGTGGACTGGGATCAGCTACTTGTAGGAAAATCCACATCAGAGCAGTGGGAGTCTTTCAGAAAGGAAAGAGAGAGAGTACAACGCCAACATGTTTCCGTAAAGGTCAAGGGTGGGACCAACAAGCCCAGGGAACCCTGGATGTCAAGGGATATACAAGAATGAATTAGGAAAATAAGGGAGGCTTTTGGCAGATATAAAGGACTAAAAACAGTGGAAGCCCGAGAGGAGTATAGAAAGTGCAGGGGGGTACTTAAAAAAGGAATTAGGAGAGCGAAGAGTGGGCATGAAAAAACACTGGCGGACAAAATAAAGGAAAACCCCAAGGTGTTTTATAAGTATATTAAGGGCAAGAGGATAACCAGGGAAAGAGTAGGGCCCATTAGGGACCAAAGTGGCAATCTGTGTGTAGAGCCGGAAGATTTAGGTGAGGTTTTAAATGAATATTTTGCATCTGTGTTCAGTATGGAGAAGGGTGATGTAGGCATAGAAATCAGGCAGGGGGATTGTGATATACTTGAACAAATTAGTATTGAGAGGGACGAGGTACTAGCGGTTTTAGCGGGCTTAAAAGTGGATAAATCCCCAAGCCCAGACAAGACGTATCCCAGGCTGCTATGTGAGGCAAGGGAGGAGATTGCAGGGGCTCTGACACAAATTTTCAGAGCATCTCTGGCCACAGCAGAGGTGCCAGAGGACTGGAGAACAGTTAACGTAGTACCATTATTCAAGAAGGGTGTTGGGATAAACCAGGGATTTACAGGCCAGTGAGCCTAACATCAGTGGTAGGGAAATTATTGGAAAAAATTCTGAGGGACAGAATTAGTCTCCACTTGGAGAGGCAAGGATTAATCAAGGATAGTCAGCATGGCTTTGTCAGGGGGAGATCATGTCTAACCAATTTGATTGAATTTTTCGAGGGGCTGACTAGCTGTGTGGATGAGGGTAGTGCAGTTGATTTGGTCTACATGGACTTCAGTAAGGCTTTTGATAAAGTCCCGCATGGGAGGCTGGTCAAGAAGGCAAGAGCCCATGGGATCCAGGGCAATTTGGCACATTGGATCCAAAATTGGCTTAGGAGGCAGAGGGTGATGGTCGAATGTTGTTTTTGTGAATGGAAGCCTGTGTCCAGTGGTATACCACAGGGATCGGTGCTGGGTCCTTTGCTGTTTGTAGTGTAAATTAATGATTTATATATGAATGTAGGAGGTATGATCAGTAAGTTCGCAGATGACACGAAAATTGGTGGAGTGGTAAATAGCGAGGATTGAAGCCTCAGGCTACAGGACTGTAAGATTAGGTTCACAGGCCACACACAGATTACCCAAAGGGTTTTAGGAGTTGCAAGGCTTTTTATTAAAGAGCTACAGTTTTAAAGCATAATCAGATATTACATATGGTTTAAGCTGAGTATAATAGATATACAACCCGTGATAGTAGAGACTGATGTATGACTCCAGAAGCGGAACGCCACGACTGGACAGATGGTTGGTTAGATGCCCGATGAGACAGCATGGAGGTCTTGGGTCAGCGAGTCTCTGCAGTAAGCAACAGCAGTTGCTTCTGTTGATTCGTCCCTCGAGCTGTTGGAGGTGTTAGGCCTGAGCCCGCATTGATTTCCACCTCGAAGAAGCCTTCGGCCCTCGCTGTCTGGCTTCTGCTCTCAGCCCACTATATTTATAGTTATTTTGGTGGGCTGTTATTTATCTACTGTCAATCACCTATAATCATCTATAACCCAAATGTGGTGTGGGAAAACATCCCTCACTACTTCTTTCTGCATGGCTGCAGAGGCCTTTCTCTTATCTTTCTGAGGAATGTTTTGTTATGTTTCTTTAAGGACATTTTATGGCTTTGTGTCTCCTTATTGTCTAGCTATGACTATCCGCCCGTGTTTTATTGCACTTTATGACCTTCTTATCATTCTGGTGTTTGTTAATTGACCTCGCTGACACTTCACCCATTTGTTACTGGCTGCATTTTAATTTCTGTTCTAAGAGTCAAACTTCATCTATGAATTTAATAGCTATTTCTTATGGGATGATACAGACAGGTTGGTCAGTCGGGCAGAACAGTGGCAAATGGAATTTAACCCTGAAAAGTGTGAGGTGATGCATTTTGGGAGGACTAACAAGGCAAAGGAATACACAATGAATGGTAGGACCCTAGGAAGGACAGAGGATCAGAGGGACCTTGGTGTGCATGTACATAGATCCCTGAAGGCAGCAGGACAGGTAGATAAGGTGGTTAAAAAAGCATATGGGATACTTGCCTTCATTAGCCAAGGGATAGAATATAAGAGCAGGGAGGTTATGATGGAGCTGTACAAAATGCTAGTTAGGCCACAGCTGGAATACTGTGTGCAGTTCTGTTTGCCACACTATAGGAAGGATGTGATTGCATTGGAGAGGGTGCAGAGGAGATTCACCAGGATGTTACCAGGGCGAGAGCACTTCTGCTATGAAGAGAGACTGGACAGGCTGGGGTTGTTTTCCTTAGAGCAGAGAAGGCTGAGGGGGGACCTGATTGAGGTGTACAAAATTATGAGGGGCATAGATAGGGTAGATAGAAAGGAACGTATCCCCTTAATAGATGGGTCAATAACCAGGGGGCATAGTTTCAAGATAAGGGGCAGGAGATTTAGAGGGGATTTGAGGAAAAACTTTTTCACCCAGAGGGTGGATGGAATCTGGAACTCACTGCCTGAAAGGGTGGTAGAGGCAGTAACCCTCACAACATTCAAGAAGCATTTAGATGAGCGCTTGAAACGCCATAGCATGCAAGGCTACGGACCAAGTGCTGGAAAATGGAATTAGAATAGACAGGGCTTGATGGCTGGTGTGGACACGATGGGCTGAAGGGCCTCTTTCTGTGCTGTATAACTCTATGACTCTATGACCATCCGCAGGCAGTTGCGTTGTGTCTGTTTGTTTAAGTGGCAGGACTGACTGCAAGGCTGGCTTTTGAGGGAATCAATGTACTGGTCTGAAATAGTTGGCCCATTCCAACAGCCAGCTTGTACACAGGTACAACCATGCATACAAAACAATGTGTTCAACAATAATTGTTTTTTGAATCACTCAAAGCTGATTTTCTGTACGGGCCACCAATGTGTGGAAGTTATTGGTAATGTGGAATATAGCCATCTGGATGGGCATCCACTTAGACATCACTGTGCAATGGTGCATTGCAATAGCTGTGGATGAAGAAGGACTCCAAAAGCCTATACCAGCAGAAGACGATCCAGTATTAGCATAGGGATTTCATGGCACATTTATTTCAGCTTAGAGACTCTTCCGCCTCAATGCGATTGCAGTTATCCATTAGTCCTTTCCATTTCATATCACCCAAATCTCTAATCAATCAATCATTGCTGTAAGATATATATAAAGCCTGTCTTTCTGCATCTGAAAAAGCTAATACCAAGCACAGTCCTTCCAATAAATTCAATGTACAACCATACCTTTTGCCAATTAAGGAAATTGGAAAAAGAACCAGAAAGTGAGATGAGGAGAATTTCTTTTACGCAGCAAAATGTTGTGATCTGCAATGCCCTGCCTGAAAGGGTGGTGGAAGCAGATTCAACAGTAACTTTCAAAAGGGAACTGGATCAATACTCGAAGCGAACAAAATTGCAGAGCTATGGGGAAAGAGCAGAGGAGTGGGACTAATTGGGTAGCTCTTTCAAAGATGGGCCAAATGGTCTCCTTCTCTGCTGTAAGATTCTATGATTCTATAATTCAATAAACATATATAAATAAATGGAGCATTAGCACTTCTTAAAAATAATGATACACAAATTGGCCACGTGATTGATAGTGAGGGAGAAAGCTGTAGACTGCAGGAAGATATCAATGGACTGGTCAGGTGGGCAGATAAGTGGCTAATGGAATTCAATCCGGAGAGGTGCAAGGTAATGCATTTGGGGAGGGATAACAAGGCAAGGGAATACACAATAGGATACTGAGAAGTGTAGAGGAACAGAGGGACCATGGAGTGCATGTCCTCAGATCTCTGAAGGTAGCAGGGCAGACAGATAAGGTGGTTAAGAAGGCATCTGGGATACTTTCCTTTATTAGCTGAGGCATAGAATATAAGAGCAGGGAGGTTATGCTTGAACTGTATAAAACACCAGTTAGGCCACAGCTAGAATACTGCGTGCAGTCCTGGTCACCACATTACAGGAAGGATGTGATTGCACTAGAGAGGGTACAGAGGAGATTTACAAGGATGTTGCCAAGACTGGAGAATGTTAGCTGTGAGGAAGGATTGGATAGGCTGGGATTCTTTGCTTTGGAACAGAGGAGGTTGAGGGGAGACATAATTGAGTTGTATAAAATTGTGAGGGGCCTAGACAGAATGGATAAGAAGGATCTATTTCCTTTAATCATCATAATCATAATCACCTTTATTGTCATTGTTAGTGCACAAGTGCAGTACAACGAAATGTAGGCTTGCGGCTCCCGAGAGTGTACATTTAGATTAAGACATTTAAACATTCAACATTCATTTGGCTTGTAATACATTAACATAAACATAACCATAATAAAGTGCATTGGCAGATGTACAGGCGTTAGAGTTTATTTGTGGAGTTCAGTAGGATGACAGCCCTGGGAAAGAAGCTGTTCCTAAATCTGGTCGTACGGGTGCGAATGCATCTGTAGCGTCTCCCAGATGGCAGGAGGGCGAACAGAATGTGGCTGGGGTGGGTAGGGTCTTTGATGATGGTCCGTGACCTCCGTAAACAGCGTTTCTGGTATATGTGCTCTATGGCCGGTAGCCGGGTGCCGGTAATGCGTTGGGCAGTTTTGACTACCCGCTGCAGGGCTTTCTGGTCATAGTAGCTACAGCTGCCATACCATACTGTGATACAGTTCATCAGGATGCTCTCTATTGTGCAGCGGTAAAAGTTAGAGAGGATCAGGGGTGACAGGTTGCATCCCTTCAGCCTCCTTAGGAAATATAGGCGCTGCTGGGCCTTCTTCACCAGCGAGGAGGTATTGAGGGACCAGGAGAGGTCTTCCGTGATGTGGTCTCTGAGGAACTTAAAGCTGTCCACCCTTTCCACCGCAGCCCCATGGATGTGGATGGGGGTGTGACTTCCGCCTTTAGACTTCCTGAAGTCCACAATGATTTCTTTGGTTTTCTTGATGTTAAGGGCCAGGTTGTTATCGGCGCACCACTTCACGAGATGCTGGACCTCCTCCCTGTAGGCTGACTCATCGTTGTTGGTGATCTGGCCTACTACCGTGGTATCATCCGCAAACTTGATGATGGTGTTGGAACCATGAACCAATTGGCGTAGATTTTAAGTAATTGGTAGAAATAATCGGTAGAAGGATTAGAGGGGAGTTGAGGAGAACTTTTTTCACCCAGAGGGTGGGTGGGGGTCTGGAACTCACTGCCTGAAAGGGTGGTAGAGGCAGAAACCCTCATCACATTCAGAAAGTACTTGGATATGCACTTGAAGTGCCGTAACCTGCAGGACTATGAGCAAGAGGTGGAAAGTGGGATTAGGCTGGTTAGCTTTTTTTCAGCCGGCACAGACACGATGGGCCGAATGGCCTTCTTCTGTGTCGTATATTTTATGATTTTATGATGAAATGTCTTTACTCTGTGTATGAGTAGTTTCAGCTTCTGAGAGAACTGCTGTCTGCTAACCAGGGACGATACTCAGCGGCTCTACACCTGTCACTGCATCCTCATCATCCTGACACTCTCAAAGGCAGAAGAGGAAAAGAAAGAAAGAAAGACCTTGCATTTATGTAGCGCATTTCACATCCTCAGGACTTCACAGCCAATGACTTACTTTTGAAGTGCAGTCGCTGTTGTTTTGTTGGCAGACAATCTATGCACAGCAAGATCCCATAAACAGCAGTGAGATGAGTGACCAGGTTCTCTGCTTTGCTGCTATTGCTTAGAGCATGAATATAGGCCAGGACAATGGGAGAATGAATCATTATCTAAGATATCTGCCCCTTTTTCTTCTTTGCCTCCCAAAAACTGTAGACTTACCCTATTGCAGGGCGTTTCCATTTTTGTCTGATTATGTCACTGTGAAGCGCCTTGGGATTCTTTTCCTACATGAGAGACGCTGCATAATTGCGAACTGTTGCTGTTTATAAGGTAGCCTCTGGCAGCCATTTTCTTTTTGTTCTCATCATGCAACAGTCTTTCTGTGCTTGCTGCCTTAGAGGAGAAACCTTTCCAACAAAATTCTGCCTTTCAACGCTCTAGCGTCCAACTTTATTAATTGAGCATAGCTGGTCTTTAAATGAGGTTAAAGCATTGCATTGGTCAGGAAGTTCCATTTTTCATTCAGTATATTTTCAATCTTGACGACATGCCGAAGTCCTTCAGGCTGCATTCCAATGTGGGTGAGCCCCGTAATATATTTTCTCAGGGTATCAAACATTTTAAAGTAGCTTTGCACCAAACTACCAGCTACTAATGCAATAGCATCCGAGGGGAGACTTAATAGAGGGGCTCAAAATTACGTGAGGTTTTGATAAATAAGGAGAAACTGTTTCCAGTGGCAGGAGGGTCGGTAACCAAAGGACACGGATTTATGGTAATTGGGAAAAGAACTATGGGTGAACATTTCAGAGAGTGGAGGACTTCATGCTGATCGCAGAGATATTGGACACCTATGTAGTATTGCTTGGAGTAGAGCTTTAGAAATGTTTAGCAAACACAAAAGAGATGGGTATTTAATTCAGAAACAAATGAGCTATTTAGATTAAAAAGAAGCAAAGTACTACGGATGCCAGAAAACTGAAATAAAAACAATATGCTGGAAACACAGCAGGTCAGGCAGCATCTGTGGGGAGAGAAACAGATTTAATGAGGGGACTTTTCCAGGGAGGGTGGGTGGGGTCAGCGAGCGGGATCGGTGGTGGGTCGGGTGGGAAATTTGATTTTTTTGATAACGGGTCGGCACCCAGTTGTCTACCCACCGCAAGGCACCTTTCCCACAGGTGCGTGTGTGATCTGTGATCCGACTTGACCCGCAGAGGCGGGCGACCCAATTAACCCAATTATTGCCTTGTTGCATTTTACCTTACCTTTTCACTTTAACTTCTCGCCCACTGGGTCCACGCTGCTCGGGGATCATGTCTGTTGACCTGAGGCGGGAGTTGAATGCCTATTGAATCAGCAGATTAGTTGACAACTTGAAATGTACTATAACAGCTCCCACCTCACAGCTATTCACGTTCCAAGAGCAGAAGCTGTTGCTTACTCCATTTAGAACACAGATTGAGTTTTATGCAGGCTGCAAATGTTTGGAGCAAACTCTCTATCCAGTGTCACCTCACTGGAACAACCTCTCTCACCATTGACAGATCACTTCTGTCATCTCAACTTCACCTACCATCTATTCCATCAGCATGGGTACCGTTTATTCCATAGGGACTGCTCCCTTCGCGACACCTTGGCCCACTCCTCGATCACCCCTAACAGCCCGTCCCCTTCACCTGGCACCTTCCCGTGCAAGCGCAGGAGATGCAACACATGCCCTTTTACCTCCACCCTTCCCACTGTCCAGGGCCCCAAACACCCCTTCCAGGTGAAACAGCGATTTACTTGTACTTCTTGCAATTTAATATGCTGTATTCGCTGCTCACGATGCGGTCTCCTCCACATTGGGGAGACCAAACACAGATTGGGCGACCGCTTTGCGGAACACCTCCGTTCAGTCCGTAAGGGTGACCCCGAGCTTCCGGTCGCCTGTCATTTTAATTATCCGCTTCACTCCCACTCTGATCTCTCTGTCCTCGGTCTATTACATTGTTCCAATGGAGCTCGAGGAACAGCACCTCATCTTTCGATTAGGTACTTTACAGCCTTCTGGACTCAACATTGAGTTCAACAATTTCAAACTATAACCCCTGCCCCCATTTTTCATGCTGTATGATTTTGCCATTCCCATTTGCAACTGCCTCTTACATAAGCACAGTATGTTCCTTCAATTCCTTCCTCCCCTTACGCCCCCCCCCCCCCATCTCTGCACCTGCTTAATATCTGTTACATCTCCAGCTTTTTCCAGTTCTGATGAAGGGTCCCAGACCTGAAACGTTAACTCTGTTTCTCGCTCCACAGATGCTACCTGGCCTGCTGAGTGTTTCCAGCATTTTCTGCTGTTATTTCAGATTTCCAACATCCGCAGTATTTTGCTATTGTATTGTGTGGGTACCGTTTATACTGTTTCACCTTGGTCCTCAGAATCCGAGCACGATCAGCCCCAACACCAGCAGCACCAGGCACACCAGCAGCATCAACAACAACACCAACCTTCTCTGCAATCACCTAATGCTGCACAGGACACAGGGCATCAGTACCCGACCACATTGCTGCTCGGGAGGCCAGGGATGGCCTCACCATGACCAGATTTCCTTCACTTGATGCTGTACACGCTGGCAGCCACATGATACACCAGGTTGACAGCACCCCACACCAACACCATAAAGCATTCCTACAATACCCAAGCCATTCCTTCACACTCACCACCATTGCGGGGGGGGGGGGGGCGGTTACCATTATGTCTCACCATTCACTGCAACTCACTAAGCCACTTCCAAAGGTGCACACAAATCTGTCCAAGAACGCAGTGTTGAAAATAAGGGTTTCATTGTTTGACAGCATATTAACAGAAACTTTACATGAACATTGGCTAAACCATCCAAGTGGCTACCCTTCTGTGTTGTTAGTTGGTATGATTACACTAGGATGAGGGTGAGTATGAGGGGTGGCTAGTGAAATGGGGAAGTGATAATGTAGATAGAGATGGGTGGGTGGAGGTGCAAGGTAAGTTGGTGTGAGTAAGGATGTGCAGGAGTAGGGTAGGGAAGGCACAATGATGAGAGGCACAGCAGGATGAGGTTGAGTGTGGCTTTGTACTAATGTTTCATGATCTAATGAGATCATTGAAAGGTTTGTGCCACTGCAGCCTGTGACTCCTGACCACATCCCTGCTTGTGCCCTTCTCTGCAATGTGCAA
This sequence comes from Somniosus microcephalus, assembly GCF_052327205.1. NCBI lineage: Eukaryota > Metazoa > Chordata > Chondrichthyes > Squaliformes > Somniosidae > Somniosus > Somniosus microcephalus. The sequence continues at coordinate 329,750,039 of NC_140990.1, read as the reverse complement.
CCAGGCTGCGTTGGTGTCCTGGGGAGGTCTCTTCCGCCCACGGGAAGGGATGGGGACCTCCCTGCGTGCTGTGACTCCCTCCATAAGCATATGGAGGGAGTCATGGGAGAACCTGGGTGCAGCCATTGGGCCAGAAATTCCAGGCCAGAAGCGTGAGTACGGTCGGCTTACTGACGCTTCTGGCCGTTGGAAATGCCGGCGTTCAGCATGAACAGCGCATGCGGGGAACGCCGGCATTTCCAGACCTCGAGCGCGTGCGACTGCACAGGCAGCGCTTGCGCAGTGAACTTCGTGGATTTCATTCGTGAAATCCGTGAGGTTAAGTCCTTAGAAGTTACACTGAAAAAAAGCAAGTGTAAAGTGGTTCATTGGCTGCGGAGGAAGATATATTTTATCGTGGAGCTTTTGAAATGCAATATTTTTGTTTGGGAAAGGGAGGGAAGTTATTTTAAGAAATTTTAAGTAAGTTTTAAAGTTAAAATTTTTTTTTTTAAAGGGTTTTCAGCACGGTAGGTAGAAGGTGCAATTGTGGCTGTGTGAATGGAATGTGAGAATGAGTTATGTATGTATGTCCACATATATTCCTTTATGTATATGTATGTATGTTTTATATTCCTTTACTAATGTGTATGAATGTATGTTTTTAATTATGATTTTCCAATAAGTTACTTTCTCTGAAAGTCATAATTAAATAATACATTCATACACATAAGTAAAGGAATATATACATAACACGCAAAGGAATATATACAGACATACATACTTTCAGAAGCTCCACGATAAGAAATATCTTCCTCCGCAGCCTCTGTAGCAACTGCACCCATGCTTTTTTCATGTGTAAGTTGTAATGACTGGACCTCACTGAAAGCATTAATGAAAGCGGCGAATTATACTGCGCACGCGCTGCATGTGCAGTCGCACGCGTTCTGCCTCTGAACCCCTTCGTTCAGAGGACAGGAAATGCCGGTTTTCCCCACATGCACTGTGCATGCTGAAAACCGGCATTTCATCCGGCCAGATGCGTAAGTACCCCGACCGTACTAGCGCATTTGGAAGGGAATTATTGGGCCAACATTTTACATGTCAATAAAATAAAAAATTTAACACTTGCACGACTTGCCCCCTCGCATCTGCGACTGAGGGTCCAAGGAGGTGCATTGCGCAAGAGGTCATCATCGGACGTATCCTCACACTGTTCCCTTTGGGGAACTGTATGAAGTGGTGGAAGGATTTATGGCCGTGATTAACGCTCATTCCGTGACCGTAACCATCTTTGAACCAGCCATTAGGGTGGTTAGTCCTATGGCGGGAGGGTTTTACGGGCTCCCACAACCCATCTGAGGGGGGGGGGCCACCAACACCCACGGACGCAAGTATCCCGCTGGATGTCCACCCAGAATTTAAAGTTGGAGCTCCGACTCCACTTGCCGGGACTGTCTGGAGTGGGGTTCAAAACCCTACTCCTTCTGGCCCAGCGGCGGGGATGCTTACTGCTACGCAAAAGGCCCACTCCGCACAAAAGGTGACACCCATACGTTTCCTGCGTCTTTTCCCTCCCCGTGACTGGAGCCCTATGCTGCAATTTCACGTTGCTAATCGGATTGGGCGTTTGTCATAGCGGTAGGATCCCCACCGCTGGGCCAGATCAGGGTAGGGTTTCGAACCCCGCTCCAGACAGTCCCGGCAAGTGGAGTCGGAGCTCCGGCTCTAAATTCTGGGTTGACATCCAGTGGGATATTTGCGTCCGTGGGTGTGGGTGGCCCCCCCTCCTTGTATAGCTTGTGGGAGCCTGTAAAACCCTCCCGCCATAGGACTAACCGCCCTAATGGCTGGTTCAAAGATGGTTACGGTCACGGAATGAGCGTTAATCACGGCCATAAATCCTTCCACCACTTCATACAGTTCCCCAAAGGGAACAGTGTGAAGACACGTATGACGACGGCATTGCTAAATAAGTAAATGGAATTTAAAAAATTCTTTTAGGGCTTTTAAAAGTCTTTAAATTGCTTTAATTCTCTTTAAAACTACTTCAGATTACTCAAAATAATGTAAACATTTAAAAAAGTTTATAAAAGTTACCAAAATCTTCAAAAAACTTCCAAAAACCTATTTAAACTGCTGCTTTGCATGTAAAAAAGCAAAGCAGCTTGACAGAAACATTGGGGGCGTGTCCAGTGAAACTGAGACCTCAAGGGGCGTGTCTCACTTACACTGCATGCTCCTGGGTCCGCGCTGGCTGCACTCCTGGGCGGCGTGACGTCATACGCTGCCCGGGAATGTGCTTTCTATTTCTCCAAGTTCAGGCGTCCCAGAAGCTGATTGGCAGGAGCGCGGGGTAAGTGCAAATATGGGGCTTGCACGCGCTGCAAGCCCCGTTCTGGAATTTCTGGCCCAGTACTATCTCTCTCTCTCTATCTGTTTTGACGTTAATTAACCAAGGCCAGGCATCCAAAGAGAGTCATTGTTTTTCACATCTGCAGGTGTTGACTTGCAGTTCTCACAGAATTTTCAAGAGCTTATCTTTCAAAGAAAAAGTGCCAACAACACATCGGATGGGCCAGAACTTCGGGTCCCCACGGGTGAGAGGCAGAGCGTACGCCTGGAACTTTCGGTTGTTTTGCAGGTTTCTCCGGGAGGGTAAGTCTCCAGGAGAAACACTTTTAAAAAAGCAGTCGCAAGGCCTGCTTTTAACAAGGTAAGTGGTGAATTAAGTTAAATTAAAACATTTTTTCCACAGGTTTATTATTTTTAAATACTTTAAAGAAAGGTAAGTTTATTTTTAGCCCCGTTAGAAACTGTAATTAATTTTTCAAAAATTTAAATTATTGTTTAAAATAGTTATTTTATGTAATTTATAGTTACTTTAAAAATGTGATGTTTTTTAAAAATTTATTTGAAGTTTTAGTGATATTTTGGGGCTGAATTGTATTCATAGATTTGACAGCTCTTCCTGTCAAATCTATGAATACAGATTCCCTGCTACCATTGGCTCTCCATGGCCCACGTGATCCCAGGGGACGCTTCGTACTAACTGCGCCCCTGGGATACGCAAGCACTGTGCGCCGGCAGTTGGAGGAGACCCAGGATCGGAATCCCACGTGGGCCCACAGCTCAACGGCCGGTGCAGCAGGTCGGAGGCTTGCACCCTCGGGAAGCCCCCAACCTGAATTTCTGGGCCATCCGATATCATGTTTTAGCCAAGCAGTGTACTGCCTCAAAGCTTGTCGGTACATTTGGGCACTTTTAAATTCAGTCAAGTTTACTGCGACAGTGTTACATAGCACAAATGTCAAAACAAAGTTTGCCATGGTCCCTTTAAGGAAATTGGCTGATGACGCATCATGAATGACGTCACCAGACCTGCTTCCTCTAATTGGACCGGGAAACGTGCTGGGCAGGCTTAACAAGCCCCAGCAGTGTAAGTTCCTTTTAGGCAGCGGGATGGAGTCAGCAGCGGGCCCGCGACCCGCCACTGACATCGCCCTCCCCAGTCCCGCCGAGGTAAGGAAAATCCCGGCCCTAGTTTCAGATCAATGACCTTTCATCAGATGTTTAAATATATTGCATTCATATTTCTTAGATTATTGGCTCCTTCCTAACTAATCAACTTTAAGCCGGTTACGATTTGCGTTTGCTGACTATTTCTGACAGGTGTCGGGAGGGAACAAAACCTAATGCAATTTCAGGGGGGAGAAAATGAACTGAACAGTGCCCCAAATAAATAGTCTTATCTTAAAAATGCTATCGGTAAACTATTGAGTGCAGTCTCTAAATTTGGAACCTTACAAGATAACAGATTCAGATGAAGCATTCCTGAATTTTATTTATTACATTTTGAAGATTCTTCATCACTCCAAGACATGGCGGTACTTGTTTCTAATTTGCATAACACTAATTTCACTGATTAGAGTAAGTGCTGTGGGACTGCAGAACATTAGCACAGCGTTCAAACATCAATTATCCCGACCCCTCAGCAAGATGGAGATGGGGCTTATGTCATGATGCAGCGAGTTAATTTTACTCCAGGTCATTGGTACGTCGTAATGGTAGCACAATTGACTTGAGGCTGCTACTTGGCTCCGTCGATGAGCACAACCTGGTGTCATTAGCTTTTCCTTCCCTCTGGTTTGGATATGCTTCATTGGTGGGTCAGCTGGAGTTCACCAGATATTTTATTTTTCCTATCGCTTCACGTTCTCAGTTTTAGTTGGGGACACATTTTAGATGCTTGAGGCATCCCTGAAGTGACAGTCAATGAGTCAATTACTTACTTTAAATAGTAAAGCAGTGTTTTTAACACCGCCTTGTGTTTACTTGCTGGGGATCTTTTTTTTTTATTCGTTCAGGGGATGTGGGTGTCGCTGGCAAGTCCAGCGTTTATTGCCCATCCCTGATTGCTCTTGAGAAGGTGGTGGTGAGCTGCCTTCTTGAACTGTTGCAGTCCAGTTAGTGAGAGCTGTTAGGTAGTGAGTGTTAGGATTTTGACCCAGCGACAATGAAGGAATGGTGAAATATGTCCAACTCTGAATGGTGTGTGACTTGGAGGGAAACGTGGAGGTGATGGTGCTCCTATGCGCCTGCTTTCCTTGTCCCTCTAGGTGGTGGAGGTTGTGGGTTTGGGAGGTGCTGCCGAAACCATGGTGAGTTGCTGCAGTGGATCCTGTGATGTTGGGTGGGAGGAGGCTCATGTGGAGCATAAACGCCTGCATAGACCAGGTGGGCCGAATGGCCTGTTTCTGTTCTGTAAGTTCTATGTAGTTCTATTTATGTAAGACGCACGAAAGCCATGGTGCGCCTGTGGTGGCTGTTTAATCTGGTGGATGGGCTGTCGATCAAGCAGACTGCTTTGTCCTGGATGGTGTTGAGCTTCTTGAGCATTGTTGCAGCTGTGCCCATCCAGGCAGTCTTATTCCTCCCCTGTGTGAACCACATTTATTTTTACCACTTTAGGGGGGAAAAATTTGGTATCGACCATTTTGGGGCGCTAATATCGGTCGGGTGCAAAATTTAGCGCCCGGCGCAAATTATCGCCAGCGACCGGGAAATTCATCTCCAGTGTCCCCAGAGGTGATTGGAGCGCTAAATCAAACACTACACACCTCTCTTAGTGTGCTAATGCCAGAGAACGGGGCGCTACCGCAGCGCACTACTCAAGCTCAGGCGATGTCAATTACCTTGTACTCAGACAGACTGGCACCTTCCAATTGTTAAAGGGGAGGGTCCATCATGCTGCACAGTCTCACCCTGATCATTGCTGCGTTTGATCTGGGCCTGCAAGGAGGTGCAAATATTCAACAACGATTATCATGGCTGCTCAGAGGCCCAGGGAGAGAGCTTCCCAGTTGTGCGACCAGCCATTGGAGGCTGTGGTTGTGGCTGTGGAACGGCGACGGGCAGTGCTGTTTCCAGACAGTGGCAGGAGGCCACTGCCCCGGGAGTTCACAAGGGTGTGGAGGGAGGTGGCCCATTACGTATCGTCCAGAAGCCTGGTCCAAAGGACTCACACGCAGTGCCGCAGGAAGATCAGCAATCTCACTCGGGTGGTCTGTAGTGTATGTACCTTTAAGAGGAACTATGTTTCTGAAGCCCCTGTATACTGTAGTACCAGTAGTGACCACTCGGGTATATAAGCCTGTGTAGCATCTTGTGTAGTTAGTGCACCTCCAGACTTTGTTCAGTAAACACTTGTTAAATCAACTCCTGCATTCCGTGTCTCCATTAACACACGGATCTAACAGTGGCGACGAGTTAGAAACAAACTTGCCTGCAATTCGGCAGCACCTCAAGGGGATCGATTCCTCAGACGAAGGTCGAAGCCAGAAGCAAGAAAAAAATAAAATAAATAAATAACTCGAAGAAACTCGAAAACGAGGGCCAGGCTTGGTCTCCAGTCTGTGGTTTCCCCAGCTAAACGGGCTGGTGGCAGGTAGTGCACTGATCCTTCCTGGGCTGCGGCGGGCTAGAGCTCAATCGGGTGGCTCTGCAACGGGGCCGGGCAGCGAGTCGGGAGGCAGAGGCAGAGAGAGAGAGGGTGGAGCACTCAGGGCGCGTCCGGTGCTGCAAAGCAGGTCGGCGTTTGGACCGAGCAGAGGGAGGGGAAAGTCCCAGAGGGTCCGCTCCATGACGGGAATGGTTCTCCAAGTAAAGGAGAAACTATTGAAGCGATATATAAAAAGAAAAAAAAATAGAAATACCGCGAAAAACTGCAGGTCGCAACGGGAACCGTGGAGAACAGCGTTGGCAGCAGCGGCAGCGGCGGGAAAGCGCGGAAGGCGCCATCTCAACTCGGCGGGGAAGAAAGAAAAGCGCGGGAGGCGCCATTTTGATCCATTGGAGACAGAGGAAAAGCACGGGAAGCGCCATTTTAGATTTTCAAGATGACGAAGACTGGCAATATTACTGCTTTCGACAGTGATATAGAAGATTGGACCACATATGTGGAAAGAGTGGAGGTATATTGCAAGGCGAATGAAGTAGCGGATGATAAAAAGGCATCGGTACTTCTAAATCTGATGGGCGCAAGGACATACGGGCTGTTACGAAACTTGATCACTCCAGCCAAACCGATGGACAAGAATTTTAAGGAGATTGTTGATACCTTACAAGAGCACTTAAACCCAACACCGCTGCTGATAGCGGAACGATTCAAATTCTTCAGGAGGAATCAGCACAAGAATGAAAGTAACGCTGATTACCTCACCAAATTAAGAAAGCTGTCAAAGTACTGCCAATTTGGGGCAGATTCTCTACGAGACAAATTCATCTGCGGTCTCCTAAGCGAAGGAACACAGAAAAGACTACTTTCTGAGAAAGATTTGGCACTGGACAAGGCTTTCAGTGTGGCTGTATCATACGAAGCAGCAGCAAGAGGAGCTGCAGTGATACAGCAAAAGCCACAGGACTTCGGCACCCATGAAATGACACGGGGTTTCGAGAGATGTTATCGCTGTGGCAGATCCACCCATGACCAGAAGGACTGCTGGTTCAAGGACAAAGCATGCAGGCAATGCGGAAAGATGGGACACATTGCACGTGTATGCAGATCTGGAAAGAAATCCGCTGACAGTAAAAAGGTCAATAAGGAAAAGTACAGAAAGGTACAAATGATGACGGACAGTAGCTCCGAAGACCAGAAGAGCGATAGCGACTCCGGAAACAAGAGACTAAGCTGTCTCAAATTACATAATGTAATTGCCAAAGAAGATTACCAGACCATTTGGGTTACCCTCACGATAGCGGGGTCCCCAGTCAAAATGGAGCTAGATACAGGATCAGCTCTGACCGTCATGAGTCGACGGGATTACGAGCGGCTATTTCCGCATATACCTTTGAAAGACACATCCATTATCTTGAAGACATATACGGGGCAGAAAGTATACCCCAGAGGGAAAATAAGGGTGCCTGTTGTATACAACGGCAAGGAAATACAGAAGTTGTATTTATACGTTCTGCAAGATGGTGGTCCACCGTTGTTGGGACGTGAATGGATCAGAAAGATAGGTTTAGACTGGCAGTCCATTCAGGCACTGACGGTGACCAGTAAGAAAAAAAACGATGATGACGTCATACCTGGACGATTAAAAGAAATCTTGGCTAACGCCAAAGAAGTGTTTCAACAGAAACTAGGAACCCTGAAAGGCGCCACCGCCTCAATAAAAGTGGAAGATGCGGCAATTCCCAAGTTTTTTAAGGCAAGGCCGGTGCCATACGCAATTCGTCCAGCCGTCGAGGCAGAGCTGGAGAATTTGGAAAAAGCAGGCGTGTTATCCAAGGTAGATTGGAGCGAGTGGGCAACACCCATCGTCCCGGTCATGAAGAAAACGTTGAATAATGATAAATCTGAAGAACAGAGAAAAGTTCGCATCTGTGGGGACTTCAAGGTGACTGTAAACCCAGTTCTTCACACGGTACAGTATCCTCTTCTGAGGATAGAAGATATTTTCGCCTCACTATCCGGAGGGAAACGTTTCACCAAAATTGACTTAGCACAGGCATATCTACAGATGGAGGTTGAGGAGGTCCCTAAAAAGTATCTCACGATAAACACACACAAAGGACTGTACCATTACAATCGATTGGTTTTCGGAGTGGCATCAGCTCCGGCTATCTGGCAAAGAGCTATGGAGCAAGTCCTGCAAGGGATTCCGGGGACTCAATGCTACCTAGACGACATCCTTGTAACAGGAGAAAACGACAACGAGCACCTTGCCAACTTGGAGCAGGTGCTCACGAGGCTGAGAGAACGAGGCCTACGAGCAAATCGCCCCAAGTGCGAATTTTTCCAGAAACAAATATCATATTGTGGCCATGTCATTAACGAAGAAGGGTTGCATAAGTCACCTGAAAAAATTGAAGCGGTCGTAAAGGCCCCAGCGCCTGAAAATGTCTCACAATTAAGGTCGTTCCTGGGATTAGTTATTATCATAAATTATTATTACTATCATAAATTTTTACCAAACCTGTCGACAGTTCTGCACCCGCTTAACGCACTGCTACAAACGGGAGTAGTTTGGAAATGGAGCGAAGATTGTAAACGTGACTTCCATAAATGCAAAGGCTTGATCACGTCCAGGGAAGTGTTGGCTCACTACAACCCATCACTGCCAATCAGACTGGCATGCGATGCATCCCCTTACAGCGTGAGAGCGGTATTATCGCATAGATTCCCTGATGGCTCGGAGCGGCCGATAGCTTTTGCGTCACGCTCATTGAACTCAGCTGAGCGTAACTATGCCCAGATCGACAGGGAGGCACTCAGCCTGGTGTGGGGGGTGAAGAAATTCAACCATTACCTACACGGACAAAAATTTACCTTGTTGACTGACCATCAACCCCTCCTCTCCATATTCAACCCTAAAAAGGGCGTTCCCATTATGACAGCGCAAAGGCTACAGAAGTGGTCCCTTTTCCTAGGGGCACACCAATATGACACAGAATACAAAGGAACAAAACAGCATGGGAATGCTGATGGGTTATCGCGCCTACCGTTGCCAATGGTGGAAGAGGCGCCTACAGTGGACCCAGTGGAGATGTTCCACTCGACCATAGTGGAATGTCTACCGGTGACAAATTCTACCATTGAAAAGGAAACGCGAAATGACCCGACTCTCTCACGAGTCTACGATTTAACGGTGAAGGGATGGCCAGCACGTGGCGAACCACTGTTGCCAGCATTCTCGCAAAGAAGAGAACAGCTGTCAGTGTGCCGAGGAACCTTGATGTGTGGATCCAGATTGGTGATTCCACCCAAACTCAAGGATAGAGTGCTAAAGGAGCTTCACGAGGGGCATCTGGGTGGAGTGAAAATGAAGAACTTAGCCAGAGCGTTTGTGTGGTGGCCAGGTATCGATGGAGACATCGAAGAAATGACCAAGAGCTGTCTAGGATGCCAGAAGGTCCAAAACGCCCCACCACAAGCCCCTCTACATCCATGGGAGTGGCCCTCATCTCCATGGCAAAGGGTACATATCGACTTTGCTGGTCCATTTATGGACTCAATGTTCTTAATTGCGGTGGATGCACACTCCAAGTGGCCGGAGGTAATAAAGATGTCCTCCACCACCACGGAAAAAACCATCACTGTATTAAGGACCATATTCACCAGGAATGGGCTGCCTGAACAGATCTGTTCTGATAATGGACCGCAATTTGTGTCCGAAGAATTCAGGAAGTTCTTAAAAAACAATGGGGTTAAGCACTACACGTCCGCCCCATACCATCCCGCCACCAATGGATTGGCTGAAAGGTTTGTCCAGACCTTCAAGAAGGCCATAAAGGCCATGGGTAATGAAAACATAAATCTACAACATAAGGTAGATAACTTCTTGTTTGCGTACAGGAATGCAACACGTGGTTACAAACCAAACCCCCGCCATGATGTTTTTCAATAGAAGACTAAGATGCCGGCTGGATTTGGTCAAGCCAAACGTCAGAAGGGACGTAGAGAACCGGCAATTTCAAAGCATGAATGAAAGGCCAACTAGAACCTTCCAGATAGGTCAACCAGTTTTGGCCCGGGACTACCGTACCGAGAAATGGCAGCCTGGAACTATTTGCACACGACTAGGACTGCTGATGTATACCGTGGACATTGGAGAAAGCATAATAAGGCACCATGCTGACCAGATCATAGAGTCATCCGAAAAAGGACAACCTATACCACAACTCTATACGCCTAGTGATGAAGCAGAGATACCCATAGTATCTACCTCCGATCCGGTGATACTGGAACCAGATGAACCCGACACTGGCATTGAAGCCGAATTGACCTTGCCAAAAGAACCTACTACACCACCGAAACCTACTACACCACCGAGGCGTTATCCAGACCGAGTCAGGAAGCCTCCAGAGAGACTGAATTTGTAATTGATTAACTTCAGCAAATGTTTATATTATTGTTCTTGTAAAAATGTTATTTAATGATTACTTAAAATGTTATGTACTATTTATCTAAAAGGGGAGGAATTGTAATGTATGTACCTTTAAGAGGAACTACGTTTTTGAAGCCCCTGTATACTGTAGTACCAGTACTGACCACTCGGGTATATAAGCCTGTGTAGCGTCTTGTGTAGTTAGTTCACCTCCAGACTTTGTTCAGTAAACACTTGTTAAATCAACTCCTGCATTCCGTGTCTCCATTAACACACGGATCTAACATGGTCAGTGTAGTGTATGTACCTTGAAGAAGGAACGATATTCTGCAGCCCCTGTATACTGCAGTACCAGTAGTGACCACCCCTGTATATAAGCCTGTGTAGTAACTTTGTATAGTAGTTCCAGTTTTGTCTCCATTCAGTAAACACCTGTTATAACCAACTTCTGCAGTCCGTGACTCAATTACACACGGACATTACAGTCAGGGTGAGTAGATACTTGAAATACCTCTACATCCCACCATCTCAACATCACTCTGTGCACAGACTGTATAAAGTGCCAATTCTCCAACACTCGCCCAACAACTATGCCCATCTAATAAAAGTCACATTCACATCTCACACCTTGCAGACATTAACAGCTATTCAACTATGGTAGGCGCAGCTGCCAAACACATGGCTGCACACTCACTCATACGCTGTCTTTTTTCTTGCAGGTCAAGCTTTCTCATAACAGGAGGGAGCAGCAACAGACAGGAGGAGGACAGGCGGAGCTGCACCTCCTCACACAGCTGGAGAAGTGAGCTCACAGACTGATCGATCTGTCGTGGGTGCTGTGGCAGTCGGAGAGGTCGACCCCCTTGGGGACAGCAACGATATGTTCATCACCTCTCTCTCCTCTCTCATATCACTTACCCCTCACAACACCAGCCTTTCCCGCTTTCCATCTAACTACACTGTCTCCAGTCCTTGCTCCCTTCCTGCCCCTCTGCCCACCTGCCCTCATGTTAAAGCTACTCTTGTACCTTCCTGCTTTCAGATAGTGAGCCACCATCTGTCCAGCCTGTCCCTCAGCCCCCCAGTGGCAGCGATGCAGGAGAGGAGGAGGAACACCAAGCCGGAGCCTCACTGCCTGTGTCTCCCGAGGGCGACACATCCGACACTGGGGCTACACGGTCACTGGAGGGGAGCAGAGGAATTGGCTCTGATGTGGGTGAAGCTCCGGGACTCAATGGGCTGCAGCAACACCATGGGGGAAGGGAAACTCGGGGTCATCTCCCCGGAGGGTGAGTGCAAGCACGAGTTCTGCTGCACAGGACTCGGATGAGGACCACGATATCGCGGCCATGATTACAGGTGATGAACATGCATACTGAGCTCATGGGTGCAATGGCAAGGGTGCCCAAGAGCATGGATGCACTGGCTAGGAGCGTGGAGGAGTCCGCCGCCAGCACAGCTGTCATCTGTGCACAAACCCTTGAACCCATCCTTGCCTCGTTGCAGAGGATGGTTGAATTGCAGGAAGACCGTGCTGACCCAGACCTCATGCCACGTGTAATGGGTGAGATTGCAGCACAGGCCGAGGCAACGCAACAGCTTAGTGCTGGAATTGAGTCATTGGTTGTTGCCATCCAATCTCAGACTGCTCTCATGCAGTCGCAGATTGATGCCACGCAAGCGCTGACTGCTGCCATCCTCGCTGGGTTGCCCACTGTCCACCGGGGATCTGACGGTGCCGCAGCAGGCCAGCAATCTGTGATCGAGCAGATTGCTCCGGATGCTGAGGTTCTGCCCCAGGGAAGTGGCAGTGTGTTGGTCGAGCAGGAAGATGCTGTCCTCTCTCCGGATGAATGCATTCCTGCTGCCACCACTGCCACTCCGTCATTGCACTTGCCACAGCCTGTAACCCAGCCAGCCCAGACTGCTGCCGCCCATGCAGAGTTGGTGCAGTCTGCAGCCGGGCTCTCCAGGCCCAGAGCTGATCAAGGGCATCTGTCAAGGCCATCTGCAGTCTCTGGATCCAACATTGAACAGCCTTCCGCCAGCCTGGGGCCACATTACGGAGGAGCAGTGGGGTGGGAAGGGGGAAGTGCGAAGGGGAGGGAGATCATTGAAGAAAGCCGACTAACATTTTTCAACCATATGGGGGCAGTGTTTGTACCAAAGTTGCTGTGTTTGTAAATATATTGTTCACTTTGTTAAGACTTATTTCGATGTGGTAAGGACCAGTTGTTTGTTAATAAATTGTTGTGTTTGTTTGTTGTTGGTTGTGCTTAATAAGAGACAGTTGTTCAGAAAAATAATTTTTTTAATTGAAACATTACAAATTTCCTCATGTTACTCATTGGAACTTTGCCCGGTAATAGGGGCTGCGGGATGGCTGTAATGATGTGCTTGGTGATCCCAAAAGCCATCTTCTCTGTCATTTATCAGATAGCTGTCTAATGAGGCAGGCATGAACGGCCCTTGCAGAAGCAACATTGAGCGCCTCCCTCCCACGTTGTTCCTGCTCATCCTCCTCTTCATCCTCCTCCTCCACCTCCTCCTCTCCCTCTTCCTCCTCCTGAGGTGGTCCACCAATCCCTGGTGGCGATGGCTGGGTCCTCAGAATTGCGAGGTTATGAAGCATACAGCACACAAGAATGAAAACCGAAACTCGATCAGGGGAGTACTGCAGGGCTCCTCCAGAGTGGCCAAGACACTGGAACCGTTGCTTCAAGATGCCGATCGTCTGTTCAATGAGGTTCCTGGTGGCGCTATGGCTCTCATTGTAGGCGAGCTCAGCAGGAGTGTTGGGGTTACGGAGTGGTGTCATCAGCCAGGTGCAGAGTGGATAACCCTTGTCGCCGAGGAGCCAGCCACGAGCTTGTTGTGGTGGTTGGAAAAGGTCTGGGACACCAGACTGGGGCAGAATGAATGCATCATGGCTGCTGCCAGGATAGCGGGCATTGACGGCGAGGATGCGCTGTCTGTGGTCGCAAACCAACTGCACGTTCAGAGAGTGAAAGCCTTTGTAGTTGCGGAAAACCTCTTTATTTTCACGAGGTGCCCGCAATGCCACGTGCGTGCAGTCAATGGCGCCCTGAACCATGGGGAAGCCCGCTATCCTAGCGAAGCCACATGCGCATTCACGCTGTTTGTCTCAGATCATGGGGAATGAGATGTACTCTCTTCTCCTTTTGTACCAAGCATTTGTGCCTTCCCGGATGCAGCAATGGACAGCAAACTGGGAAATGTTCGCAATGTCCCCCGTTGAAGCCGGGAAGGAGCCGCTGGCGTAGAAATTGAGAGCCACTGTCACCTTCACTGCCACCGACAGAGACATCCTGGTCCTGAGCTGAAGCTGCAGCTCTGGTTGCAGGAGGTGGCAGAGCTCAGTGACCACCTCCTTGCTGAAGCAGAGCATTCTAAAACACTGCTCCTCGGACAGATGAATGTATGAGAATTGCTCCCAGAATACCCTGAGAGGGTAAGGTGTCCTGTGCAGAGCCCTGTTGGCTTTCCTCTCTCTGGCCATGTTTTCCACTCTCTCTCTCCACCTCCGCTGTCTCCGACAGTGAAGCTGGAGGACGATGCTTTGTGCTAGTACAGCCCCCATTAAATCTTCTACATGTGGTAGTAATAAAGCAGACAGAAATGGGAATGTGAAAAGTCTTGCTGACGAACAAAACTCCTTCAAGTAGGACAGCATTCAATGTCTCCAGACGCCTCTCTCCCTCTCTCAACCTGCGTATGCAGAATTGATTGCTGACAGAAAAAAGCAGGAAGTGCACACCTTTAAATAGCGCTCCCCCAGCTCCCAGCCAACTGCAAACCATCCCCCGCCACCTGGCGCTACCGGGGCGATGCACGCTTCGATGACGTCGCGATCTCTGGGCACAGGAGATCGTGGCGGTAGTATTTAGCACCACCGCTAACCACCAGGTCAATTTAACGGGTGGCGCTAAAATCGCCGCGCTCAGGTGGTAAGTTGTTAGCGCCCCGTTAGCACCCCCCGGAGGCGCTAACCAACTGAATTTTCCCCCCTTAATGTTTTAACTTGTTTGGTGCAAATATTTCCATCTGAACTGTTTGATCAGAATTCTTGAACTATACAATTGCCCACCGCCATTGTTTTGTAAATGTTGTTCTTATCAAAGTTGTTGCTGTGTAACGGAACACTTTCCATTTGCAGAGAGCCAGCACGGGCTTGACGGGCCAATTGGCCTCCTACTGTGCTGTAACCATTCTAGGATTCTGTGATTTTGGTCCCTCAGTGTCAGCAACAAACACATTTCACTTCAGGTGTGGTGTGATCTGATCCTTTTTCGGCTCTGCCCCAAGAACATGCTTTAGCTGCAACCTCAGGGGGAAAAAAAGACATGATTGCTGATGAGGAAAATGGAAAAAAAATGTCAGTTCTGTGACATTTTTCCATTTCACGCACCAGCCATCTGTGACCTCCCCGAGGAAGCCTACTGCTGAGGGGCCTACCGGTGTCAAACTAGGGGTATCTTTGTACTGTAGGTAAACTTGCAACACTAGGAACCAGAATGAAGATGTCCAAACTCACTTCACTTATGGCCTTTACAGTGAGCAAAAATAGGACGATTGGTCCCATCGATCTGGCCTGGATTCGGTCCTCGGCTGTAAGGCCAGTGTCTCGGCCACTGCGCTGAAGCAATACTTTAAATGTGAAACATTTCACTTACAATGATGAAGCGATGATGGTATGACTTTTCCTCATTTTAGCTACCGGACAGAAATTAGATACAAGGTAAACAAATGTTAGATTACTGCCTTGCTGAATCATTCATAGTAATAGGATTACTCAATGAACAAAAGTAACAACATCAATTTTGAATTGCCGTTACAGGTTATAGCATTAGGTAAATAATTTAGAAAACAATTACCATTCTAACGCAAAACTCATTCTTCAGCTTTAAAAATACAACCGCTATCACGAATAGTAATACTCTGACAGTTATATTAATGCTAATATATCAAATCCAAAAATCTGTGCCAAGGTTTCCATGTTCTCCTTTATTTTGCAGCTTGTATTTATGCATAACGAAATACTTATTTGGTTCTTTGAGTTTTCATCCTTATTCAGCTTTCTGTATTCAGGGTTGCAATAGGCACTATTTCAGATGGAGGCGGTGTGTCTTTGCAGGCAGGGGATTATGATAAATATCATTCGAGGAGAACTAGACTATATCATGCTGAATGAGTTATGTTCAGCCTTATGAGTAGAAGCATTTTTCACATCTCATTACTGACCGTGGCGCGTTCTGTTTGCAGATTGCATCTAAGGTGCTTGATGATAAAAGCAGAACAAAAGAACTCGCATTTCTGGAAACATACGAACGCAAGTAGGCCTTTCAGCCCCTTGAGCCTGACCCGCCATTCAATTAGATCATGGCTGATCTGTATCTCAGCTCCATTGATCTGCCTTGGTTCCATATGCCTTAATACCCCTATATAGCACCTCTCACATTGTCAGGACTTTTGAAAGCACTTCACAGCCAATGTATTACAGGAAACTCTCGATTTACCGGCACCTAAACCGGAAATCTCTGTTAACCGGCAAAATTCAGGAGTAGGTTCAGGTAAGTTTTACTTCATATTAGTGGCCGTTGCTGGATCTGTGGCTGTGTAACCAGGGTTCCTGCACTTGTTGCTAAGCAACAGGGACGCTTGGTCTGTGGCCGGGTTCCTGCACCTGTTGCTAAGCAACAGGGAAGCCTGGATTTGTGGCTGTGTACGGGGCTCTCGTACCTTTTACTATACCTCTCTGTAATCCGGACTTTTTGATAAACCAGCACCACGCCGGTCCCGTCGGTGCCGGATAAAAAAGAGTTTCCTGTACTTCCTTCCTGAAGTTACTCTGCAGGCAAACTCGACAGCCAAGTTGAGCAGAGCATAAATTGTCAGTTAACCTATTTTGGTGCGGTTGGCGTAGGGAGATAAATAATCGTCGATCTATAATGTTGGCCAGAACCTTCCACTCTTCCTAATAGCGCAATGTAATCTTTTACATCCAGCTGCACAGGCAGACCGGGCCCTGTTGGTGAAGTTGAAAATTACCCCTGGGGGCCTCCAACAATGCAGCACTCCCTCAGTATCGTACTGAAGTGCCAGGCTAGATTATGCCTGAAGTGGGGTTTAAACCCACTTCCGCCTTAGAGGTCCGAGTGCTACCAACTGAGGCAGGCCGACACTTTCAGCTGAAAATGCTGGACTAGCGTTCACCACAGCAATGACTGGATAATCCTTCTCGGCCTCCTCCTTAGGCTCCACACCATCACAGCACTGTGGGAGTACCTTCACCACACGGACTGCAGCGGTTCAAGAAGAAGGCCCAGCTTCAACCTATCAACTAGGGATGGGCAATAAATGCCAGCCTTGCCAACGACACCCACATCCCTTAGAAATCATTTTTTTAAAAAGCAACCCACACAGGTCAAGAATTCAAAATCCCACCATTGCAAATTGTGAAATTGAAACCAATGAATCCAGTAGTTTTCTGGGGATGCTAGCAGAAAAATATTGACCGCGAAAGCTGCCAGATTGTCATAACAACCCAACTGGTTCACTAAATGCCGTTTCAAGGGATGAGAAGCTGCTATCCCTATCCGGTGTGGCCCACATGTGACTCCAGTCCCTCACTACATGTTTGACTCAATGGGGGAAAAATTCAGTTGTTTGCGCCTCCCGTTAGCGCCTTAAGAGACAGACTGGTGTGTGGTATTCCGGATAATGGTCTAAGGGAAAGGCTGCTAAGAGAGCAAGATCTAGACCTGGGAAAAGCCATAGCATTGTGTAGGGCTACAGAGACTGTGAAGTTGCAGGCAAAGGAGCTGTTCAGTGACAGTAGCTGCAACGTGGATGCAGTGAGAAAGAACGGATACAAACCGTTTAACAAAGAGAGCGCCAATGTGAAAAAAGAGACGTGGCCAGCAAATGAAAATGAAAGAGACAATCGGAAGTCATGTAGTCGATGCGGTACACAGCATCCACCAAGAAAGTGTCCAGCATATGGTAAAACATGCAATAGATGCAACAAAAACAACCATTATGCCCGTTGCTGCAAGAACCAAGTGCAACAAAGCAAGGTCCATGCAGTAGATGCAAGCGACATAGAGGAATTCTATGTAGATGTTGTGTCTGAAAACAAAAGAGAAGAAAGAGACTGGATGTTGACACTAAAGTGAACGATATACACATTCCATTTAAATTGGATACTGGAGCACAAGTTAATGTGATATCAGAGACCGATTTTAAGAGAATTAGACCCAGACCAAAGTTACATGGAATACAAGTGAAAGTGACCGGATACTCAGGTACTGATATACCAGTGAAAGGAAAATGCATTGTCAAAGTAACACACAAGGACAGAGAGCACACGCTAGCATTAATCGTGGTGCCAAAGGATGTGCAAGCCATACTAGGTTTAAAAGCCTGTGAGAGACTGAACCTGGTAAAGAGAGTCCTCGTTGTGGAAAGTGAAAGAGAGACAGTCTATGATGAACTGAATGTTGCGTACACACCGAGTAAGCTGATGTATACAGCATACACGTTGTCCAGAGCTGTTGACCCAAGTGAGCCCGCAAACACCACAATGGATGAAAAAGTGAACGCCTACGTGGACATGATCACAAGTGCACTGCCCATAGCAGATGCAAAAATGGAGCTCATAAAGACTGAGACAAACAAAGATGAAACAATGAGACGACTGAGAAAAAGCATCTTGGATGGATGGCCCAACATGAAGCAAGACTGCTCACCTGATATAGCAGAGTACTGGAACTGCAGGGCGGAACTATCAGTGGTCGAAGACATCATCTACAAAGGAAGTAAAATAGTTATCCCAAAGAGTCTGAGAAGAGAGATGCTAAAAAAGATCCATGGAGGACATCTGGGAATCGAAAAGTGTAAGAAAAGAGCACGAGAGGTGATGTACTGGCCACGAATCAACCAAGATGTGACAAATGTGTGAGGGTGCCAGTCAGTTCCTTTTTGTAACCTCTAGATGGCACCTTCACTTGTTGGTTCCTTTGTTAATGTTTCTCGTTTTCTTTGTTAATTGCTCCTTGCTTTCTGTGTTAAGTTTTAAACAGCCTGTTAGCTGTTTATGGGTGGCACCTGGTTTTCTTGGTATATAAGTTCTGTTGTTGTTTCACTCAGTGCTCAGTCCTCACTAGGGTGAACCAGGGAGTTAGTCTTGACAATGTTCCTTGTCTTGACTAGGTTCTCTGTGTGACTAGCCTTTCCTCTATGGCAGCTTGCCTTCACAAGCTGGCTGCCATAGTTCTCTCGAGTTATGTGTCTAAGTCTGTGTTCTAGTTCTCTCGAGCTATGTATCTAAGTCTGTGTTCTTGTCTCTGGATTTAAGATGTATTTAAGTCTTGTTCTGTTGAGCTGCTTGTCTTGGTAAGGTGCTGTTTGGACTAGCGTGTTGCTATGTGGGAGCCGTTGGGATCTTGTCTTGAGCTTTGCATTGGTAAGCCGATTACCCTTGGGGTAGCTTGTCTGGAGTTGTGCCTCGGCAAGCCGGTTGCCCCTTGTGGTAGCTTGTCGCAAGCTCAGTATAGACAAGTGGGCTTCCTCATGGAAGCTGTCCTGAGTTCCTATCTTGACTAGCCGTCTTGTAACTTGTCTCTAGTTCTCTTGTCTCTAGTTTTTATGTATATTGCTGTGTCCCTTGTGTTAATCTGGTTATGTGTAAATCTAGTAAAGTTCAAACAAAGTACTGTATATTTGTCTCTTGTCTGGTTTCTGCACTTGGGTCCAGATCCTACCTTGCCCGGAGAGCACGGCCTCGTATTTATACGGCCCCGTGGCTCCCCAACCCTGACAAAATGAGGTGTCAAACTGCACAATATGCCTGAAATATCGAGCAAGCAATCCGGTAGAACCACTAAAGCCACACCCAGCACCAGACAGACCTTACCAGAAGGTAGGCGCTGACCTATTCGTATGTCAAGGGAAGGACTATCTTGTCGTCACAGACTATTACTCCCTGTATCCAGAGGTTTGTAGACTGTACACCACCACTGCAGAAGCTGTGATAAGAAGTATGAAAGCCATATTCTCCAGACATGGCGTGGCAAGCGAGGTCTTCACAGACAACGGACCCCAGTTTAACAATGCAAATTTCCGACACTTTGCCAAAGAGTGGGACTTTGTCCACACAATGTCAAGTCCTCACTATCCACAGTCCAATGGACTAGTGGAAAAATCGGTCCAGACAGTGAAAAGACTGATGTACAAGGCAAAAGACAGTGGAACTGACTTCTACCAAAGCATGCTTGTATACCGCACAACGCCGCTCGAGTGTGGTATGTCACCAGCCCAACTCCTGATGGGACGTCGGCTAAGGTCAAACCTACCCATCCCGGAGAACCTCCTGAAAACAAAAGAGGGGGAGAAAGTGAGGAAGTTCAAAGAGCAACAGAAAGAATAGCAAAAGTACTACTATGACAGAGGAACACAAAACCTACCTGAACTCCACACTGGTGACCAAGTAAGGTTGAAAGACAAAACAAACACATGGACTCAGAAGGGAACTGTCCTGAGTGAAGTTCAACCAAGATCATACACCATTCAGACAGATGAGGGTGCTGTTCTGAGAAGAAATCGTCGTGATCTTCTCATGGGACCAGCCACAGCAGGTCAAGAGACTGATACTGGTGAACAACCTGATCACACAGCTGAGAACCAATCATCTGAGGCAACAACTCAGATTCAAGGACAATCAATCAGAAAATCCTCAAGACACGTGAAGCCTCCTGAGAGACTCATTGAGCAAATTTAAGGACTATTATTAAAGAAGGAAGTAATGTTATCTTATTCTTTCTTCAAGTTCTAGTGTATTGACATATTTCATGTGAACACACAAAGCAAGGGTAAAAAACCTTGATCATGATAATGATAATGTAAGTTCATTAAATGTTGTTAGTTAGAAGTAAAATACTTTTGTTTTAAGAAAGGGAGATGTAATGATATCAGCAAATAGTGATGATATTTGTCTGTGTTTGATTACTTATGCCTTACAGCATATTTGTCTGTGTTTTTGATTACTTGTGCCTGACCAGCAGAGGTCATGAGAGACAAGCAGTCCAGAGGAGTTTTACTTTCAGTTTCATTCTAGCTGCATCACAGCATAGTGTGTTCTGTAGAAAGTCTTGAACAAGACTTTAGATCAAACAACATTCTCTTTCAGAAATGAGTCTTTATTGAACCCAAAAAGAAATCAAAACAGTGACATTTTTGCACCACGCATTCTGAGAGAGAGAGAGAGAGAGACTTCTGGAGAGATTCAACGCTGTGTGAAGGGGTTTTGGTTCATGGTTCATGTTGATTTGCCCTTCCTTGCTTTGCCAGCGCTCTGAGGTAGCGCCTCGCTGCTCGGCATTTGCACCTTAAGACAGGTGTGAAGCGCCTGATTTAGCGCTCCAATCACCTCCAGGAGCAATAAAAGCCAAGCTTGCCGTCGGAAGCGATAATTAGCACCAGGCGCTAAACTTTACGCACAGCCGATAATGGCGCCCCAAACGGGGCGATACTGAATTTTTCCCCCAATGCCCTCTGAAGTGATCTAGCAAGCCACTCAGCTGTAAACAGGGCAATGAGGGATGGCCAACAAATGCAGGCTTGTCAGAATCACCCACGTTCCATGAGCAAGGTGGGTACATGTGGAGGGTAAGTATCAACCCAGACTGGTTGGACCGAATGACCTGTTTCCCCCATTGTAACTTTCAACTAACTCCATGTGTTCAATAAAAAATGAAATGCACAGCATGTCTAGCAGCATCTGTCCATTTTCAGCATTTTCTGGGTTTTTTCTTAACTTTGTTTTTCCAGCATTTGATAGGTGTTTTATTGTTATTTTCAGGCTATTAATCAGTTGCGTACCTTGTGAACTGTAATGTGAATGTGTTTCTCAGCCAGTTACATCCGCTTAGTTTTTTATGAAGAGTTGTTATTTCACGTTCTTTGGCACACACGCTGAATAAACTGAAATAATCAAATGCGTGCTTGACGGGTAGCCTGGCAGTCACAGTTTGGGTCCCAGCACCAGATGGTCCTCAGTTCAAATCTCAAAACAGCATGCCTTTTGAACTAACTCACTGCTTTTTAAGGAAAGGGACCTTTTGATCCTGTGCCAGTGCATTCTATCTTTGAGTGAGAGAGAAAGAAAGACAGACAGTCAATAAGAAAGAAATAACGTGCATTTATATCGCACCATTCACGACCTCAAGATATCCCAAAGCACTTTACAACCAATGAAGTATGCTTTGGACATGTTGTCACTGTTGTAGTGCAGGAAACACGGCAGCCAATTTGCACACAGCAAGCTCCCAGGCACAGCAACAAAATAAATGTAATAAAATAAATGACTCTGTCCACCTGTTTAAGTGTTGGCTGAGGGATAACTGCTGGCTAGGACACGGGAGAACGCCTCTATTCTTCTTTATTCAATTTCAATTTTCAATTCAAATCGCTTTATTGGCATGACAAGTTACATCTTATGTTGCCAAAGCATCGGAAAACATTCATGTATGTTCACAAAAATACAGATCTATCCATACAGTGTATAAACAGATATATCCCTGAGTGTATAAATATACTTTCATATAAATTATATATACTCTTTTCTTATATTTAGTGGTTGTCCCTCTGTTTATGGCAAGCTGTAACATAGTGTGCCGCTAGTGTTACGCAATTTCTCTCTTCCCCTAGTAGGTATGGGAGTTTTTGGTCGTCATTCAAATTTCTGAATTCCGGGCATATTTTTGTAAATTTTGGGTAGAAATTCTCCCTTATGCCCTGATATTTTCTACAAGCTGTGAGGAAGTGCATCTCTGTCTCCACCATTCCCTGACTGCAGTGAGAGCATATCCTGTCCTCTCTTGGTAGCCGGGTCTGCCTGTGTCTACCTTTTTCGATCTGGGCTCTTTTACATCTACCTGAGAGGGCAGTTTAACATCACATTATGAAAGACCGCACCTCTAACTCAACACTGACACTGAAGTGTCAGCCTAGATTATGTACTATAATAAATCTCTGGGGTGGTGACCTGAACCCATAACCTTCATGAATCAGGAGATGAGAGTGCTACTACTGAGCCACAGCTGACCCTGCCACCCGCCGCAGATCAAAGCTTACCAACCGTTTGCCCACTGAAAGCGTACCTACTATTAAGCAGTTGCGGTGCTGGCACGGATGATAATCGCAGATCAACCTACACCTCCTCTCACCCTCCTAGTTGAAAAAGGCAGCATCGCAATAAGCTAAAGTAAGGAACCAAAGAACTAAATAAATAAAGAGTTTCCAAGTATTGCTAGCTTTAAGACTGACACTGGAATTAGTGCCAGCTCACCAATTCAACCAGTGATTCACCACAGTATTGTTGATGTGCCCCCAAATAAATAAAATTAATGAATTATCAGAGGCCAGATCCAATTAAGCTGCAGGTAATTTTACGTCGATGTGAGCGTAACAGAAACGTGGCAGTGTAACTTGGAATCAGATTGGTGAGGAGTGAAACCACCTCTGTTCTGCTGTGTGCAGACAGCAATAAGACTGCATACTGTGAATTAAAAAATAGCTGCATACCAGCAGCGCTATGCATCACACAAAGGTCAGGCTTTATTACTACCAACAGACTTTAGTCAATATGCAATCATTAATTTTTACCTCACATCTGACAGAATTTACAATCTAAAAAGTGTGTGCACACTGCACTGATGTTTAATATTGCTAAGCTTATTCACATTGCTGTGTGACAGACTCTCTTTTTGTTGTGTTTTAATAGGTTGCACCATTTCGATCGGACACTTGGCAATGGGTAAAGGCGCAACTCAGGTGTTAGCCTGGCTCGGTTGGTGTGATTCTTGCCTATGTGAAGGGATAATTACTAGTCCTAGCCCTTTTTGGGCTATCCCAGACGTTCACCTTCAACTAAAGTTAGAGATAGCCGAATTATATAAGACGCTTAATTGGGTCTAAAGGTCCAGGCTATCTCTCTAAAGGAAGGGAAAGACTTGAAGATATTATCGTCTTCCAGATAGCACTTTTAATAAGTTTAACTAGACTGTAACCTTTCGGATATTATGAGGGTCCTGAAACCCCCCCCCCCCGCAGAATTCTGCAACTCCTCACAAAAGAGTGTACAGAGATTGAGTTTGCGAGTTTGATACAGAAATACTATTTGAGACAATTCTAAAAATATATAGATTTATTAAAGAACCGACATGTAGTTAAGAGCTGGTGAGTCAATCGCAACTTTAACAGTTCAAAATACAAATAGCTTACATTTCTTATTCTCAGAGATCCTTATTCTCAAATCTTAACTTCATTACATTTTTACATTTCTAAGTCTTATTTCTAATCCAGAATATCCACCAAAATCAAATAAGAATACATTTTGATCCCCGAAACTCAAAGAGTTAAAAATTTACAGAGCCTGCCTCTGAAGTTGAGAATCACTTGCACCTTCCAGTGACTTCTGACTTTCTATCTGAAAGTTCCATATTTTATATCCTTTTTGCAGTGGTAAATCCTTTGGCCTAGAAATTCTGTATAGCCGCGTTTGTGGCGCTAGTCCTGGCGATGCGCAAAGTTTAGTGCCAGGCGCAATTTAGCGCCACCTAGCGCGATATTGGGTTGCAGCGCCCCTAAAGTTGATTGCGGCGCTGCACACTACTCTTAAGGCGCTAACCCGGCGGCGCAACCCAATTTCGCGGCGGCGGGACGCAACGCAGGTGCTGTCAATAATCACTTTCCCTGAGACACACTGGTGCCAGCCAGCTCTTAAAGGGGCAGGTCAATTGGCATCACCAGACACACTCACTGCCTTGTAGGCCTTCAAAGCGGTGGGAGCCTACCTGTGGTGCACCAGCCTAGCAAGACATGGAAAGGGTGAGGCAGAGGGCGGAACGCCTCACTGATGGGGCATTGGATGCTTTGGTTGGCGCAGTGGAATCAAGGCCAAGGAAGATGGTCGGAATGTGATTTATGTTATGGACAGTCTCCTGGGTGTGAGAGCCAGTTATGTGTCAGTGTATTTGTTTTGCTTTCTGTTGCCATAGCTTTCTCATGTTTGAAGGAACCACATTTTGTGTAATGAAACACTTTCTTCATTTACAATGGCCATGCCTTCTATTTACATGCATCTTGCCCTTCACAGGCTTGGGGGTATCAGACCGGTTCCATTCCTGTTCTTGGAATGGCAGCAAGCATTCCGTTAGAGGGGCCGAGAAGCTACTTCTGATCAGCCTCTGATGTGCAGCCTGAGAAGAGCCGCTCGTGTAGAAGTTCAGGCCAGCAGCCATCTTCTCAGCCACCGACAGAGATGTCCTGCACCTTATCTGAGGCTGCAGATCTGGCTGAAGCAGCTGGCACAGCTCAGTCACCACCTCCTTTCTAAATCGCAGCCTTCTGACACACTGCTCCTCCGGCATGTTCATGTAGGAAAACTGCTGTCGGAAAACCCTGCCAGCGTATTGTCTGCTGTGGCGACGTCTGTTGGCCCTCCTCCGTCTGGCCATGCCCACCCCCCTCTCCCAGCGTCTCAGTGCCCTTTCCAGATGATTCAACAGCAGGACATTCCCCTCCAATGCAGCCCCCATAATAAGTGCCCACAGGAAGGTTCCCCATTGTCAAGGCTCACCAACAGCAAGGTGATGGTCAGAAGGCTGAAGATTGTCTGCCTGTGCTGGCTCAGTGGTCAAATGGCTCTCAGTGTGCAGCTCAGCATCTCGTTGTAGCTCTCGAGGAAGTTGTGCTCCAAAAATGGCTGCCGCTTTTAAACTACACCAGTCCCCTTTAAATAACGCTCCTCCAGCCCGAGAGCGAGTTGGTAAGGTCCAGGTAAGCTGTCACTGTTAGCGCCAGGTGCTACGGAGGGGGGCGCCACTGAATTTCTGGTCCGGGGTGCCCAAAATGCGTTGCACACTCAAATTATGTCATAATCAGCCTGCGCCCATGCGCGGGCGCTAAGATTTAGCGCCGGCGCTAAATGCATGCTCAATATGGGGTGAGGCACTAGGCACCTTGCGCCTGCCCAGAAATTGGCTAGTGCCCAACTTCTCGGCTTCTTTAGGCGTTAATCGGTGGCGCTAACAACCGAATTTCTCTCCCTTTGAAGTTTTCTGCTGATGTAAGCTAATTATCTCTAGTCATCTTCTGTTGAATTCTTTTCTATTCTTACTGTCAATTCAGTTGTTAACTTTCAGAATCATCCCTGCTGTATAGATGTTCAAAAATTTATCATAAAAAATGGTTATAACAGATGTATCTCTTTGATGCCATTCTTACGAAGGACATCAATTCAATTCTTAATATCACCGTAACTGGTTATAAGCAGACATTGTGTCTCCTAACTGTTCCATTTTCAATACAAAAACCATGTGATTGCTTGGTGTCATCTATTGATATCATATTTACAAAGTCTTTTGTTTGAAACCTTTTACAATATGTAAATCAAAAACACTTAAACTAGGGTGTTCTATGCATTTCTTAGCTACTTCAATTGTATTACAGACTTCGGGACTCCTTGTTTCATTTGATGTTACTTTTACAAAGGCACATGGTTTTTTAATGTTCAGTGTTTCTGTCCAAAGTGTTAGTTATATAACAATTTAAACTGGGTATAGTTATTGTGTTTCTCCAAACTGCAGACTTCTTGGAAGCTGCAACCCTTTGCTTCAATAGGGCCATTGTCTCAGTATTAACAATCAATTCCCATTTCAAAAGCTTTTGTGGTGTTTACAACTTTTGTGTTAACACTTCATCTGTCACCCCTGATCCTCTCTAACTTTTACCGCTGCACTATAGAGAGCATCCTGACAAACTGTATCACAGTATGGTATGGCAGCTGTAGCTACTATGACCGGAAAGCCCTGCAGCGGGTAGTCAAAACTGCCCAATGCATTACCGGCACCCGGCTACCGACCATAGAGCACATATACCAGAAACGCTGTCTACGAAGGTCACGGTCCATCATCAAAGACCCTACCCACCCCAGCCACAGTCTGTTCGCCCTCCTGCCATCTGGGAGATGCTACAGATGCATTCGCACCCGTACGACCAGATTTAGGAACAGCTTCTTTCCCAGGGCTGTCATCCTACTGAACTCCACAAATAAACTCTAAAGCCTGCACATCTGCCAATGCACTTTATTATGGTCATATTTATGTTAATATACTACAAGCCAAATGTATGTTGAATGTTTAAATGTGTTAATCCAAATGTACACTCTCGGGAGCCGCAAGCCTACATTTCGTTGTACTGCACTTGTGCACTAACAATGACAATAAAAGTTGATTTGATTTGATTTTGATTGATATCTCAGAAGCCTGTATTCACAGCTTGTGTCATTGAGGCTTTTTAGATTTTTAACCCCAGTTTGTCATGTATTAATAAAGTCAGAATTCTGTTCATAGGATGGTGTATTTTTCTGAAATATGGCTTTTCCTTTACATATGAGGCAGACTAGTAGAGGGTTTCAAGGCCCAGTCCATGATTTACGCACATCGTCTAGGCTGACTGTTCAGTAGTGAGGAAGTGCGGCATTGTTGGAGGTGCCGCCTTTCACATGAGATTTCAAACTGAGGCCCTTGCCTGCCTGCTTAGGTGGATTTAAAACATCTCATGGAGATATTTAAAGAAGATCGGGGAACTTCTCCCAGCGCCCAGGCCAGAATTTTTCCCTTGAACTAAAACAGATGAATTGGTCTTTCAATTAGTTTGCTGTGCTGTGGGATCTTACTGGGGGCAATTGGCTTCTGCACTTACGCACATAATACAAGGCGCTGCAGTTCAAAAAGTGACTCATCAGCTGCGAAGCTCTTTGGGAGTGACAAAGTGCTATATAAATGCAAATTCTTTCTTTGTACATGGAGGAATTTATGTGCTGCAACAGGAACATGTGAAATATTCATGACTATATTGATGATAGCAGGATCTCCTGGAGAAAAGCATATCACGCACAACTGAGCAATGAAGGGATCTAAACAGCTGCCCCTAGGAATGTGAACAGCAATTGTAATAAGATACAACTGAAACAGAGCTTGTTTTGCCATTATTCCTGGTTCATGAGGTGCGAGTTTGGGTAATTACACAGAGCCAGCTGTGCGGGTGTGACAAACCTCCAATTACTCCCATTTACTTCCTGTCCTGTCATTTTTCAGAATTAATTTTCAGGATTTCGGGCAAGGCTGGCATTTATTGCCCATCCCTAGCTAAATCAAGCGCTCCACTTCCTCCTGGAGCGCTAAAGGACGCAGGCGGGGCGGTAGTGGTGCAGCATGCAGCGCTGCCGTGATTCGAGGCTTCTTCCCTCCCATAAAGGGAAGGGCCATCGCTGCAGGCTCTGCGTTGGGACCAGTTATCTGGTCCCCGGCAGCAACTGCGAACCGGCCCGATCAGCCCCATGTTCTCCAGCAGAATACTGGGCTGATCGATTGCGGCCGAAGAAAAATGGAAAAAATTGAAATAATGCATTGCTCAGTAGCACCACTACTGACCAAGCTGGCCGAGTCCTGAAGGATATAACTGCAAGTCTGGGCCTGCGACAGGTGGTGAGTGAACCAACACGAGAGAAAAACCTACTTGACCTCGTCCTCACCAATCTACCTCTCACAGATGCATCTGTCCATGTCAGTATTGGTAGCAGAGACCACCACACAGTCATTATGGAGACGAAGTCCCGTCTTCACACTAAGAACACCCTCTATCGTGTGGTGTGGCACTACCACCATGCTAAATGGGATAGATTCAGAACAGATCTAGCAGCTCAAAACTGGGCATCCATGAGGCGCTGTTGGCCATCAGCAGCAGCAGAATTGTATTCTACCACAATCTGTAACCTCATGGCCTGGCATATCCCTCACTCTACCATTACCTTCAAGCCAGGGGACCAACTCTGGTTCAATAAGGACTGTAGAAGAGTATGCCAGGAGCAGCACCAGGCGTACCTAAAAATGAAGTGCCAACCTGGGGAAGCTGCAACACAGGACTACATGCATGCTAAAAAGCGGAAGCAGCATGCTATAGAAAGGGCTAAGCGATCCCACAATCAACAGATCAGATCAAAGCTCTGCAGTCCTGCCACATCCAGTCGTGAATGGTGGTGGACAATTAAACAACTAACGGGAGGAGGAGGCTCCATGAATATCCCCATCCTCAATGATGGTGGAGCCCAGCACATGAGTGCAAAAGACAAGGCTGAAGCATTTGCAATCATCTTGAGCCAGAAGTGCCGAGTGGATGATCCATATCAGCCTCCTCCTGAGGTCCTCACCATCACAGAAGTCAGTCTTCAGCCAATTTGCTTCACTCCACGTGATAGCAAGAAACAGCTGAGCGCACTGGATACAGCAAAGGCTATTGGCCCTGATAACATCCTAGCTATCATGCTGAACACTTGTGCAACAGAACTAGCCGCGCTTCTAACCAAGCTGTTCCAGTATAGCTACAAAACTGGCATCTATTCGACAATGTGGAAAACTGCCCAGGTACATCCTGTCCAAAAAAGCAGGGCAAATCCAATCCTGCCAATTACTGCCCCAGCACTCTACTCTCAATCATCAGCAAAGTGATGGAAGGTGTCATCGACAGTGTTATCAAGTGGCACTTACTCACCAGTAGCCTTCTCACTGATGCCCAGTTTGGATTCTGCCAAGACCATTCGGCTCCCGACCTCATTACAGCCTTGGTCCAAACTTGGACAAAGGAGCTAAATTACAGAGGTGAGGTGAGAGTGACTGCCCTTGACATCAAGGCAGCATTTGACCGAGTGTGGCATCAAGGAGCCCTAATAAAACTGAATTCAATGGGGTTCAGGGGGAAATGCTCCACTGGTTGGAGCCATACCTAGCAGAAAGGAAGATGGTTGTGGTGATTGAAGGTCAATTATCACAGCCCCAGGACATCGCTGCAGGAGTTCCTCAGGGCAGTGTCCCATGCCCAATCATCTTCAGCTGCTTAATCATTGACCTTCCCTCAAATATAAGGTCAAAAATGGGGATGTGCGCTGATGACTGCGGTGTTCAGTGCAATTCACAACTCCTCAGATAATGAAGCATTCCATGCCCGCATGCAACAAGACCTGGATGACGTTCAGACTTTGGGCTGATAAGTGGCAGGTAACATTCGCGCCAAAGAAGTGCCAGACAATTACTATCTTCAACAAGCAAGAGTCTAAACACCGCCCTGTAAGAGTCTCAAAATTCACAGATCCCCCAAAGCTAGAAGAAAACCCTAAGGAAAATGACTTTGGACTCTTTCTAACAAGCTTCAGGATGATAAAATACGCATTGGGCCTAACAGAGGGAGATTCAAGGTCGGAAACCAAGATTTGACATTTTAAAAGGCATGTTGGGCCTGTAAAGGGAGAAAAGGCTGCAACAGGGAATGGGATCAACCTCTGTAAAGACAGTTTGGGTTTTGGAGTAAATCAAATTGTCTGGGGAACTGTGTAACCTCACTTAGCCCCTATCAGACATTAACATCCTAACAATCGACCCACGGAGGAGCAGTCCCCACCCAAAACACAGGACCCATCCAAAACATGCATAATGCAAATCACCTCGCCAACCTACATGGAAATCTCGGGCTCAGACAGGAGACTGGAAACCTGAGTATCGCTATGACAATTCACTAGGAGCTCAACAGCTCATTGAATAATCAGTACAGCATCCCCAAACCATTTTACACATTTCTAATCAAGTTACCATTAACGAGCCCGCCCAAATCAAACAATAAACCGGGACTGATTTGTCGCGCAGATTAGAAGGCCCCTCAAAGTATAATTGAAGGCCTGTTTTCTCAAGAAGACAGTTCTCTCTAGAAGCAACACACAAGAAGAAACCGGAGCATTGAGACGGGGCAGTATTCTACCGTACACCCAAGTTCAACAGCTTCAGTGACCCAGGACATCATCGGACACATCGCGGCAACAAGAGCCTTCCGAAACTACCAACAAAATATTACCACCAACCAACCTGGTAATATCGAGCCACCGCGACCAGAGAAAAACAACTCAGGAGAAAAACGAAGATTCGAAAGTTTTCCACTCTACAATCTATTCCTGACCTTCCCCCGGGTAAGATTTTTACTTAAAAAGGAACTCTAAACCCTATCTCTACAGAAGAAAAGTGGGTACTCACCCCATAAATCCAAAACGCACCCTACCGCATCAACGAACTCACAAAGACTGACCAGCAGTCGAAGTCCTCTACTGCATCCGGGGTATGGCAGACACCGACCAACACATCCAGTGAACCCCAAAACCGCGAACAAGGATTCGTTTGGTGAGCATTATCCCATGTCCTCTAGAGCCCAACTTAGCTAGTAAAGTGGGATTGGGAGGGGTGAGGTATTTTCTACTGTATTTCCCTCGTATGTATTCAAATGTTCCCCATTTTTATTGGAGTATAAGATTGTTATGTTGTATTTTCTTTCTTGAATAAAGATCAAAGTTTCTTGCACTAAAACCAGTTGTCTGCTGCACTTTTGTCACCCCCCCCAAATAAGCCCAAGGTCTAGAATCAAGGGAGTGGGTGCAATTAGAACCGCTCATAAGTCAGTGGTGAGGCTGACCCACACAGCCCCCCCTACAGCCCCTTGTCATTCAATGGAATTACCATCGCCGAATCCCCCACCATCAGCATCCTGGGTGTCACCATTGACCAGCAACTTAACTGGACCAGCCACATAAATACTATGGCAACAAGAGCAGGTCAGAGGCTAGATATTCTGTGGTGAGTGTCTCACCTCCTGACTCCCCAAAGCCTTTCTACCATCTACAAGGCACACGTAAGGAGTGTGATGGAACACTCTCCATTTGCCTGGATGAGTGCTGCTCCAACAACACTCAAGAAGCTCGACACCATCCAGGACAAAGCAGCCCATTTGATTGGCACCCCCTCTACCACCTTAAGCATTCACTCCCTCCACCACTGGCGTACCGTAGCTGCAGTGTGTACCATCTACAAGATGCACTGCAGCAACTCGCCAAGGCTTCTTCTGCAGCACCACCCAAACCCGTGACCCCTTCCACCTAGAAGGTCAAGGGCAGCCGACACATGGGAAGCCCACCACCTCCAAGTTCGCCTCCAATTCACACATCATCCTGACTTAGAAGTATATCGCCGATCCTTCATCGTCGCTGGGTCAAAATCCTGGAACTCCCTCCCTAACAGCACTGTGGGGGTACCTTCACCACACGGACTGTAGCAGTTCAAGAAGGTGGCTCACCACCACCTTCTTAAGGGCAATTAGGGATGGGCAATAAATGCTGGCCTTGCCAGTGACGCCCACATCGCATAAAAACAAATTTTTAAAGAATTGCAACATTTTTTATACTTACCGCGCTAACATCCCCTTTAACTTGCACCCCAAAAGCTCCCGGCCTCCCAAACAACGCCTCCTGCAGCTGTCGGTATTGTCACCCAGCGACGCTGCAGTGGGCAGAACGGACATTCGGGTCCGGGGCACTGTGCACGGCGATGAGGTCCCGATCTCCGGTCGCAGGAGATCGTGGCGCAATGAATAACCGCCACCACAAACCTTCTGGCCAATTTAACGGGAGTCGTTCATTTCGCCGTACCTGGTCAGTAAGTCGTTAGTGCCCCGTTATTGCCCCCTGGAGGCAATAAAGGGAGGCACTTAGGTGGCCAATTTCTAGCCCAGACTTTTTTAGTCAACAATCTATGGCATCTGTAAACTTAACTATGTTGATAGAACTTTTACTTCTGAGTCAGAAGGTTGTGGCTTCATGCTCTGCTCTTAGGCTTGAACAAAGGGCTAGAAATTCGTTATAGCCAAGGAATGGGCGGTGTCAGTAGAAAAGTTGGAGAATTTGCGCCAGGCGCAAATGCATTAGACTGCATGTAAAATTCATGCTCACTGCTCAATAAAATGATTGGAGTCCTAAATCAAGTCTTAAAACCCAAGCTCATTGGCGTTAGACTTAAAGGGTAGACCAATATCGGGTGCAGTATTATCGCAACTCATCATTGCCACAGGCTATTTTCAGTACTTAAAGAGGAGGCTCATTGATGCTGCAGCACCTCATTCTCAGCATTGCTGGCTGTGCAGCTGCCTCAGCAAGCAGAAGCAGAACAAGGAGAAGGAGCTGAAGGACTGAACCAGGTGTGCTCATAGCAGGTCCATGCCCCAGGGAAAGAGCCCATAGATTCTCCGATGAAGCATTGGAAGCATTAGTTTTCGCAGTGTAGAGACGGAGGGCGGTGCTCTACCCGACAAGTGGCAGGAGGCCCAGGTCCCTCTGAACACCAACATTTCCCAATCTCTCACCATTTAAAAAATACTCTGGTTTTCTATTTTTCCTACCAAAGTGGATAACTTCACATTTCTCCACATTATATTCCATTTGCCATGTCCTTGCCCATTCACTTAGCCTGTCTCTTCTCTCTACTCCTGCTGTAGAGAGCCTCAGTGACCTCCCGAATGCAGCGATGGACAGCGAACTGAGATGTTAGCTATATCTCCTGTTGCTGACTGGAAGGATCTGCTGGCAAAGAAATTGAGGGCCACAGTGACCTTGTCTGCCACTGGGAGAGCTATAGTCACCCTGGTCTGAGGCTGGAGGTCTGGTTGCAGGAGGTGGCAGAGTTCTATAACCACCTCCTTGGTGAAGCGAAGCCTTCTAATACACTGCTCCTTGCTTAATTGAAGGTAGGAGAAGTGCTCTCGGAATACACTCAGAGGGTAAGTCCTCCTGGTGAGAGCCCTGATGGCACTCCTCCTCCCGGGATGGGCAGCAGAGCCTCAAAAGGATGTCCACACCAGTGTAGAAAATGGACTTTTTCAGTGATAATCTGGTGTTGTGTGCAGAACCTCTGAGATCTATGTTTATTACTATACCCATGGTGGACCTGGAGACAGAACCTTTCTGACTAAAATTGCTCTTGAAGAAGGCTAAAGACTCTACCACAATATTTATTTCTCAACTTAAACCAAAAAGTATTGGAGAAGACAGAAATCCCAAATTCTGCTATTCTTCAATATCTAAGCATGGAATCAAATCTATAGGGATGACTGAGGCCCAGAGCTAAAGAAACACCATAAGTGACTTCCTAAAGAACAAGGTCAGCAGATGATAAAATGGATAGCTGAATAAGCAGACTGTCTGACAACGGCAAGCAGATTATTAAAGGGAGACACCAACACAGATTTATAATTCAAGCAATTATTGCTGCCCACTTGATTCATAGCTGAGACAATGTTAACAAAGAACAAAAACTAAAGATAAAGGGAATGTTATATATTACATGTAAGTTGATGTGATGAAGAATCTGGGAAGAATAAACCTGTCAGAAAAGTGGACACTGAGTTGAGTAAAAAGGCAGTGCTTTTTTGCAAGTGTGTCAGCCAGTGGCTCAGTGGGTAGCACCCTTGCCTTTAAGTTATGAAGTGATTGTGGGTTCAAGCCCCACTCCAAAGACTGGAGTGCAAAAAACTAGGCTGACACTCCAGTGCAGAGCTGAGGGAGTGCTGCACTGTTGGAAGTGCCGTCTTTCAGATGAGACGCTAAACCGCAGTCCTGTCTGCTCTCTCAGGTGGCCGTAAAAGATCCCATGGCACTATCTTGAAGAAGAGCAGGGGAGTTTTCCCCGGTGTCCTGGCCAATATTTATTCCTCAATCAACATAACAAAAACAGATTATCTGGTCATTATCATATTGCTGTTTGTAGGAGCTTGCTGTGCAAAAATTGGCTGCCGCGTTTCCTACATTGCAACAGTGACTACACTTCAAAAAGTACTTCATTGGCTGTAAAGCGCTTTGGATGGGATGTATATAAATGCAAGTCTTTCTTTTTTTTCAGCTGCAGAGACCTGGGGGGGGGGGTCAGGGGTAGGAGATTTTAACTGGTCACTCGAAAGAAACAGGGCACCAGTGGATTTCAATTGGAGTTGGTAAACTTACCGCCATGTTTCTGCTCAGCTGTCATATTTCTTGGGACCTTCGCTGAGCAGCCGAGGTGCCCAGCTGAATCAGGCAGGGACCTCATTAAGTCCAGTTCTGACGAAGGGTCCTGGACCCGAAACGTTGACTCTGTTTCTCTCTCCTCGACGCTGCCTGACCTGCTGAGTGTTTCCAGCATTTTCTGTTGTTATCTCAGGGGACCTCATTAATCTGTAACAATCAGGGTCCTCTGATGTACATTGGACTCCGATGCCATTTTAACTGCTCACTGGGCAGATCATCTGCTGTGGACTCTCCGCACAGAACTAGTGTGGTTGTTGTTGGTTTCCTCAATGTCCTAATATTTGAAAAATGTTAACAAATTTGGAATGAGAAAAGGCCACTCACCATATCAAACTTGCTCCACCATTCAAAGATGATTTTTTTTTGTTAGTTATATTTTTTACATGTTTTCTCAGGATATGGTTTGATACAAAGCCTGTACTAGGGTACAGGTGCTTACAGTGAGGGTCACGGCATTATTAGGGTACCCAGTGACAGGGTCAGGGTCCTTCTTATTGAAGAGGCTGGGGGCTCTTGCCTTATCACTAAGACCATAGAATACATTGAAGGGATAATTACTAGTCCTAGCCCTTTTCGGGCTACCCCAGATCAGGCGTATTCCCCAGACGTTCACCTTCAACTAAAGTTAGAGATAGCCGAATTCTATAAGACGCTTAATTGGTTCTAAAGGTTCAGACTATCTCTCTCTAAAGGAAAGGAATGACTTGAAGAAGTTACCGTCTTCCAGATAGCACTTTTAATAAGTTTAACTAGACTGTAACCTTCCGGATATTATGAGGATCCAGAAACCCCCCCCCCAGAATTCTGCAACTCTTTACAAAAGAGTATACAGAAATTGAGTTTGCGAGTTTGATACAGAAATACTACTTGAGACAATTCTAAAAATATATAGATTTATTTAAGAGCCGACATACAGTTAACAGCTTGTGAGTCAATCGCGATTTTAACAGTTCAAAGTACAAATAGCTTACATTTCTTATTCTCAGAGATCCATATTCTCAAATCTTAACTTCGTACATTTTTACATTTCTTATTATTTCTAATCCAGAATATCCACCAAAATCAATTAAGAGTACCTCTTGATCCCCGAGATTCAAAGAGTTGAAAACTTACAGAGCCTGCCTCTGAAGTTGAGAATCGCTTGCTCCTTCCAGCAATTTCTGACTTTCCATCTGAAAAGCTCTATTTTTATACCTTTTTTGGTGGTTTATTCTTTGAAGTTTTCTGCTGATGTAAGCTAATTATCTCTAGTTATCTTCCCGTTGACTTTTTTCTATACTTACTGCCAATTCAACTGTTAGCTTGCAAACTTCTGTCTGTTGTTTAGGTGTTCAAAATGTATCATAAAAAATGGTTATACCTTATGTATCTATTTGATGCCATTTTTATCAAAGGGCTTCCATTCAATTCTAATATCACCTGCTGTTTGGAGGCAGACGTCGTGACTCCTATGTGTTCCAAGTTCAACACAAACGCAATGTGGTTGCTTGGTGTCATCTATTGAAGTCATATTTTCAAGGTGTTCTGTTGTGTACCTTTTACAATATGTAAATCAAAACCACTTCAACCAGGGTGTTCCATGCACTTCTTAGCTACTTCAAATGGTTGGACATATAATCATGTTTCCTGTTTCTCATTTGATGTTACTTTTATCAAAGGTACATGTTTTTTTAATATTCTGTGTTCCTGTTCGAAGTGTAAGTTTTTAACACTTTACTTGGGCATTGCTATTGTGTTGGTTCCAAACTGCAGACTCCTCAGAAGCAAGCCTTTGCTTCTTCAATAGGGCCTTTGCCTCAGTATTAACATTCAATTCCCATTTCAAAAGCTTGTGTGGTGTTTACAACTTTTGTTAACAACTGATCTTATCTCAAAAGCCTGTGTTCTGTTTGCAGCCTGTGTCTTTGAGGCTTTTAGATTTTTAGACCCAGTTTTCATGTTTTAATAAAGTCAAAATTCCGTTCATAGGATGGTGTATCTCTTGGAATATGGCTATTTTCTTTACAACATTTACCTCTGGTTGTTGATGTGAGCCAAAAATAATCAGAGCACCTACATAATAGGGCAAGTCATTTTATACTCCTACTGACATTTTTGCAATCATTAGCAACCAGAACAGAATACACCATAATAGCTCTTTACTGTCTCTTTAGTCAGGAATATTAATGAGCATGTGAGCTTAAAATCCACAAAACAAAAATCCATGGCTAGTTTGGGCTTTTTTGTTTCCTTACACAACGATTGCCATTGCATTCATTGCAATTCGTGTATGAAGGAGTACTGATAGAAAGAAAGAAAGAAGGAAAGAAAGAAAAAAGAAAGAACAAACTTCAATGAAGTACTTTTTTAAGCATAGTCACTATTCTAATGCAGGAAACGTGCCAGCCAAGGTCCCACAAACATTACAACGATAATAACCAGATAATCTGCTTTTAGTGATGTTGGTTGAGGGATAAATATTGGCCAGGACACCGGGGATAACTCCCCTGCTCTTCTTCAAAATATTGCCACGGGATTTTTTACATCCACCTGAGAGGGTAGACCAGGCCTCGGTTTATCGTCTCATCTGAAAGACGAAACCTCCGACAGTGCAGCACTCCCTCAGCATTGCACTGGCGTGTCAGCCTAGATTTTGACACAGTGGCGAGAATGCTACCTCTGAGCCACGGCTGGCATTACTGATTGTAATGTACTCCCTGTTACCATGTTGAGATATAATCACGTCAGTAGATTTAATGTCATGCTTTGCATTGATGTGAACAGTGTCATGTTGCTCAGGTATAAAGCCACCCTAATCGTATTGAGGCGAGTGGAGACCAGTTCCAGGAAGGACTCTTACGCCACATCAGCTTCCTGCACACTCAGAGCTCCATTTTCCTCGGCCAGACAGTAATGTGTCAGCTAACAATGTAACTTGAGTCTGCTGGTGTCGTCATTCTATAAAACTGACATCTTTTGCCAACCTTACACAATGCAATGCCTGTACTTCTGCGTGTATTTGTGTGTGTGTGTGTGTGTGTGTGTGTGTATGTATGTGGGGCAGCCCTACCAAGAACTCTGCATTCCTCCAACTCTGGCCTCTTGTGCATCCCCCCACTTTCTTCACCCCAACATTGGCAGCTGTTCCCTCAGCTCTGGAATTCCCTCCCCAAACCTCCCCACCTCTCTCTTCTCCTTTAAGGCGTTCCTTAAAATCTACCTCTTTGACCAAGCTTTTGGTTACCTGTCCTAAAGTCTCCTTCTTTGACTCGGTGTCAATTTTTGTCTGATTATGCTCCTGTGAAGCACCTTAAGGCGTTTTACTATGTTGAAGGCGCTATGTAAGCGCAAGTTGTTGTCATTGAGAGTATTCTAAGTAGTTCAAGTCGATGTACATTATTAAGATAGAATAGTGGTGTTCTACATTACAGCTGATGTGAGAGAGACACAGCCAGTCGGGGAAAAGAGAAAGCTTTTTCCATTTAGCAATGCAGTCACCCTTCACTTTGATAAGCAAAGAATTGGCAAACAAATTTTACTTCTCATAGGATGTTTAAGAATGAATAAATGCTGATTATGCTGCACAGGCCAGTAGAAGATAAAACATGTAACAGATGCGTCAGATTTGTACAGTCTTAATCGATCCAAATCAAATAAGTCGATCCTTCTATAGCCCTATTTATGCAGTCTGTATCACCACGCTTTCATTACCATATGGAGACCTGATAATAGCTAGCTGTGGAAAATAGCACCAGCAATGGGCTCAGTATTTAGAAAAATCTGCGCTATTGACAACCTGTGAAAGAGGGCCAACTGTCAAAAGCTGCAAATCCTTGGATCCAATATAATCCCCACTGATCTTGGTGTAGCAAAGCTGCAAACGATAGCCATCTGTAATATGTGACCTTGGCCATAGCATGATGGTCCCATCTGTGGCCCTACTGTAATCAAGAACCCATCCATGGAGACCAACCTGTCCAGTGTGATCAGCATGTGGCAGTAGATTGCTCCCAAACTGTGGCATGTGGTCAGTTGCCGAGGATAAATTTCTTGATGTTGTAAAATTTGAAATAATGTGGCAGATTGACAATAAAAGTCGGTGAGATGTTTCTGCCTTACAGTACAACAGTGGTAATATAGTCATCCGAGCATTAAACTGCTTGAGGAAGACTTTTTATTTATAACTCTTCAGAGGCACCACAATAAATATTAAATCCATGTTATATTGGAACCGTATTATTGACAGATTTTATGCAAATTAAAATCGCCTTAATTAAATCATATTTATACAGGTGTAAAGGGTTCAAACGAAGGAAACTGCAAATGTGAGAAACTGAAGGAAGAGATTTACGAGGACGTTGCCAGGACTGGAGAATTATAGCTATGAGGAGAGATTTGATAGACTGGGGTTGCTTTCTTTGGAACAGAGGAGGCTGAGGGGAGGCCTAATTGAGGTGTACAAAATTATGAGGGGGCCTAAATAGAGTGGATAGAAAGGACCTATTTCCCTTAGCAGAGAGGTCAATAACCAGGGGGCATAGAATTAAAATTATTGGTAGAAGGATTAGGTGGGAGTTGAGGAGAAATCTTTTCACCCAGAGGGTGGGTGGGGATCTGGAACTCACTGCCTGAAAGGGTGGTAGAGGCAGAAACCCTCAACACATTTAAAAAGTACTTGGATATGCACTTGAAGTGCCGTAACCTACAGGGCTACGGACCAAGAGCTGGAAAGTGGGATTAGGCTGGATGGCTCTTTTTCGGTCGGCACGGACACGATGGGCCGAATGGCCTCCTTCTGTGCTGTAAACTTCTATGATTCTATGAAATAAGAACAGAAAATGCCGGAACTAAACAAAACAAGCCCTTCAGCATCTGAGAAACAAAAAGAAAGTTAATTTTGGATGCAGATAACTCGTCAGTCTTCTGTTGAAGGATATACATGAATAGCATTAACCCACCTTTCTCTTTACAGATGGAGTGCTGCGTATTTTCAACATTTTCTGGTTTTATACCTTTGCTGAGTAAAGCTGTCATTTTTGGGTACTTGCATCGATGGCCGAGATTTTCCGGGGGGTCAGTAGGCATGATCGGTGGCGGGTCAGGTGGGAAAGTGTTTTTTTTCACCAGCGGGTCGGGACCCCACTGTGAACCCCACGTGCCTTTCCCAATGTAGGGTCTGTCAGCGCTGAGCAGACCTGACATGCAGCGGCGGGGCACTCAATTCAGGTTATTATGACCTTGTTTAGAGATTATTAAGAATACATTTGAGCTCACCTTTTGATTTTACGTGCTCGCCCATGGGTCCACGCTGGTTGTGGACCACGTCTGTCAAGCTGAGGTGGGAGTTCAGTGGCCATTGAATCAGCTGTTGAGTTGATAGCTTCAAATGTACAATAAAAGCTCCCACCTTACAGAGATATCTTCCATCAGCCACAAACTCTTCCTCACTGCATTTCCACAACAGATTCACCATGCTGCAAGTCTTTACACAAGTCTCCATCCAGCCTGACCTCATTACCTCTCCCACCATTGACAGATTGCTTCTGTCATCTCTACTTCACCTGCCATCTGTTGCATCAGCATGGGTGCCCTTTATACTCTCTCACCTTGGTCCTCAGAATCCCACCACGATCAGCCCCAACACCAGCAGCACCAGGCACACCAGCAGCACCAAGAACAACAACACCAACCTTCTCCGCAATCAGCTGATGCTGCACAGGTCAGAGGGTATCAGCATTCGACCACATTGCTGCCCGGGAGGCCAGGGATGGCCTCACCTTGGCCAGATTTACTTCACTTGACGTTGTACACCCTGGCTGCCACATGATGCGCCAGGTTGGCACCACCCCATGTCAGCACCATAAAACATCCCTACAATGCCCAAGCCATTCCTTTCATACTCACCATCATTGCGGGGGGTACCGTTATGTCTCACCATTCACTGCAACTCACTAAGCCACTTCCAAAGGTGCACACAAAGCTGCCCCAGAATGCAAAACGTTGAAGATAAAACTTTCAATGTTTGACACCACATTAACAGAAACTTTATATGAACATTGCATAAAACACCCCAAGAGCCTCCCCTTGTGTGTTGTCAGTTGGTGTGATTGCACTAGGATGAGGGTGAGTGTGAGTGAGATGGGGATGTGAAAATATAGATAGAGAGGGATGGGTGGAGGTGCAATATAAGTTGGTGTGAGTAAGGATGTGCAGGATTAGGGTAGGGAAGGCAGAGTGATGGGGATGCGATGAGAGACACAGCGGGATGTATTAATGTTTTGTGATATAATAAGATCATTGAAAGGTTTGCGGCACTGCACCCAGGTCCTCCTGATGACATCCCTGCTTGTGCCCTCCTCTGCAATGTGCAACCAGGCTGTGTTGGCCTGGGGAGGTCTCTTCAACCCATGAGAAGGGAAGATGACCTCCCAGGCATGGGAGAGCCTGGGTGCAGCCCTGAGCCTTTGTGCGGTGCTTGTCAGTGTTTGCAGCACCTCAATGCTGTAGAACACTGACAGCACAAATGTCAAATTAAAGTTGGCCGTGGTCCCTTTAAGGAAACCGGCTGATGAAGCGTCATCAAATGACGTCACCAGACCCGCTTCCTCTAATTGGCCAGGAAACGCGCCAGGTTTTATCTATAAAATTGGTCTCGAGCAGAGAGTCACTACTTCAGATCAGCATCCTACTTGCCAGCCATAATATCCAGATTTCACCAAAGTAGCAGCCATAAACACTTTTAGAGCATCGTGGTCTCATTGAGAAGCTGGCCTCTTTTGGCTATGTGAATTATCCAGTGAGCTGTTGAATGTGATAAATGGCTTCCTCAGAAGACGCAAGCATTGGTTCATAATGAATGGCCACTTACCTTTGCATTGCAATACCTAATCAGCAGTCTCTCGGGAAAGCATGCTTGAACATACTTTGCTTTTCATCTTCATCTACAGCTTGGTAAGTGTCACTAGAAGTGAAATTGCTCTGTTTCCTGATGAAACACAATGGTTACCTTCACGTCTAAAAGCCAAGAAGGGATTGAATAACTGCGGGTCAATTTACGTGGAATAATCATGAGTGCAGAATGCGTGAAACAAGAAACAGAAGATGCTGAAAATAGAAATACACAGAAAAGCAGTCAGCCTCTGAAAGACAAAGATAGGTTAATAATTAGGATTAAGACCATTTATCGTACCTGGTGTCGTCAAGAGGAGAGCCTCTTCACAGAACTAATTGGTTGTTAACTTGGCTTACTCTGTGTCAGCCATGGCTCAGTGGTAGCAATCTCGCCTCTTGAATCAGATGGTTGTGGGTTCCAGCCTCCCACCAGAGATTTGAGCTCAAGTTCTAGGCTGACTATTCAGTACAGTACTGAGGGAATGCTCCACTGTTGAAGGATGAGACGTTAAACCAAAGCCCCATCTGCCCTCTTACGTGGACATAAAAGATCCCGTGGCACTATTTTAAAAGAAGAGCAGGGGAGTTATCCCCGGTGTCCTGACCAATATTTATCCCTCAACCAACATCACTAAAAACAGACTTGTTGTATCTCTGCTTTAATACGTTCAATCAAGCATGTAGATACGTCGAATTAAATCAGTCAGGCAGACAGGCTTCTAACTGTGATCTTTACTTTATTGGTAAAATGGCTGACTGCTGCTTTACCGGGGAATTCCCATAATGCAATGCATATTACATTACCGTATTAACTGATGTTAAACTCGCACATTACATTACCGTATTGACTGGTGTCAAACTCGCAATCAATACACGACATCCCCCTTTTCCTTGGAAACAAACTTGCAATTTACAAACAGTTGCTTACAATAACACTGCATAACTTATTTGATTTATAAACTTTTTACAAACTTGTGTCTTACCACACAACTAAATAATTCCCACATTTAAACATTTAACATTACCCATGCAATTCTCGCACAGTCTATGTTGTGACATAACCAGACAGTCTTTGGGGTTTTCTTTTAACCCTTTGAGGTCTGGCTGTATTGGGTATGTCTGACATGTTGGTGTCAGTGGGTATTGCCTGTGTCACAGTGGTATGTGTGTCAGGGTCTACTATACTGTCCTCAGTCCCTTGTGTTTCCTCCTGCTCATGGAGTGTCTCCTTTGGTCCATTGGTTCTGTATTTCTTCACAAACGTAGTGTTTCTCGAGTAGCGTGCTCCTTCTGGAGATTCCACTACTACTTGACTCCCTGTTTTACTCAAAACTTTGTGCGGTGTGGCATTAAAAGTAGTGGTGAACTTGTCCACTTTGTCTTGTCGTACCAGCACCGTGTCGCCAACTTCCACCTCTGACTATTGTGTTCTCCGCTGTTCATCTGCGTACAGTTTGGACTTGCCTTTTTGTTCTGCGTCCCGGTCACGTACTTCCATGTCTGCGCGCGACTCTGTGATGTCTGGCAGCTTTCCTCTCATTTTCCGTTTAAAGAGCAGTTCTGCCGGGTTCTTTCCTGTCGTGGCATGGTCAGTGCTCCTGTACACAGTCACATATTTTCTAAGTTCATGTTTCCAATCTAGTTCTTCTGACTGAGCAATTCTGATTCTCTTCATCAGCGATGCATTCTGGCGCTCGACCTCTCCGTTAGCCTAAGCCCATTTTGCTATCGTTTTCAGGCGTTTGATCCAGTTGTTTTCACAGTATTCTTTGAATAATTCAGATCTGAATTGGGGACCATTATCAGATTTGCAGGTGATTGGCAAACCATGACGGCTGAAGATTGACTCTAGACTATCAATAACCTTCTCTGCTGTTGTGGAGGTCATGATGTCGTATTCATAGTAGCGACTATAATAATCAACTACCACAAGAATGGCGTGGTTGAATGGCAAGGGTCCCAGTAAGCCTATAGCTACATCCTGCCAGGGGCCCTCCGGTAATGGTGTTGGACTCAACGGTTCAGGTGGGTCGGGTCTGGCTACTATCTGACAGCCGTGGCACGCTTTACAGTGTTTTTCAGCTGCCTTGCCCATGCCAGGCCACCAAACCTTGGTTCTGAGATGTTGCTTTGTTCCAACTATTCCCAAGTGTCCTTCATGTGCTAACACCAGGGCTCGTGTGTGTAACACTGTGGGTAGCACGATGCATGTTCCCCGAAGAACTAGGTACCCCACTACGCACAGCTCATTGCAATTGCTGCATAAGCTTTACAGTTCTCAAAATGTCCATTTGTGATTGCCTTCCGTACCTCAATCAGCTCTGGGTCGGTAGCAGAGGCTTCCTCCACCTCTCTAGTAGTGAGTGCTTTTGGTGTCGCACTCACAGCTACAAATCTCATGTATTCATCTGAGCTATGAGAATGTCTCTCCTGTTTTGCTGTCTCCCCCAGCAATCGTGACAGTGGGTCTGTAATGTTTTGCTTGCCTGGAATGTGTATCACCTTAAAATCGTACGGCTGTAATCTAAGTACCCATCTCTCTATATGGGCACAGGGTTTAGAGTGTGGGCCGTATATCACTTGTAATGGCTTATGGTCAGTTACCAAGTTAAATTTTCGTCCATACACATATGGATGCAACCTCTCACAAGCCCATACAAGAGCTAAGGCCTCTCTCTCTGTTTGAGAGTATTTCCTCTCACAGTCTGTTAAACTACGACTTACATAGCATATTGGCACCTCTTGTCCCTGTTGGTCCTGAACTAGTATTGCGCCTAAACCTACAGGACTGGCATCTGCTATCACCTTGGTTAGTGCGTCCTTGTCAAAATATGCTAAAGTGCCGGCTCTGGCCAAGTCTTCCTTGAGTGCACTGAATGACTGTCTCTGTTGTGATCCAAATTTAAATGGTGTGTCTTTTCTCGTCAGGCGTCGCAGTGGCTCT
The DNA here is from genome assembly GCF_052327205.1 of Somniosus microcephalus. Taxonomy (NCBI): domain Eukaryota; kingdom Metazoa; phylum Chordata; class Chondrichthyes; order Squaliformes; family Somniosidae; genus Somniosus; species Somniosus microcephalus. The sequence goes on along the minus strand of NC_140990.1, from coordinate 329,705,848 downwards.
GATCGCGTTGCAAACTGCGGGATGAATCTGCTACTGTACCCAACGAGTCCCAAGAAACTCCTCGCCTCTGTAGCATTCTCTGGTTCCCGAGCTTCTGCCACCGCTTGCACTCTCTCTGCTGTTGGTCCGATGCCCTTTTCAGACAACAGGATTCCCATGAAAATCAATCGGTCCATGTTGAATTGGCACTTCTGAGTTTAGTGTCAATCCACTTTCCATTAGTCTGGTCATGACAGCGTGCAGGCGTCTGTCGTGCGTTTCCTGGTCGTGTGCATGCACGATAATGTCGTCTGAGATATTTTCAACACCCTCTATTCCAGCTAAGGCATTAGCTATCTCGTGCTGATATTGCTCACTAGCTGAAGATACACCGAATAGCAGCCTCTTGTGCCTGTATATTCCGTTATGTACTGCAAACGTTGTGATTTCTCGTGACTCAGGGGTCAGGTCTAGCTGGTGATAACCCCATTTCAGGTCTAGCTTACTAAACACCGTCGAGCCGTTCATACCTTGGAGTATCTCATCAACGGTGGGGATTGGATATTGTTCCCTCATTATTGCCTGGTTTGCTCGTCTCATGTCTAGGCTAACCTTACATCCTTATCTGCTTTTGGTACAATAACCACAGGATTTACCCATGGGGTGGGACCAGTTACAGGTTCGATAATGTCCATGTCCCTCAATTGTTTTATTTTGGCCTCTACTGCCCCCCTTAAGTTGAATGGTATACGCCTGAGTGGCTGGGCCACAGGCTTCACTTGTGGGTCGATATACAAACTGATCTGTTTTGTGTTCAGCCTTCCTACTCCCTGGAACACCTTTGGATACCGCTGTTCTAGTAGCTGTCTTACATCTACCACAGCTGAGACATCTGCACATATTTTTAAAACTCCCAGTTTCATGGCTGTCTCCCTTCCTAGCAATGGCTCTCCATGGCCTTTAACCACAATGAACTCTGCCTGCTCAGTTCTCTTACCTATTGTAATCCCACATGTGAATATACCTTTAACTGACAGTGGTTGGCTAGAAGCATAAGAGAATAACTTTCTCTCTGTCTTAGGGACATGTGATTTTCACTTAATGTGTTCTGACTTTAATCCTTCCCATGTATTCTCATCTATCACATTATTAGTTGCACCCGAATCAATTAACATTCTCAGGTTTACTCCCCCCACACAAAAGGTAAGTCTCTCTGTCACGCTATTTCCAGTAACAGCAAATGCACAGTTACTTTGTTCCTCTACATTGTTCACACTGTGTTTCTTTGTATCCTTTGTGCGGCATACTTTGGAGAAATGATCCTTTCCCTTGCACTTATGACACGTCTGTCCGCCTGCTGGACATTTCGGATCTCTGCCCATGTGGTCTGTGTGTCCACATCTGCAACATTTCCTTTCGTTCCTATCGCCATTACCCTTTGGTTTCTCTGTCGAGCTTTTCGCATAATACCCTCTTTTGTGTAACACGACGAACAGTATCTGTCTCCGCCTTCTCTGTACATGACATGGCTGACATCTGCTCCTCGACGTTTTCACACTGTGAGGCCAATTGTAACATGCGGGCGAGTGTTAGACCATACCCTTCCTCTAGCAGTTTCCTCCGCACATAGGCTGACGTGCACCTACTCAGGATAGCGTCTCTTATTTGATTATCCGCAGCACCCCCAAAAGCACAGTCTTTAGCAGCCTGCCGCTAGCGAGTAGCAAATTGTTGCACAGTCTCACCTGCCTTCTGGGACAACTTATGAAAAGTCTGTCTAGCAAATGCTGCGTTGACCTGGGGCACGAAGTAGGGATTCAAAGCACTAACCGCCACCGTGTAGTCTGCTGGCTCTCCTTTGTCCGGTAGAGTTGAAAAGATATCCTGGACATCTGGTCCTGCTAGGTGTAGAAGTAGAGCTCTTCTCCTCTGCTTTGTGGCACCTGTAGAGGTATCATCGATAATGAGTCCTTTGCCGTTGGCATAAAGCTCAAAAGACGTTAACCACCTCGTCCATCTTGGACCCAACATGGCAGGCTCGGCGAAACATGCAAAATTTTGAATGCCGGTCTTCTCCATCCTAGCTAACTAAAACTTGGGCAACTACCTATTTAAAATGATTCCTTTCGTTATCTTCGTCGCCAATGTTGTATCTATGCTTTAATACGTTCAATCAAGCATGTACATACTGTTAAGCCCGTGAATGATTGAGACACGAACTAGCAGGAGTGAAACAAACAGATCTTTACTGGTGGAAGGCAATAACGAAACTAAACAACAGAGGCTCTCTAGCGCCTTTTATACAGGGGTGGTCACTGCCGGTACTGCAGTCTGAGACCCGTTATTCTCTTAAAGGTACATACACAACAATTCCTCCCCTTTTAGAAAAACAGTACATAACATTCATTTAACAACTAAATGATAACGAATTACAATCACAATTACTGTTACTAGATACAGTGGTTAAGTTTAAGCAATTATAAGTTCAGTCTTTGAGGAGGCTTCCTGATTCTGTCTGGATAACGCCTCTTTGGGGTAACAGGTTCTTCTGGCAATGTTGAGTCGGAATCAATGTCGTTGTTTGGTTCATCTGCTTCCAATATTACCGGTTCTGCGGTAGCTGCAATTGGAACGTCGATTTCATTACCAGGTGTATCAGATCGTGGTGTGGAGTTGACGTTTTCCAGTGACTCTAGAATCTGTTCAGCATGGCATCTTACAATGCTCTCCCCAACATCCATGGTATACATGAGAGGTCCTTGTCGTGTACAAATCGTTCCTGGCTGCCATTTCTCAGTGCGGTAGTCCCGGGCCAAAACTGGTTGACCTATCTTATAACTCCTGGTCGGCCTTTCATTCATATTCTGAAACTGCCTGTTCTCCACATCTCTTCGGACGTTTGGCTTAACCAAATCCAAGCGGCATCGTAGTCTTCGATTGAAGAACATCATGGCTGGAGTTTGGTTGGTAACCGCATGTGTCGCATTCCGGTAGGCAAACAAGAAGTTGTCCACCTTGTGTTGTAGGGGTATATCTTCATTACACATTGCCTTGATAGCCTTCTTGAATGTTTGGACAAACCTCTCGGCCAATCCATTAGTGGCTGGATGATATGGGGCAGATGTGTAATGCTTAACACCATTGTTCTTTAAGAACCTCCGGAACTCTTCAGACACAAACTGTGGTCCATTGTCAGAGCAAATCTGTTCAGGCAGCCCATTCCTGGCGAATATGGTTCGTAAAAGTGTGATAGTTTTTTCCGTGGTGGTTGAGGACATTTTTATTACCTCTGGCCACTTTGAATGTGCATCCACCGCAATTAAAAACATCGAGTCCATGAAGGGACAAGCAAAATCAATGTGCACCCTTTGCTATGGCGATGAGGGCCACTCCCATGGATGCAGAGGAGCTTGTGGTGGGGCGTTTTGGACCTTCTGGCATCCTGCACACCTCTTGGTCATCTCTTTGATTTCTCTATCGATTCCCGGCCACCACACAAACGCTCTGGCTAAGCTCTTCATTTTTACCCCACCCAGATGACCCTCATGAAGTTCATTGAGCACTCTATCCATCAACTTAGGTGGAATTACTACTCTGGATCCACACATCAAGGTTCCTCTGCACACTGACAGCTGTTCTCTTCTCGGCGAGAATGCTGGCAGCAGTGGTTCGCCATGTGCTGGCCATCCCTTCACCGTTAAATCATAGACCCGTGATAGTGTCGGTTCATTCCGTGTTTCCTTTTCTATGTTTGCATTCGTCACAGGGAGACATTCGACTATGGTCGAGTGGAATAACTCCATTGGATCCACTGCAAGGTCTTCTTCTTCCACCGTCGGCAACGGTAGACTTGACAATCCATCAGCATTTCCATGCTGTTTAGTTCCTTTGTACTCGATGTCATATTGGTGAGCCCCTAGGAAAAGGGACCATGTCTGCAGCCGTTGTGCTGTCATTATCGGTACGCCCTTCTGAGGGTTGAAAATGGAGACAAGAGGTTGATGATCGATTAGTAGAGTAAATTTTTGACCGTGCAGATAGTGATTGAACTTCTTCACCCCCCACACTAGGCTGAGGGCCTCTCTGTCAATCTGGGCGTAGTTACGCTCGGCAGAAGTTAACGAGCGTGACGCAAAAGCTATCGGCCTCTCCAAACCATCAAGGAATTTATGTGACAGTACCGCCCCAATGCCGTAGGGAGACGCATCACACGCCAGCCTGATTGGCAGTGCTGGGTTGTAGTGAGCCAATACTTCCTTTGAAGTGATTAAGTCCTTACTCTTCCAAAAAGCACGCTTACAATCATCGCTCCATTTCCATGCTACCCCCGTTCGTAGCAGGGCGTTCAGTGGGTGCAGAATTGTCGACAAATTCGGCAAAAGCTTATGATAGTAATTCACCAACCCGAGGAATGACCTCAGTTGCGACACATTTTCAGGCGCTGGGGCCTTAACAACCGCTTCAATTTTGTCAGGGGACTTATGTAACCCCTCTTCATCAATCACGTGGCCACAATACGATATCTGTTTCTTAAAAAATTCGCACTTGGGGCGGTTGGCTCGCAGCCCATGTTCCCGTAGTCTAGTGAGCACCTGTTCTAGGTTGTTAAGGTGTTCACTGTCATCTTCACCTGTTACAAGGATGTCGTCCAAGTAACACTGAGTCCCCGGAATCCCTTGCAGGACTTGTTCCATCGCTCTTTGCCATATCGCCGGAGCCGATGCTACTCCGAATACCAATCGATGATACTGGTAAAGACCTTTGTGAGTGTTTATCGTGAGATACTTCCTAGAGGACTCTTCAACCTCCATCTGCAAATATGCTTGTGCTAGGTCAATTTTTGTAAAACGCTTCCCTCCAGACAGCGAGGCGAAGATGTCTTCTATCCTTGGAAGAGGATATTGTACTGTGCGAAGGACAGGGTTCACCGTCACCTTGAAATCCCCACAGATGCGAATCTTCCTTGGCTCTCCGGACTTATTGCTTAACATTTTCTTCATGACAGGAACGATGGGTGTCGCCCACTCACCCCAGTCGACCTTAGACAACACGCCCGCCTTCTCCAGATTCTCCAGCTCTGCCTCGACGGCTGGGCGAATTGCATATGGTACCGGCCTCGCTTTGAAAAACTTGGGAACTGCATTCTCTTCTATTTTTATCGAGGCGGTTATGCCTTTAAGCGTGCCCAGTTCTTGTTGAAATACCTCTTTGGCGTTAGCTAAGATTGTTGACAATCGTCCAGGAGTGACGTCTTCATCTTTTTTACCGTCCACCGTCATTGCATGAATGGAATGCCAATCTAAGTTTATCTTCCTGATCCATTCCCGTCCCAATAACGGTGGTCCACCATTTGGCAGTATGTAGAGATGCAATTTCCGTATTTTCTTGCCATTGTATTCGACAGGCACCCTTATTTTTCCTCTGGGGTATACTTTTTGCCCCGTATACGTCGTCAAGATGATGGATGTCTCTCTCAAGGGTATGTGTGAAAATAGCCGCTCGTAGTCTCGTCGATTCATGACGGTCAGCTCTGATCCTGTATCCAATTCCATTTTAACTTGGGACCCTGCTATCGTGAGAGTGACCCAAATGGTTCGGTGATCCTCTTTTGCGATTACATTGTGAAGTTTGAGACAGCTTAGTCTCCTGTTTTCGGATTCACTATCGCTCATCTGGTCTTTGGAACTACAGTCCGTCATCTTTTGTACTTTCTTGTACGGTTCCTTAGTAGCCTTTTTGTTGTCGCTGGTCTTCTTCCCAGACCTACAAACTCGTGCAATGTGTCCAATCTTCCCGCATTGTCTGCATATTTTGTCTTTGGACCAGCAATCCTTCTGGTCATGGTTAGTTCTGCCGCAGCGATACCATTTTGCAAATTCCCATGTCATTTCGTGGGTGCCGTATTCCTGTGGTTTTTGTTGAATTTCTGCAGCTCCCCTGGCTGCTGCTTCATACGATACTGCCACGCTGAAAGCCTTATCTAGCGTCAGCTCTTTTTCTGAGAGTAACTTCTTCTGTGTTCCTTCGCTCAGGAGTCCACAGACAAATTTGTCCCGTAGGGTATCTGCCAGTCCTGCTCCGAACTGGCAGTGCTTTGATAGCTTGCGTAGTTCCGTAAGATACTCAGCATTGCTCTCATCTTTGTGCTGAGTTCTCCTGTGGAATTTAAATCTTTCTGCTATCAACAGCGGTGCAGGGTTTAAGTGTTCCTGTAGGACAGCAACAATTTTGTTAAAACTCTTCGCCTTCGGTTTGGCTGGAGTAATCAGATCCCGCAATAGGCCGTACGTTCTAGCGCCCATTAAGTTTAGCAATATCGATGCCTTTTTCCCCTCCACTATTTCGTTTGCCTCGAAATATACCTCGACTCTTTCCACATACGTGGTCCAGTCCTCTAATGTGTTATCAAAAGCAGTGATACAGCCAGTCTTCGGCATCTTGCAAATCTAAAATGGCACCTCCCGTGCTTTGCCTTCTTCCCCGATTTAACAAAATGGCACCTCCCGCGCTTTGTCTTCTTCCCCGCTGTTGTTAGCGCTGCTTTCCACAGTTTCCTGCGCGTTAAATATTAATTCTTTTTCTTTTATTATCTTCCCGTCGTGGAGCGGACCCTCTGGGACACTTCCCTCCCTCTTCTTAGGTCTGAACGCTGCCCGGCTTCGAAGCACTGGCCGCGCCCTGTGTGCTCCACCCTCTCTCTCTCTCTTTGCTTCCCAACTCGCTGCCCGGCCCCGTTGAAAAGCCACCCAATCGAGCTTCAGCCCGCCGCAGCCCAGGAAGGATCAGAGCACTACCTGCCACCAGCCCGATTAGCTGGGAAACCACAGACCGAGGAACCCAGCCTGGCTCTGGAAGTCTCTCCTGCAAGTTTTTAAATCGATGATTGACAGTCGACGCCCGTTTCTCGAGTTTCAATGGCCTCTTTTTTTTTTTCTTTCTTCTGGCTCCGACCTTCAACAACGTCGTCGGAGCTGCTGCTGAGTTGCAGGTAAGTTCGTTTCTTCCTCGTCGCCAGTGTTAAGTCCGTGAATGATTGAGACACGAACTAGCAGGAGTGAAACAAACAGATCTTTACTGGTGGAAGGCAATAACGAAACTAAACAACAGAGGCTCTCTAGTGCCTTTTATACAGGGGTGGTCACTGCCGGTACTGCAGTCTGAGACCAGTTATTCTCTTAAAGGTACATACACAACAGATATGTCGAATTAAATCAGTCAGGCAGACAGGCTTCTAACTGTGACCTTTACTTTATTGGTAAAATGGCCGACTGCTGCTTTCCTGGGTAATTCCCATAATGCAATGCACGTTACATTACCATATTAACTGGTGTTAAACTCGCACATTACATTACCGTATTAACTGGTGTCAAACTCGCAATCAGTACACGACAAGACTATCTGGTCATTATCACATTGCTGTCTGTGGAGCCTTGCTGTGCGCAAATTGGCAGCCACGTTTCCTACATTACAACAGTGACTACAATTCAAAAGTGCTTCATTGGCTGTAAAGCGCTTTGAGACATCCTGAGATCATGCAAAGTAATATATAAATGCGAGTCTTTCCTTCTTTTCAAATGCTCTGTCACCTGCTGTCGTGAACGCACCTCTGCTCCTACCTGTAAAATTCACTTTCAATTTTGGCAGCTAGGGCTCTATTCCTTGCATGCAAAGTTTAAATTCAAAGCTAGCCACTATTTGGTGAACCAAGGCTGCCGACTGTTGTCGCAGTGACATTTTTTGCAAGCTTTTCTGCGCTTCCCATCGACCAGCGGGGTTGACATCATGCGACGTCTGTCCTGGTTTCAGTTTTGATGGTGGAGCCTGACGTGCAAACAAGAAGAAAAAAAAAGGGCAAAAATGCTTATATTTTGTGAGCGTTAAATGGCAGGTTTCCCACATGAAATAGGTAAACACTTAATTCAAGACTCACCTCAAAGGACGGTAACTTGATTCGGATCAGAGCTTCAGTTAATGCAAATATAAACAAGGCTTGTGACTTCCTCAGTACATTCGTCGTGCACTGACTGAGGGGGAGCTGATCAGAGATCTTGAAGTACACATGCAAGTTGCTGAATTCACAGCATTCCTGATCATGATGACAGCTTATATTACTAACAGAAAATGAGTCTGTATGAAAGAAGACAAATTAGCACCACCTCAGCACTCAGTAACCGACAACGCTTCTAACATTTCCAAACATGTATTCAATTAATGTGACAACCTGAAGGCTTGTTCAGAACATGCTGAGCCCATCATGTGTAAATTTCAGACTCAACGCTTACACCAATTTACTGTTTGTGAGTTGGAAATCTGTTGCCTGTTCCAGTTAGCTGAGATATTGATTCTTTGCTTTGCATTTGTTTCCGTGACAGAAACAGTTCACTCCCTCTGAAAGTAGGGGTGAATCAGCAGTGCCAAACCTGACTCTTGCAATTCCAATCTGAGTTCAAACGTTCCGAAATAAATCCTTGCGAGGGTTTGCTATTTTTCCTGCAGCATTGAAGAGGATATCTGATCATCAGCCAAAATATTTGTAATCAATACACTTGGTTAAGCAACTTTGGAATAAACAAGCTGAATTGTAATGTATAGCGGTGTAATGGTTGTGGCAATGAACTAGCAATCTAGAAGTTGTGAGGACACACCCTATCTTTGTAAGTTATGACACTGAATTTAGTAAATCTGGCCATTTGTAGGCTAACCCCAGAAAAATGATTGTGAAGGATGCAACAGATTGTTGCTACAAGCCCAACAGATTGACTAAGTTCATTCAGAGATGGAACTTAGTCAAAATCATGAGGGGTCTGGACAGAGTAGATAGAGAGAAACTGTTCCCATTGGCAGAAGGGTCGAGAACCAAAGGACACAGATTTAAGGTGATTGGCAAAAGTACCAAAGGCGACATGAGGAAAAACTTTTTTATGCAGAGTGAGGTTAGGATCTGGAATGCACTGCCTGAGAGGGTGGTGGAGGCAGAGTCAGTCTTATCTTTCAAAAGGGAGTTGGATAAGTGTCTGAAGGAAAAAAAATTTGCAGGGTTACGGGGAAAGGGCAGGGGAGTGGGATTAGCTGAGAGTAGGCACGGGCTCGACGGGCCGAATGGCCTTCTTCCGTGCTGTAACCATTCTATGATTCTATGATTCTAAGGGAACCTGCTCCCTCTTCCTGGCCTGGCCGAAATGTAGCTCCAGTCACACAATATATGGTTAACTGTAAATGCTCTCTAAAGTGACCTAGCAAACTATTCGTTTTAGTTACAATTCATAACTGAGGTCTTGCCAGCATTGCTCACATCCTGAGAACAAAAATAGAACAAAAAGTTGTTGGTTTTATAATCAATGCAAATGATGGCAGTTTAAGATGTAGGGAATTAATTGTCAGGTGCATTGACGGGAAAGTTTTAAGAAACAGCACCGGAGAAAGCGACAGAAATGCATAATGTTAGGGGCTGCCAAATAGGCTTACAAGCCTCAATCTTTTCTGTTATAGTTAAGTTTAGTATTAGTTACGTTTGATAGAGCCCTGGTAGGGGGGTCCTGGTGGAGCATATTGTTTGAAGGGCTTGAGCTACTTTGACTTCAAACAATTTTACTAACCCTGGCTGCTTTATCTGTAAAATTCCTTTCCTTCCCTTTGTCCCAAAGCTACTGACTCACAGTGAGCTACAGTTCCACCAGTGCTACGGACCCTCCAGCACCTCACTCAAGTGGCCATTCTTCATGTGGGGTCCTCGACAGCGAGTGCCAGTGGGCATTTTTTTATCCTTAATGGGGGAAAGATTACATCCAACCCAATCCTGTTCTCACCTGATGTCCACATACCTGCGCTTCTCATCAGGGACCAGTGGAAAAGCAATCAGGAGAGGGAAACCTGGCTGGTTTACCCTTCCCTAAAAGCTGCCCCAGGTAAGATCCGCTATCTCAGCGCAGATTGGGGATTGAACCTGGAAACTGCCTGGTCTGCTTGGCTTAGCTACTGACTGCCTCACTCAGCTGGGGTGTCAGGTAAGCCGAATGTCATGTGTTTGAAAAGAGGGGAGATTTTTCCACTTCATTACGAAGAGAAAATTAGGGCAGAGCTCCATTGTGATGTAACAGTGCCAGTCGTGGCTCAGTGGGTAGCGCTTTCGCCTCTGAGCCAGAAGGCTGTGGCCACTCCAGAGACTTGAACATGAAATCCAGACAGATAGAATCATAGAAGGGGGTGAAATTGGGTGCCTTTGCACCTCCTGTTAGTGCCCCCGGGAGGTGCTAACGGGGCGCAAATGGCTTTGGGACCGGGCGTGCCGCTGATATCGACTCCCGCCATATTTGGCTGAAGATCGTGACGTCATCGCCGTGCGCAGCCCCCCGGACCCGAAATTGACTTCTGCCCTCTGCAGCAGCGCTGGTCGAAAACACCGACAGCTGCAGGAGGCGTGCATCGGGCGCCGGGCCGCTTTGGAGGCGATGATTCAAGGCGAGGTGACCGAGGTAAGTAAAAAAAAAACTTACCTTTCCCGTTCTAGTTTTTTCCGTGGGTTCCTGCCTGCGATCGATCAGCCCCGGCAAACTGCTTGAGTACCAGGCTGATCGCGTGGGATCGCGGCCGCCTCAGTGGTCCAGGTCGGCACTTTTTAAATTGCAGCGCCTGTAGCGATGGTCCTTCCCTTTAAGGGAGCCAAGGAGCCTTTGAACGCGGCAGCGCTGCACGGGCTGCTGAAGTCACCGTCCCGCTCTCCGATGTTAGCGCCCTAAGAAGGAACTGGAGCGCTCGATTTAACGCTCCACTTCCCTCTTGAGGCGCTAAAACTCAATTTCACGGTAAAGTTAGCGCCCAGGCGATGTTAGTGCCTCAAAATGGTCGATACCGAATTTTTCCCCCATAGAATCATAGAATGGTTACAGCACGGAAGAAGGCCATTCAGCCCATCAAGCAGTTGCCGGCTTTCTGCAAGAGCACTTCAGCTAGTCCCACTCCTCCGCCCTTTCCCCGTAGCGATGCAATTTTTTTCCTGCAGGTACTTATCCAACTCCCTTTTGAAAGCCGCAATTGAGTCTGCCGCCACCATCCTTTCAGGCAGTGCATTCCAGATCATTCCAGCTGCATAAACATTTTTTCTTATGTCGCCTTTGGTTCTTCTGCCATTCACCTTAAATCTGTGTCCTATGGTTCTCGATCCCTCCGCCAATGGGAACAGTTTCTCTCTATCTACTCTGTCCAGACCCCTCATGATTTTGAACACCTCTATCAAATCTCCTCTCAACCTTCTCTGCTCTAAGGTGACCAACCCCAGCTTCTCCAGTCTATCCACATAACTGAATTCCCTCATCCCAGGAACCATTCTCGTAAATCTTTTCTGCACCCTCTCCAAGGCCTTCACATCCTTCCTAAAGTGCAGTGCCCAGAATTGGACACAATACTTCCGTTGAGGCCGAACCAGTATTTTATACAGGTTCATCATAATTTCAACACTTTTGTACTCTCTGCCTCTATTTATGAAGCCCAGGATCCCGTAAGCTTTTTTAACTGCTTTCTCAACCTGCCCTGCCACCTTCAACAATTTGTGCACATATACCCCCAGGTCTCTCTGTTCATGCACCCCCTTTAAGATTGTATCTGTTAGTTTATATTTCCTCTCCTCATTCTTTCTACCAAAATGTATCACTTCGCACTTCTCTGCATTAAAATTCATCTGCCACGTGTTCGCCCATTCCACCAGCCTGTCTTTGTCCTCTTGAAGTCTATCACAATCCTCCTCACTTTTCACTATGCTTCCAAGTTTTGTGTCATCTGCAAATTTTGAAATTGTGCCCTGTACACCCAAGTCCAAGTCATTAATATATATCAAGAAAAGCAGTGGTCCTAGAACCGACTCCTGGGGAACACCACTTCCTCTAGTCTGAAAAACAACCATTCACTACTACTCTAGTTTCCTGTCACTTAGCCAATTTCGTATCCATACTGCCACTCTCCCTTTTATTCCATGGGCGTCAGCCTTGCTGACAAGCCTATTATGTGGCACTTTGTCGAACGTCTTTTGGAAATCCATGTACACCATGTCAATCTCATGGCCCTCATCAACCCTCTCTATTACTTCATCAAAAAACTCGGTCAAGTTGGTTAAACACGATTTGCCTTTAACAAATCCATGCTGGCTTTCCTTAATTAATCCACACTTGTTAATTTTGTCCCTGATTATTGTTTCTAAAAGCTTCCCCACTACCGAGGTTAAATTGACTGGCCTTGTAAGATTCACAAATTCAGCAGATCCCCAAAACCAAGAAGATTACCCTAAAGGAGGGATTTTTTTGGACTATTAATAAACCATGTCAGAATGGTATAAGAATATTGGGCCCACAGGAGGTTTAAAATCAAAGACCCCAGGATTTTGGTTTTATTTTAAAAGCATGTTCGAGCCTGTGGAAGAAAGGCTGCAATAAAGGAATTGAGATTGGCCTCTGTAAACAGACAGTTTTGGGTATTGGCATTAACCAAGCTGTCTGGGGATTATCTAGACTGTCTCAGTCATTTTACATACTGACAATAGACCAACGGAAAAGCAGTTCCCGCCAAAATTACAGAACCATCCAAAACCTTGCATAATGCAAAACATGCCACCAACCAACAAAAGAACCTTGGCCCCCACAGGAAAAGACAACTTTACTGCAATTAAACAAGAGGTTAAACAATCGATGGGACCATCCTGAAACCACTTCACACGTTCTTAAAACAACTTAAGATCGATGGGACCATCCAGAAACCAATTAAACAATTCACAGCAACCAAAATTAACGAGCCTGCCAAAACTAACAATACACCAGGACTGATTTGGCGCGCAGATTAGCAGGCCTCAATCAGTATAGTTGAAGCCCTGTTCTTCACAGGAGAGAGAGTTCAAGAAGACAGTTCAAGCAGTTCGAGTCAACGGTTCAAGTTCGAAGGATTCATCGACCCAGAAGAGATCCACCAACATCAGGATCAAGAAGTCCATCTCGAAGCAGTTCTCCCTCTCGAAGAAGTAACACACCATCACGGCAGACCAGGGCCCCACGAAACAAACAACCAAAAATATTACCAGCAACCGGGTAATATTGGGCCACCGCGACCAACAAGAAGCCAACTTGGAAGAAACCGAAGATCCGCAAGTTTTTCCACTCTACAATCTATCCTGACTTACCCCATGGGTAAGATTTTATCCAAAAGACTCTAGGCCCTATTTCTAACCAAAGGAAATTGGGTACTCACCTGATAGATCCAATACGCACACTACCGCATCAGCGGACCACGAAGACTGACCAGCTACGCAGGTGAAGTCCTCTACTGCGTCCAGGGTACGGCAGACCCCAACCGACACATCTAGAGAACCCCGAAATTGTGAACCTCTACAACTGTCAAAATAAGTCATTTTGGTGAGCATTATCCCTGGTCCCCTGGGGCCCAACTTAGCTAGTGAAGTGGGATTGGGAGGGGGGAAGTATTCTGTCTATTGTTATTTTCCCTCATATATTCCGAAGTGTTCCCCCAATTTAGAGTGTTAAGATTATTGTGTTGTGTATTTTCTTTCTCAAATAAAGATCAAAGTTCTTTCACCAAAATTCAGTTGTCTGCTGCAATTTAATTACAGTCCCCAAATAATTCCAAGGTCCAGAAGCAAGGGAGTGGGAGCGATTCGAACCGCTCATATGTCAGAGGCGAAGCTGACACACACACCACCCCCTACAGCCTGTAGTTGCTGGGTTTATCTTTACACTCTTTTTTGAACAAGGGTATAACATTTGCAAATCTCCAGTCCTCTGGCACCACCCCAATTTCTAATGAGGATTGGAAGACTATAGCCAGTACCTGAAGGTGTTGATAAACACATGGGAGTATGATATTGTTGCTATCACGGAGACATGGTTGAGGGAGGGGCAAGACTGGCAGCTCAATATTCCGGGGTATAGAATCTTCAGGCGAGACAGAGGGGGAGGTATAAGAGGAGGGGGTGTCGCAATATTAATTAAGGAGTCAATTACTGCAGTAAGGAGGGATGATATATTAGCAGGGTCCTCTAATGAGGCCATATGGGTGGAGCTTAAAAACAAAAAGGGGGCAAGCACTTTGCTGGGAGTGTACTATAGGCCTCCAAACAGTCAGGGGGAGATAGAGGAACAGATACGTAGGCAAATCTCAGAGAAATGTGCAAATAATAGGGTAATAATAATGGGGGATTTCAACTTCCCCAATATTAACTGGGATAGTCAGAGTGTGAAAGGCTCGGAGGGTGTAGAATTCTTAAAGTGCATCCAGGAGAGCTTTTTGAGCCAGCATGTAGAAAGTCCTACAAGAGAGGGGGCGGTACTGGACCTAATTCTAGGGAATGTGGCCGGCCAAGTGGAAAAAGTGCTAGTAGGTGAGCACTTTGGTGATAGTGACCATAATATGGTAAGATTTAAGGTGGTCATGGAAAAGGACAGGGATGGGCCGGAAACAAAGGTTCTAAATTGGGGGAAGGCCGATTTTAATAGGATAAGGCAGGATCTGGCCAAAATGGACTGGGATCAGCTACTTGTAGGAAAATCCGCATCGGAGCAATGGGAGGCATTCAGAAGGGAGATTGAGATCATACAATGGCAACATGTTCCCGTAAAGGTCAAGAGTGGTTCCAAAAACCACAGGGAACCGTGGATGTCAGGGGATATACGAGAATGGATTAGGAAAAAAAGGAGGGCTTTTGGTAGATACAAAAGGCTAAAGACGGAGGAAGCCCTAGAGGAGTACAAAAAGTGCAGGGGGATACTTAAAAAAGAAATTAGGAGATCAAGAAGGGGCCATGAAATAACACTGGCGAGCAAAATAAAGGAAAATCCGAAGATGTTTTATAAGTATATTAAGGGTAAGAGGATAACTAGGGAAAAAATAGGGCCCATTAGGGACAAAAGTGGCAACCTGTGTGTGGAGCCGGAAGATGTAGGAGGGGTTCTAAATGAATTTTTTGCATCTGTTTTCACTATGGAGAAGGACGATGTAGACAAAAAAATAGGGCGGGGGGACTATGATATGCTCGAACATATTAACATCGAGAGGGAGGAGGTATTGGCGGTTTTAGCTGGCCTAAAATCCCCAGGCCCGGATGAAATGTATCCCAGGCTGCTGTGTGAGGCAAAGGAGGAGATTGCGGGGGCTCGAACACATATATTCAGGACCTCTCTGGCCACAGGGGATGTGCCAGAGGACTGGAGAACTGCTAATGTAGTACCATTATTCAAGAAGGGTAGTAGGGAAAAACCGGGGAACTACAGGCCAGTGAGCCTAACATCAGTGGTAGGAAAATTATTGGAGAAAATCCTGAGGGACAAAATTTGTCTCCACTTGGAGAGGCAAGGATTAATCAGGGATAGTCAACATGGCTTTGTCAAGGGAAGATCATGTCTGACTAATTTGATTGAATTTTTTGAGGGGGTGACTAGGTGTGTGGATGAGGGTAACGCAGTGGATGTGGTATACATGGATTTCAGTAAGGCCTTCGATAAAGTCCCGCACAGGAGACTGGTCAAGAAGGTAAGAGCCCATGGGATCCAGGGTGCCTTGGCACATTGGATACAAAACTGGCTTAGTGGCAGAAGGCAGAGGGTGATGGTCGAAGGTTGTTTTTGTGACTGGAAGCCTGTGGCCAGTGGGGTACCACAGGGATCGGTGCTGGGTCCCTTGCTGTTTGTGGTCTACATTAATGACTTGGATATGAATGTAAAGGGTATGATCAGTAAGTTCGCGAATGATACAATAATTGGTAGGGTGGTAAATAGCGAGGAGGGTAGCCTCAGTCTGCAGGACGATATAGATGGGTTGGTCAGATGGGCGGAACAGTGGCAAATGGAATTTAACCCGGAAAAGTGCGAGGTGATGCACTTTGGGGGGACTAACAAGGCAAGGGAATACACAATGAATGGAAAGACCCTAGGCAAGACGGAGGTGCAGAGGGATCTGGGTGTGCAAGTACACAGATCCCTGAAGGCGGCGGAACAGGTGGATAAGGTGGTAAAAAAGGCATATGGGATACTTGCCTTCATTAGCCGAGGCATTGAATATAAGAGCAAGGAGGTTATGATGGAGCTGTATAAAACACTGGTTAGGCCACAGCTGGAATACTGTGTGCAGTTCTGGTCGCCACACTACAGGAAGGATGTGATCGCGTTAGAGAGGGTGCAGAGGAGGTTCACCAGGATGTTACCAGGGCTGGAGCGCTTCAGCTATGAAGAGAGACTGGGCAGATTGGGTTTGTTTTCCTTGGAGCAGAGGAGGCTGAGGGGGGACATGATTGAGGTGTACAAAATTATGAGGGGCATAGATAGGATGGATGCTGAGGAGCTTTTTCCCTTAGTAGAGGGGTCAATAACTAGGGGGCATAGATTCAAGGTAAAGGGCGGGAGGTTTAGAGGGGATTTGAGAAAGAACTTTTTCACCCAGAGGGTGGTTGGAGTCTGGAACTCACTGCCTGAAAGGGTTGTGGAGGCAGAAACCCTCACAACATTTAAGAAGCATTTGGATGAGCACTTGAAATGTCATAGCATACAAGGCTACGGGCCAAATGCTGGAATATGGGATTAGATTAGACAGGGCTTGATGGCCGGCGCGGACACGATGGGCCGAAGGGCCTCTATCCGTGCTGTATTACTCTATGACTCTATGACCTCCTTCAGCATCCTAGGATGCATCCCATCTGGTCCTGGTGACGTATCTACTTTAAGTACAGCCAGCCTTTCTAGTACCTCCTCTTTATCAATTTTTATCCAATCCAGTATCTCCTCTACCTCCTCCTTCACTATGTCTATGGCAGCATCTTCTTCCTTGGTGAAGACAGATGCAAAGTACTCATTTAGTGCCTCAGCCATACCCTCTGCCTCCATGCGTAAGTTTCCTTTTTGGTCCCTAATTGGCCCCATCCCTCCTCTTACTACCCGTTTACTATTGATATGTTTATAGAAGACTTTTGAATTATCTTTTATGTTAGCTGCCAATCTATTCTCATACCCTCTCTTTGCCCCTCTTATTTTCTTTTTCATTTCTCCTCTGAACTTTCTATATTTAGCCCGATTCTCAGATGTATTCTTGACCTGACATCTGTCATACACGCTCTTTTTCTGCTTCATCTTACTCTCTATCTCTTTCGACTTCCACGGAGCTCTGAATTTAGTTGCCCTACCTTTCCCCCTAGTGGGAATGTACCACGACTGTACCCGAACTATTTCCTCTTTAAAGGCAGCCCATTGTTCCATTGCAGTTTTGTCTGCCAATCATTGATTCCAATTTACCTGGGCCAGATCTGTTCCCAACCCACTGAAATTCGTCTTCCTCCAATGAAGTATTTTTACTCTAGATTGCTCCCTGTCCTTTTCCATAGCTAATCTAAACCTTATGACACTATGATCACTGTTCCATAAATGTTCACCTACTGACACTTACTCCACTTGACCCACCTCATTCCCCAGAACCAGATCCAGCAATGCCTCCTTCCTCGTTGGGCCAGAAACATACTGATCCAGAAAGTTCTCCTGAACACACTTCAGAAATTCTTCCCCCTCTCTGCCCTTTACATTAATACTAACCCAGTCTATATTAGGATAGTTGAAGGCCCCCATTATCACTACTCTATAGTTCTTGCACCTCTCTGTAATTTCCCTGCAAATTTGCTCCTCCACATTTTTCCCACTAGTTGGTGGCCTATAGAATACACCTAGTAGTGTAATGGAAACTCTATTATTTCTTAACTCTAGCCATATAGATTCTTGACCCCTCCAGGACATCCTCTCTCCCCAACACTGTAACATTCGCCTTAACCAATATTGCCACACCACCTCCCATCTTTCCTGAACACTTTATTTCCAGGAATATTTAATATGCAATCCTGCCCTTTTTTGAGCCAGATCTCCATTGTTGCCCAACATCATGTTCCCTTGTGGCTATTTGTGCCGGCAGCTCACCAACCTTGTTTACTATGCTTCGTGCGTTCACATACATACACTGTAAACCCACCTTAGACCATCCTGTGTTCTCTCTTAGTCTGACCCCACCTAATACCTCACTATTTATTACTTTAGTGCTATCCGTCTCTCCCAATCCTTTGTGCCCATTGTTTCTCCTTTCCAATGCTACATCCCGGTGCCCATCCCGCTGCCAACTTAGTTTAAACCCTACCCAACAGCACAAGCAAACCTCCCCGCAAGGATATTGGTACTGGCTCTGTTGAGGTGTAACCCGTCCAGCCTGTACAGGTCCCACCTCCCCCAGAACCGGTCCCAATGCCTCAGGAATCTAAAGCCCACCCTCCTGCACCATCTCTTCAGCCACGCATTCATCTGCTCTACCCTCCTATTTCTATACTCACTCGCACGTGGCACCGGGAGTAATCAAGAGATTACTACCTTGGAGGTCCTGCTTTTTATGCTCTTTCCCAGCTCCCTCAAATCTGCCTGCAGGTCCTCATCCCTCTTTCTACTTATGTCGTTGGTACCGATATGGACCATGACCTCTAGCTGTTCACCCTCCCCCCTCAGAATTTTCTGCAGCCGCTCAGTGACATCTTTGACCCTGGTACCAGGGAGGTAACATGCCATCCTGGAATCACGTCTGCGGCCATAGAAATGCCTATTTGTTTCCCTAACTATCGAATCCCCTACCGCTATTACCTTCCCAATTTTCCTCCTCCCCACCCTGTACAGCTGAGCCACCCTTGGTGCTGTGGACTTGGCTCTGGCTGCACTCCCCAGAGGAACCAATGACCTCACCAGTATTGAATACTGGTTGGAGAGCGAGATGCACTCAGAGGACTCCTGCACTACCTGCCTGGTCCTCCTTGTCTGTCTGACGGTCACCCGTTCCCTCTCTGCCTACATACTCTAACGCTGTGGGGTGACTGACGTAAGAAAACTACTAAGCACTTGGCTTGAGTATAAAACAAGGCTTTACTCAACTGTTTCACAACCATGAGTTCTAGTTACATCACTAGCTCCTGGTTACAAAAACGTCCTGAGCAAGCTGGGCCCACGCCCGAGTGTTTATACTTTCCCTGGATGGCGCCCCCAGCAGGCCGCCCAGTGTTACCCCATGAGTCATTTCTACATGAACGGCAAGATTCATGACAGTGACCAGCTCCTGAAACGTGCTATCCACGTAGTTCACAGCCTCAAGGGTGCACCGCAGTGACGCCAGCTGCTGTACAAGCTCCGAAACCCGGAGCTTGAGCTCCTCCTGCTGACGACACCTCCTGCACACGAGGTTGTCCAGGACACGGGAAGCATCCTGGATTTCCCACATGGCCCACGATATGCATTTCGTGGGACTGAGCTGCCCTGCCATGCCTCTATTTAATAGGCTATTAACTAAATTACAGAAATAAACTTAAGACTAAGGCGGAGAAATTCACTATCGCCCTGTTTAGGGTGCTAATTTTTAAATATTTGAAAAGCTAGCGCCAGGCGCTAAAGATTTCAAAACTTGTGAAAAATTTGCCGTTTGTGCTCCAAGAGGGAAGTGGAGCGCAAAATCAAGCTCTCCACTTCCTTCATGGAGCGCAATCGGCAGCTGGCGGGGCGGAGACTTCAGCAGTGCTTCTCAATGGGCCGTACAGCGCTGCCATGTTCAAAGGCTTCTTCCCTCCCTTAAAGGGAAGGGCTATTGCTGCAGGCTCTGCAATTTAAAAAGTATCTACCTGGACCACCAAGGCAGCCGTGATCCCGCGCGATCAGCCCGGCACTCAAGCAGAGTTCCTGGCTGAATGATCGCGGGCAGGAACCTGCGAAAAAAACTGGAACAGAAAAGTACGTTTTTTTTTACTTACCTCGGCCACCTCGCCTTTAATCATCGCCCCTGAAGCGGCTGGCCGCCCGATGCACGCCTCCTGCAGCTGTTGGTGTTTTTGACCGGCGTTGTTGCAGGGGGCGGAAGTCAATTTCGGGTCCGGGGCGCTGCAGGGACAATGTGCACGGCAATGACGTCACAACCGGCGGGCGAAGGAGATCGGGGCGCAATGCCATAGCACCGCCACCAAAACTCCTGCCGAGTATGGCGGGAGTTGATGTCAGCACGCGCCCGGTTGCTAAGCCATTTGCGCCCCATTAGCGCCCCCAAGGGGCACTAACGGGAGGCACAAGGGCACCCAATTACATGACTTATAAAAGTCAGGCCTTCCTTTATCTCAAGCCACTTCTCTCGCTCTCTTAAAGTAGGAGAACTTCGGCTGATTAGCGTCTCCTGTTAGGGAGTGCTGCACTGTCGGAGGTGCTGTCTTTCAGAACATATATTAAACCAGGGCTGCGTCTGCCCTCTCAGGTGGACGTAAAAGATCCCACAACACTATTCGAAGAAGAGCAGGGGAGTTCTCCCTGGTGTCTTGGCCAATATTTATCCCTCAACCAACACCTAAAAAGGGGCTTAGAGAAAAAAAAATCACTCCTTTGATGTTTTTCTAACAATGTCTAGTGTTTTATTTTATATTTCCAGTTGACTAGAATGGAACTTTGTGTTACATTTGACAATTTTTTTACAATCACTTAACAAGTCAAGATTGCAATATTGAAAATCAAAACCTCTTTGCTTCCTTTCTGCAAAGGTTAAATAGTGACATCCTGAACTGCACTGAGAGATCAATGAAATAAAACAGCGTGCAATCTGAAAGTTGCTTCTGTGTGCTAATGAACTAAACTTCAACAGATGTGATTCCTCCTTCCCTCCGCCCTGGCAATGAAATGGGCAGTCAATCAATTAAGAACACGCTTGTGTATGACATTTGGTTTCATTTTGTTAAACAACGTATCCTCCTACTTAATCAGGAAGCTGTTGGTGCTGTACAGTAATCATCATCACATTGATTAAGCCATTATAATAATACTTAAATGAACATTCCCTAGTATTTAGTATCTATGCGCTGGCTTTTTTAAAGTATTCATTCTTGGAATGTGGGTGTCGATGACAAGGCCAGCATTTATTGCCCATCCCTAGTTGTCCTTATAGAAATGACTAATGTGCTCGGCCACTTCAGGGGGCAGTTGGTGTGGGACTGGAGTCACATATAGGCCAGACCGGGTAAGGACGGCAGGTTTCCTTCCCTAAAGGCCGTTAGTGAACCAGTTGGGTTTTTATGACAATTCAACAGCTTTCTTTTTTACTAATATCAGCCTTTTATTCCAGATTTTTTTAAACGGAATTCAAATTTGGACTTGAATTCTCGTTCTCTGGATTATCAATCTGGTAACATAACCACTACACTACACTACACTACATTTGTTATTAATGAGCATTAATATAGCACCTTTAATGCACTTTACAGAGATGTAAGAAAAATAAAGTGTACACTGAGCCAAAGAGGGAGATGTTAAGAGGGGTGTCTGCAGTCTTGGTCAAAGAAATGGGTTTTAAAGAGGGTCTTAAAGGAGGAGGGAAGGGACGAGGTGGAGAAGTTTTAGGAGGTAATTCCATAATGCGGGGTCTAGGCAGCTGAATGCACGACTGGCAATGTTGAAGGAAGGCGGCTGGGGGGGTTGCACAAGAGACCAGAGTCAGAGGAATAGTAAGTTCGGAGGGTTGTGGAGCTGGTGGAGGTTATAGAGATAGTGAGAGGCAAGGCTATGGAGGGATTTAAACACAAGGATAAGGCATGAGGTGGAGGGGGGGATCCGGGGGCCAATGTAGGTCAGCGAGGTAAAGGATGATAGTAGGTAAGAGGGACTTGTTGTGGGATCAGATATTTGGATGACCTGAATAAGAGTCTGAGCCAAAAAGCATTAGAATAATTGAGTCAGAAGGTCATGGATGAGGGTTTAAGCGGCAGTGGGCTGAGGAAAGGGTGGATCTAGGTGATGTTGCCGAGATGGAAATCGGTGGTCTTTGCGATGGAGAGGGTATGGGGTGGGAGACTCTGCTTGGGGTCGAGTAGGATATTGAGGTTATGACTAGATTGGCTCAGCCAGATACTGTGGCCAAAGAGGGAGATGGAATTGCTGTAGAGGGTATAGCATTCGTGTTTGGGCCCGAAAATGAATTCAGGTAATGTTGATCATTGAGTCATACAACTTACATCACAAAAGAAAGACATTCAACCCATCATATCAGTACCAGTACTAGCCCTTCAACTGGAAATATCTAACTCACACCAAGTCCCATTCGCTCATCACTCGCTGACCTACATTGGCTCCCAGTTAAGCAACGTCTCAATTTCAAAATTCTCATCCTTGTTTTCAAATCCCTCCATGGCCTCGCCCCTCCCTATCTCTGTAATCTCCTTCAGCCCCACAAACCCCCCCCCTGCCGAGATATCTGCACTCCTCTAATTCTGGCCTCTTGAGCATCCCTGATTATAATCGCTCAACCATTGGCGGCCGTGCCTTCTGTTGCCTAGGCCCTGAGCTTCGGAATTCCCTGCCTAAACCTCTCCGTTTCTCTACCCCTCTTTCCTCCTTTAAGACGCTCCTTAAAACCTACCTCTTTGACCAAGCTTTTGGTCACCTGCCCTAATTTATCCTTATGTAGCTCGGTGTCAAATTTTTTGTCTTAAAATAATCCTGTGCAGCGCCTTGGGATGTTTTACTACATTAAAGGCACTATATAAATACAGGTGGCTGTTGTTGTTGTTGTAATCTATTCCCATGATTTTGTGTGGTGAATTTTAAATTGTTTTACTGATGTGTTATAAACTACTCCCTGTGATTCACATATTTCTACTTATTGCTTGTGCCCTGCTCCGAAGTGGTCCTTGGATGCAGGTATAGCTGGACAGTTGACTGCTGAGGTTACTAGTGAGCTGCCTGTGATTCAGAAGCTCCACTATTTGCAATTGTGATTAATTCTGACTTATGGCCATCAGTACCAGAAGGGCCATGTGATGTAGTCACTGGGGGTTCATTTTGAGTATTGTGTGCAGTTTTGGTCGCCTTATCTGAGGAAGGATGTTCTTGCCATGGAGGGAGTGCAGCGAAGATTCACCAGGCTGATACCTGGGATGGCAGGAATGACGTATGAGGAGAGATTGGGTCGATTGGGCTTGTACTCGCTGGAGTTAAGAAGAATGAGAGGGGATCTCATTGAAACTTATAAAATTCTAACAGGACTGGACAGACTAGATGCAGGAAGGATGTTCCCGATGGTCGGGGAGTCCAGAACCAGGGGTCACAGTCTAAGGATAAGGGGTAAGCCATTTAGGACAGAGATGAGGAGGAATTTCTTCACCCAGAGAGTGGTGAACCTGTGGAATTCACTACCACAGAAGGCAGTAGAGGCCAATTCATTAAATATATTCAAGAAGGAGTTAGATATATTTCTTAAGGCTAAAGGGATCAAGGGATATGGGGAGAAGGCAGGGACAGGGTACTGAATTTGGATGATCAGCCATGATCTCATTAAATGGCGGAGCAGGCTCAAGGGGCCGAATGGCCTACTCCTGCTCCTATCTTCTATGTTTCTACTGCTCTCTGAGGCACAGCCTGTTGCCATATGTACAGAGAAGTGGCGGCTTAGGATGGATGCTGACGTCACTGTCACACGGATTGTCCCTCTGGTTCCCTTAGCACAACAATCTGATGGCTATCTCATCCAGAATTCTGACCTAAGCTTAGAGAAGGAGGCATAAAAAAATTAAAATATATATATTTGCATTATTATAGAGACTTTCATGACCTCAGGATGCCCCAAAGCTCTTTACAGCCAATGAAGTACTCACAGTTATAATGTAGGAAATGCAGCAACCAATTTGTGCACAGCAAGGACCCACAAACAGGCAGCATTATGACTGGATAATCTATTTTAGTGATGTTGGCAGCAGGATAAATATCGGCCAGGACATCAGGCAGAACTCCCTGCTCTTCTTCGAAATAGTGCCATAGGTCATTTTACAGGCAAATGGAGCCTCGGTAAGGCACTGGAATGTCAGCCTCAATTATGTGCTCAAGTCTCTGAAGCGGGGTTTGAACCCATGACCTGACTCAGAGGCGAGAGTGCTACCTTAAGAACATAAGAACATAAGGAATAGGAGCAGGAGTCGGCCATTTGGCCCTTTGAGCCTGCTCTATCATTCAATAAGATCATGGCTGATCTTCTACCTCAACTCCACTTTCCTGCACTATCCCCAAATCCTTTGATTCCCTTAATATCCAAAAATCTATCGATCTCTGTCTTGAATATACCCAATGACTGAGCCTCCACAGCCCTCTGGGGTCAAGAATTCCAAAGATTCACCACCCTCTGAGTGAAGACATTTCTCCTCATCTCAGTCCTAAATGGCCGACCACTTATTCTGAGCCTGGTTTTAGACTCCCCAGCCAGGGGAAACATCCTCCCTGGATCTATCCTGCCAAGCCCTGTAAGAATTTAGTATGTTTCAATGAGATCACCTCTCATCCTTCTAAACTCTAGAGAATATATAACTCGTCTACCAGCTGAGCCACGGTATGCTACAAGGTTATTGATATCCTCCTTTATGGTTGTCTACTGTCCAAGTGAGCAGAAGCCCTTTTTCACTGTGTTGTATCTATTGTGAGGTGCCTAGGGACATTTTTGTACATTAAAAGCGTTACATAAAAGCAAGTTCTTGCTGTGGCTGCCATAATTGGGACCTCACATCAACTGTAGGAGCAGAATGAGTATTAGCGACAGATGTTTCTACTTAGGATGATTAGACAACACATTTCAAAATTGAGCACATTCCTTCCAAACACTTTGCCCCAGCCCTTCCTGCGAGTGTTACCGTTCAAATTGCTCAGCTGTGGACCCTCCCTCCAGAAAAAGAATAAAACTGGTACATTTTAATTTTAGAACATTTTGGGGAAAAAATTTGGCTGCTTTGCGCCTCTCGTTAGTGCCCTAATAACGGGGCGCAAAGCAACTAGCGCCCGGGCGCGGCACCGCCAACACCTCCCGTGAAATTCAGTGGGAGGTTAGTGCCCCGTGGCGCTGCGCCGCCAGCGAGGACATCATCGCCATGCACAGCGCCCCTCTCGCGCCTCGGCCGCGATCTTCGGTAGCGCTCCCTGACTTACCGCCGGACGCTGTGTCCGACAGGTTCAGGGGGGCCTACCTGTGGCTGGGGCGGCGCTACTTAAAGGTGGGGTGCCGGGTGGCCATTTTTGTTGCTGGCTGCCTGCCAGCACCTTCCTCCGCTGCCGTCCCCGCCTCCTGACCTTGAGTGCCGGGCTCTTTTGCCGTCACTCCCGATCCCCGGGGTCCAGCTGGGCCCCGCGTCACACTGCTCAAGGCCCCTCCCCTTTAAGAAGGCACGTAGCACCGCGATATTCCCTCACAGCGCCCCAACAGGGAGGGGGGGCACTTCCAGTAGCTCCCCGCTTCCCTCTTGGGGCGCGAGCACTCAATTTCGGCCGCGGGGGCGCGACTCCATTTTTTCCCCTTTATCTTTGACCTCACGGTCAACAGATTTTTTTCTTACCTAAAACAAACATTGCAACATAATTTAGCTGAAACTGGTCGCTGAAATACATCGAATGAAACATTCAGGGCAGAGGCCGTTTTCGCTAATAAGCTGTAAATGTGCAAGAACCTAACACACTGTAAGCACAATTAATTTGTAATCAAAGACTGAGTTTATTGCAAATTTACTTGAACGGCTAAAAGATGCAGCCCGCAGAGAGATGCCTGCAGAGAAAGCAAGAAAATGTGGATGCATTCGTTGTTACCTTCCAAAATTCCATAGATTCTAGAACGGTTCCCACAGATTGGAAGGTAGCAAATATAACCCCACTATTTAAGAAAGGAGGGATAGTGAAAACGGGGAATGAATGACCAGTTAGTCTGACATCAGCAGTAGGGAAAATGCTAGAATAGAAATATAGAAACATAGAAGATAGGAGCAGGAGTAGGCCATTTGGCCCTTCGAGCCTGCTCCGCCATTCAATGAGATCATGGCTGATCATTCAAATTCAGTACCCTGTCCCTGCCTTCTCCCCATATCCCTTGATCCCTTTAGCCTTAAGAAATATATCCAACACTTTCTTGAATATATTTAATGAACTGGCTTCCACTGCCCTCTGTAGCAGAGAATTCCACAGGTTCACCACTCTCTGGGTGAAGAAATTCCTCCTCATTTCAGTCCTAAGTGGCTTACCCCTTATCCTTAGACTATGACCCCTGGTTCTGGACTCCTCGGCCATCGGAAACATCCTTCCTGCATCTAGTCTGTCCAGGCCTGACAGAATTTTATAGGTTTCGATGAGAACCCCTCTCAATCTTCTAAACTCCAGTGAGTATAAGCCCACTCGACCCAATCTCTCCTCATACGTCATTCCTGCCATCCCAGGTATCAGCCTGGTGAATCTTCGCTGCACTCCTTCCATGGCAAGAACATCCTTCCTCAGGTAAGGCGACCAAAACTGCACACAGTACTCAAGGTGTGGTCTCACCAAGGCCCTGTACAACTGCAGCAAGACATCCTTGTTCTTGTACTCGAACCCTCTTGCTACGAAGGCCAACACACCATTTGCCTTCTTAACCGTCTGCTGCACCTGCATGCTTACCTTCAGCGACTGGTGCACAAGAGCGCCCAGGTCTCTTTGCACTTCCCCTTCTCCCAATCTATTGCCATTCAAATAATAATCTGCCTTCCTGTTTTTGCCACCAAAGTGGATAACCTCACATTTATCCACATTATAGTGCATTTGCCATGTTTCTGCCCAATCACCCAACCTGTCCAAATCGTACTGGAGTTTCACGACATCCTCCTCACAGCATACCCTCCCGCCCAGCTTTGTGTCATCTGCAAATTTGGAGATATTACATCCAATTCCCTCATCCAGATCATTAATATATATTGTGAACAGCTGGGGTCCTAGGACCGATCCTTGCGGTACCCCACTAGTCACTGCCTGCCACTCGGATAACGACCCGTTTATTCCAAATCATTGCTTTCTGTCCGCCAACCAGTTCTCTATCCAAGTCAGTACCTTGCCCCCAATCCCATGTGCCTTAATTTTGCACGCTAATTTCTTATGCGGGACCTTATCGAAAGCCTTCTGAAAGTCCAAATACACCACATCCACTGGTTCTCCCTTATCTATTTTACCAGTTACATCCTCAAAAAATTCCAGTAGATTAGTCAAGCATGATTTACCTTTTGTAAATCCATGTTGACTTTGTCCGATCCAGTCACTGCTTTCCAAGTGCTCTGCTATTACATCTTTTATAATGCACTCTAGCATTTTCCCCACTACCGATGTCAAGCTTACCGGTCTATAATTCCCCGCCTTTTCTCTACCACCTTTTTTGAATAGTGGGGTAACATTAGCTACCCGCCAATCCATGGGTACCGTTCCAGAGTCTATCGAGTTCTGGAAGATGACCAGCAATGCATCTACTATTTCTCGGGCCACTTCCTAAAGTACCCTGGGATGTAGATTATCAGGCCCTGGGGATTTATCAGCCTTCAGTCCCATCAATTTTCCTAACACCATTTCCCTACAAATACTGATTTCTTTCAGTTCCACCCTTTCATCAGACCCTATGTTCCCCGGAATCTCTGGGAGGTTATTTGTGTCCTCCTTTGTGAAGACAGAAGCAAAATATGAATTTAGTTGGTCTGCCATTTCTTTGTTCCCCATTATAAATTCCCCCGATTCTGATTGCAAGGGACCTACGCTTGACTTAACCAATCTTTTTCTCTTCACATATCTATAAAAGCTTTTACAGTCAGTTTTTATGTTCCCTGCAAGCTTACTCTCATATTCTATTTTCCCTTTCTTAATTAATCCCTTTGTCCTCCTTTGTTGAATCCTAAACTGCTCCCAATCCTCAGGATTATTGCTTTTTCTGGCCAATTTATATGTCCTCTCCTTGGACCTTATGCTATCCCTAATTTCCCTTGTTAGCCACGGTTGGGTCACCTTTTTTGTTTCATTTTTATGCCAAACTGGGATGAACAAATTCTGTAGTTCATCCATTCGGTCTTTGAATGTTTGCCATTGCCTATCCACCGTCAACCCTTTGAGTGCCATTCCCCAATCAATCCTACCCAACTCGCTCCTCAGACCATCATAGTTTCCTTTATTTAAATTGACGACCCTAGTCTCTGAGTCAACTACTTCATTCTCCATCTTAATGAAGAATTCGATCATATTATAATCGCTCCGACCCAAGGGGCCTCGTACAACAAGATTGCTAATTAATCCTTTCTCATTACATAATACCCAGTCTAAGATGGCCTGATCTCTGGTTGGTTCCTCGACATATTGGTCCAGGAAACCATCCCGTAAACACTCCAGGAATTCCTCCTCCACAGTATTGTTACTAATTTGGTTGGCCCAATCTATATGTAGATTAAAGTCACCCATGATGACTGCTGTGCCGTTATTGCACGCTTCTTTAATTTCCCTTTTAATGCCATCCCCAACCTCCGCCTTACTGTTTGGAGGTCTATAAACCACTCCCACTAACATTTTTTTCCCCTTAGTATTTCTCAATTCTACCCATACAGATTCCACCTCATCAGAGCTAATATCCTTCATTACAATTGTGTTAATCCCTTCTTTAACCAGTAATGCTACCCCACCTCCCTTTCCTTTTTGCCTATCTTTCCTGAATATCGAATACCCGTGGATGTTGAGTTCCCAGTCGTGGCCTTCCTTGAGCCACATTTCCGTAATCCCAACCAAATCGTATTTGTTTACTTCTATTTGCGCAGCCAATTCATCCACCTTATTACAAATGCTCCTCGCATTAAGACACAAAGCCTTCAGGCTTGTTTTTTTTAACGCTCTTAGACCTATTAGAATTATGGCCATGTTTGATTTAAACCATTGATTTCTCTGACTGCCACTTTTGTTTTTCTCCTTCCTATCTTTTGCTTTTATCCTTGTTTCCCTTTCCTCTGTCTCCCTGCTCAGGTTCCCAACCCCCTGCCATTTTAGTTTAAACCCTCCCCCACAGCACTAGCAAACACTCCCCCTAGGACATCGGTTCCAGCCCTGCCCAGGTGCAAACCTTCCGGTTTGAACTGGTCCCAGCTCCCCCAGAACCGGTTCCAATGTCCCAGGAACTTGAATCCCTCCCCCTGGCACCATTCCTCTAGCCACGTATTCATCTGAAGTATCCTTCTATTTCTACTCTGACTAGCACGTGGCACTGGTAGCAATCCTGAGATTACTACCTTTGAGGTCCTGTTTTTTAATTTATCTCCTAACTCCCTATATTTCGCTTTTAGGACCTCATCCCGCTTTTTACCTATATCGTTGGTGCCTATATGCACCACGACAACTGACTGTTCACCCTCCCCTTCCAAGATGTTCTGCAGCCGCTCAGAGATATCCTTGACCCTTGCACCAGAGAGGCAACACACCATCCTGGAGTCTCGTTTGTGGCCGCAGAAACACCTATCTATTCCCCTTACAACTGAATCCCCTATTACTATAGCTCTACCCCTCTTTTTCCTCCCATTCTGTGCAGCAGAGCCACCCCTGGTGCCAGGAAGTTGGCTGCTGCTGCCTTCCTCTGATAAGCCATCCCCCCCAACAGTACTCAAAGTCGTGTATCTGTTGGAAAGGGGGATGGCCACAGGGGACCCCTGCACTACCTGCCTGTGCCTAGTACTCTGCCTGTTGGTCACCCGTTCCCTTTCTTCCTGTCCAACCTCTACCTGCTGTGTGTCCAACTCCGTAAATGTGCTATTCACGATGTCCTGAGCATCGTGAATGCTCCAGTATGTATCCAATCGCAGCTCCAGCGCCGCAATGCGGACTGTCAGTAGCTGCAGCTGGATGCACTTCCTGCACATGTAGTTGTCAGTGACACAGTAAGTGTCCCTGAGTTCCCACATATCGCAGGAGGAGCAGATCACGGGGCCCAGCTGCCCTGCCATGACTTACCTTTTAATTAATTGAATTTAAATTAAATCAATCAATCCCACTAATTATACTACAGTTAACTGGTTTACCAACAGTCCCTGCTACACCAGAGAGACCTTAGAAACTATAAACCACAGAGTTAAAGTTTAAAAAAAGAGAGAAATACTCACCAGCCAATCACTTACCTGCTTCCTGGTGACGTCACACTTTGGTTACTTTTTACCTCTCTCCCCTGCTGTTGAATTGGTCGGGCCTCGCCTCTCCCCTCCTTTTATATTTGCCGCGCTGCTTGTACCTCACGCAGGTCCGCTCTGGTCGGGCGTCGCTGCACACTCCACTCCTAGGTCAGCCACTGTGGTCGGGCCTCGCCTCTCCCCTCCTTTTATATTTGCCGCGCTGCTTGTACCTCATGCAGGTCCGCTCTGGTCGGGCGTCGCTGCTCACTCCACTCCCAGGTCAGCCGCTGTGGTCGGGCCTCGCCTCTCCCCTCCTTTTATATTTGCCGCGCTGCTTGTACCTCACGCAGTTCCGCTCTGGTCGGGCGTCGCTGCTCACTCCACTCCCAGGTCAGCCGCTGTGGTCGGGCCTCGCCTCGCTCCTCCTTTTAAAGTTGCCGCGCTGCTTGTACCTCACGCAGGTCCGCTCTGGTCGGGCGTCGCTGCTCACTCCACTCCCAGGTCAGCCGCTGTGGCCGGGCCTCGCCTCGCCCCTCCTTTTAAAGTTGCTGCTGATGCGCCTCAATAACTTCAAGGCTCAAAGTTAACTGGATAAAACTAGGTTTTTATTAGCAAAGAAAGATGCCTGTGTCTTCACCTAGCATTCTGCTGTTCTGCTGCAAGACAAGCCTGGGCTTGTCTTAAGTAGGGCCAGGTATGGGCGGAGCCGACACACCCAATGGGGAGAAAGGGGGCAGTGCACTATATACAATACAAGGTAAAAACACAGGAGCAGGCAATACAATATATGTAGTTAAATACAGAGTCTGATGAATGACATATTTCATCACATTCACCCCTTCTACAGATTTAGTCTGTCCGGGGGTGTGATAGTCCTCTGTGACCGACGTAACGGTTGCGGTGCCGCGGGTGCCGGCTGGGTGTCCCAGGTGACCTCCTGGGTCTCTGCCGGGGGCGCCACCGGGGTTGTTGAAGGAGTAGGTGGTGGGGGTACCGTTGGCTGGTGTTCTTCCGGGGGTGATGAAAGAATAGTGGGTGGAGTGGGTGGGTAATAGTTGTTGTGGTTGTTGTCGTCGTTGCTGCTGTTGTTGTAGTTGTTGTCGTTGTTGCTGTTGTTACCAGCTGGGGCGAGGTCTTTTATGGACACAGTGTCCTCCTGTCCGTCGGCGTGCCGGACATACGCATATTGTGGGTTGGCGTGGAGCAGGTGCACTGGCTCCACGAGAGGGTCCGTCTTGTGGCCCCTCACATGCTTCCACAAAAGTACCGGACCTGGGGTGGAGAGCCATGATGGTATGGATACACCTGAGGTGGATTTCCGGGGAAACACAAACATTAGCTCATGAGGCGTGGCATTAGTGGCGGTACACAATAGTGACCGTATTGAGTGGAGCACATCTGGGAGGACTTCCTGCCAGCGGGAGATAGGGAGGCCCTTGGTCCTTAGAGTTAGAGTGACTGCCCTCCATACTGTCCCATTCTCTCGCTCCACCTGACCGTTACCCCGGGGGTTGTAGCTGGTGGTACAGTTCGTGGCAATCCCCTTGGACAGCATGTACTGGCGTAGCTCTTCACTCATGAAGGACGCCCCCCTATCCGTGTGGATATAGCTTGGCATACCAAACAGACAGAACAGGCTGTTGAGGCATTTAATGACCGTGGCGCTGGTCATGTCTGGGCAGGGGAAGGCGAATGGGAAACGGGGGTATTCGTCCACAATGTTCAGGAAGTAAACATTGCGGTCGACGGACGGGAGGGGGCCCTTGAAATCTAAGCTAAGCCGCTCAAAGGGCCGTGTAGCTTTGATTAGGTGGGCTCTATCAGGGTGGTAGAACCGAGGCTTGCACTCAGCGCAAGTGCGGCAGTTCCTGGTCAGAGACCAAACTTCCTCAATCGAGTAGGGTAAGTTGCGGGACTTTATGAAGTGGAACAGCCGTGTGACCCCTGGGTGGCAGAGGTCGTTGTGGAGGGTCTGTAGCCGATCCCCGGTGGCGTTGGCACACATCCCTCGTGAGAGCGCGTCGGGGGATTCGTTAAGGGCCCCCGGCCGGTATATGATGTCATACTCGAAGGTGGAGAGCTCGATCCGCCACCTAAGAATCTTATCATTTTTAATCTTCCCCCTCTGTTTATTATTGAACATAAACGCTACCAACCGCTGGTCGGTAAGTAGGGTGAAGCGTTTGCCGGCTAGGTAGTGCCGCCAGTGGCGCATTGCCTCCACGATGGCTTGGGCCTCCTTTTCCACGGTGGAGTGTCTGATCTCGGGCCCCTGGAGGGTCCTCGAGAAGAAAGCTACGGGCCGCCCCGCCTGGTTGAGGGTGGCCGCCAAGGCAAAGTCAGATGCATCACTTTCCACTTGAAAGGGAGTGTTCTCGTTCACTGCCTGTAGCGTGGCCCGCTCAATATCCTGCTTAATGCTTTTGAAGGCAGCATGGGCCTCAGCAGAGAGCGGGAAAGAGGATGCTTTCAAGAGGGGGCAGGCTTTATCGGAGTAGTTAGGGACCCATTGGGCATAATACGAGAATAACCCCAGGCACCTTTTCAGGGCTTTGGGAGTGTTGGGCAGGGGCAGCTCCCGTAGGGGGTGCAATCGGTCGGGGTCTGGTCCGATTTCCCCATTCTCCACCACGCTGCCTAATATGCAGAGGCGCGTGGTGTTGAAAACGCACTTGTCCTCGTTGTAAGTGAGGTTGAGTTTTTGTGCGGTTTTCAGGAACCTCGCGAGGTTTGAGTCGTGGTCCTGTTGGTTGTGGCCACAGATGGTGACGTTGTCGAGATAGGGGAAGGTTGCCTGCAAGTGGTGGTCATCGACCATGCGGTCCATCTCCCTCTGAAAGACCGAGACCCCATTCGTCACCCCAAAGGGGACTCTGAGGAACTGGTAGAGGCGTCCGTTTGCCTCGAAGGCGGTGTACGAACGGTCCTCTGGTCTGATAGGGAGCTGGTGGTATGCTGACTTGAGGTCGATACGGTATTGGGCAATTTGGTTCACCATCTCGGATATGCGGGGTAGCGGGTAGGCGTCTAGTTGGGTATAGATGTTGACTGTTTGACTATAGTCAATCACCATCCGCTTCTTCTCGCTACCCCTCACCACCACCACTTGGGTGTGCCACGGGCTGTTGCTGCATTCAATAATGCGCTCCCTCAGGAGCCTGTCTACCTCGGTCGCGATAAACCGCCTGTCCTCCCAGCTGTACCTCCTGCTTTTGGTCGCTATTGGCTGGCAGTTAGAGGTAAGGTTCGCAAATAGCGAAGGCGGCTTTACCTTCAGGGTAGCCAGACCGCACACTGTGAGGGGCGGCTGGGTCCCACCGAAATTGAGCGTGATGCTTTGGTGGTGGCACTGAAAATCCAGGCCCAAGATCACGCTCACACATAAATCCTTCATAATTAACAGTTTAAAATTATTATATACAGTGCCTTTAACGGACAATCGTACCGCGCAGTAACCGGCAATAGTCGATATCTGGGTTTAGTCGGCCATAGAGATCGTGCCCTGAGTAGGGACTATAGTTAGAGAGAGTCGTTGTACCAGACCAGGGTGAATGAAACTCTCTGTGCTCCCGCTGTCAATTAAACCTTTAACCTTGCACCCGTTTACCTCGATGTCCACCATCGATTTGGATAGTGGGTGCGGTCTGGACTGGTCCACTGTGATCGACGCCACTGTAGGGCCCTGATCGGGACAAGATGGTGGGCCACACGAGGCCGGGTAAGATGGCGTCCACGATGTCTGCTCGCGAGATGGCGGGCCCCACGAGGTCGGACAAGATGGCGTCCAAGATGGCCGCTCCCACGGCGCGCACGCGGCGGTGGCGGGTTTGCCTGCGGGGTTCCCTCTGCGCACCTTCCCAAAGTGCCCCTTCTTACCGCACTTACAGCAGGTGGTGCCTTTCGCCGGGCACAGGTTCCTGGTGTGCTTCAGCTGCCCGCAGAAGTAGCATTTGGGGCCCCGATGCGTCGCGGCGGTCGTAGGGCTTCTGGGGGGAGAGCAGGGCCCCGACGGTGTTGGGCTACCGGGCGGGGAAGATGTCTTCCAACATGGCGGCGCCCTTGGTGCGTACGAGGCGGCGTGGGCCGCGCGGCCTGAAGAGTAGGAGTCAGAGTTCTTCTGAGCCACATCCAGCGATCGCGCTGTGTCCACAGCCTGTGTCAGATCTAGGCCCGTTTTCTCCAGCAGTCTCTGCCGGATGTAATTAGAGCTAAGGCCTGCGATAAAGGCATCCCGAATAAGCTCGTCTGTGTATACCGTGGCTTTCACGTCTTTGCATTTGCAGTCTTTGCCAAGCACTTTTAGGATGACTAGAAAGTCCTCTAGCGACTCTCCGGGTCGCTGTGTGCAGGTAGCAAGCAGATGCCTGGCGTACACCTCATTGGTAGGCCGCTGATAGTGGGCCTTTAGAATGTTGCAGGCACCCAGGTAGGTGGCGGCGTCTTGGATGAGTGGAAAAACCCGGTGGCTTACCCGATTCTGCAGGATCCCGAGTTTCACATCTCCAGTGGCTCTAGAGGCTGTGACGGCTTTGGAGTTGGCCATAAAAAATTCCAAGCACTGGAACCAGTGTCCAAACCGTGCCGATGCATCCGAAGCATGCGGGTCCAAATCCAAGCGTTCCGGTTTCAAAAGTTGATCCATCGTTGAAAGTTTGCTAATAAAATTGATGCGCCTCAATAACTTCAAGGCTCAAAGTTAACTGGATAAAACTAGGCTTTTATTAGCAAAGAAAGATGCCTGTGTCTTCACCTAGCATTCTGCTGTTCTGCTGCAAGACAAGCCTGGGCTTGTCTTAAGTAGGGCCAGGTATGGGCGGAGCCGACACACCCAATGGGGAGAAAGGGGGCGGTGCACTATATACAATACAAGGTAAAAACACAGGAGCAGGCAATACAATATATGTAGTTAAATACAGAGTCTGATGAATGACATATTTCATCACAGCCGCGCTGCTTGTACCTCACGCAGGTCCGCTCTGGTCGGGCGTCGCTGCTCACTCCACTCCCAGGTCAGCCGCTGTGGTCAGGCCTCGCCTCGCTCCTCCTTTTAAAGTTGCCGCGCTGCTTGTACCTCACGCAGGTCCGCTCTGGTGCGGGCGTCGCTGCTCACTCCACTCCCAGGTCAGCTGCTGTGGTCGGGCCTCGCCTCGCCCCTCCTTTTAAAGTTGCCGCGCTGCTTGTATCTCACGCAGGTCCGCTCTGGTCGGGCGTCGCTGCTCACTCCACTCCCAGGTCAGCCGCTGTTGTCGGGCCTCGCCTCGCCCCTCCTTTTAAAGTTGCCGCGCTGCTTGTACCTCACGCAGGTCCGCTCTGGTCGGGCGTCGCTGCTCACTCCACTCCCAGGTCAGCCTGGTCGTGGTAGTAGGGTTCTTAGAAAATAATAATAGGATTGGGCAGAGTCAGCACGGATTTATGAGTACAAAAGCAAGGAAGTTATGATGAACCTTTATAAAACACTGGTTCGGCCTCAACTGGAGTATTGTGTCCAGTTCTGGGCACCGCACTTTAGGAAGGATGTGAAGGCCTAAGCGGGGGTGCAGAAAAGATTTAGAAGAATGATTCCAGGGATGAGGGACTTCAGTTACGTCAATAGACTGGCGAGGCTGGGGTTGTTCTTCGTAGAGCAGAGAAGGTTGAGAGGAGATTTGATAGAGGTTTTCAAAATCATGAGGGGTCTGGACAGAGTAGATAGAGAGAAACTGTTCCCATTGGCGGAAGGCTCGAGAACCAGAGGGCACAGATTTAAGGTGATTGGCAAAAGAGCCAAAGGCGACATGAGGAAAACTTTTTTAAGCAGCGAGTGGTTATGATCTGGAATGCACTGCTTGAATGGGTGATGGAGGCAGACTCAATCATGGTTTTCAAAATAGAGTTGGATAAGTACCTGAAGGAAAAAAAACTGCAGGGCTACTTGGAAAGGGCGGGGGAGTGGGACTAGCTGAAGTGCTCTTTGCAGAGAACCGGCACAGGCTCGACGGGCCGAATGGCCTCCTTCTGTGCTGTAACCATTCTATGATTCTATGATTAATAAAACAAAAAATAGTCCTCTGCGTTTAAGAACATAAGAAATAAGAGCAGGAGTAGGCCATTTGGCCCGTCGAGCCTACTTCGCCATTCAGTAAGATCATCTCCACTTTCCTGCACTATCCCCATATCCATTAATTTCCTTAATATCCAAAAATCTATCAATCCCTGTCTTGAATATACTCAACGACTGAGCCTCCACAGCCCTCTGGGGTAGAGAATTCCAAAGATTCACCACCCTCTGAGTGAAGAAATTTCTCCTCATCTCAGTCCTAAATGGCCGACCCCTTATTCTGAGACTGTGACCTCTCGTTCTAGACTCTCCAGACAGGGGAAACATCCTCCCAGCATCTACCCTTTCAAGCCCTGTAAGAATTTTGCATGTTTCAGTGAGATCACCTCTCATTCTTCTAAACTCGAGAGAATATAGACCTAGTCTACTCAATCTCTCTCATAGGACAATCCCCCCATCCCAGGAACCTCCTGGTGAACCTTCATTGCACTCCCTGTATGGAAGTATATCCTTCCTTAGGTAAGGAGACCAAAACTGTACACAATACTTCAGGTGTAGTCTCACCAGGGCCCTATATAATTGCAGTAAGACGTCTTTACTCTTATATTCAAATCCTCTTGTAATAAAGGCCAACATACCATTTGCTTTCTTAATTGCTTGCTGTACCTGCATGATTTCCATATTTAAGAAAAGACATACTTGCTCTCGAGGCGGTTCAGAGAAGGTTCACTCGGTTGATTCCGGAGATGAGGGGGTTGACGTATGAGGAAAGGTTGAGTAGGTTGGGCCTCTACTCATTGGAGTTCAGAAGAATGAGAGGCGATCTTATCAAAACATATAAGATTGTGAAGGGGCTTGATCGGATGGAAGCGGTGAGGATGTTTCCACTGATGGGTGAGACTAGAACTAGGGGGCATAATCTTAGAATAAGGGGCTGCCCTTTCAAAACTGAGATGAGGAGAAACTTCTTCACTCAGAGGGTAGTAAATCTATGGAATTTGCTACCCCAGAGAGCTGCGGAAGCTGCAACATTAAATAAATTTAAAATGGAGATAAACAGTTTCCTAGCAGATAAGGGAATTAGGGGTTACGGGGAGAGGGCAGAGAAGTGGACGTGAGTCTTGATTCGGATCAGCCATGATCCTATTGAATGGCGGAGCAGGCCCGAGGGGCCGTATGGCCTACTCCTGCTCCTACTTCTTATGTTCTTATGTTAACTTTCAATGATTCATTTACAAGGACACCCAGGACCCTCTGAACACCAACATTTCCCAATCTCTCACCATTTAAAAAATACTCTGCTTTTCTATTTTTCCTACCAAAGTGGATAACTTCACATTTCTCCAGATTATATTCCAGTTGCCATGTTCTTGCCCACTCACTTATCCTGTCTATATCCCCTTGAAGCCTCTTTGCATCCTCCTCACAACTTACATTCCCACCCAGCTTTGTATCATCAGCAAGCTTGGATATATCGTATTTGGTCCCCTCATCCAAATCATTTATATAGATTGTGAATAGCTGGGGCCCAAGCACTGATCCTTGCGATACCCCACTAGTTACAACCTCAAAAAACTCTAAAGATTTGTCAAATATGATTTCCCTTTCATAAATCCATGTTGACTCTGCCCAATCCTATTATTATTTTCTAAGTGCCCTGTTACCACGACCTCAGTAATAGATTCTAGCATTTTCCCTACTACTGACGTCAGGCTAACTGGTCTGTCATTCCCCGTTTTCGTTCCCTCTCCTTTCTTAAATAGTGGGGTTACATTTGCTACCCTCCAATCCACGGGAACCCTTTTAGAATCTATGGAATTTGGAAGATGGCAACAAATGAATCCACGCTTTCTCTGCAGGCATCTCTCTGTGGGGTGCATCTTTTAGCCATTCAAGTAAATTTGTAATAAACAAATCTTTGATTGCAAATTAATTTTGCTTTCAGTGTGTTAGGTTCTATGATTCTATGATTAGTTTTCCAGTTCAGTTTTCATATTTTTAATCCCTTAATGGTAAATCAAGGATTTAAATTTCACTAACACACAGAGTAAGAGCAGAACTTCTTCAAGGTGGGCATTCCTGGAGGAGAGGTGACAGTGAATTAAACACTAATACAGAAGCAAAATACTGCAGTTGCTGGAAATCTGAAATAAAAACAGAAAATGCTGGAAACACTCAGCAGGTCAGGCAGCATCTGTGAAGAGAGAAGCAGAGGTAACGTTTCAAGTCGATGACCTTTCGTCAGAACTGGAAAAAGTTAAAGATATATTGGCCCAGAAATTCGGGTCTCCACGGGTGAGTACGCACGGGGTACTCACCTGTAGGCCCCATGGAAGTGCCGGTTTCCTGCATGCACTGCGCATGCGCGGGAAACCGGCACTTCCGTTCCTCTGAACGAAGGGGTTCAGAGGTCAAACGCGTGCGCAGGAGGGGCTGCGCGTGCGCATCGAACTTCGGTCTTTTTTACAGGTTTTCCCGGGAGTGTAAGCCTGCAGAATTTAGAAATGTAAAAATCAGGCGTAAGGCCTGCTTTTTACAAGGTAAGTGGTGAATTAATTAAAATTAAAACATTTTTTCCACAGTTTTATTATTTTTAAATACTTTAAAGCAAGGTAAGTTTATTTTTAGCCCCGTTAGAAAATAAAATTATTTTTTTCAAAAATTTAAATTATTGTTTAAAATAGTTATTTCGTGTAATTTATAGTTTATTTAAAAAATGTGTTTAAAAAAAAAATGTATGTGAAGATTTAGTGCTATTTTGGGTCTGTAGTATTTATAAGTCTTGACAGCCCTTCCTGTCAGACTTATGAATGAAGCATTCCGTGCTCCGATTGGCTCCCCATGGCCCACGTGATCCCAGGGGACGCATCAAACTAACTGCGCCCCTGGGATATGCAAGTACTGCGCGCCGGCCACTGGACCAGGCCCTGGATCAGAACCCCACACAGGCCCACAGCTCAACGGCCGGCGCGTTAGGTAAGTGCAGGTCGGGGGCTTGCACCCGCGGGAAGCCCCCGACCCGAATTTCTGGGCCACTAGGTTTCAAGCAAGTGCAGAGACAGGGAAAGGGAGGAGGGGAGGAAGGAGCAAAAGGGACAGTCCGTGATAGGGTGGAAGACAGGAGAGATTAAATGACAAAAGGTATGATTGTACAAGGCAGGAGGAGATGGCAATGGGACAAGTGAAGACATAAAAGATGGGTCGAGAGGAGGTGTAACTGGGAATAGCAGAATCATCAACAGCTGCCGTCTGAAAAATTGGTGGCACAGATTCTGATCTGAAATCGTTGAACTTGACGTTACTTGTATTTCTCGCAATTTAATATACTGTATTCGCTGCTCACGATGCCATCTGCTCTACATTGGAGAGACCCAACGCAGATTGGGTGACCACTTTGCGGAACACCTCCATTCAGTCCACAAGCGTGACCCTGAGCTTCCGGTCGCCTGTCACTTTATTTCTCCGCTCCACTCCCACTCTGATCTCCCTGTCCTCGGCCTCCTACACTGTTCCAACGAAGCTCAACGTAAGCTCGAGAAACAGCACCTCATCCTTTGATTAGGCCCTTTACAGCCTTCTGGATTCAATATCAAGTTCAACAATTTCAGACCATAACCTCTACCTCCATTTTTTCAGATGGCAGCTGTTGATGATTCTGCTGTTCCCATTTACAACTCCTCTTGACCCATCTTTTGTTTCTTTACTTGTCCCATTGCCATCTCCTCCTGCCTTGCACCATAATTTCTTTTGTCATTTAATCTCTCCTGTCTTCCAACCTATCGCAGACCTTCCCTTTTGTTCTTTCCTCCCTTTCCCTGTTTCTGCACTTACTTGAAACCTATTGAGCTCGAATTTCCAAGCCCCGTGGAGGCAGGTTTGGAGGCGGGAGTGGGGGGAAAATTGCAGAATCGGGGGGCACGAACCCTTCCCTCCCCCAACCCGCCTCCATGCCCGTTTCCCAGGAGGCGGGTACCCGACCTGTGCTGGGAGCCGCCTCCCCGAGGCGGGAAGGGGATTAGTACCAATTAACTACCTGTTAACAGGTAGTTAACAGGCAGTTTTTGGCCTAATCCCTATTTTTAGCTCTGAAGTGTGAGATTCCCGACAGTTCCAAACCACGCCAAGTTAGCGAGGTGGACCGTCGGGCTGAAGGGCTTGGAGGGTCCGAGATGTCCGGTGTTCAGGTGAATGATGGGTGCATGAGTGCAGAGGTAAGTGTGTTTGGTGTGTGTAAAGTGTTTAAATAAGTTTTACTTACCTTTACTTACTAATGCAGGCTTCCTTCCTTCGGAGTCGATTTTCCTGGAGCCATCAGGTGGGGTTTCAGGCGTGTGAGGGGGGAAAATCCCGAATTCGGGGGTCCCGACACCATCCCGCCCAAAACCCCGCTCCACGCAAGTTTTAGAGGCGGCGGGTACCCGCCCCGCACTGGGACCCGCCGACCCCAGGCAGGAAGGGATTAGTGCCGTAGGCAGTTTTTAGCCTAATCCCTATTTTGAGGGGTGTCGTGTGGGATTCCCGACGGCTCCAAACCACGCCAGGTTAGAGCAGGCGGGCCGTCGGGTTGAAGGACTTGGAGGGGTCGCGATGTCGGTGTTCAGGTGAGTGATGGGTGCATGAGTGCAAAGGTAAGTGTGTTTGGTGTGTCTAAAGTGAGAAAAGAACTTTTACTTACCTGTACTTAACTTAACAGCCTTTCTTCCTGTAGGTGTCGGGAGCCCATCACTCAGCTGGCACTTAAAGCTGAATGGCTGCAAGCTGTGAAAAGTAACAGCCTTCAGCTTTGAGTGCTGCTGAGAGTTCTAACTGAGTCTGTGCAGAAGGACTCATGTTAGAACTCAGACTGTCAGTGTTTGGCAGCTTCAAACCGCTGTGAAACACTGATATTTCATCTGTCAAGAACTCTTGACAGATGAAATTGCAGTTTGTGACGTCACCTGTTGCCGGGTGGCCCTTAATTGGCCTGCTGAGCCTGCTGGGCGGGCTCAACAAGGTCAATCAAGGGAAAATCGCACGGATTGGCCGGACGTCGATGTAGGCGGGTCTAAAACCCGAACGCTGTAGTCCCGCCTTCTTCCTGACAGCTTCGGGAAAATCGACCCCTTCAGTTCTCGGGAGTCCCTCATCTCACTGGCACAGAAATCAGAATGGCCGCGAGCTGTCAAAAGTTGCAGCATTCTGCTTTCTGTTCTGGAGAGATTTCTAACTGAGTCTGTGGAGAAGGACTCAAGTTAGAAATCAGATTGTCAGTGTTTGACATCTTCACAGAGCTGTCAAACGCTGATATTTCATCTGTCAAAAGCTCTTGACAGATGTAATGTCAATCCCTGACGTCACCTGTAACCGAGTGTCCCTTAATTGGCCTGCTGAGCCTGCTGGGTAGGCTCAACAAGGTCAATCAAGGGAAAATCGCGTGGGTTGACCACAAATCGATGGAGGCGGTACTACAACCCAAAAAGTGGGAGTCCCGCCTCCATCATGTCCCCATTGACAAAATCCAGCCCATTATATCTCTAACTTTTTCCAGTTCTAATGAAAGATCATCGATCTGAAAAGTTAACTCTGTTTCACTCGCCACAGATGCTTCCTGACCTGCTGAGTATTTTCAGCATTTTTTGTTTTTATTACCCCTGATCTCTTGATTCCCCTAGAGTCCAAAAATCTATCGATCTCAGCCTTGAATATACTCAACGACTGAGCATTCACAGCCCTCTGGGGTAGAGAATTCCAAAGATTCACAACCCTCTGAGTGAAGAAATTTCGCCAAATCTCAGTCTTAAATGGCCGACCCCTTATCCTGAGACTATGGCATAGAAATTCAGTTGGGCGCCGTTCGGGGCGCCAAGCTCGCCTGGGCGCCGGAATTACCGCTGCGAGCGGAGCCACTTGCACCATCCCGATATTCAGTTTCTGCACCCCAAACGGAAGCGGGCCGCTACTCGAGGCTCCCCGCGCCCCGCTTGGGGCGCTCACCCTGAATGTCGCCGCGCTAAGGGCCACAGCGCCACACGCTGCGGCACGGCACGCTGCGGTACTGCAGGCCTTCCTCCCACTGTTAAGGGGGAGGTGCCTGCAACAGCGCGATCCCCGCTCGCGAGTGCCGGCAAATGAGCCCGGCACCAAGGAGAAGTGCCGGGCTCTCGGGAAACAGCCGGCAATGCCACAGGGGGGGTGGTGGGGTTTAGGAGGCCGGGGACAGAGGTGCTGGCAGGCGGCCGCCAAAAAAGCGGCCGCCCCACACCTCCACCTTAACTTGCGCCACTACCGCCACAGGTAGGCCCTGTGAACCGGTCGCGATTTGCGACCGGCGTTAAAGAGGCGGGCGCGACCAAATATGGTGATCGGGGCGGGAGCGGGGCGCTGTGCACACCGATGACGTCATCGGTGGCGGCGCAGCGCTACAGGCTAACGCCGCCATTAGCGCCCCGCTAAATATCGCGGGAGGTGTAGCCAGTGGCGCTAAAGCCACTGAGTGCCCT
Source organism: Somniosus microcephalus (assembly GCF_052327205.1). Classification (NCBI taxonomy): domain Eukaryota; kingdom Metazoa; phylum Chordata; class Chondrichthyes; order Squaliformes; family Somniosidae; genus Somniosus; species Somniosus microcephalus. The sequence goes on along the minus strand of NC_140990.1, from coordinate 329,663,385 downwards.
CTTTGGGCGCTAACTGGTGGCGCAGCCCACTGAATTTCTAGGCCTATGCCCCCTAGTTGTGGACGCTCCAGCCAGGGGAAGCTGCCTCTCAGCATCTACCCTGTCAATCCCCTTCAGAACCTTATATGCTTCAATAAGATTCTAAGCCCAGTCTGCAGTTCTTAAGATTACTCAAGACTTTACTGTATTTTAGTTTTATCATTCTTCAGGAAATGTCTTATTTTTATCTGTTATGTTAACATTTGTTCAATTAAAAGTCCTTTTTTGTCATTCCTTTGTTGAGCTACTTAACCTTCATCAGTAGGAAGCTCCTTGATGCACTTTCTCTTAGCATAAAATGATAAATAAGAGATAGAAGACACATCATTTAACTTTTGTAATAAACCAACTACTTTGACTACAGGATGTTTGAACAAATATTGTTGCTGTATCTGGTTTAGACAGTGACCCAAAATAGTATGATGTGCCATTGTATTGGTTGACAGAGTTTCAAAACTCAACTAAGTTTTCTTTTTATAATACAAAAGCAAAATACTGTGGACGCTGAAAATCTGAAATAAAAATAGAAAATGCTGGGAATACTCAGCGGGTCAGGCAGCATCTGTGGAGAGAGAAACAGAGTTAACGTTTCGGGTTGATGACCCTTCATCATAACTGGAAAAAGTTGGAGATGGAACAGGTTTTTAAGCAAGTGTAGGGACAGGGAGAGGGGGGGAGGGGAGGAAAGAACGAAAGGGACGGTCTGTGATAGGCTGAAAGGCAGGAGAGATTAAAAGACAAAAGGGATGATGGTGCAAGTCCAAAGGAGATGTTAATGGGACAAGTTAAGAAACAAAAGATGGCTTTGATGAAGTGTAAAAGGCAATGGCCGAATCATCAACAGCAGCCATGTGAGAGAGAGAAAAAAATGATAGGCACAGAGGTTATGGTCTGAAATTGTTGAACTTGATGTTGAGTCCAGAAGGCTGTAAAGGCCTAATCGAAAGATGAGGTGCTGTTCCTCGAGCTTACGTTGAGCTTCATTGGAACAGTGCAAGAGGCCGAGGACGGTGAGGTCAGAGTGGGAGTGGAGCGGAGAATTAAAGTGATGAGTGGATTTAAGTGGAAGCTCGGGGTCACCCTTATGGACTGAACGGAGGTGTCAATAAAGTTTCCTTTTTATTGACTTCCATTATCTTTAAGAAGCACTGCACTTGTCATGGATTGTACTTACAGGATAACTCGACCACAAGCATAATTTTTTTCCTGAATAATTATTAATCAGTCATTTAAAATGTTGACGTTAATTTTTTTAAACGCAGTTTAACTTTGCGCTATATATCAAGTTTCCATTAACTTAACGATTTGTATGTTTTAAATTTAGAAAGAATTTGTTCTAAAAAGCTACGCAGGTAATAGCGCAACTAATAAATCAAATTAAACGACTTTATAGTAGACCTGATATTGATTTCTTCCTGTCATTATTAAGGATGTCTTGAAGAATTAGGATTCTGTTCTTCTTCTTTAAGAATTCAATGTATTTGTTATAAATATACCAGCCACGATCTTCAAAGACGACCCAATTTATATTTTTATAGCGTAGTTTTCATAAACTTAGGGGCAAACATCATTTGACATAATTGATCCGCTGGAGAACATAAGAAAGCAAAGAATGAGAACAGGCCATGAATCTTACTGCTTCCATAGACCACATAAAATCTATTCTATTGTGGAGGGATCCTTTTATTTCACCTCTTGAAGGAAGTTCTCTATAAATATTTCATTATCTTCAAAAGACAATCAAACAAAACTCGAGAATCTTCATGTAACCTCTCGCTTCTACTTCTCAGCCCTGGCATGTTAACTTCTACACAACATTACATCATACCCCGGCAGTATAGGAATCACTGGGGGCAATTTTCTGCTGTCGGAGGAGGCGGGTTTGGAGGCGGGAGAGGTGGGAAAATCAGATTCAAAGAGGGCAGGTTCGGAACCCGCCTCCGCGGGATTTTGCCGGTGCCGGTTTTGGCTGGCTATAGAGATACTTGTTGAAGGGGTTAAAATGAACCCTCTCAGAATTCAGACAGCCGAGGTAACCACTAATTAAGTGGTGCCAGCAGAATTAAAATCAGAACAAAGGAGTGGGGTCACGTGAAGATGAACAAGAGCTAAAAGGAACCAGATGGCGATAAGAAGTCTCATGGAGAGGCAGGGATTAATTAGGGATAGCCAGCATGGCTTTGTCAAGGGAAGATCATGTCTGACCAATTTGATTGAATTTTTCGAGGGGGTGACTAGGTGTGTGGATGAGGGTAGTGCAGTGGATGTGGTTTACATGGATTTCAGTAAGGCTTTTGATAAAGTCCCGCTTAGGATACTGGTCAGGAAGGTAAGAGCCCATGGGATCCAGGGTGCCTTGGCACATTGGATCCAAAACTGGCTTAGTGGCAGAAAGCAGATGGTGATGGTCGAATGTTGTTTTTGTGACTGGAAGCCTGTGTCCAGTGGGGTACCGCAGGGATCAGTGCTGGGTCCCTTGCTGTTTGTGGTCTACATTAATGATTTGGATGTGAATGTAAAAGGTATGATCAGTAAGTTCGCAGATGACACGAAAATTGGTGGAGTGGTAAATAGCGAGGCGGGAAGCCTCAGGCTACAGGACGATATAGATGGGTTGGTCAGATGGGCGGAACAGTGGCAAATGGAATTTAACCCTGAAAAGTGTGAGGTGATGCATTTTGGATGGACTAACAAGGCAAGGGAATACACAATGAATGGTAAAACCCTAGGAAAGACAGAGGATCAGAGGGACCTTGGTGTGCATGTACATAGATCCCTGAAGGCAGCAGAACAGGTGGAGAAGGTGGTTAAAAAGGCATATGGGATACGTGCCTTCATTAGCCGAGGCATAGAATATAAGAGCAGGGAGGTTATGGTGGAGCTGTACAAAACGCTGGTAAGGCCACAGCTGGAGTACTGTGCGCAGTTCTGGTCGCCACACTATAGGAAGGATGTGATTGCTTTGGAGAGGGTGCAGAGGAGCTTTACCAGGATGCTACCTGGGCTGGAGCGCTTCAGCTATGAAGAAAGACTGGACAGGCTGGGGTTGTTTTCCTTGGAGCAGAGAAGGCTGAGGGGGGACCTGATTGAGGTATACAAAATTATGAGGGGCATAGATAGGGTGGATAGAAAGGAACTTTTCACCTTAGTAGAGGGGTCAATAACAAGGGGGCATAGATTCAAGGTAAGGGGTAGGAGGTTTAGAGGGGATTTGAGGATAAACTCTTTCACCCAGAGGGTGGCTGGAATCAGGAACTCACTGCCTGAAAGGGTGGTAGAGGCAGGAACCCTCACAACATTCAAGAAGCATTTGGATGAGCACTTGAAATGCCATAGCATACAAGGCTACGGACCAAGTGCTGGAAAATGGGATTAGATTAGATAGGGCTTGATGGCCGGCGCGGACGCGATGGGCTGAAGGGCCTCTTTCTGTGCTGTATAACTCTATGACTCTATGACTCATACTAACAACTTTCTTATGTGAAAAAACAAAGATAAGACAGTACAGACTGGAAAAGTGCTACTCTCGCTAGTCTTGCACAAAGGACAGTGTGCAGAGAAGCTTTGCAAAACAAAGATAAGACGCAGCTGTGGGACAAGACAGAATGTGTGTTCTGAGTAAGCGACAAGAAATATAGGGGTCATGGGAATTTGACCTGTGACCAAAGGCACAGTAAGATGTAACTAACCTTTACTAATACTGAAAAGAATAAATAAGCCATATGTGATCAGGTGATTATTGTAATACAATGTGATTGGATGAAAATAGAATAAAAAGCTGTACCAACCAAGAGAGAACAAGAACTAGACCGCGGGGTCTATGATCTTCTCCCAGAACGTTCTGTTAATAAACTGTGTACTTTTACATTAAGACAGACTCGAGTGAATTTATTTTTCACCAACACTTGTCATCATTAAATGCTCGTTAAGGGCCTCGCTAAGCCTATTTTGAGAGGCCCTCATGATTTTTCCATCATTTCGGCGTGCTCCACGCACCTCCTGAACCACGCCAGGTAAACCTGGCGGGTTGACTCGTGGGTGGCCTCCTCACTGCTGCAGGTCTAACAAGACATCATTTATTGCAGCAAGGATTACTTACAGGTGCCAGACCTTTGCTTTAAAAGGTCTCTGAGCACTTTTAGAAGGCCTTCCGGTCAGAGGTGCTGCAGCTTGAATCTATCAACAGTGGGACCACCTTGGAAGACCTTCTCCCCATTTGCAATGAGCGCTTCCCCAAAGGAGGCATCTGCAAACAGCATGGGAACCATTCATTTTCTTTCTGCATGGACCTCAGATGAGGATGAGGACCATCCAGGGCAGCAGCAGAATCAGGCAGCTCAGGAGCAACACCAGCAGGAGCCCGAACCTCCTGCTCAGTCACCTGATGCTGCACAGGGCAGAAGGCACCAGTGCATCGAGGCACCTCACCGCAGGAGATACCCCCGACAGAGGTTTTACAGACAGAGGATGAGCTACCTCAACATGAGTGAGCAGCAGTGCCAAAGGAGATTGAGACTTTCGCGAGAGGTTGCCCGAGAGATCTACTGCTGCAGCAAGACCTTGCGCCCAGAGGAACAGGTGGACACCCCTTACCAGTGGCTGTCAAAGTCACCACCGCACTCAACCTCTTTGCCTCAGGCTCCTTCCAGGGATCATCAGCAGACATCAGCGGCATCTCCCAGTCGGCCGCACACAGTTGCATCACGCAGGTTACCGATGCCCTTTTTGCTAAGGCCCACAATTAAATCCAGTTCACAAGGGATCAAGCAAGTATAACCGTCCGTTCGGTGGGATTTGCAAACATGGCAGGCATGCCAATGGTGCAGGGCGTCACAGACTGCACACATGTGGCCCTTAGGGCGCCCCATCACAACCCAGCTATCTTTGTCAACCGAAAGGGCTTCCGTTCCCTCAAGGTTCAGCTGGTGTGTAACCACAAGAAGGAGTTCTTGCATGTTTGCCCCAAGTTCTGTGGAAGTTGCCATGACTCTTTCATCCTGTGGAACTCTAGTGTTCCTCCGCTTTTCAATCCACCAAACCAACTTAACGGATGGCTCCTTGGTGGCAAAGGCTACCCCCTGCAAAAGTGGCTAATGACGCCGATCAGGAGGCCAGCTAACGAGGCTGAAGACCGCTACAATGTCAGTCACACTTCAACCAGGTCCATCATCGAGCAAACCATTGGGTTGTTGAAGATGCGCTTCCATTGCCTTGACTGATCAGGTGGAGCCCTGCAGTATACACCATACAGGGTCTCCAGAATCGTCGTGGTCTGCTGTGCGCTGCACAACATCACACAGCGTCGTGGCTTGCAGCTTCCTGATGATCAAGCGGCTCAGTTCCAGCCCTCTTCAGATGAAGATGCGGAGGAGGAGGAGGAGGAGCAGAAGGAGGTCAGAGCACTGGTGTATCGACCAGCGGCAGCAGCAACACGTGAGCTCATGGCTACCCGGGATGCAAGGGATAAACTTATCATGGCCAGATTTGCATAGGTTGCCCAAGTTGGCAAATGTCCTTGGCTCCATCCTAGGACATCATTGACAATGGACATGACTCTCTGGCCTCCTTCCACTCAGGCCACCACCCTCACAATGCAAGTGTGGTGGTGCCCGCAATGTGGAGCTGCCTAAGACGAAAGAACAAATGGCATAAAGCCAACATTTTGGCTTCAAATCATTTTAATGCTTTTCCCAACAGGGATGGCATTTCATCAATATTCATAAACATTCTCCCAATCTGCACACAGATCTGGAGCTTATATCCCTTGCCAGCTGTACCCTCAGAGGTTTCTTTGGCAGGCCTCTTCCTCCCAGATGAGTGGAAGAGCACCTCCCTGCTAGCTGTCACCCCCTCAAATAACTTTTGCAGCGCCTCATCCGAGAACCTCGGGGAGGCCCTTGCCTTGGAATTGGACACAGTGGTTTCTCAGAATATTATGCAGGTGGTGCTGCATAGCCAGAAATCCTGTGGAATGAGCCAAGGGAGCAAGAAGCCATAACATCAGACTGGAAAAGTGCTGTCAATAAAGGCGGGTTTCAGTCCCAAAACACTAATTGACCAAGGCCATCCCACACCTCTGAAATCAAGTGGCCAATCAGGGGAAAATCGCAATTTTTTGAAAACTATCAGTGGAGGCGGGTTTCAAACCCACCCAAGCCAAAACCCGTCTCCATCCCACCTCCACTGAGAAAATCGCCCCCACTGTGTTTCATGCATCATCTCAGTCTTTACTTATCCCTTTTTACCACCGCCCCTATTCCCAAACATATCAGGAAAGGATGAACAGGCTGGGTCTCTTTTCTTTTGAAAAAGAAAGCTGCGGGGTGACTTAATAGAGGCCTTTAAAATTATGAAAAATTTTGATAGAATGGACACAGAGAGAATGTTTCCACTTGTGGGGAAGAGCATAACTAGAGGCCATCAATATAAGAGAGTCACCAAGAAATCCAATAGGGAATTCAGAAGAAACTTCTTTACCCAAAGAGTGGTGAGAATGTGGAACTCGCTACCACAGGGAGAGGTTGAAGCGAATAGTATGGGTGCATTTAAGGGGAGGCTAGACAAGGGAGAAGGGAATAGAGGGTTATGCTGATAGATTTAGATGGGGAAAGACAGGAGGAGGCTCGTGTGGAGCATAAACGCCAGCATGGACTGGTTGGGCCGAATGGCCTGTTTCTGTGCCGTATATGCTCTGTAATCCTATGTAAACTGATTTTTATCCAGCTCCTTTTTAAAATGATTAATTGTCGCATTCGCCACTGTTTTTGCTGAGAGCATGTTATTCATATCCCCTATGTTTTTAGCCTTGTTGGAGGTTTGTTAATTTTAAACCCACAATCCCTAATTCTATATTCACTGTTTAAGTCAGATAACCTGTTTATATTCACATTTGCATCTCGGCATTGTAAAAGCCTGAATCTTCTCCTCCCCCACAATCCATTTTTTCTCAAATGAAAACAAATTCAGTTCAATAAACCTCTGCTCACAGCCCAGAGCATTAATTCTCTGAGTGATCCTTCTTGCTCTGTTCTGAACCCACTACAAATGTATCAATAGTTTTCACCAGTTATTGGCAAATTTGGAGATATTGGATGCAGAGCACAGGGCTCCCCCAGAAAATCCTACAGAGTTCATTGACCTCCGCACCTGAATTTATAAAAGTTACCCATAGCTTTCTCAACAGTGGTCTACACAGTTTACATTACCTTTTTTGATTTATAATCAAAATCCCTGAAGATAGGTCCCAGTCTTTGGTTGGCTTTGACACCAACAGCATCAGTGAAACTTCAGTGAATGGTCAACAGTAACTCTCTGATTCCTTCCCTCACCACTCCCAATAATGGACACTCTCTCAAACGCTTGTCATTTCCTGTTCCAACTTTCTCCACCACACATCTATCAACATTTCTCAGCCCATGCATTTAATTGAAAGAGATACGAAGAAAGACTTGCATTTATATAACACCTTTCATGACCACCAGCCGTCCCAAAGCGCTTTACAGCCAATGAAGTACTTTTTGAAGTGTAGTACCTGTTGTAATGTGGGAAATGCAGCAGCCAATTAGCGCTCAGCAAGCTCCCACAAACAGCAATGTGATAATGACAAGATAATCTATTTTTTTTAATGACGTTGATTGAGGGATAAATATTGGCCCAGGACACCGGGGATAACTCCCCTGCTCTTCTTCAAAATACTGCCATGGGATCTTTAACATCCACCTGAGAGAGCAGACAGGGCCTCGGTTTAACATCTCATTTGAAAGACGGCACCTCCAGACAGTGCAGCACTCCCTCAGCACTGCACTGGAGTGTCAGCCTAGATTTTTTGTGCTCAAGTCCCTGGAGTGAGACTTGAACCCCCAACCTTCTGACTTGGGGGAGAACGTGCAGGTGATGGCATTCCTACAGCATTACTGCTCTTGCCCTTAACAAAGTTCTGTCAAATACTCTGTCCAAGTCATTGAGTCTCCTAAACAAAGATGTTTCCCTACTCCTCAAACTGAACCAACTAAAATTCCAGAATGCCTATCAACATACCTATCTAAATTCTCACCTATAATATGCAACCTAGACCAGTTCATTTCATGGGTATGGTCCTCCACAGTTCCAACAGCTCATAAACTTAGAAAGTCAGATCAAAACACAAGAAAAATACTGGCCCATAATTTCTGATAGGAGGCTTTCTGCTTGCGGATGACTCCTATCGGAAAAAAATCTATGCCCTTACCTGAGTGCTCCCAAGATCTGGACACTTCTGATCCTGGGCCTCTCCACAGTCGAAATGCGCAGGGCCCACGTATCCCAGGGATGCATGCGGTTCGCAAGTGTCCCTGGGATCATGTGGGCCATGGGGAGACAATGAAAGAAAGGAATCCCCCTTCAAAATAGACCTGTCAAAAGTATGAATGGGGATCACTGAAAAAATACACTAAAACACTAAATACATTTTTTTTTAAATCACATTTTTAAAATGAGTTTCAATTACATTAAATTAAATATTTTAAACAAAAATTTAATTTTTTGAAAAAATTATTGAAGTTTTTTACGGGGCTAAAAATAAATTTACCTTTTTTAAAAGTATTTTTAAACAATAAATGAGTGAAAACATTTTTTTTTTACTCTTAAAGGCATGAGATTTCTAAGGGCGGAGGTTCTCCAGAAAGCTGAACTATCCGGTCACAGAGGCCCTTCTCCAGGGCAGGCATCCAATCTGTCAAGAGGATTCTTGACAGATTGGAAATGCCGGTTTTCAGCACATGCACTTCGCATGCCTGAAACCAGTATTTCCGATGTCCCTACGGGTGAGTACACAGCTCGTACACACCCGTAGGCATTGGAAAATATGGGCAATTTAAAGTGCATGAAAGCACTGATCTCTATCTAGTGATGCTATGGAACTCAGATCCATGAGGTGAAGAAAACCTTGTGTAGCACTCAGACCCTTAAGGCTGAGCCTAAACCCAAGGTCCTACCTGATGTTAGAAACCAAAGGAAGCCTGCTTGATATTTGCCACATTTTGACTTGTCAAAACTTCTCAGATGAGGTACTATTTGGAAAGACTGGGTAAAATAGATAAGGGAGAACCAGTGGATGTGGTGTATTTGGACTTTCAGAAGGCTTTCGATAAGGTCCCACACAAGAGATTAGCGTGCAAAATTAAGGCACATGGGATTGGGGGCAAAGTATTGACTTGGATAGAGAACTGGTTGGCGGACAGAAAGCAAAGAGTTGGAATAAACGGGTCGTTTTCCGAGTGGCAGGCAGTGACTAGTGGGGTACCGCAAGGATTGGTCCTAGGACCCCAGCTGTTCACAATATATGTTAATGATCTGGACGAGGGAATTGGATGTAATATCTCCAAATTTGCAGACGACACAAAGCTGGGTGGGAGGGTAAGCTGCGAGGAGGATGTCGGGAAACTCCAGTACGATTTGGACAGGTTGGGTGATTGGGCAGAAACATGGCAAATGCACTATAATGTGGATAAATGTGAGGTTATCCACTTTGGTGGCAAAAACAGGAAGGCAGATTATTATTTGAATGGCAATAGGTTGGGAGAAGGGGAAGTGCAAAGCGACCTGGGTGTCCTTGTGCACCAGTCGCTGAAGGTAAGCATGCAGGTACAGCAGGCGGTTAAGAAGGCAAATGGTATGTTGGCCTTCGTAGCAAGAGGGTTCGAGTACAGGAACAAGGATGTCTTGCTACAGTTGTACAGGGCCTTGATGAGACCGCACCTTGAGTATTGTGTGCAGTTTTTGTCACCTTACCTGAGGAAGGACGTTCTTGCCATGGAGGGAGTGCAGCGAAGATTCACCAGGCTGATACCTGGGATGGCAGGAATGACGTATGAGGAGAGATTGTGTCGATTGGGCTTATACTCACTGGAGTTTAGAAGATTGAGAGGGGATCTCATCGAAACCTATAAAATTCTGTCAGGTCTGGACAGACTAGACGCAGGAAGGATGTTTCTGATGGCCGGGGAGTCCAGAACCAGGGGGCATAGTTTAAGGATAAGGGGTAAGCCATTTAGGACTGAAATGAGGAGGAATTTCTTCACCCAGAGAGTGGTGAACCTGTGGAATTCTCTGTCATAGAGGACGGTGGAGGCTAGTTCATTAAATATATTCAAGAAAGAGTTGGATATATTTCTTAAGGCTAAAGGGATCAAGGGATATGGGGAAAAGGCAGGGACAGGGTACTGAATTTGGATGATCAGCCATGATCACATTGAATGGCGGAGCAGGCTCGAAGGGCCGAATGGCCTACTCCTGCTCCTATCTTCTATGTTTCTATATTTCTATGTTTCTATGTTTATGCCAATAGGAAAAAAGAAGCAGATTTAAAATCAGAGTCATAGGCCGCGATTTTATCATTGGTGGCGGGTTGGATGCCGGTCAGGTGGTCGGTGGGTCCCGGTCCTGCCTCCGCTTTCAGCTGGTAAAAAAATTGAGATTTTGCCCTAATTGGGCAATTGATTCCCTGCATGTGCGCTCCCCTGGCCAATCACTATTTTGCGTCTGGAACTCACCTCTGCTGACGTCTGTGAGCCAGCTGCTTTTAAGGGGCCCATGCATCCTCGGCCTGTAAACCCAGTGTTGGGGGTATCTCCTGCAGCGACGGGCATCCCTGTGCTGACGCCTTCTGTCCTGTGCACCATCAGGTGGCTGAGCAGGAGGCTGGCGCTCCTGCTGTTGGTGCTGCTGTTGTGCCTGGTTCTGCTGCTGCCGCGGCTGCTCATCCTCCGAATCTGAGGACCAGGATGAAAGGAAATAAATGGTTCCCATGCTGCTGGTAGATATCTCCGTTGAAGAAGCGCTCAGTCAATGTGGGGAGAGTATTTTCCCAGGAGGTGACAGTGGAGATGGATCTCAGCTTCACCACTTCCAAGATCAGTAGACCTGCAAAAAGTATCCAAGACCTGAAAAAACAAAGTTCTGCCACCTGCGACTGAGCCTTGTTGAGAACTCCGTTTTTATGCTGGAGCTGCAGCTGTCAAGAAGGCAGCCACTTGTGAACATAGAAACTTAGAAACATAGAAGATAGGAGCAGGAGTAGGCCATTCGGCCCTTCGAGCCTGCTCTGCCATTCAATGAGATCATGGCTGATCACCCAAACCCGACCCAATCAGCTGGCTTGGTTTGGGAACCATGTGGAACACGCTGAAAATGTGGTAAAATTTAAAATGGCTGTCAAAATGGCATTATCCAGGCAGTTAACAAGCAGTTAACTGCCTTAAGTGCCAATCCCGCCGCTTGGTGGTGGGACTGAATGGGAGTCTATGAGCCCGCCTTTGGCAAAGTTGCACGGAGGCGGGTTGACGGCGTGATCGGAACCCGCCGTCATTTTTTTCAATTTTACCACCTGACCCGCCTCCAAACCCACCTCCTGAGCGTTGGCAAAATTGCGGCCATAGAGTTGCCCATGAATAAATAAAAAGAAAAAAAAAGAAAGACTTACATTTATATGGCACCTTTCACGACCTCAGGATGTCCCAAAGTGCTTTACAGTCAATGAAGTACTTATTGAAGTGTAGTCACTGTTGTAGTGTAGGAAATGCGGCAGCCAATTTGCGCACAGCAAGCTCCAACAAACAGCAATATGATAATGACCAGATAATCTGTTTTTTGTTATTTTGATAGAGGGATAAATATTGGCCAGGACACCGGAGATAACTGCCCTGCTCTTCTTCGAAATAGTGCCAGGTAATCTTTTACATTCACCTGAGAGGACAGATGCGGCCTTGGTTTAATGTCTTATCCGAAAGAAACAAAATCCGAAATAATAAATATTTAAAAGAAACCAGGTTCAGATGTTTGACCTTCAGTACACCCAATGCTACTATATTTTGATTATTAACATTCAGCTTTAAACAGGTTTTAATAACTTTGAACCCCTTCCAAATACCAGCAAGCATTTTATTAATATTTATTTAGGAAACTGCCAATGCAGTTGATCTATAACTGTGAAAAATGAATAAGAAAAGATTTAGCTGCCTGTCAACCATTTGATATATAACAGCAGAGAAACCGATTATTAAACAAAGCTATATTCTGCAGAGCTATCCAAAATGGAAGTGCAGAAGAGAATGCAACCTTTTGAAAACCTTAGACGCTCAGGTACAAATTACACACATTGTGCTTCAATAAAAATGAAGTGTTTGATTAGTAAAGTTGTTAATCAGCAAAGAATTATCCTGTTTGAAACATTCTGTAGCCTTTTAAAAGCAGAATAGAATAATTAGTTAAATCATGATTATTTTGTCTGATTTGACACTGTGCGCTATTCATAATTGCTTTTGTTCACAAGGATGTGATATCCGTTGTATTATTCTTGCCTGTTGGTGGCAATTTGCATTTTAAATGGCAAAATTTTATTAAGCAATTTATAAAATACTTCTTTCATGGGAAGTTGGATTGTTATCCATTATGTTGCAACACTTTCAGATATAGGTGACTGAGTTTCCAGAAGACTTCTGCAAAACACAGATTAAAGGTATTTTGTCGAGGTGTAACAATTCATGAGCTGGCATAGATTAGTCACACTGTCAAACCCTTGATTGTACATGGAAACTGAAGTATAATTAGAAAAGCCCATTTTCTAATTTACAGCTAACTCTTTGCAAAAATGATTAAGGGGCTTGATGGGTATTCAAGGACTGTAAGAAGGAATGGTTACAGAAACACAACACTGTGCACTCACCAATATGTCATCACCTTTGATGAAACCTAGATTCTTTATGGCTCCTACGTTAACAAAGCACCATGTCAAGTACCTCGCTATAATACCTCCCCTATCTATGCCAGCTTTTGCTGTTATTCCCAAAGGCGGTGTTAAATAGATAGCATAAAGTCAGCACATTTTACAAATAAATAAGCATTTTCATGATGAAAAATAATGGTGTGATGCATGGCAATGTTATATGTACACACTGGGCTAGATCTTCCAATCGGCAATGTCCAATTTCTGGCCCTAAGGTAGGAGTTAACAATTGGAAAATTGGTTATGCTGGGACTTTGACCCATTTTCATCCCATCTGATTTTGCGATGGGATTTGCGATGGCCCCAGTCAGCGCCCACCAGTTTACGGGCAGAACCATCCAAATCAGGCCAAGGTGACATTATGAGGACAATCTTCCATCATTTCTGCCGGTTTATCACTGTATAACCCATCCGTATAAACTGAGCCCCTGAAATTAGAATCATAGAATAGTACAGCAAAGGAGGAGGCCATTCGGCCCATCGAGTCTATGCCGGCTCTTTCAATGGGCAATCCAGTTATCCCACTCCCCCGCTCTTTCCCCATATCCCTGCAATTTTTTTCCTCCTCCAAGTATGTATCCAATTCCCTTTTGAAAGCTACTATTGAATCTGTTTCCACCAACCTATCAGGCAGTGCACTCCAAATCCTAATCACACTTAGCGTAAAAAAGTTTTTCCTCATGTCGCCTCAGGTTCTTTTGCCGATCACCTTAAATCTGTGCCCTCTGGTTATCGACCCTTCAGCCATTGGAAACAGTTTCTCATTGTTTACTCTATCTAAACCCTTCATGATTTTAAACACCTCTATCAAATCTCCTCTTAGCTTTCTCTGCCCTGAGGAGAATTCTTCAGGGTTACAGCAGGAAAGCAGCAGGACCCTTAGACATGGAAAAGAGAAAGTTACGACAGAGCTTGGGTGTCGCAGGATGCTTGATACAGAGCTGTATCTGGAGATAACTTTAAAGAGCTCAGCCCAGTATGCAGTTATTTGAGGGGGCTGGCAAAAAGGGTCTGTTGCAAGATGGCGGATTGGGAAAAGGCGGCCAGGTGCCTGTGGAAAGGAGTTAAACTTGTGAGAGATTTGCTTCTAGTGTCAGCTGTGGCTCAGTGGGCAGCGCTCTCACCTCTGAGTCAGATGCCTCGGAGTTCAAGTCCCACTCCAGAGACTTGAGCACAAAAATCTAGGCTGACACTCCCAGTGCAGTGCTGAGGGAGCGCTGCACTGTCAGAGCTGCCGTCTTTCGGATGAGATGTTAAACCGAGGCCCCCGTCTGCCCTCTCAGGTGGACTAAGAAGTTCCTATGGCACTATTTCAAAGAAGAGCAGGGGAGTTATCCCTAGTCTCCTGGTCAATATTTATCCCTCAATCAACATAACAAAAACAGATTATCTGGTCATTATCTCATTGCTGTTTGTGGGACTTTGCTGTGCCCAAATTGGCTGCCGCATTTCCTACATTGTGTAAGGGGTTTCTCTTGCTTGCTCTGGTCTCCTGCCAGGCATCTTGCAATAATTACCCGTGAGTGGTTCGACCCACTCGCCCCTACAGTTCTAGACCTTGGACTTAGGTGCAGGGAGCTGTAGTGCAGAGAAAAACTCAATAGACCAGGTCGAATAGCACGAAATGGATGCCTTTATTGAACAGTTTGCAGCATTAGAAAATACATGTCATATGCACAGAGTAAAGCAACTACAAGCATGCACACATCTATAAACTTAACTCTATAGAAATGGGGAACACATGGCACATCGTAAAAGGGGTAACACATTACAACTACCCTTAACCCCCTCCCCTAAACCTAACTAAGTTTCGATTTGAGGGACTCAGGATTATGCTCACCACTTTAAGAATTGCGAAAAAGGCTTTGCAGCCTTTCGACACAGCTTTCCGTCGTCACGTGGGTTTGGAAGCTTCTGGCGCAGCTTGTTTTCCTCTTGGTTCTCCTGCGATGGAGGCAGCCGATACAGCCTTGGTGAGCGCTCGCCACGGATGGATCCGTTACCGATGTGATTTTTAAGAACTGGATGCACACTCCGGGACCTGAGTGTCTTCTTCTCCGGCCTGGGTCGTCGATGATCTCCCGACAAAAGTACCCGGGCCTCCCTCGTCGTCTTCCCGTCGTGGCCGGGCCTTGCCTGGCCGAACTGCCCAAAGTCGCGGAACACACGACTGAACACCCCGCTGGACACCGTTTACCGAACCACGAACCGAACACGTTCCGAACCGAAGTCACGAACCGAAGTCCCGAACCGAAGGCACCGATGGACTTTACTCAATCCACAGTTATACTTTTTGGAACATTCTTATCTCCCGCCAAATCATAGTCCTGTCTTTGTAATAATTTTGGCAGGCAGAACTCTCTGCAGGGGTGTTTTGTCTTCATAACGGGAGTCGGTGATAGCTTAACTGGCCTTCCTGGGCCGATAATGTCTTTGCTTTGTCACCGTAACTTGGTTTGTATATTGATCGGTCTGGAGATTGCCCTGGATGGCTGTTAAACGGCTTCTCTTTGTACAGTGTAATGGGTTAAAGCGTTCGTTCAATTGTCCGCCCATTTCTTGATGGGTCTCATCCTGCCACCCAAATCTGTCCTGTACTTATAATCTAATCAATATGTATGCTCAGTTCCATGAGTTTCGGCTTCCCAAAACTGGTTTTTGCGGGCTTTTAATGCCCTCAATCCACAAGCCTGTCTGGCTTGCAGTAACAGAAATTCAAATGGTCCCAGAAGCTGGTCACGAGGTCTGGCGGCCATTTTGTGTGCCCTTTTATCAAAGGTTTCTCTGTATAAGCTTCTTTTGGTCAATAAAGCTGTTTTATTAACCCTATTTTCCTACGTGATTATTTAATGAAAATTTCGCGAATCTTACAATTGCAACAGTGACTCCACGTCAAAAAGTACTTCATTGGCTGTAAAGCGCTTTGGGACATCTGAAGGCGCTGTATAAGGGAAAGTCTTACTTTTTTGAAAGAACGAGGAAGCATTTTTCCCAAGAAAAAGGAATTGAAGGAGCTCTGTATTCATCAATAGCGTTGAGCTAATAACTGTGTTGTTCTCAGTTAAATCAAGTGGTTTAATAGAATATTTGTATGATGCTGTGTAAATTGTGCTGACAGATGATCGATAAATCCTGATGTGAAATCCATTGTGTGAACACATACAGCTGGATTCAGCTGCAATTGGCTGGCTGGTGTCATCTTTTCGGTGTCTTGTGATATACAGTCGGAGATTTAGCGCAATAAACTGAATTGCAACTCCATAAAATGGGTGTGCTGTGTGGCAGAAGGCTGGTGCCTTTGCATGGCAGGGGGCACAGCAGCAGCATCTGTGCAATTGGTCTAATGTACGACAGCGCCACTGCCCATGGCCGAGTGAGGGCTGACTCCCTGTTCACCACAGGGGCGCTTTCCTGATTTCCCGCTCTCAGCGATCGCTTACAGATGAAAACTGTGAAGCACCAATTCAATTCAATTCAATTCAAATCGCTTTATTGGCATGATAAGGTACATCTTATGTTGCCAAAGCATCAAAATACATTTATGGTTGAAGACATAAACACAGTTCTATTCATACAGTGTATAAACAGGTATATCCCTGAGTGTATAAATATACATTCGCATTATTTATATATACTCTTTTCTTAGTTTACTGGTTGTCCCTCTGTTCATGGCAAGCTGTAACATAGTGTGCCGCCAGTGCTACACAGCTTCTCTCCTCCCCCAGTAGGTATGGGAGTTTTTGGTTGTTATTCAGATTTCTGAACTCAGGGCATATTTGTGAGAATTTTTGGTAGAAATTCTCCCTGATGCCCTGATATTTTCCACAGGCTGTGAGGAAGTGCATCTCTGTCTCCACTACTTCCTGACTGCAGTGAGAGCATATCCTGTCCTCTCTTGGCAGCCTGGTCTGCCTGTGTCTGCCTTTTTTGATCGCTAGGCTATGTTCGCTAAGTCTGTACCTTGTCAAGGTTCACCCCTCACCCCCTGTGCTCGCTGACCTACTTTGGCTCCCGGTCTGACAACGCCTTGATTTCAAAATTCTCACCCTTGTGTTCAAATCGCACCTTGGCCTCGCCCCCCCCCCCCTATCAAATTGAGATATGACTCCACCAGAATAGGTAGGAAGTAGGCTTTGGCTTAGTGATAGCATTCCCACCTCCGAGCCAGAAGGCGCAGGGCCCAAACAGCATGCACTGGACAGTCGTAGTGAGCAGAGAGTTCTGGGTTGAAATCCAGCGGGATACTTGAATCTAGTGGGTCTGCCCCCTCTCGCCCCCACCCCTCACCTCTTCAGAAGGGTTGCAGAAGCCCATAAAGCCTATAAAGGATCAACCATCCTATTGGCTGGTATAACGCTGGTTGACGTGGCAGCCTGCCAGACTGTTAAGCAGTCTGTGAATCCTTCACTAAATCGCACCCTTCTCCAAGAGAAGAAATGAAGACTATGAGAACCAGAATAGGAATATATTTAGATAATTCAATAATTTCAATATATTGCATTTTTTCTCCTTGGGTATAAATTATAGAATGTGTATTTTACAGCAAATTTATTTCAAAAAATATTTGTTTTCTCAAATTTTCTGTAAAACAGGTGTTAACACATTCAATGCATTTCTAAATTATAGACATGATGAAAGAGTGAATAAATAATAGTTAATAAGGAAAAATTGATGTAGAACCATCTTTTCAGTGATGTGGTGGCACCAATATATTATTTATCACCATTATTAATTTATCAGGATCACTTCTAAGACAATAATATTCTGTTGCACGTTTTGATACTTTGATTTCACTGACAATGCTGAAGGACTGGTCAGCGATAAGATGATATTATTTCATAAACAGTCCAATGTGTGACTTAATCTAATTTAGTTTGAAAAGCAACTTCTGCTCAACCTGCAATATTTACCCTTGCTGTTGTAATCTACTGCATCTTCTACACACACAATGCCAAAAACCTATATAGCACCTTTAATGTAGAAAAACATCCCAAGGCACTTTACAGAGGGAAAAGGAATAACAAGTGGCAGGACGTTAAAAAGAAGGGACTGAATCATTTATGGAAGCAGAGAATGCGAGACCAGTAAGGAAGATATTGGAGGAATCAAGTCTAGAAGGATAAAAGAGTGGATAGAGGTTTTAGCAGCAATCGGGCTGATGTGGGGTGGAGCCAAATATTACAGCAGAGGTGCAAGTAAATAGTCTTGGATAGGATGTGAGGTTCGAAGCTCAACTGGGGATTGAACAGGGTGTTTAGTTTTTGCATGCAATGACACAGACTGAGGAAGTGGCCAGGGAGGGAGGAAGGAAGGGAGGAAGCGAGGGCAGGAGGGAGGGAGGGAGGGAGGAAGCGAGGGCGTGAGGGAGGGAGGGCGGGAGGGAGGAAGGGGGGAAGGAAGGAAGATTCTTCCTGACGCTCAGTTAGTGGGACATTTGGCTCATGCACGATGACAATCTGACAAAACAGAGATAGTCATGGGTGGAGGGGAATGGTGAAGAGATACAGCTAGGTGACGTCAGCATGCATATTTGATTGTGGCCCCATGTGGATGATGCCACCAAAGGGGTAGCATGTAGATGAAAACTGAAATTATTGGTATGAAAATCGCCGGGCAATTTGCTCCACCAGATTACCACCCAGGCCGTGAAGACTAAATTTTACCCCAAGGTTATTTACTCTGTGTTTGAAGAAGAAGAGGAAACATCACCTCATAATATTTAGACACATCCATTTTGCTTCCATGGGAAAGAAGTCAAATGACAAATTGGCAGAATGCTAAGACTTTCCTGTATTGCCTCAATATGGGGGCAGATTTTCCTGTATTGCCTCAACATGGGGGCAGATTTTCCCGGTATTGCACCTGGGGGCACTGGATCACTTGAGTGCGACATTTAGAGGAAAATTTGATGGTAGGGGAGGGGCGGGGCGTGGATTCCACATCTTTAAGGGAGCCTACCTAATATACCCAAGCACAAGAAGAGGAAAATGCCCTGTGATCTTCTCAGGATCAGGTGAAACTTGCTATTATCTGTTTGAACAGCCTCTCTTTGTTGGAGAGCAGGCCAGTGTGAAGCATTACTAGTCTCCATTGTAGCTGCTTACTGTGGCTCGGCACTTAGTGGCAATTAAGTGGTAGTCATAACAATACAATTGCTTTCCAGTTGGACCTAACAGACAAGAGATATCCAAACAATCACCGAACGAAATAATCCAAAACGTGCTGTATATTGTCGCAATATCGATTGCAGCTGAGGATTATCACAGTTAAATATTAACCCAAAGGTTTCAAAAGCGACCCAGAGTAATTACATACGCTCTGTCACCTCTGCAATCTCAGGAGCAGTGCTTTGCTTATTTTCCCAAACTGCAGTCAATATTCATTTTATGAATTCATTTCTAAATAAGACAGAGAACAATGACTGACTGTCTCTGCTTTAGTGGGCACCGATATCATTCACTGAGGCTGGAAATAAAAACATTAATCAAGCCAGTCTTCTAAAATCCAACTCTTGAGTTGGGAGAAGGAAGGGAACGTATAATAATATATTACGAAACTCTCATAAACCCCTTACCCGCGCACAGATGCATTCAAACCAGTCTTTCAAGAGCAAGCTAAACAAGAGGAAGTTTGAGCCAGAAGTGCAGTTTCCCAATTATTTTTGTAACACAATTCTCATTTTAATGATTTTTATTTGTTCTCGGGATGTGGACATCACTGGCAAGGCCAGCATTTATTGCCCATCCATAATTGCCCTTGAGAAGGTGGTGGTGAGCTGCCTTCTTGAACCGCTGCAGTCCGTGTGTCTGTTAGGGAGGGAGTTCCAGGATGCTGACCCAACGATGATGAAGGAGCGGCGATATATTTCCAAGTCCGGATGGTGTGTGACTTGGAGGGGAACTTGGAGGCGGTGGTGTTCCCATGCGCCTGCTGCCCTTGTCTTTCTAGGTAGTGGAGGTCGTGGGTTTGGGAGGTGCTGCCGAAGAAGCCTTGGCAGGTTGCCAATTAGATGGCCTTACCTTTTTCAAATCCTCATGTTCAAATCCCTCCATGGCCTCGCCCCACCCCATCTCTGTAACGTCCTCCAGCCCTACAACCCGCTGATATCACTGCGATTTCCATCGCCCCACCTTTGGTGGTTGTGCCTTCAGCTGCCTAGGTTCTCAGCTCTGGAATTCCCTCCCTAAGCCTTTCCGCCCCTCCACCTCTCTCTCTCTTCTTTTACGACACTCCTTAAAACCTACTTCTTTGACCAAAATTTTGGGCACATGTCTGAATATCTGCTTTTGTGGCTCAGTACCAAACTTTGTCTGATAACGCTCCTGTGAAGCACCATTTTACTACATTAAAGGTGCTATATAAATGCAAGTTGTTTTTGTTGATTTGCCCACACCAACCCAGTGGCATTTCAGCCATCCTGTACCCCCCGCCCCACAACTGTAGCTCCAGCTAAAATCAGCTAACTCAACACAGACCAGATAGAGAATTGAAAGCATTACATAGCAATGTACAGGATAAGAATTTTTTTTTTTTAATTGGTTTATGGGATCTGGGCGTCACTGGCAAGGCCAGCATTTATTGCCCATCCCTAGTTGCCCTTGAGAAGGTGGTGGCGAGCCGCCTTCTTGAACCGCTGCAGTCCGTGTGGTGATGGTACTCCCACAGTGCTGTTAGGGAGGGAGTTCCAGGATTTTGACCCAGCGACGATGAAGGATCGGTGATATGCTTCTAAGTCAGGATGGTGTGTGACTTGGAGGTGATGGTGTTCCCATGCGCCTGCTGCCCTTGTCCTTCTAGGTGGAAGAGGTTGCGGGTTTGGGAGCTGCTGCTGAAGAAGCCTTGGTGAGTTCCTGCTGTGCATCTTGTAGATGGTACACACTGCAGCCACGGTGCGCCGGTGGTGGAGGGTGTGAATGGTTAAGATGGTGGATGGGGTGCCAATCAAGCGGGCTGCTTTGTCCTGGATGGTATTGAGCTTCTTGAGTGGAGGTAGTCCATCTGGTTGTTCCTAAGATTAAAAAAATACCATACTACATTCTGGGGTAGAATTTCAATTTGCTGGCCAGTTGGAAAACTGACGTGGTGGATTATCTGCCCGTTATAGAAACCGCCCAATTTTAATTTCCATTGAAATCAATGGAGACAGAAATCGTGCGGCTTCTGTAACAGGTGGTCGATCAGCAACACTAGTTATACACCCGGGCAGCAAGCTGAAAATCCCCCACTCTATCTCTTAGTCCCCCTTGACTGTTTCATTCGCCAAAGAAATCTATCAGCTGACTTTTGCATTTTCCCAATGCTATTCACCTCCACTGTCTCCCCGGGCATTCTGTGCCATGCATTCACTGAACCAAAGAAGTCAAAGCCAACTGTCAGATCGCCTCCTTGCCTCTGCGCTTGAGTCTGTGACCCCTGGTCTTGTGGTCTATTCTTGTTCTGGATGAAGTACGTTCCTTTTCATTGCAAACTACTGCAATTTACAGCTCTGCCATCATGACTGGTCCAAGGAGGGGAGGTTTTAGTTAATCTATTCCAGCTAACATCCCCAAGAACTGACATCATTTGTATTGTTAAAAATTAGTATATAAAATCATACCACTCACTGCATTTATTTCATTAGAAAACAAGAGCACTTAAAAACTTAAAAAAATTAAATGCTGAAGTGCTCAAAAATGATTTTGTTTCTTCCACAATGTGACACAGCAGGAGAGGTATTACACTATAGTAAAAGAACTATCATAACATAATTATACTGAAGAGAGAGGAAGCCAGGGTAGAAACATCTGGACAGTGCATGGCTGGGATCAATGCAAATTGTGGTGTGTTTGCCTGCTGGAGAAATTGGCTTCTAATAAAAAATAAATGGGGAAAAATTCGAGCTCACCAGCAAAGTGCAGTTAACGGCCACGGGAAATGGCCGCAATGCTAACCTAGTCAAATTGGTCTGGGGGGACATGGAGATAGGTGGCCCAGAGCTCACCTTCCATGCAGCGCCGTCCTGGTGGTGTTGTTGGAGGGATCGGGGATGAAGTTCCTGTCCAGGCCCGGTGTTGCAGCTTCTCACAGCCTCTGTGAGCCAAGCTGTGGAGCTCATAGGGAATTGTGGGCAATGAAGAGCTCTGAGAATTAAAGGGGCCATGCACACTGAAGGCAGAATAAAATGCAGTGAATCAATACATTTTTCAGCCCTTTCAGTCTGTTAAAAAATATTCAACATCTAAAAGAAGTCCCAAATGTGAATATTCGGCTGTTAAAGCTAAATTACCTTCCTAACCTCAACAAATGGGAAAACTGCCTCAGCACTAACACAAATGGCTCAGCAAGCCAGGGAAGGGGCACCAAGTGTCTCGCATGCAGCACTCCAGCTTTATGTGAAGGGATAATTACTTGTCCTTGTCCCTTTAGGGCTGTCCCGGATCAGGCATATTCCTCAGACGTTCACTTTCAACTAAAGTTTGAGGTAGCTGAATCCTAAAGACGCTTAATTGGGTCTAAAGGTCCAGACTATCTCTCCCTAAAGGAAAGGAACAATCTGAGAATGTTATCATCCTCTAGGTAGTGCTTTTAATAAGTTTAGCTAGTCTGTAACATTCTGGATATTATGAGGGTCCGAAAAACTCCCCCAGAACTGTAGCTCTTCACTAAAGATTATACAGAAATTGAGTTCATGAGTTTTTGATACAGAAGTCTTATGAGCCAATTCTAAAAATATATAGATTTATTAAAGAACCGACATGCAATTTACAGTTGGTGAGTCAATCGCAACATTAACAGTTCCAAAAAGAAAAAAAAATGCTATCTTATTATTAACAGAGAATCTTACTTTTAAATCTTAACTTCACTACAGTATTACAGTTCTTAAAGTATTCTCAGGATATCCACCAATATCAAATACCTTTGATCCCCGAAGTACAAAGAGTTGGAGACTACAGAGCCGCCTCTGAAGCCGAGAATCGCTTTGCCCGATTAAAGCGAGTCTGTTATCCCATTTGAGAGTTCAAAATTTATACCATTTTCCAGTGGTATTTCCTTTAAGGTTTTCTGCTGATGCAAGCTAATTATCTCTAGTCATTTTTCTGCCGACCTCTGCAAATCTTACTGGCACCTCAGCCAGACTCATGTCTCATCTCTAGGTGTTCTAAGTTTACCATATAAAAAATGGTGTGACGGCAGGTGTTCCTTACTTTATGTCATCTTTACGAGGGCAGATGTTCCTTATCTTATGTGCTTCTTTACGAAGTGTAAATTAGAACACCTTATCCAGGGTGAACCATTGTTTTTTTCCCAAAAGTTCAGCCTGTCGGAGCCCTTCACCTTCTGTTTCAATAAGGTTATTTATTCAGTGTCAACAACTGTCTTATCTCAATAGCCAGAATTCTTTCATAGCTATTTCATAGTTAGGTTTCTAAATTTCCAAACCCAGTTTGTCATGTTTTAATAAGGCCAGAATTCTTTCATAAGATAGTGTATTTTTCTGAATAGGTTATATGGCTTATTCCTTCACATATGCAGGGTGTCAACACTACAAGAGTGGCCCTCTACCCACAGGGGCCAGGAGGCCCTCCAGAAATAACGATGTGGGAGTACATCACTAAGGCCATCACTGCCAGAAGTGTCGCCCCCCACCACCTGGCCGAAAGAAGCTTCACGACCTTAGACCACTGGTCAAGGTCAGTGAATGCATCTTCAAAAGCAGCCTCCTAGCAACTGCACCACTAGCCTTACACACTGCTCAATGCAGGACTCCCAATCACTCACCCACCAACAACCTGCACCAATGACGAGGCACATGTCCCATTCCTAGCCTCGCCTCACCACCTTGGAAGTGACAGTGCAGGCCATTCTTGGCAGAGCCATGTTTGGGTCCTTGGCCAGAGGTGGGGCTGAAAGGATACAAGATGCTGGTATCCTCGTACATTATCCTCCTTCTGGCAGGCACCTCTTGCTTTCCCACCCTCCCGTCAGCACAACTCCACCCTTGTGCCTTCCTCATTTCACACACCCAAGAAATGCAGCCTGTCCAGCAAATGGGTCAACAAGAAGAGGCAGCCTGCCCAGCCAGTGGGATCGCAAGTGGATGATTCCATCCCAGATATCCTGGCCACAAAGGGGCTGTCTGGAATGCAGCCTTCCGTCTGATTCCTCCTCTTCGGCTTCTTCCTCTTCTCTGTCTTCCTCTTCCCTCTGCAAGTAATTGCTGTAAATGTGAAATGACAGCATAAAATGCTGGAAATACTCAGTTGGTCAGGCAGCATGTCGACCTGAGACACAAACTCAGTTTTTCTCTCCACAGATGTTGCGTGACTTGCTGAGTATTTGCAGCATGTTCTATCTTCTCAAAGGCTTTCATTTACCATCCAAGCCCTTGCAAGCATCCAGCAGCACTCCCTACACACTTAAAAAACTTTTTACATGTATTGAAGCAAGCCACCACTTCAATAAAATTTAAAAAAAACAGTCCAAACCCTTATATTCAAACTTACCTGAATGATGTGTGTGTCCCTTTAAGAGCTGCAGACATTGCCACTGTCAGGCTGCTTGCTGAATTCAGCGCTAGGGTCGAAGTTTGCATTGGTGACATTAAGCTGGTGTTGCACGCCGATTGACGTCACCATGCCGCCATTTTTTTCCAGGATGCTGCCAGCTACTGGCAGCGCAAAGTGGGAGAGGAATATGGCGGCTGTCACGGGACCCTCCACCAGCTGGTGAAAGAGCGGCGGCCGTCATTTTATCGCCATTTCATAGTGCTACGGAGTGTCAGTAAGGAGATGAATTTCTAGCCCTTAAAGACTTCCATTTATATCGCACCTTTCTTGATCTCAGGACGTCCCAATGTGCTTTACAGCTAATTAAGTACTTTTTGAAGGTTAGTCAATGTTGTAATGTAGGAAACGCGGCAAACAATTTGCACACAGCAAGCTCCCACTAACAGCAATGTGATAAGGGCTAGATACTGTGTTTTAGTAATGTTGGTTGAGGGATAAATATTGGCCAGGACACCGGGAGGTAGGGGGGAAATCCCCTGCTCTTCTTTGAAATAATGCTGTGGGAGCTTTCATATTATCTAATGAGGAAAATGAAGACTCGCACAAGTAAGTAGGCTCACACGGTGTTAGCATCTAAATTGCCAGCCAGTAGAGGCCGAATACTTTTGCCAGCAGTTTATTTTCCCTCAAACTCTTGTGCTGAAGAATCATTCAGTTTTAAAATACATAAAGGCATATTCCAGATGGGAATGCTAATGCTGTACTCAACAAATGTTTCCTACTTTTAATCTAATTGACATAATACATACTCTAAATAGGGTGCCTACTGGATTGCAGTTAAAAACTGAAACATGTATTTAGGCCAAGTATTTTGCAATTAGGCAGATTGCAGATCTTTTTCAACCCAGTCATTAACACATGTAAAGAATATTGATTAATGGGCCAGAACTTCGGGTCCCCATGGGTGAGTACGCGCTGGGTACGCACGCGTAGGTCCAACGAAAGTGCCGGTTTCGTGCATGCACTGCGCATGTGCGGGAAACCGGAACTTCCATTCCCTTAAAGGAAGGGGTTCACAGGTTGAGTGCGATGCGTCGGAGAGGCAGCGCGTACGCCTGGAACTTCCGTTTTTTTTGCATGTTTCTCCGGGCGGGCAAGTCTCCAGGAGCTACGCTTGTAAAAAGCAGTCGCAAGGCCTGCTTTTAACAAGGTAAGTGGTGAATTAAGTTAAATTAAAACATTTTTTCCACAGGTTTATTATTTTTAAATACTTTAAAGAAAGGTAAGTTTATTTTTAGCTCTGTTAGAAACTGTAATTATTTTTTTCAAAAATTTAAATTATTGTTTAAAATAGTTATTTTATGTAATTTATAGTTGGTTTAAAAATGTGATTTAAAAAAAAATTATTTGAAGTTTTAGTGATGTTTTGGGGCTGAATTGTATTCATAGATTTGACAGGTCTTCCTGTCAAGTCTATGAATACAGATTCCCTGCTACCATTGGCTCTCCATGGCCTACGAGATCCCAGGGGATGCTTCGAACTAACTGCACCCCTGGGATACGCAAACACTGCGCACTGGCAGTTGGAGCAGGCCCAGGATCGGAATCCTGTGCAGGCCCACAGCACAACGGCCAGCGCGCTAGGTAAGTGCAGGTCGGGGGATTGCACCTGCGGGAAGCCTCTGACCCGAATTCCAATAAGTGGTTTAACAACTGCACTAAAATAGCACAGATTGGAATTTCTATGAAAAAGTTCATCAGCGGGTTAAAATTAGCACACGGAGGATATTAACCCCACCAGTGATGTGCCTGAAGGTTGGAGTTGACGGGACTGCATGATGCTGCTAGAACAAGCATAGGGCCTATTTGAACATGAGCACCTCTTTGAGAAAAGTCTACTTGGGGGTAACTACTGCAGGCTTAATTAATATGTGTGCAACGTTGACTGGTTATTCGACTCTGGAGGGCGTCACAGCTGAGCCGCGTCCTGTCTTTACCTGACATCCACGACTCAGTACTTTCTTGTGAGGTCGCTGGATACTGGTGCAGAGTGTGAAGCCATGCCAAAATCATTCCTTTCCCAGCCCAGCAATGCTGAGGCCTGATGTAGCAGGACAACTGCTGCTGTGGCTGGCACCAACTGATTGAGCACAGGCTAAAGATCAACGCTGTGTGGCTCAGCGTCATACTGAAAAATACATCTACACACTCAAATGTTTGTTTTTTAAATTTTCGATCGGAAATTTACTTGGGGTTTTAGCTGCCCCAGTTGAATTAAAGATTGTTAACACGTTGCTTTAAGCTTTTTCTTCAAAAAGAGCTTCGGAATTTTCCTATCGCGGTTTAATCCTTCCGTTAGGTTAATCAGTCCTAGCTGCACTCCGCAATAAGAAAAAACATTGGCAGTTCTCCCGACTGTGTTTCATCTACCGAGCCCAAATATGGAGCTGAAACAGACAGCAATAAATGGCCCCAAACCAGTATCAGAGCCAGCGATCGTTTCTGCCGTTCCAATACCAAGATATATAACTGCGACTGAAAACTTTGCAATGATCTGAGGAGGGCATCGACAGTGCAATATTTTTCCCATGCCTCTTTTATAATGCCAGCCAGAAATGCTATATGTTTCATTCTTTTGTAACCTTTTCTGCCTCAGATGAATTGGAAATTCTCTCAAATAGCTACTCTGGGACGGCATTGGAAAATATATCAAAGTCTCACCCTCCGGCATTAAATGGGAATGAACTTTTGGAATAATTTGGGCGTGTAATTGGCAAGTGAATTTCAATATAGGTAAGTGTGAGGTGGTGCATTTTGTTTAGAGAATAAGGAAGCCACATGCCGATTGGAAAATAATTCTAAATGGGTTAAAGGAGCAAAGAGATCTAGGGGTATAGATTGACAAATCATTAAACAGGTTAACATGGCCATAAAAATGCAAACAAAGGACCGGGGTTCATTTCTATAGGAATAGAAATGAAAAGCAGAGCAGTTACTGTATGTTAAGCTTGTATACTTGTGTAGCACCTTAGACACCCTCAGAGTACTGCGCACAGTTCTGGTCTCCGTATTACAAAAAAGGATAAAGATGTGCTGAAGAAGGTGCAAAGAACATTTACAAGGATGATACAAAAGTTGAGAGGTTATAACTGTTGTGTCTGTGTATAATAAGACACAGACTGCAGGAGAAACGGTACAACAGGTGTTTACTCAACGTGGCTCACAGTGGAACTGACTGTACAGATTACTACTCAGTGCTATATACAGGTGTGGTCGCTGCCGGTACTACAGTATACATGAGCTGTAAAAAGTAGTTCCCCCCCCTTAAAGGTATATACATTACAATAACCACCACAAAAGACTGTACAGGCTGGGGCTCTTTTCTCTAGAAAAGAGAAGGCTGAAAGGTGACCTAATTGAGGTCTTTAAAATTATGAAAGGCTTTGATAGGTTAGAGGTAGAGAAAATGTTTCCACTTGTGGGGGAGACCAGAACTAGGAGCCATCAATATAAGATAGTCACTAATAAATCCAATAAGGAATTCAGGAGAAACCTCTTTAGCCAGACCGTGGTTAGAATGTGGAACTTGCTACGAGGAGCAGTTGAGGCGAATAGTATAGATGCATTCACATTTTGTGCTGACTTTGGATCACAGCTAGGGAGGGAAGAGGCAGGAGCAGAATAATAGACCGGAATGCCCCGTGGGGTAAGGAAGGGAAACATTGACCAGTGTTCCTGCTCCTAATCCTCGACTGAAAGTGTGTGGATGGCAGATGAGGACAGCATCAGCCTCAGCTCTGAAGTACACTATAGTTGAATAGCCAGATAATACTCAGTATCAAGCCTCACACATCAATATATGAACCTGGTAGAACCGTACTCCAGTGAGTGAGTATATATGATGTTACTTTGGAGATTTTTCTTAAAAATCATGTGTATAACAATAAAATTAGTTCTTGTATAATAATATAAGGCCGCAATCTAATGGTGAATTCACAATATACTGACAGAAATTATACATCAAGAATATCAGCAACAAATCAACAAAATTCCTAGTTAGAAACTGATCAACAACAATAACTTGCATTTATATAGCGCCTTTAACATAGTAAAACATCCCAGGGTGCATCACAGAGGCATTATCAGACCAAATTTGACACTTTGTCACATATATAGATATTCGGACAGGCGACCAAATGTTTTGTCAACGAGAAAGGTTTTAGGAGCGACTTAAAGAAGGAGAGAGAGGTGGCTAGGGAGGGAATTCGAGAGTCTCGGGCCTAGACAGCTGAAGGCACATATATAATCAATCAAATACAATACACTGACAGGAAGCCAATATGAGCACGACAATAAGGCTTTTTAAATGAATTCGATTAATGGCAAGTTACCTCAAGCATTAACTTCTTCATAAATTTGCAGCCACAGAAAGTTGAAATCCCAGTATGAGCAGTTTTAGTTAAAGATTTGCTGTTTTTACTTTCGAATATTAGCAGAGTTGGATTTTATTGTGTCTAGGAGACAGGATAGCAAGGTTGATACGATAGCAAAATACTGCGGATGCTGGAAATCCAAAATAACAACAGAAAATGCTGGAAAAACTCAGCAGGCCAGGCAACATCCGTGGAGAGAGAAATAGAGTCAACGTTTCAGGTCGAAACCCTTCGTCAGGACTGAAAAAACACAAGAAATGAAACAGATTAAAAGGCCAGTTTGGGGGCTGGGAAATGGGGATGAAAGAACAAAAGAGAAGTGAAGAGACATTAAGAGGTATTCAAAACCAGACGAGATGGTGATGGGACAATAAAGAGACAAAAGACGGCTCTAGATTAGATGTGAAATGCGCTGGCAGAATGGGAGGCAGCTGCCATGTGGGAGAGAAAAAAGGGGGAAGGGCACAAAACAAAGGTGTGGATAAAAAATATATATAAAAATGTAATAGGGGCCGAGTTTATGATCTGAAATTGTTGAACTCGATATTGAGTCCGGAAGGCTGTAAAGTGCCTAATCAGGATAGCAAGGTTGTTTGTTTGTGTACTGTTACAATGATAAAAATGACATAAATATGATGTGTGGCTGTTACTCTCCTCTGCAAGTTTCTACAACCTATTTAAAATAATTGATTCTAGTTTAACTAAAATGCATTGGGCTGGAAATTGCAGTCGGCAGCTTTCCGCAGGCGAATGCCCCCGAACCGCAAGTAAACTCCGCACCCACCTGGTGCCTCCATACCTTCGAAGACTCATGTCCCCGGAGAGGGAGTACGCGGTGTCCGCCGGTACGCTTCAGGCCTCCCGCGACCGGGGGGCACCAGAGGGACTGGACTACATAGTCGACATGGACGATAACGTTGTGATTTGATTTATTAAATTGCCTTTGGCTCTACTCATAATTTAGATTTATTGTTTGTGCCCCTTCATAAAGTGGGACACTTTTCTTCAATTGATGTCTAATTGATGGCTCAGTCGTCCTAATTGGCACGTAAAAGGAGTAGAGGCAGGGTTACCGTGTGAAGGCAATCACATTAAAATAGAACCATTTAATAGCACTATTGTTCCCATAGTCGTTCTTTTTCCTTTTCCCTGTGAGGAGGTATCTGGCTTCCACTTAGGGAACAAGAAGAAGAATTGGACCAGACACAGTGATGTTACTGAAGTGCAGGAGTTTCTGCAGGATGTGCAGCTACAGGAGGGGTCTTATGTCCGAAAAGACAGATGACAGCCTGTAGCCCGTTGACACAGGAGGCGAAAAGTAAGATCTGCTCCATAATAAAGGAAAACCAAAGCCTCTGCGGATTGACCTAATTCTACATTCAGTGCAACATCGGGTCGCCAACCCTCCAGGACTGTCCTGGAGTCTCCAGGAATTAAAGGTTAATCTCCAGGACACGGCAGCCAGCAGCTCGGGAGAAAAATCGTAGTGTCGCGGGAGGCCTGAAGCGTACCGGCGGACACCGCATGCTCCCTCTCCGGGGACATGAGTCTTCGAAGGTATGGAGGCACCAGGTGGGTGCGGAGTTTACTTGCGGTTCGGGGGCATTCGCCTGCGGAAAGCTGCCGACTGCAATTTCCAGCCCAATGCATTTTAGTTAAACTAGAATCAATTATTTTAAATAGGTTGTAGAAACTTGCAGAGGAGAGTAACAGCCACACATCATATTTATGTCATTTTTATCATTGTAACAGTACACAAACAAACAACCTTGCTATCCTGATTAGGCACTTTACAGCCTTCCGGACTCAATATCGAGTTCAACAATTTCAGATCATAAACTCGGCCCCTATTACATTTTTATATATATTTTTTATCCACACCTTTGTTTTGTGCCCTTCCCCCTTTTCTCTCTCCCACATGGCAGCTGTCTCTCATTCTGCCAGCGCATTTCACACCTAATCTAGAGCCGTCTTTTGTCTCCACTAGTCCTATCACCATCTCGTCTGGTTTTGAATACCTCTTAATGTCTCTTCACTTCTCTTTTGTTCTCTCATCCCCATTTCCCAGCCCCCAAACTGGCCTTTTAATCTGTTTCATTTCCTGTGTTTTTTCAGTCCTGACGAAGGGTATCCAATAATCACACATGCTTACCCTTCAAACCATAAGTGAAGACTGTGGGTAGATTCACACAAACAGGCCACCTTTGCAAGATATAAGGGTTGACCCCTGTGTTATACAGGGGCAGTATCAGAGTATACATTTATACTGATCAAATGGACTGTGTATCTCAATTCTACTGACATGTTCTGTCTCAAATATTTTACATCACGCTATAATTATACCTGTAAGATTTCTCATTCTGTAAAAAAAAAGTTTATTCTTTTGAAAATTATTTGGCTCTCATACTTCATGACTGAAATTTTCCAACCTTTGTTTTTTTATCAATGGCACTCAAGAATCTTATGGCCCTGAATTTGCGGTCAGTGGCAAAGTGACGGCGATCGCCGCTGACCTCGAAGAAAGCTGCTCACAATGATCTTGTGATCTCTGTGGCGAAAACTTAAGCTTTCTCGACCTTAATTTGATTGTAGTGCTGTCAAAAAGGGATTGCCAGCAGAGAGCAGCAGTGATGTCATCAAACTGCCTAGGCAGCCAATCACACTGAATAATTTTCACAGACTGCAAACCAGGAAATAAAATGCACTGATTCGATTCACATTTTAAAATTTTTATAAAGAGCGAAATAAATATCGGGGCATATGCATGGGGTTAAGGGACAGGTTGAAATATCATAAACAAACTTTAAAAAAAATATATGCTTTTTAATTATTTGAAAAATCAATAATTTTCTATCATAATGGAGAAATTTGAAATTCCACAAATCATGAAATTTGTTTTCAGGGCCAGAACGGTTGTTCAACAGTCAATACGCCGTTAAACCCCCAGTTACAACTATTCCAAAAAGGCTGAACTTTTAATAAGGTGTTTAACAGCGATATTGCAGCGGAAAAGTTTAAGTTTTCATCAGTTCAACTGATATCACTGATTGCCGGCTCTGGGGAGATCCACAGTGCAGCCTGTGGCGGAGCAGGGAATGACTGACCGCAACTTCAGGACTTCCGCGTTCATCTGCACACGCGCTAAATCCTGAAGTTATGGTCAGTTTCAGAGGGCTGATGACGGTGAACGCTGACGGTTTTGCCGTCATTACCATCGCAAAATCTGGGCCTATATCTCTGCTCCTTGGGCCTTGGTCCCTTTTATGCTTTTTAAAAGTGCGTTGCTCGCTTTTGCTCTACTATATTTTTCTTTATTTATAACTCTCACAGTCAGTTGTTGAAGATCATCTATGGCAGCACAGAATGAGCCTTGTCTCGTTGCTGAGTTTAGCAATCCATCACTCAAGCCTCGGAAGACCTTTATAGGACGACAGCGTCAAATAGATTATTTTCAAAACTTTCCTCGTGGCTTAATCTGATGTTTAATGGGCCTTCTTTTAAGAAACGTTGCCATGTCTGTTGTAGTCCCTTGATAGGCTACTATCTGAAACTTGTTACAATTTCCACTTTTTTTTTTAGAACCACATCAATTTCCATGCAGGTGGTCCTTGAACGTGGTGTGTCCAGTGACGGGTCAAAACCAATAAACATCCCGCTCCAGATATACCTAACGCAGTGTTTCTGCAATAACAATTATTTTCACGTGTTTTCTTCAGCGCCTTCTCTATCATGGCTCATCATCATTTATGTTTCATGGTAAAATTGATCAGCCTAAAAATCCGATCGTGCCCAGAATTTGGTGGGCAGAGGGGCGGGGTGCATACTTTGGACACCTGTTGCAATTCCCTAAGGCAGCACGTAGTATCTGTGCTGCCTGCTCATTGGTTGCATGCCTGTAAGGGCAGGGAGGGGCAGATAGGGTCATCGATGATGCCACTTAAAGGCAGCCAGCACCTCATACCCTTTTGGCTGAAGAGAGTACCAAGGCTGCTGCCTTGGAACCCATGGTGCAGGCAGTGGACAGGAGGAGGGACATCCTCTATCCCCAGGAGGTAGGAAGCCCTCCAGCAATCAACTCCACTGAGAGTGGGAGTAGATTGCAGAGTTTGTAAATGCCAGGAGCCTAGCACCCGGAACATGGCTGCAGTGCCGGAAGAAGTTCAATGATCTCACTAGAGTTGTCCTGTTCCTGGGACTAGGGACAAGGTCACTGGCAAGGCTTGGATGCTAAGCAGAGCCGTACCTGGAGGGGTGACCATCAGGGAAGACCAGGTGCAGAAGGTCACAGAAGGAGCCCCGAGAAGGGGCGGTTGGTGAGAAGGTCACGGAAGGAGCCCCGGGAGGGGTGGCTGGTGAGCAGGCCTGGGCGTTGGGCTGAAGATTGTCAGACAGGAGGAATGGTGGAAATGGAATGGCGGCGCGCACAGATGCAGCGGCTTTGCTTCTCCCAGGACGGTGCTATTTACGTTTAATGTTATTTGTACTGGACTCATGGGAGCTTGCAAAATCACATTTCATTGTTCATGTACTTGTGCATTGTACAATGACAATAAAGTTGAATTATTATTATTAAAGTAAGAATACTGCTCTCTTACTCTCTGCACAGCTCCACCACTTACAGCCTTATTGTTCGCAAGACTCATGAGACTCCCCTCCCCTACTTCCCTTCACACTCCTACAATCACTGCATCACATTTCACCACATCTCCTTCTCCTCATACTCACACACTCATTACTATTACAATCCTCACTTGCCCACAACTCGCACC
This sequence comes from Somniosus microcephalus, assembly GCF_052327205.1. Taxonomy (NCBI): domain Eukaryota; kingdom Metazoa; phylum Chordata; class Chondrichthyes; order Squaliformes; family Somniosidae; genus Somniosus; species Somniosus microcephalus. Next base: position 329,629,898 of record NC_140990.1, on the reverse strand, counting down.
TTACACACAGGCACATTCTCTAAGCACCTCACAAGACTCCCACTAACGCACTCCCATCTTTCTTGCAGGAGAAGGCCGCACACAACTCAAGACAGCAGGCTGGCTCCAGAGGAAGACGAGCCTGCCAGCACAGCCTATCTCCCCTCTTTTGTCTTGTTTTGTGTCCCACACATGGTATAGGACGTCAAGGCTCTGGAGAAAGTGCATGGGAAGGCACCAGGGATCGGGAGTACCAGAGAGCAGCCGACACCCCACGGGGAGCTTCACGGGGGCCGGGACAGCAAAGGGGGCAGATACTGGCAGGCGGCCAGTTAAAAAATTGGCCGCCCGCCACCTCCCCTTTAACTAGCGCTGCCCCGGCCGTAGGTAGGCCCCCCCTGACCCCGGCGGACATAGCGTCCGGTGATAAGTCGGTGGGGTGACAAGCACTATTACAACTGGGGCGCGAGCGGGGCGCAAGCGGGGCGCTCTGCATGGCGATGTCGTCATCGCTGGTGGCGCAGCACCGCACGGCGCTAACGGTTAGCGCCGCCACTAACCTCCCGCTGAATTTCACGGGAGGCGTTAGCGGCATCGTGCCCAGGCGCTAGTTGGTTTGCAGCCCGTTAGTGTGCTAATGGGAAGTGCAAATCAACCGCATTAGCCCCCTAGGGCTTTAAACTAAATAGTCGGGGGGAGGGTTCTGGTGAGGGGAAACTTAGAAAGTTAAAGAGAAAGGACAAGGCAATAGTGCAGGGTAGCGATAGGGGTAATGATAACCAGAGTGTGACAGGAAGGGACAGAGCGTACAAGCATAAGACTCCACCAGTAAATAGGGTCAGAGTAGGGAAAAATTAAAGGCTCTTTATCTGAATGCACGCAGCATTTGTAACAAGATAGATGAATTGATGGCACAAATAGAAATAAATGGGTATGATCTGATAGCCATTACAGAGACGTGGTTGTAAGGTGACCAAGGCTGGGAACTGAATATTCAGGGGTATTTGACATTTTGGAAGGGTAGGCAGAAAGGAAAAGGATGTGGGGTAGCTCTGTTAATAAAAGGATGAGATCAGTACCATATTGAGAAATGATCTTGACTCGGAAGATCCAGATGTAGAATCAGTTTGGTTGGAGCTATGAAATAATAAGGGAAAGAAGTCACTGGTCGGAGTAGTCTATAGGCCCCCTATCAGTATCTGCACTGTAGGACAGAGTATAAATCAAGAAATAATGGGGGCTTGTAAGAAAGGTCTTCTTCTTCTTAGGCAGTCCCTTGGAACCGAGGATGACTTGCTTCCACACTAAAAATGAGTTCTCAGCTGACTGATGAGTCCAATCCGGGACCTACAGTCTCTGTCACAGGTGGGGCAGATGGTGGTTGAAGGGGCAGGTGGTTGGGGTGCTTGGGTTGACGTGTGCTCCTTCCGCTGTTTGCGCTTGGCCTCCGCTTGCTCCCGGCGAAGAGACTCGAGGTGTTCAGCGCCTTCCTGGATGCTTCTCCTCCACTTTGTGCAGTCTTGGGCCAGGGATTCCCAGGTGTCGGTGGGGATGTTGCACTTTTTCAAGGAGGTTTTGAGGGTGTCCTTGAAGCGTTTCCTCTGCCCATCTCGGGCTCTCTTGCCATGTTGGAGCTCCGAGTAGAGCGCTTGTTTTGGGAGTTTTGTATCGGGCATGCAGACGATGTGACCCGTCCATCGGAGCTGATCGAGCGTGGTCAGAGCTTCAGTGCTGATGATGTTGGCCTGAGCGAGAACACTGACATTGGTGCACCTATCCTGCCAATGGATTTGCAGAGTCTTGCAGAGGCAGCATTGGTGATACCTCTCCAGTGCTTTGAGGTGCCTTCTGTACATGGTCCATGTCTCTGAAGCATACAGGAGGGCAGGTATCAGATCGGGACTCAGGAGCAAGGTCGGGATCCAGGAGCAAGGTCGGGACCCAGGAGCGAGGTCGGGACGCAGGAGTGAGGACGGTACCCAGGAGCGAAGAAGAGGCCCAGAAGCGAGGGCGGAACCCAAGAGCGAGGACAAGGCCCAGGAGCGAGGACGAGGCCTAGGGGCAAGTTTGAGGCCCAGGAGCGAGGTCGAGTCCCAGGAGCGAGGTCGGGACCCAGGGGTGAGGACGGGACCCAGGAGCGAGGTCGAGTCCCAGGAGTGAGGTCGGGACCCAGGAGTGAGGACGAGGCCCAGGAGCGAGGTTGAGTCCCAGGAGCGAGGTCGGGACCCAGGGGTGAGGGCGGGACCCAGGAGCGAGGTTGAGTCCCAGGAGCGAGGTCGGGACCCAGGAGTGAGGACGAGGCCCAGGAGCGAGGACGAACCCAGCAGCGAGGTCGAGGCCCAGGAGTGGCGCAGCTTGGACCAGTAGCAGGGTCGGGAGGATCACACTGCAGCCTATGAAACCCAGGCAGAGAGGAGTTACGGGAAGGAGGGAGGAGGACAATAGGAGTAGGTTTGTATGTGTGTGATAGACTGATGTATTATAGCCTGGTCTCCAATTGTCTTGGATCCCCTTGCCATTGGACCAAGACCTAAGAAAGGTACTACAATAATTGTGGGTGATTTTAATCTTCATATAGATTGGACAAATCAAATTGGCAAAGGTAGCCTTGAGGATGAGTTCATGGAGTGTATTCAGGACAGTTTCTTAGAACAATACATTGTGGAACCAACCAGGGAACAGACTATTTTAGATCTGGTAATGTGTAATGAGACAGGATTAATTAATGATCTCATAGTAAAGGATCCTCTAGGGAAGAGTGATCATAACATGATGGAATTTTACATTCAGTTTGAGGGTGAAAAAATTGTGTCTTAAACTTAAATAAAGGTAATTACAAAGGTACAAAGACAGAGATAGGTAAAGTTGACTGGGAAAATAGATTAAAAGGTAAGACGGTAGATAAGCAGTGGCAGACTTTTAAGGAGATATTTCATAACTCTCAACAAAGATGTATTCCAGTGAGAAAGAAAGACTCTATGAGAAGGATGAACCATCCGTGGCTAACTAAGGAAGTTAAGGAGGGTATCAAATTGAAAGAAAAGGCATACAATGTTACGAAGATTAGTGGTAGGCCAGAAGATTGAGAAATGTTTACAAAAGAGAGAGAAAATAGATTATGAGAGTAAACTAGCAAGAAATATTAAAACAGACAGTAAGAGCTTCTACAAGTATATAAAAAGGAAGAGAGTAGCTAAAGTAAACATTGTTCCATAAAGGATGAGACTGGGGAATTAATAATGGGAAACAAGGAAATGGCAGAGACTTTGAACAAATATTGTTCTTCATTGTAGAAGACACAAAAAGCATGCCAATAATAGTGGAAAATCAAGGGGCAAAAGGGAGGGAGGAACTTAAAACAATCACTATCACTAGAGAAAAAGTGCTAGGCAAACTAATAGGACGAAAGGCTGACAAGTCCCCTGGACCTGATGGCCTGCATCCTAGGGTCTTAAAAGAAGTGACTGCAGAGATAGTGGATGCATTGGTTGTAATTTTCCAAAATTCCCTAGATTCTAGAAAGGTCCCAGCAGATTGGAAAGCTGCAAATGTAACGCCCCTGTTCAAGAAAGGAGGGAGACAGAAAGCGGAAAACTATAGGCCAGTTAGCCTAACATTTATCTTTGGGAAAATGCTGGAATCCATTATTAAGGGAGTAGTAGCCATACATTTAGAAAATCATAATATAATCAAGCAGAGTCAACATGGTTTTATGAAAGGGAAATCGTGTTTGACAAATTTATTAGAGTTCTTTGAGGATGTAATGAGCAGGCTGGATACAGGGGAACCAGTAGATGTAGTGTATTTGGATTTCCAAAAGGCATTCGATAAGGTGCCACATAAAAGGTTACTGCACAAGGTAAGAGCTAATGTGGTTGGGGGTAATATATTAGCATGGATAGAGGATTGGCTAACTAACAGAAAACAGAGAGTCGGGATAAATGGGTCATTTTCAGGTTGGCAAACTGTAACTAGTGGGGGTGCCGCAGGGATCAGTGCTGGGGCCACAACTATTTACAATCTATATTAATGACTTGGATGAAGGGACAGAGTGTACTGCAGCAAAATTTGTTGACAATACAAAGATAGGTGGGAAAGCAAGTTGTGAGGAGGACACAAAGTATCTGCAAAAATAGACCACACCTGTCTATACAGGTTAAGTGAATGGGCACAAATTTGGCAGATGGATTATAATGTGGGAAAATGTGAGGTTATCCACTTTTGTAGGAAGAATAGAAAAGCAAAATATTATTTAAATGGAGAGAGACTACAGAATGCTGCAGTACAGAGGGATCTGGATGTCCTTGTACATGAAACACAAAAAGTTAGCTTGGAGGTACGGCAATTAATTAGGAAGGCAAATGGAATGTTGGCCTTTATTTCTAGGGGGATGGAGTATAAAAGTAGGGAAGTCTTGCTACAACTGTACAGGGCGTTGATGAGACCACACCTGGAGTACTGCGTACAGTTTTCTTCTCCTTATTTAAGGAGGGATATACTTGTATTGGAGGCAGTTCAGAGAAGATTCACTAGGTTGATTCCGGAGATGAAGGGGTTGTCTTATGAGGAAAGGTTGAGCAGGTTGGGCCTATACTCATTGGAGTTTAGAAGAATGGGAGGTGATTTTACTGAAATATATAAGATCCTGAGGGGGCTTGACAGGGTAGATGCAAAGAGGATGTTTCCCCTAGTGGGGGAATCTAGAATTAGAGGGCATAGTTTCAGAATAAGGAGTCGCCCATTTAAGACAGAGATGAGGAGGAATTTCTTCTCTCATAGGGCCGTGAATCTTTGGAATTCTCTACCCCAGAGAGCTGTGGAGGCTCCGTTGTTGAATATATTTAAGGTGGAGATAGACAGATATTGGAACTACAGGGGAGTCAAGGGTTATGGGGAGCGGGCAGGAAAGTGGAGTTGAGGCCAAGATCAGATCAGCCATGATCTCATTGAATGGTGGAGCAGGCTCGAGGGGCCAAATGACCTACTCCTGCTCCTAATTCTTATTTCCTTGTGTTCTTATGTGTAATGGGCTATCAGATCTCCTGGGGCCTTGCTTGCTTGTCTTAAAGGATTGGAAAAGAATTTCCCAGAATTTTTCCTCAATTGGCTGCAATTTTCTTTCTCTGTTTAGTTTTTGCCTCTCTCATGTCAGCCATGGCTCAGTTGGTAGCACTCTCGCCTCTGAGTCAGAAGGTTGCAGGTTTAAGTCCCACTCCAGTGACTTGAGCACAGAAACCTAGGCTGACACTTCCAGTGCAGTGCTGAGGGAATAAGAGCAGCGGAGTTATCCTCGGTGTCCTGGCCAATATTCATCCCTCAATCAACATAACAAAAACAGATTATCTGGTCATTAGCACATTGCTGTTTGTGGGAGCTTGCTGTGCGCAATTGGCTGCCGCATTTCCTACATTTACAACAGTGACTACATTTCAAAAGCACTTCATTGGCTGTAAAGTGCTTTGGGAGGTCCTGAGGTCATGAAAGGTGCTATATAAATGCAAGTCTTTCTTTTTTGTTTCTCCCAGGAGATGGCAAATCAACTTCAATAAGTGCAAGGTAGCAGAATAAGAAGGCCACATACTCCTTGGAAAATAAGTGTCTAAATGGGATAGAGTAGCAGAGGGACCTGGAGGTACAGATCATTAAAAATCACGACGCAGGTGAATAAGGCCATAAAAACAGCAAACCAAGCACTGGGGTTCATTTCTAGAGGGATAGAATTGAAAAGCGGGGAAGTTACCTTATATAGAACCTTGGTTAGACCACACTTGGAGTACTGTGAACAGCTCTGATCTTCATATTATAAAAAGGATATAGAGGCATCGGAGATGGTGCAATAAAAGATTTCCACGAATGATACCAGAAAAAAGTTATACCTATCAGGAAAGACTGAACAGACTGGGGCTCTTTTCTCTAGAAAAGAGAAGACTGAGGGGTGATCTGCTAGAAGGCTTTAAGATTACAAACGGGTTTGATAGGGTAGACATAGAGAAGATGTTTCCACTTGCGGGCGAGACCAGAACAAGGGGCCATAAATATAAGAGAGTCATCAATAAATTCATTAGAAAATTCAGGAGAAACTTCTTTACCCAGAGAGCGGTTAGAATGTGGAACTCGCTACCACAGGGAGTAGTTGAGACGATTAGCATAGATGCATTCAAGGGGAAGCTAGATAAGCACATGAGAGAGAAAGGAATAGAGGGATATGTTGATGGGATTAGGATAACAGGGGCGGAAAGAGGTTTGTGTGAAGCATGAACACCAGCATGGACATGTTGGACCGAATGGCCTGTTTCTCTGCTGTAAATACTTGGTAATTGTGTGGTTAAAGGCTGGGTAAATAGTGTACATGACTACACTGTATTTCAGTGTGATGGGCTTCTTGGCCCTGATGGTCTTAAGAACATTAGAACATAAGAAATAGGAGCAGGAGTAGGCCATATGACCCCTCGAGCCTGCCCTGCCATTCAATCAGATCAGGGCTGATCATCGGCTTCAACTCCACTTTCCTGCCCGATCTCCATATCCCTTGATTCCCCTAGAGTTCAGAACTCAACATCCTCAGCCCTCTGAGGCAGAGAATTCCAAAGATTCACAACGCTCTAAGTGAAGAAATTCCTCCTCATCTCAGTCTTAAATGGCCTACCCCTTATCCTGAGACTGTGACCCCTAGTTCTAGACACTCCAGCCAGGGGAAACAACCTCTCAGCATCCAACCTGTCAAGCTCCTTGAGAATCATATGTTTCAATGAGATCACCTCTCATTCTTCTAAACTCCAGAGAGTATCGGCCCATTCTACTCAATCTCTAATCACAGGACAGCCCTCTCATCCCAGGAATCAATCTAGTGAACCTTTGTTGCACCGCCTCCAAGGCAAGTATATCCTTCCTTAGATAAGGAGACCGAAACTGTGCACAGTACTCCAGGTGTGGTCTCACCAGAGCCCTGTACAATTGCAGCAAGACTGCCTTACTCTTATACTCCAACCCCCTTGCAATAAAGGCCAACATGCCATTTGCCTTCCTTATTGCTTGCTGTACCTGTATGCTAGCTTTCTGTGTTTCTTGCACGAGGCACCCAAATCTCTCTGAACACCAACATTTGAAAGTTTCTCACCATTTAAAAAATATTCTGTTTTTCTATTCTTCCTACCAAAGTGAATAACCTCACATTTCCTTAAATTATACTCCATCTGCCACCTTACTGCCCACTCACTCAGTCTATCTATATCCCTTTGCAGACTCTTTCACAGCTTACTGTCCCACCTAGCTTTGTATCGTCAGCAAACTTGGATACATTACACTCATAGAAACATAGAAATATAGAAAAATAGGAGCAGGAGTCGGCCATTCGTCCCTTCGAGCCTGCTCCACCATTCAATATGATCATGGCTGATCCTCTATCTCAATACCATATTCCCGCTCTCTCTCCATACCCGTTGATGTCTTTTGTGTTTAGAAATCTATCTATCTCCTTCTTAAATATATTCAGTGACTTGGCCTCCACAGCCTTCTGTGGTAGAGAATTCCACAGGTTCACCACCCTCTGAGTGAAGAAATTTCTCCTCACCTCAGCCCTAAATGTCATACCCCGTATCCTGAGACTGTGACCTCTCGTTCTAGAACCCCCAGCCAGGGGAAACATCCCCCCTGCAGCCAGTCTGTCTAGCCCTGTCAGAATTTTAATACATTTCAATGAGATCCCCTCTCATTCTGCTAAACTCTAGTGAATACAGGCTTAGTCGACCCAATCTCTCCTCATACGACAGTCCTGCCATCCCAGGAATTAGTCTGGTGAACCTTCGCAGCATTCCCTCTATGGTACGTATATCCTTTCTTAGGTAAGGAGACCAAAACTGCACACAGTACTCCAGGTGCCGTCTCAGCAAGGCCCTGAACAACTGTAGTAAGATATCATTGTTCCTGTACTCAAATCCTCTTGCAATGAAGGCCAACATACCATTTGCCTTCCTAACTGCTTGCTGCACCTGCATGTTTGCTTTCAGTGACTGGTGTACAAGAACACCCAGGTCCCTTTTTACATCAGCATTTCCCAATCTATCACCATTTAAGTAATACTCTGCCTTTCTATTTTTCCTATCGAAGTGGATAATTTCACATTTATCCACGTTGTACTGCATTTGCCATGTATTTGCCCACTCACTCAACTTGTCTAAATCGCCTTGAAGCCTCTTTGCATCCTCCTCACAACTCACAATCCCACCTAGTTTCGTGTTGTCAGAAACTTGGAAATATTACATTTGGTTCCTTCATCCAAATCATTGATATATATTGTGAATAGCTGGGGCCTAAGCACTGATCCCTGCAGTACACCACTAGTCACCGCCTGCCACCCCAAAAAAGACCCATTTATTCCTACTCTCTGTTTTCTGTCTGTTAACCAATTTTTAATCCATGCCAGTATATTACCCCCAATCCATGTGCTTTAATTTTGCACACTAACCTCTTATGTGGGACTTTATCAAAGGCCTCCTGAAAATCCAAATACACCACATCCACTGGTTCTCCCTTATCTATTCTACCAGTTACATCCTGAAAAAACTCCAGTAGGTTTGTCAAACACGATTTCCCTTTCATAAATCCATGTTGACTTTTTCTAATCCTGTTGATATTTTCTAAGTGTCCTGTTATCACATCCTTTATAATAGACTCTAGCATTTTCCCTGCTACTGATGTTAGGCTAACCGGTCTGTAGTTCCCTGTTTTCTCTCTCCCTCCTTTTTTAAATAGTTGGGTTACATTTGCAACCCTCCAATCTGCAGGAACTGTTCCATATTCTATAGAATTTTGGAAGATGACAACCAATGCATCCGCTTTTCTTTGGCTACCTCTTTTAGTACTCTGGAATACAGATTATCAGGTCTTGGGGATTTATCAGCTTTCAGTCCCATTAATTTCTCCAGCACTATTTTTTTACTAATACTAATTCCCTTTAATTCCTCCTTCTCACTAGAACCTTGGTTCTCTCACATTTCTGGGAAGTTATTTGTGTCCTCTTCCGTGAAAACAGAACCAAAGTATATGTTTAATTGCTCAGCCATTTCCTTGTTCCCCATTATAAATTCTCCCATTTCTGACTGTAAGGGACCTACATTTGTCTTCACTACTTCACTTCACTACTTCACTCAGTCCCTTCATCTAGGTCATTAATATAGAATGTAAACTGGGGCCATTTTAGAATCTAGGGAATTTTGGAAGATCAAAAATAATGCATCCACTATCTCTTCAGCCACCTCTTTTAGAACCCTAGGATGTAGGCCATCAGTTCCAGGGGATTTGTCAGCTTTTAGTCCCTTTAGTTCCTCTCGTACTTTTTCTCAACTTATATTAATTATGTTAAGTTCTCCAGCTCATTAGAACCTTGGTTCCCCACCATTTTTGGTATGCTTTTTGCGTCTTCTACTGTGAAAACAGATACAAAATATTTGTTTAATGTTTCTGCCATTTCATTATTCCCCATAATAATTTCTCCTGTCTCAGCCTCTAAGGGATCAACATTTACTTATGCTACTCTCTCGTTTTTACATACTTGTCAAAGCTCTTACAATCTGTTTTTATATGTCTTACTAGTTTGCTTTCATATTCTATTTTTTTCCCCTTTTTATCAATTTTTTGGTCATCCTTTGCTGGTTTCTGAAACATTTCCAATCCTCAGGCTTACTACTATTCTTTTCAATATTATATGCTTTTTCTTTCAGTCTAATGCTATCCTTACCTTCTTTAGTTAGCCATGGATTGATCACTTTTCCCGTGGAGTTTTTGTTTCTCAATGGAATGTATTTTTGTTGATAATTATGAAATATTTCTTTAAATGCTAGCCACTGCTTATCTACCGCCATACCTTTTAGTCTATTTTTCCAATCTACCTTAGCCAACTTGCCCTTCATACCTATGTCATTGGCTTTATTTAAGTTTAAGACTTTAGTTTCAGACTTAGGCAAGTCACTCGCAAACTTAATGTGAAATTCTATCATATTGTGATCACTCTGCCCCAGAGGATCCTTTACTTTGAGTTTGCTAATTAACCCTATCTCATTACACAATAGAAGATCTAAAATAACCTGTTCCCTGGTGGGTTCCATGATGTATTGTTCTAGAAAACTGTCCCGAATGCATTCCATGAACTCCTCCTCCAGTCTACCTTTGCCAATTTGACTTGTCCAGTCTATATGAAGATGACAGTCCCTCACGATTATAGCATTGTTACAAGCTCCTACTATTTCTTGATTAATATTCTGTCCCATGGTATAGCTACTATTTGGGGTCCTATATACTACTCCCACAAGTGTTTTCTGCCCCTTGTTATTCCTTATCTCCACCCATACCGATTCTACTTCCTGATCTTCTGAGCCAAGATCCTTTCTCTCTACTGTCCTTATGTCATCCTTTATTATCAGGGCTACCCTCCTTCCTTTTCCATTCTGCCTGTCTTTTTGAAATGTTAAGTACCCTGGAACATTTAGTTCCCAAGCTTGGTCACCTTGCAACCATGTCTCTGTAATGGCAATTAGATCAAACCCATTTATCTCTATTTGTGCCACTAGTTCAGCTATCTTGTTACAAATGCTTCGTGAATTCAGATAAAGAGCCTTTAATTTAAAATTTTTACCATTATTCCCTGCTGTTACCTTATTCTCTGCTGCACTGCTACTGTTAAACTCTCTGTGGCAAAGATTGGGTCGCACCCACTTTGGGGCGCTAACTTCGCCGGGCCACTACTTTTAACGCCCCAAAAAAGTTAGCACCCTCATGCCTGACATTCAATGGTAGCACCCAAGCAGGAGGCAGGGTGCTACTGGAAGCACCCCCCCTCCCTCTTGGGCTGCTCCAGCCCAATATCGCGGCACGTTGTGCTGTGGTACTGCAGGCCTTCCTCCCCTTATTAAAGGGGAGGGGCCTTGCGCAGCGTGACCCGGGGCCCAGCTGGGCCACCAGGGAGTGGGGTGCCGGCAAAAGAGCCCGGCACTCAAGAGGAGTGCCGGGCTGCCCGATCACGGCCAGCACCCCGCGGGGGGACAGCAGAGGGGACAGGTGCTGGCAGACGGCCAGAAGAAAAATGGCCGTCTGGCACCTCCCCTTTAAATGTTGCCACCCCGGCCGCACGTATGCCCCCCTGACACTATCAGGTATCGTGTCCGGTGGCTTATTTTTACCCAAATCGCTACACTGCTCTATTGCCTTGACCTTTCTCTTTAGATTTCTAAATGTCCCCTCACCTGACCCCCCCGCCCCCTTTTTTTAGTTTAAAGCCCTATCTACAGCCCTAGTTCTTCAATTTGCCAGGACACTGGTCCCAGCCCAGTTTAAGTGGAGCCCACCCCGATGGGACAGCTCCCTGTTTCCCCAGTACTGGTGCCCCATGAATTGAAACCCCTTCTTCCCACGCCACTCTTTGAGCCATGCATTTAACTCTCTGATCTCCTTGACCCTATGCCAATTTGCACGTGGCTCAGGTAGTAATCCAGAGATTATTACCCTTGAGCTTATTAATTTTGACCCTAGCTCTTCCAATTCCCTCAGCAGAACCTCATTCTCCGTTCTACCTATGTTGTTGGTTCCTACATGGACCACAACAACTGTATCCTCCCCCTCCCATTCCAAGTTCTTCTCCAGCCGCGAGGAGATGCCCTTAACCCTGGCACCGGGTCTTTCCCTGACCTTTTTTTTCATGCATTTATAGGCATTCTACTGCTTTTCATTGAAAGAGAAATTCTCAGAAATGGCACCGTTCAAAGCCACACATTTCTAACTCCATTAGTGGATTGTGAATTATGGAGATAAATAGACTTTCTATTGTTGTTGAAAGCGATATTCCACCCCACCCCTGCCCACCCACACACACACACAACAGTTTTCACTTTTGGAGCTGTAGACTCTATTTTAACAAAGTTGATAGAAATTTTAAAAAGCCTAACATAACAATGCCATCAATGGATTTATTTAGCAATGACAAGATCACAACATATAATACAAGTGAGCTTTCACTGATAATGGATTAGTTAAGTATTCGGAAAGACCAACAAAAACTATTTGATGTAATTACTGGTTGATGCAATCATTTCCCCTAACACTCGTAAAAGAATTAGACTTTTCTTGTATCTGTATTTATCATCCCGTTTCCGTTCATTTACTTGCTGCAGCGTGCTTTTCCATTACTTAATATCTGTATGAACTAATAGATTTAAGGTCTGTGCCTGCAGTTAGACTGCTACTTACACATTGATGCGATGTGGTTTTGAGTGCAGATTGATGAGAAGATGGTTGTACAGCTCAGGAATTGGATCCCAGCTGAAAGTCAAATGCACTAAAGGCAAGTGGTGTGAAACCATGAGGTTGGCTCGCTCTGGTTCGAGTTCAAACCATCGGTGGTATAATGGTTTGTGAAAGCTTATTTAAAGAAAAACAATAGGTTGGTCCTATAAATGTCCTCCCCCCCCCACTAACATTAAAAAGAAAGACTTGCATTTATATAGCGCCTTTCACAACCTAATGTAGAAAATACAGGGGGTGTTTTTGGTGTAATGGGGTTATTGTCTCTGGCCAGTCAGAAGTATCTGAGCTGCTCCAGAGCCCTGTGCGGTTTTGAATCGCCCCCCTTTTCTGGTTCTGACCGCCGGGCTTATTTCAGTAGCGATGTAGACAAAACGAGACTCGTGGTTGGGTGCAAAGAAGACCAATATTTATTGAAAATAAGAATAAATTGAAAATAATGATGAATACAGCACTCTTTTACTTAATACAGCACACCTTTGCTTAATACAGCACACTTTTGCTTAATACAGCACACTTTTGCTTCATAGCGGAGGAGAAATGGACACATCAAGGGAAAATTGACTAAAATTACAATTTAACAAAATCCCCCTTTAATTTCCACCCCTAATACCTATCTAGGTTGCCTTGTAAAGGGCCAGCAAGTTTTATGCTCACCAGTAAATGCCTGCTCCATGCCCCTGCAGTCTGTCTTGGATTCTTCACCGCCCCGAAGTAGAGATACCCCAGTAATTCAAAAGTAACTGCTGGTATTCCACTTCTTTGGGCGGGCTGTTGAGCTGTTCCCCTTGTAGGCAGGGCACGGAGGCGAGGCGGCAGAGCGAGAATGGCTTCCTGAGGGGCTATCTTTATACCCCATTGGGAGCCGTTGTCTTTGCGCCCAAATCTGGATGTATCTGGGCTATACAAAAGGGACCGAACTGTCCCCATTGACTGTAATGGGTTTGAATGTGTTACCCATTCATTTTAACTGGTTTGCGACCAGTTTGAAATGTCTCACTGAATCCTTAAGTGTTCAGTCAACAGCACTCAAGTGGTTTGTAAACAATCCATTGTCCTGCGGTTACCGCCCAACCGCAACTGATTGACAGCTTTAAGTACTTAAGCCCTTGAGTCAACATTGTAGAGGGCTTATAAACAAACAACCCTTTGTCCTGTGAGTGAAACTTCCTAAACTGCAGTTGATTGACAGTTTCAAGTACTTCAACATATTCACACAGGCTGGTGTTTTCAAATCCTTTTGTCAGCCAGCGATGGGAGATATTCAAGCAGGCTGCCTTTGTCTTCTGCCAAGAGGCCTGACAGCCATTTTGATACCCTGGGTTTTTAAGGTATATTCCACCCAGGTTTTCTTTAATCAAAAAAATAATCTTCAGGGGCTATAAAAATTTTCTGAAATTCTTGCGAACCTTACTCTAAGGACGTCCCAAAGCGCTTTACAGCCAATGAATTACTTTTGAAGTGCCGTCACTGTAGTAATGCAGGAAACACAGCAGCCAAAATTGCGGACAGCAAGGTCCCATAAACAGCAATGTGATAATGACCAGATAACCTGTATTTAGTTATGTTGATAAATATTGGCCTGGACACTGGGAATAATTCGCCTGCTCCTCTTCAAAATAGCACCATGGGATCTTCTCTGTCCACCTGAGGAAGCAAACGGGGCCTTGGTTTAACGTCTCATCCAAAAGACAGCACCTCTGGCAGTGCAGCACTCCCTCAGCACTGCACTGGAGTGTCAGCCTAGATTTTTGTGCTCAAGTCTCTGGAGTGGAACTGTGAACCCACAACCTTCTGACTCAGAGGTGAGAGTGCTACCCACTGAGCCACAGCTGACACTATAAATGACCCATCCTGGAATGGACAGCTCCAAGTATATGCACCATGCACAGGGCTCTGTGTCATTCGTCCTAAAGCAACATAAAGGGATACACAGAAGCCAGTATAACTCCTCCTTTAGACCCATCTTTTGTTTCTTTACTTGTCCCATTACCATCCCCTTTTGCCTCACACCATCATCACTTTTGTCATTTAATCTCTCCTGCCTTCCACCCTATCACAGACCTTCCATTTTGTTCTATCTTCCCCTCCCCCTTTCCCTACTTGCTTAAAACCTGCTACATCTCTAACCATTTCCGGTTCTGACGAAATATCATCCACCTGAAACGTTAATTCTGTTTCTCTCTCCACAGATGCTGCCTGACCTGCTGAGTATTTCCAGCATTTTCTGCTTTTATTTCAGTATAACTCACGTCTGCTGAATATACCTGTACTGCAGGTCTGAGAACAGTACCTGTAATATAACTGCAACCTACGATCTCCTACCTGGATCTACAGTGACAATAAATTATGTTTGTATGCTTATCATGAATATAGAAACACATGCCTAGAAATTAACTGTTGGCAATATCAGCGGATTAACGCTTGATTTTTAGGCACAACATTGGTCTGTCTGCTTTTTCAGTGGCGGTATTAACCCACTTAAAATAAACAGGTTGATTGCTGTGTTAAAATGGCCACCAGAGGAATGTCATACCAACGTTTTGCGCAATCATTTGTTAATATTGCCAACAGTAACTTCTAACCGTACAGTTACTTCTTTTTTCATTTTTACATGATTTGAGAGTGCCAGAAAAAGATGCAGAGTTCCTGAAGGCTTTGCCAAATGTTCTTTTTTGTCCTTTAAGTATTAAGCTTTGTTGGCATGTCAGCTGTATGAGATAACATAGGCTACGGACCAAGTGCTGGAAAATGGGATTAGAATAGACAGGGCTTGATGGCCGGCGCGGACACGATGGGCCGAAGGGCCTCTTTCTGTGCTGTATAACTCTTGACTCTAATATCCAGAGGTCTGAAAGCCCTGTAAGTTATGTATAGAGGGGGAGTGAGTCAAATCCACATGCCAATTACTGCAGCAGCCTGACCTCTCCCATAGCGGAATGTTAACCGAATCAGAATTGTATTTGTTCTGTGTTGAAAACCTTGAAGGATGACCTCCAAACTGCTTAGCTCCCTCAGTCCTCCGTTTTCTCTACAATCTACAGTAGTTTAGAACAGAAAGATTGACATTTATCTTGCCTCTATTTCTTGAATCTGGTTGACTTCCTTTCAGTCCTTCACCTTAGGTTTCTCAATTAAAAAAAAAAATCAACTCAATGTAGGCTTCATCATAGAATTTTTTTTTTAGATTTGTGGGGAAGCAAATGCTAGGTTATTTGCACAGTGGCACGAAAGATTCAGGAGTGGGGCAGATTGGAACTGTTGCGATTTAAAATTTTAAAAAACAACCACCATCAACTTGCATTTGTAAAGCACCTTCAAATTTGAAAACTATCACAGGGGTGCTTCATAGAGGCAGAAGCCAAAGAAAGGAGAGCATAGAAAGGGTGGACGAAACCTTGCTCAAAGCAGTGAAAGACGTGCTGATTGTCTGACAGTTTATAGAGTTCAGACCCGTGGAACAGACAACACAAAACCCAATGGGCTGGATTTTGATACTGGAGCCATGTAGGAGGCGGGACCACAACTTTTGGGGTTGTAGTCCCGCCTCCATCGAGTTGTGGCCAACCCACTCGATTTTGACTTGATTGACCTTGTTGAGCCCGCCCAGCGGGCTCAGCAGACCAATTAAGGGCCACCCGGCAACAGGTGATGTCACAGATTGACATTTCATCTGTCAAGAGCTTTTGACAGATGAAATATCAGCGTTTGACAGCTCTTTGAAGCTGTCAAACACTGACAATCTGTACACTAAGTTAATTCCTTCCTCTCAGGCTGATTTAGAGATCTCTCCAGAACAGAAAGCTGAATGCTGCAACTTTTGGCAGCTCGCGGCCATTCTGCTTTCTGTGCCGGTGAGATGAAGGACTCCTGAGACCTGAAGGAAGGAAGGCTGCAAAGGTAAGTAAAGGTAATTAAACTTCTTTAAACACTTTACACACACCAAAGGACCGAGTGTAATACATCAAAGTTTGCAGATGATACTAAGATGGGAGGGAAAGTAGTGAGTGAGGAGGACATAAAAAACCTGCAAGGGGACATAGACAGGCTAAGTAAGTGGGCAGAGATTTGGCAGATGGAATACAATACTGGAAAGTGTGAGGTTATGCACTTTGGCAGGAAAAATCGTAGAGCAAGCTATTCTCTTAATGGCAAGAAACTGGAAAGTACTGAAGTACAAAGGGATCTGGGGGTCCTGGTGCACGAAACTCAAAAGGTTAGTATGCAGGTGCAGCAAGTGATTAAGAAGGCCAATGGAATGTTGGCTTTCATTGCTAGGGGGATAGAATATAAAAATATGGATGTATTGCTTCAGTTGTACAAGGTATTGGTGAGACCGCACCTGGAATACTGCATACAGTTTTGGTGTCCATACTTAAGAAAGGACATACTTGCTCTCGAGTCAGTACAAAGAAGGTTCACTCGGTTGATCCCGGGGATGAGGGGATGGACATATGAGGAGAGGTTGAGTAGATTGGGACTCTACTCATTGGAGTTCAGAAGAATGAGAGGCGATCTTATTGAAACATATAAGATTACGAAGGGGTTGGATCGGGTGGATGCAGGGAGGATGGTGGCTCCCAGCAGAGGTCGGGTATCCGCCTCCTTTGAAACTGGCATGGAGGCGGGTTGGGGGCGGGATGGGTTTGTGCCCCCCCCCCCGATTTCAAGATTTTAACCCCCCACACGCCTCCAATCCCGCCTCCACGGCCCAATGAAAATCCTGCCCAATGAATCTGTGAAACTCCTTTAACTTAAAAATCAACAAGAGGTTACAAGTAATTTCCAGAATACAAACTGTACCCAATTCATGTACTTATTACAAGCAAGCATCTAAAATCACTTACTTCAAGCTCAGGTGATTATAAGCGAAACCACACACATTACTATTCACCAGATGAGAGGTCATATCAGGAAAGACTAGCTGTGTGACTTTAACTGGCAACTGACAAGGCCGTTATCGACGGTAGCCACAAGTGTCAGTCCACAATATCCCTTATGCCCCAAACCTTGGCAACTCGCCCACAGCATTCCTGCCCCAAACTCTGTGGTTAATGTAATTTCTCTCTCTCTCTCTCTCCTTCTATCTGTTTTGACGCTTTGTTAACCAAGGCCATGCATTCAAGGATTGGAGAGAGTCGGTGTTTTTCACATCTGCAGGTTGTTGACTCGTGGTTCTCACAGAATTTTGAAGATTTTATCTATTGAAGGAAAACATACCAGCACGTCATGTTTTAGCCAAGCAGTCTTTTGCCCTCAAAGATTGTCGGTACATTTGTTCACTTTTAGACTCAGTCAAGTTTACCGTGGACAGTGTTACAGCAGTGGGTATTGAGGAGAGGGAGGTGGAGCGAGGTAAAGGTTTAGGGAAGGAATTACAAGAGTAGGACCCAGGTGTCTGAAAATAAAACCACCGATGGTGCAATAAAAGTGCCTGAAAGGCCAATTTAGTGAGTATTATTTGTTTTCTGTCACACACTAAAATTAGTATTACTTTCCAAGCTATTACAGGGGAACAGTTAGTAAATAAATCTGAAAACAGGCTGGATGGTAGCTCAGTGTTAATACCGACCTATTTTTAACTGTCTACTGATGGAAGACGTTGAGGACAATGAACACAAAGCAAGAGCTCGGCGTACAATTTGTGAAACAATCCAGAAGGAGCACAACATGACAGCATCGCTAAATAACCATCTGAGAAGAAGCCATTGGTCCAGCTCGTTAAACATCACATTCTCACCAACAGAAAAATAGTCAGAAGAAAAATGTCTGATCATTCGACCGGAACATGTTCTGGAACAAGCCAGATGCAAATAACCAAATAAATCATATAGGGGGAAAAATTCAGCTGTTTGCGCCTCCTATTAGCGCCTTAAGAGGCACAAAGTAACTAACGCCCGGGCGCGGCGATGTTTGCGCAGCTCACGAAATTAACTAGACATTTTGCGGCGGCACTATGCACTACCGCCACGATCTCCTGCGCCGGCAGATTGTGACGGCAGTCGAGTGTGCAACACCCCGGTAGCGCCCCGGACCGGATATTGAGTGGCGCCCTCTGCCTTACCGCCTGCCGCTAGCAACGACAGGTTGAGGGGAGCGTTATGCTGTCAGAAAGGGACTGGGGGAGCGCTATTTAAAGGCGACCACTTCCTGCCTTTTTTTGTCGGTGACATTTTTGCACCACGCATTCTGAGAGAGAGAGAGAGACTTCTGGAGAGATTCAACGCTGTGTGAAGGAGTTCTGAGTACTGAGCAGCACTTTGCAGGTTTATTTTGATTTGCCCTTCCTTGCTTCGCCAGCGCTCTGAGGTAGCGCCTCGCTCCTCGGCCTTTGCGCCTTAAGACAGGTGTGAAGTGCTCGATTTAGCGCTCCAATCACCTCCAGGGGCGATAAAAGCCAAGTTTGCTGTCGGAGGCGATAATTAGCGCCAGGCGCTAAACTTTGCGCATGGCCGATAACGGCGCCCAAAACTGAATTTTTCCCCCATACTCTTTTCACTGAAGATATGAGTGCAATTAAGGCCAGAGATTTGGCTTCAGAGACTTTAATAAATTATAGGCAACATTAACTAAATGGTACAATTTTGAATGGGGTTGCAGGAACAGAGAGACCTGGGGGGTTTATGTACACAACACTTTGAATGTGGCAGGGCAAGTTGTGAAGGCTGCTACAAAAGCATATGGATCCTTGGTTTTATAAATAGAGGCAAAAAGTACAAAAACAAGGAAGTTATGTTAAACTGTACAGGGTATTGGTGAGACCACACCTTGAGTACTGTGTACAGTTTTGGTCTCCTTATTTAAGGAAGGATATACTTGCATTGGAGGCAGTTCAGAGACGATTCGCATGGTTAATTCCAGAGATGAGGGGGTTGACTTATGAAGAAAGGTTGAGCAGGTTGGGCCTATACTCATTGGAATTTAGAAGAATGAAAGGTGATCTTATTGAAACATATAAGATACTGAGGGGGCTCGACAAGGTAGACGCAGAGAGGATGTTTCCCCTCGTGGGGAAATCTAGAATGTGGGGGCACAGTTTTAGAATAAAGGGTCGCCCTTTTAGAACTGAGATGAGGAGGAATTTCTTCTCTCAGAGGGTCGTAAATCTGTGGAATCCTCTGCCCCAGGGAAGAGGCTGGGTCATTAAATACATTTAAGGTGGAGATAGACAAATTTTTGCAAGATAAGAGAGTGAAGGGTTATGGGGAGTGGGCGGGGAAGTGGCTTTGAACCCAAGATTAGCCATGATCTTATTGAATGGTGGAGCAGGCTCGAGGGGCCAAGTGGCCTTTTCCTGCTCCTATTTCTTATGTTCTTATGTAAACCTTTATAAATTATTGGTTAGGCCTCAGTTGTAGTATTGTGTCTAATTCTGGCCACCATATTTTAGGATGGATGTCAAGGTCTTGGAGAGGGTGCAGAGCACATTCACTGGAATGGTACCAGGGATGAGGGACTTCAGTTATGTAGAGACTGGAGAAACTGGGATTTTTCTCCTTAGAGCAGAGAAGGTCAAAGGGAGATTTAAAATAGGTGTTCAAAAAAATGAGGGGTTTTGACAGGGTAATTAGCGAGATGGCCTCTATCTGCACTGTGGGGTTTCTGTGATTCTGTGAAACTGCTTCCACTGGCTGGAGGGTCGGTAAGCAGAGGAGACGGATTTAAGGTAATTGGCAAAAGAACCAGTGGGGAGATAAGGGCCTAGAAATTCGGTTGTGGGTTCGCCAGGGCTTTAGCGCCGGAAATTTAGCGCCGGCGCTAAGTCCCCCTGCGCGCGCCAAAAATTCAGTAGCGCCGTGCCCAAACGGCTGCCGGCGCTACTATAGGGTGTCAGCGCCTCGAAATGGGTGCTGAGTGCCGCATTCCGGCGCTGCGGCACCCGATGCGGTGCGGCAGGCTGGGGAAGTGCAGGCCTCCTCCTTCAGTTAAGGAGGAGCTGCCTGCACCCGCCCGCTGGCCGTTCAAATGTTCAGAAAAATGAGCCCGGCACCTCGGACAAGTGCCGGGCTTGCAGGCCAGACGCATCTGTTCCGCGGGGGGGGGAGGTGGAGGAGTCCGGGGAGGGAGGTGCGGGCAGGCGGCCGGCGGGAAAGCGGCCGGCCGCCGCGCGACCTTAATGCGCCGGCGCTAACTCCTGCAAGACTCGGTTGCCAAAGTCTTAGTTGCGGCTGCCACGGGCGAGGCGGCCGCAACTCAATTTCGGCGCTGGGGCCCGTCACCACGGCAACCGGGACGCTGCGCACACCGATGACGTCATCGGTGCCGGCGCAGCGCAACCGGTGTAACGCCGACGGAAGGGCCCCACTGAATTTGCCAACTGGCCATAACTCCGGCGCTAGGCCCTCCAGCGCCCCAAATGGGGCGCTAAGCCTACTGAATTTCTAGGCCAAGGAGTTTTTCCTTACGCAGCAAGTTTTTATGATTTGCAGTGCACTGCTTCAAAGGGTGGTGGAAACAGATATAATAGTAACTTTCAAAGGGAATTGGATAAATACATGAAGAAAACAATTGACAGGGCAGTGGGAAGAGCGGGGCAGTGGGACTAATTGGATAGCTCTTTCAAAGAGCTGGTGCAGGCACGATGGGCCAAATGGCTGTATGACTTACAGCTTTGGGTGATATTTTTCTTCCTGCTTTGGTGCGTGGAAACAAATTCTGTATGACTTCAAGGCATTCAAAAGTTTTGCTTAAGTGAAATTAAAGGTAACAGCTTCTCAGCTAACCAGCTACAAGATGCACTGCAGCAACTCGCCAAGGCTTCTTCGGCAGCACCTCCCAAACCCGCGACCTCTTCCACCTAGAAGGACAAGGGCAGCAGGCGCATGGGAACACCACCACCTCCAAGTTCCCCTCCAAGTCACAGACCATCCTGACTTGGAAGTATATCGCCGTTCCTTCATCGTCACTGGGTCAAAATCCTGGAACTCCCTCGCTAACAGCACTGTGGGAGCACCTTCAACACACGGACTGCAACGGTTCAAGAAGGCGGCTCACCACCACCTTCTCAAGAGAAATTACGGACGGGCAATAAATGCTGGCCTTGCCAGCGATGCCCACATTGCATGAATGAATAAAAAAAAGATTTGCAGTCGTATGTCAGTGTTCATCCCTATCGTACCGTGACACCCCACTAAATTACTGGAAAATAGTAAATGGAGCAGAGTGTTTTTGTAGGGGGGGCATCTATTTCCTGGTTTATGGTAACATACCTGGCCAGCAGCCTTTTTGCCTGCTGCACTGTAAACCAATTTTAACAGCGGTTCCGAATCGCTACCCCACCTTTCAGTTCTGACTGGAGGACTTACAATTAATAATGATGTTAAAACGGACAGTTTGTTTGGATATGAGCGAAGTCAAAATTTATTAAACTAAGGAACCATCATCAAATATAAACTATACCACACGAACACAGTAAATAAATAAATGCAGTATATATATAAAAGTATATAATAAGGGGGTACACACGGCAAAAGCGAGGGATACAGTGGCTATAATGTTATTTAAACAATCTTGGCAATTCCCTTAAATCACCACCCCAAAGTCCTTGCTAGGTTGTCTTGTTTAGGAGTCAAAACACTCTGCTCACCTGATCCAGCGAAGTAAAAAGAGAAGAACCCGATAGCTTCTCAGTAGTTATCTTTATACCTGTGCTGCTGCCGCTCTGGCTGGAAAAATTCCCGCCTAAAGTTCCAGTCCACAAACAAAAGGACTGTGATTGGCTGCTGAATTGCTTGTTTAAACATAGCCAGCCATAATCGACCTCGGGTCAGGTAGGCAACTCCTGACCTCCCTGGTTTAATTGACAGGTCTTTCATTCTGCTGCCGCTCCGTCTGACCAGTACACAAAAAAGGGACTGTGATTGGCTGTTGAGTCATAGCCAGCCATAATCGACCTCGGGTCAGGTAGGCAACTCCTGACCTCCCTGGTTTGATTGACAGGTCTTTCACACAAACACATTACAAGCTGTAAACCTCTGTGTTTGATCGGGCTCAAAAGCACAAGCCTTAAAAGATGTTCCTTCTCAATGTTTGTGAATATTTCCACGAATTTCCTCGACTCCATTGTAGTCTAGTCCAGCAGTCTTTCGTGGCTCTGAGCATGATTCAAAACATTGATCTGACCCAGAGGCAATTCAAAACCACATAAATCTTCATCCACGATGTGGACCAATGTTTCTCTTGTTTTCAGGGGAATTTTGCGAAACTCTTACATTCCCCCCTTTTGATACTTCAAACTTGATTGTAGTATCGACTCAAAAGAGTGAGCAAAATTCTCTGACCCCCTCACAAACAACCATCCCCTGTATTTACCTAATAGCTATCTGCCACTGATCCCCGTCCCGTCTATTCCCCTCAAAATTTGAGAAAACCAAAACCGTGGTATGGTAGGCATCTTACATATACATCAATTTTCAATAAGGGGTCTCATACCCCTACACGCTTGTAAAATTATACAGTGTAAACCAAATTTACAAACACCTTTTTTTTTACATCACAAGTTATTACAAAATGTTGCAATCTTAGTTACACAATGTACTCAAAAATTATCGCAAGCACGGAGAGGGTCCTACGCCTCTGCTCAACTTGGAGTTGTCACAAACTGGTCCCAAGCACGGAGAGGATCCGACACCTCTGCTCAACTTGGGGCTGCAACACAAAATACAAAAATCATTAAACAACATGCTTAAATGAACCCCGATCATCCCGTGCCAATGATGGGTCGCGAAACTCGAGTGGGTAATGCTCCTCCCACCCGGGCAGTCAATATTCCTTCCACCCCCCTTTGATCAGCTTAAACTTTAAAACAGGCAGAATGGATTTACCCCAACAGTCCGCTCCACCAGCCCCGAGCCGTTCCCTTGTCCCTTTGTGGAGGCAGGGTACCCCTCATGTTTAAAGTATATCTTAGCACAGACCGAGACCGGGGAGCATGGGATCTCAACTCCCAGTCTTTCCCCCTCCCGTCTACCCTCGACTGGCTGCAGTAAATGATGGGTGCCTGTGTGGCGGCACTCCCTGGCCCCACACTGATCCGGCCACCCACTCATCCTTCCCAGCCACAACTTATCTTCTTTGCCCATGGTTCCTCCCGGGTGAGTTCCTCCCTCCCCTGACCACACCCACGCGACTCTTGGGTCTCCCCCTCCTCTATACAATCATTCCCGGGCCATCACCACTCACCCCCGGGGAACGCGTCCCTATCACCAGGCGCCCGCACTTCCCCATCGTGACTCCTCAACAGCAAGGTCTCCCGCAAGTGAACTTCAGTCAGGATAGTGCTGGGTTGGGGGCTGTGCCCCACCCAGCTGGGGCCATCTCCTCCCTGTAGGAGGAGTAGGCAAGTTCCTCCGGACCCTGTCCGGTTTTTCCCGAAGATCGCTGCGGGGTCTCCTGGATTCGTCCAGTGGCGAGGTGATCCCCAACATTCTGTCTCCATAACTTCATTCGATGCCCAGCTCGGGCTGGGCGAACATGGCTGCTTCATTTTCCAATCTCCTGCAAAACATAAAAGGACATGCAGCCAGGTCTCTCCCTGACCTGCTGCTTTAGGTGCAGGCTCGGTCGGGTCCCTCGACCTCGGACCAAAACACAAACATTTGGCAACTTGTCATTTGAAAACATTCTAAACTTACAATACATCTTAAAAGCACGCTACGATCAAAACACAATCAATACACAGCTATAATACAAATGCTCTGGCCCCGTCACAGCTTGCTGCTGGCTGCAGCGAAGCTGGACTGCCTCCTGCTGCTGGTCCCTCACAGCTTCTGGCTGTCGAGTGGGGACCTCTGTTCTTTGGCTTCTCCCTGGCTCGGGAGACCGCCTTACTCCACTGTAAAGTGGATGATTGATGTGCCTCAATAATTCCGAGACTCGAAGTTAGCAGAACAAAAACAAGGCTTTTATTAACTTAGAAAGTAACACGTAAGAGAGAGAGATGTCTTCCTTCTGGAGACTGAGGCCAGACTGAAGCTAGCTTACAAACGGGGCAAGGTATGGGCGGAGCCCTACACACAGCACATTCCAGCACATTCCAGTATACAATACAGCACATTCCAGTACACAATACAATGAAGTCTGAGGGAAGGGAAATGACACTGAACCCGATCTCAGTCACAGGCAGTGGTGAATGGAATATTTAATCACATTCACCCCTTCTATAGATTTAGTCTGTTCGGGGGTTTGATAGTCCTCTGCGACCGACGTGGCTGTTGCGGTGCCGCGGGTGTCGGTTGGGTGTCCCCGGTAGCCTCCTGGGTCTCTGCCGGGGGTGCCGCCAGGGTTGTTGGAGGGGTAGTTGGTGGGGGTGCCGTTGGTCGGTGTTCTTCCGGGGGTGATGAAAGAGTAGTGGGTGGGTAAGAGTTGCTGTGATCGTCGTTGCCGCTATTGCCGTGGTTGTTATCGATGCCGGCTGGGGCGACGTCTTTTATGGACACGGTGTCCTCCCTTCCGTCGGCGTGCCGGACATATGCGTATTGGGGGTTGGCGTGGAGTAGGTGTACTGGCTCCATGAGAGGGTCCGTCTTGTGGCCCCTCACATGCCTTCGCGCGAGTACCGGACCTGGGGTGGAGAGCCATGACGGCATGGATATGCCTGAGGTGGATTTCCGGGGAAAGACAAACATTCGTTCATGAGGCGTGGTATTAGTGGCCGTACACAATAGCGAACGTATCGAATGGAGCACATCCGAGAGGACTTCCTGCCAGCAGGAGATAGGGAGGCCCTTGGTCCTTAGAGCTAGAGTGACTGCTTTCCATACTGTCCCGTTCTCTCGCTCCACTTGGCCGTTACCCCGGGGGTTGTAGCTGCTGGTACGGCTCGTGGCGATCCCCTTGGACAGCATGTACTGGCGTAGCTCTTCACTCATGAAGGACGCCCCCCTATCCGTATGGATGTAGCTCGGCATACCGAACAGGCAGAACAGGCTGTTGAGGCATTTAATGACCGTGGCGCTGGTCATGTCTGGGCAGGGGAAGGCGAATGGGAACCGGGAGTATTCGTCCACAATGTTCAGGAAGTAAACATTGCGGTCGACTGACGGGAGGGGGCCCTTGAAATCTAAGCAGAGCCGCTCAAAGGGCCGTGTAGCTTTGATTAAGTGGGCTCTATCTGGGCGGTAGAACCGAGGCTTGCACTCAGCGCAAGTGCGGCAGTTCCTGGTCAGGGACCGAACTTCCTCAATCGAGTAGGGTAAGTTACGGGACTTTATGAAGTGGAACAGCCGCGTGACCCCTGGGTGGCAGAGGTCGTTGTGGAGGGTCTGTAGCCGATCCCCGGTGGCGCTGGCACACATCCCTCGTGAGAGGGAATCAGGGGATTCGTTAAGGGCCCCTGGCCGGTAAATGATGTCGTACTCGAAGGTGGAGAGCTCGATCCGCCACCTAAGAATCTTATCATTTTTAATCTTCCCCCTCTGTTTATTATTGAACATAAACGCTACCGACCGCTGGTCTGTAAGTAGGGTGAAGCGTTTGCCGGCTAGGTAGTGGCGCCAGTGGCGCACTGCCTCCACGATGGCTTGGGCCTCCTTTTCCATGGAGGAGTGTCTGATCTCGGGCCCTTGGAGGGTCCTCGAGAAGAAAGCTACGGGCCGCCCCGCCTGGTTGAGGGTGGCCGCCAAGGCGAAGTCAGACGCATCACTTTCCACTTGTAGCGTGGCCCGCTCAATATCCTGCTTAATGCTTTTGAAGGCGGCGTGGGCCTCAGCAGAGAGCGGGAAAGAGGATGCTTTCAAGAGGGGGCGGGCTTTGTCGGAGTAGTTGGGGACCCATTGGGAATAATAAGAAAATAACCCCAGGCACCTTTTCAGGGCTTTGGGAGTGTTGGGCAGGGGCAGCTCCCGTAGGGGGCGCAATCGGTCGGGGTCTGGCCCGATTTCCCCATTCTCCACCACGCTGCCTAGTATGCAGAGGCGCGTGGTGTTGTAAACGCACTTGTCCTCGTTGTAGGTGAGGTTGAGTTTTTGCGCGGCTTTCAGGAACCTCTCGAGGTTCGAGTCGTGATCCTGCTGGTTGTGACCGCAGATGGTGACGTTGTCGAGGTAGGGGAAGGCTGCCTGCAAGTGGTGGTCATCGACCATGCGGTCCATCTCCCTCTGGAAGACCGAGACCCCATTCGTCACCCCAAAGGGGACACTGAGGAATTGGTAGAGGCGTCCGTTCGCCTCGAAGGCGGTGTACGGGCGGTCCTCTGGTCTGATAGGGAGCTGGTGGTACGCTGACTTGAGGTCGATGGTGGAGAACACCCGGTATTGGGCGATTTGGTTCACCATTTCTGATATGCGGGGTAGCGGGTAGGCGTCTAGTAGGGTGTACCTGTTGATCGTTTGACTATAGTCGATCACCATCCGTTTCTTCTCGCTACCCCTTACCACTACCACTTGGGCGCGCCATGGGCTGTTGCTGCGTTCAATAATGCGCTCTTTCAGGAGCCTGTCTACCTCGGTCGCGATAAACCGCCTGTCCTCCCAGCTGTACCTCCTGCTTTTGGTCGCTATTGGCCGGCAGTTAGGGGTAAGGTTCGCGAATAGCGAAGGCGGCTTTACCTTCAGGGTAGCCAGACCGCACACTGTGAGGGGCGGCTGGGACCCACCGTACTTGAGCGTGATGCTTTGGTGGTTGCACTGGAAATCCAGGCCCAAGATCACGCTCGCACATAGGTTCTTCATGATTAATACTTTAAAATTATCATATACAGTTCCGTTAACGCACAATTGTACCGTGCAGTAACCCAGAATGGTCGATGTCTGGGTTTTATCAGCCATAGAGATGGTACCCTGAGTAGGGACCACCTTTAGGGAGAGTTGTTGTGCCAGTTCTGGGTGGATAAAGCTCTCCGTGCTTCCACTGTCAATTAAGCATTTAACCCGGCACCCGTTTACCTCGATGTCCACCATTGATCTGGATAGCGGGTGCGGCCTGGTCTGGTCCACTGTGACCGATGTCACTGTAGGGCCCTGATCGATACAAGATGGCGTCCACGCTGTCTGCTCACAAGATGGCGGACCCCACGAGGTCGGGCAAGATGGCGTCCAAGATGGCCGCTCCCACGGCGCACACGCGGCGGTGGCGGGTTTTCCGGCGGTTGGTTTTCCGGCGGGGTTCCCTCTGCACACCTTCCCGAAGTGCCCCTTCTTACCGCACTTAAAGCAGGTGGTGCCTTTCGCCGGGCACAGGTTTCTGGTGTGCTTTGGCTGCCCGCAGAAGTAGCAGTTGGGTCCCTGACGCGTCGCGGCTGTTGTAGGGCTTCTGGGGGAAGAGCGGGGCCCAGCCGGTGTCGGGCGGGAAAGATGCCTTCCAAGATGGCGGCGCCCTCGGTGCACACGTGGCGGCGTGGACGGTGCGGGCTGAAGAGTAGGCGTCCGAGTTTCTCTGGGCCACATCCAGGGATCGCGCGGTGTCCGCAGCCTGTTTCAGGTCCAACCCCGTTTTTTCCAGCAGTCTTTGCCGGATGTAAGTGGAGCTGAGGCCTGTGATGAAGGCATCACGAACAAGCTCGTCAGTGTACACTGCGGCTTTTACATCTCGGCACTTGCAGTCTTTGCCAAGCATTTTCAGGGTGCTTAGGAACTCCTCCACCGATTCCCCAGGTCGCTGTGCGCGGGTAGCGAGCAGGTGCCTAGCATACACCTCATTCGTAGGCTGCTGGTAATGCGCCTTTAAGATGTCGCAGGCGGCCAGGTACGTCTCGGCGTCTTGGATGAGGGGGTAAACCCGGTGGCTTACCCAATTCCGCAGAACTCCGAGTCTCATCCTCGCAGCGTCCGTAGCGTCTTTGACGGCTGCGGAATTGTCCAGGAAGAATTCCATACACTCAAACCAGTGTCCGAAGCATGCTGATGCGTCCGGAGCATGTTGATCCAAATCCAAACGTTCGGGTTTCAGGAGTTGATCCATAGTGTTGAAAAATAAGTTAATAAAATTGATGTGCCTCAATAATTCCGAGACTCGAAGTTAGCAGAACAAAAACAAGGCTTTTATTAACTTAGAAAGTAACACATAAGAGAGAGAGATGTCTTCCTTCTGGAGACTGAGGCCAGACTGAAGCTAGCTTACAAACGGGGCCAGGTATGGGCGGAGCCCTACACACAGCACATTCCAGCACATTCCAGTATACAATACAGCACATTCCAGTACACAATACAATGAGGTCTGGGGGAAGGGAAATGACACTGAAACCGATCTCAGTCACAGGCAGTGGTGAATGGAATATTTCATCACAGTGACCATGGTTTCTTGGGCTGGGGCACCCGAGGAGACCTTCTGAGGGGCGTCTCTGTGGGGGAAACTTTGGCTTGCGGACCCTGAGCTTGGGTTACAGCCCTAGCTGGCTGGGAACCTTCTCCCCCATGTCCAAATAGCCCGCACTGTATAATATATCTGGAAGCCTGCTGGTACAAATCTCTTTCTCCTGATCCAAAACCTGGTGTCAGCTCCCTCCCTATGTCTCCTGCAAGAGGGATTGCTATCCCTGCCCCCCCAGGGTCCCACATCATAGGGGGAAACATTCTAGAGGCTGGCTGGGAAGCTGGTCCCTTTAAACAGGCGAGTGCGCCTGCGTGAATCTCCTCCCCTGAGTCCCGCGGCAGAGGCTGTGAAGCCTCTGTATTCAAACAGGCGGCCGCGCCTGCGCAAACCTCCTTTTGGCAAAACTCTCCCCTCAGGCATGCGACCGCGCCTGCGCAAACAGTTTCAGTGGATGGAGTGGCAGCAGCCTGCAGATTTCTGATCCCAGGCTGCTGTTTCTCTGTTCCTAAGCCACCGAACCATTTCAAATTCGAACTTTTGTTAAAATTAGGGTCCCACTGAGGTAGGGAAGTGTCCCAATTTGTGGGCTGGACAACTTCTCCCTTAAACCAAGCCACAGTGCTTGGTTTTACAGGCGGTGAACTTGAACTTGCATGGACAGCAAACTCATGTTCCCTTCCCCGAGTGGCTTTAAATGGGGAATTTTGGACTTGGACCTGCCTTTGGTCTGGGGCCAAAACTATTCCCTGTGTGCCTCCCTTGTCCAGGATTTCTGCTACTGGACCTGCTCTACAGTGGTCCCAGAACTCTCCTTCCCTGTTCCCTGGCTTAAACACGTTACTTTGCCCAGGGATGGCTCCTCCCCCCACACAAGCCACAGCACTTGCCTGTGAACTTGTACCTACTGTGGGCTGAGGATTCCTATTCTCAGGCTCACTCCCAGCTGCCTGGTTAGGGTTGTCTTTAAACCCCTTTCTTTCCAGTCCTTGTGGGGTGGCAGAGGTGGGCGAGGGGGCTGCACCACCACTGATGGCTGCTCCCTTTCCCTGATTGGCCCTCATAAGAGATTTTAACATCTGCAGGGCAGACTCGATTGTGTCTGTCTCTGCCTTCTGAGTTGGGGCTGCGGGGTTCCTGGCTGTATCATCTCTCCCAGGCCTTTTACAATCCCTGCGCCAGTGGCCCTCCTCCCCGCACTTGTAACAAGTAACCTTGTTCTGGGAGGGAAGGCTCCCCTCCTGGCACCACTCTTTCTGATATGGAGCCCCAGGTTTATCTAATTCCCTATCCAGCACCGTTCTGGGTGCTGCCTGTGGGATGGTTCTACTTGGGCTGCCAGTAAAATCCGCCTGGCCTGCCTTCGGGCTGATCATACAAATCAACCCCCTTGCTTTTAAAGCCATCTTAAGGCTTTCGATCTCTGACCTACAGGGGCCATGATCTGTTTCACTAAACCGGGCATTCTCTTCCCGCAGTCTCATCTCATTTTCCCTGGCCTCAGCGATTCCCTGCACAAGGCGTTCTATAAATGCCTGGCATTTTGTGACCTCTAGTGTGAGGCGTGGATTCTCTTCCCGCACCCTCATCCCACTAGCTCTGGCCTCATTCACCTCTCTCATGAGGCGTTCTACCCCCGCCTGGCATTTCTCAAACTGGGACTCCTGATTCTTGGCCTCCTTAACCTCCTCCTGCTCTCTCCTCTCACCCTTCCTAACCCAGCCACGTATACCCCGATAGGTCAGCCTACACGCTGCCACTACCTTCCACAGGACTGCCCACAGACTGAAAGCAAGAAAGAGAAGAGCTGATGCTTGTTGCAGATCCAAATCCCTCATCAAATCAAGAACTGCCTCCAGTCCCATCTGGGTCGCCATTTGTAGGGGGGGCATCTATTTCCTGGTTTATGGTAACATACCTGGCCAGCAGCCTTTTTGCCTGCTGCACTGTAAACCAATTTTAACAGCGGTTCCGAATCGCTACCCCACCTTTCAGTTCTGACTGGAGGACTTACAATTAATAATGATGTTAAAACGGACAATTTGTTTGGATATGAGCAAAGTCAAAATTTATTAAACTAAGGAACCATCATCAAATATAAACTATACCACACGAACACAGTAAATAAATAAATGCAGTATATATATAAAAGTATATAATAAGGGGGTACACACGGCAAAAGCGAGGGATACAGTGGCTATAATGTTATTTAAACAATCTTGGCAATTCCCTTAAATCACCACCCCAAAGACCTTGGTAGGTTGTCTTGTTTAGGAGTCAAAACACTCCACTCACCTGATCCAGCGAAGTAAAAAGAGAAGAACCCGATAGCTTCTCAGTAGCTATCTTTATACCTGTGCTGCTGCCGCTCTGGCTGGAAAAATTCCCGCCTAAAGTTCCAGTCCACAAACAAAAGGACTGTGATTGGCTGCTGAATTGCTTGTTTAAACATAGCCAGCCATAATCGACCTCGGGTCAGGTAGGCAACTCCTGAGCTCCTGGTTTAATTGACAGGTCTTTCATTCTGCTGCCGCTCCGTCTGACCAGTACACAAAAAAGGGACTGTGATTGGCTGTTGAATCATAGCCAGCCATAATCGACCTCGGGTCAGGTAGGCAACTCCTGACCTCCTGGTTTAATTGACAGGTCTTTCATTCTGCTGCCGCTCCGTCTGACCAGTACACAAAAAAGGGACTGTGATTGGCTGTTGAATCATAGCCAGCCATAATCGACCTCGGGTCAGGTAGGCAACTCCTGACTTCCTGGTTTAATTGACAGGTCTTTCATTCTGCTGCCGCTCCGTCTGACCAGTACACAAAAAAGGGACTGTGATTGGCTGTTGAGTCATAGCCAGCCATAATCGACCTCGGGTCAGGTAGGCAACTCCTGACCTCCCTGGTTTGATTGGCAGGTCTTTCACACAAACACATTATAAGCTGTAAACCTCTGTGTTTGACCGGGCTCAAAAGCACAAGCCTTAAAAGATGTTCCTTCTCAATGTTTGTGAATATTTCCACAGATTTCCTCGACTCCATTGTAGTCTAATCCAGCAGTCTTTCGTGGCTCTGAGCATGATTCAAAACATTGATCTGACCCAGAGGCAATTCAAAACCACATAAATCTTCATCCACGATGTGGACCAATGTTTCTCTTGTTTTCAGGGGAATTTTGCGAAACTCTTACATTTTTGCAAACATGTCTAATACAAACACCACTGTCAATATTTTCAAATGTCTTCAGGAAATCGTCAGTGCTGACGACCTCAATGTTTCTGTAGACGACTTGATAATGCTGAAGATTGAACCGACCAATTCAGATGTAATGAAAGTTTTTTTTCCCCGCGATTTATGAAGTGCCATTCACACTATACAATTGGCTGCTACTGCAACATTTAATCCATAAGTAATAAGCAAAAATAACTGATGTTGCTTAAAGACTTGTTGGGCACCTTGGATACTCTACGTTACACACAAGTGAACTGAGAGAGATCTACAGGCAGGACATTCTCGAAATATGTTAATTAATGGTGGTGTCACAGCCCAGAACTCTAAAATCAAAGTTGCATAGAAGTAAGCAAGAAAAAGACATTGCATTTATAGAGCGGCATATCCCACTCACCCTTGGAGCATCCCAATTCACAACCAATGCATTGTGTCATTTTGGAAAAAGTACCTGATCAATGTTCCTTTGCATTACGTACCAACTGATGGATAGTTTTGTGATAGAAGTACTTGGCTTGGAGGCGGTGCAACGAAGGTTCACTAGATTGATTCC
This sequence comes from Somniosus microcephalus, assembly GCF_052327205.1. Lineage (NCBI taxonomy): Eukaryota > Metazoa > Chordata > Chondrichthyes > Squaliformes > Somniosidae > Somniosus > Somniosus microcephalus. The sequence continues at coordinate 329,597,609 of NC_140990.1, read as the reverse complement.
TGGGATGAGAGGGCCGTCCTATGATGAGAGATTGTGTAGAATGGGCCGATACTCTCTGGAGTTTAGAAGAATGAGAGGTGATCTCATTGAAACATACAAGATTCTGAAGGGGATTGACAGGGTAGATGCTGAAAGGTTGTTTCCCCTGGCTGGAGTGTCTAGAACTAGGGGGCATAGTCTCAGAATAAGGGGTCAGCCATTTAAGACCAAGATGAGGAGGAATTTCTTAACTCAGAGGGTTGTGAATCTTTTGAATTCTCTGCCCCAGAGGGCTGAGGATGCTGATTCTTTGAGATAGGCTGAGATCGATAGATTTTTGGAATCAAGGGAGTGGAATCAAGGGATATGGAGATCGGGCGGAAAAGTGGAGCTGAGGTCGATGATCAGCCATGATCTTATTGAATGGCGGAGCAGGCTCGAGGGGCCATATGGCCTGCTCCTGCTCCCAATTCTTTTGTTCTTAAGAATCTATATTTTCCAATACATATTATGAGGCATGTCTTCCTCTCTTTGATAATGTTAGTGAGAAATGTACAAGTGAGAAAAATGTGATGCAGAATCATTTAAAAATTACTAACAGACTATAAGTCAGATTTTGCTGGAGTGGGGCATCTCACACTTGCCCCATTAGTTAGATTTGTTCGTGCTCATTTAGCTTTTAAAAATTTTTACCCACAAAGTTGTTGGAAGTGTGAGCTGATAACAGCGCAGTGAGAGCAACAGGGCACCTGGGACCTTGGTGAAGAATAGAACACACAGTGCATCTCTCTAACCAAAGAGATTTAAGGATTGGGAAATAAACAGCAGAAGGACTGAGAAAGAGGGTGAATTAAAGGGGGTGAATTCAATATCAAATCAGGTACAGAAAGATAAATAAAGAAAGGGAAGGAAAGATTGGATTAAGAGAGAGAGAAAGAGACAGAAAGGAAAAGTAAGAAAAACATTTAAAATGTAAAATTTGATATTTTTAAATCTCCTTAAACAATTCACAACCTGAAGGAATTATACCCCACACTTTCTGGACAAGAGAGGTAATTGGCAAGTTTCTGGCCTATTTGCACATTAATAACACGTGCATAGTTCAGAAGCTGTTAATTTTTTCAGCATAGTTCTGGCCCTATGTGTTGGAGTAGAGTGCTGTTCTGGGGATTGCATCTGATGTTTACATATGAAGGCCCATTAAAACTACATCTTGGAAGAACTCATTCAGAACTTTCCAACTGCGATGGATAATTGAAAAGTGAGTATTTGTTGCAAAGAACTGCATATGTTCAGCTAGATTCACTTTTGGACAACTGACTCATTGTTTTCTACATAATGGCAGTTTCCAAGACATATTAAAAGTGAATTAATTTTATCAAGTGCTTCAGTGCTTGTGCAATATGTTCAGTGTGCTCTGCTGGTGTGTTGGCCCACTGTGTGGAGAACTTCTTGCATTCTCCTTGTTGATGTGACCTACTGGTATGCAAACCTCTAGCTGAGGAAGTAGCACTGGTGAGGGTCTCTATGGATATCTGGCAAGCTGGATGGACGCAGAAGGATTCATCACCTGCATCATTAACCGACCATAATGTGTTAGGGAGAGTGGAATCAATTTTCATCCAAATCATAAAGATGCTACATTGGGAAAAAAAGAAAGACTTGCATTTATATAGCACCTTTCACAACCTCAGGACATCCCAAAGTGCTTTACAGCCAATCAAGTACTTTTTTCAATGTAGTAACTGTTGTAATGTAGGAAACACGGCGTTCAATTTGTGCACAGCAAGGTCCCACAAACATCAATGTGACATAATGAGCAGATAATGGGCCGGATTTTCTGACCCACACGGGTGTGTACGAGGTGTGTACGCACCCATAGGGGCCACACAAGTGGTGGTTTCAGGCATACGAAGCGCATGCGCTAAAACCCGGCACTTGCGATCTGTCAAGAATTCTCTTGACCGATCATCCGCCTGCCCGGGAAAAGTGCCTCTGCGGGTGGAGAGTTGCGCTTTTTGCACAACTTCCGCCCACTGAATGACTGTCAAATTCTTACGCCTGGCAAAAGCAGACATAAGGCCTGCTTTTACCAGCATAAGAGTTTAAAATAACATTAAAATATTTTTTTTCACTCACTTAAACATTAAAAAAACCTGCGCAATAAGGTATGGTTATTTTTAGCCCCTTTAAAACATTTAAATTTATTTTTCAAAAATTAAATTTTTGTTTAAAATGTTTCATTAAATGGCGTTTTAATTAATTTTATATATGTAATGGTTTTTCTTTCTTTATTTCAGTGTGTTGGTGCATTTTTGTAGTCATCCATATTCATACTTTTGACAGTTCTGTGCGTACGGACCTGTCAAAAGTATGAAGGGGGAATCCCTTCTCCCATTGGCACCCCATGGCCCACGTGATCCCAGGGCCGCTTGCGAACCGCATGCACCCCTGGGATACCTGGGCCTCTGCGCATTTCGAAGAGGAGAGGCCCAGGATCGGAAGCCTCGGGATCTACTGAACCAGCGGGTAAGTTCGTAGATTTTTTTTATGATCAGCAGCATCCGCCCGCAGGATGCCTCCGATCGGAAATTCAGGGCCAACAGGTTTTAGTGATGTTGGTTGAATAATAGCCAGGACACCGGGGAGTACTCCGCTGCTAGTCTTCAAAAATAGCGCCATGGGATCTTTTACATCCACCTGAGCGGGAAGACGGGGCCCTTGGTATTACGTCTCATCCGAAAGGCGGTACCTCCGACAGTGCGGCACTCCCTCAATACTGCACTGAAACGTTGCACCCGCAACGTTCTGACTCAGAGGCAATAGTGCTGCCACTGAGCCGCGGCTTTCACCTCATGCTTGCTCGTGTTTGTTAACAATAACACAATCAAATCATACTTTAAGGCATGTTTGGAAGCAATGGGGAAGAGAAGGATTGAGTAAATGAGGCTAAGATTCTCTATTTCAAGCACTGAAAGTGAGTGATGGTATTATTAAAGCATTTTGGATGCGATGGCCATGAGCAGCCAACCCAGAGACCCTTAAAATGATGCTTCCTAACCCAGAACTACTTGTGCATGAAGGGCAGAACTTGAAACTTAAGAGGATTAAGAAATCAAAAGCAAGTATTATGGCAGGCTGCCAATACACTAGACAATCAAACGCTCAAGAAGTGAAATTCAAAGAGCTGGACTGGCCATGTCCACCAAATAAGTCAAATTAATAGTTTCATTCCACTCAGTTGGAGCTGGCTGATCTCACGTGGGGCAGGGAATGGGAATCTCGGCTTCCCTGGGTAGTCGTGGGGGAAATCAGCCAGAGTTCCCTCTCCTATTCATCACTCAATGACTCCTGCTGAAATGTGGCCAGTTATGGATGTTCAGTCTGTGATGCACTTTACGGTTGAGCAGCCTGTTGCTGTCTGGGCTCATGTATGAAGAATGGCCACTGAAGGGCAGTTGGCATGGAACCAAAGCCCTTCCGAGAGTCAGCATCTTCAGGAGAGGATTGGAGACTTGCCTTTAAAAAAAGTTTTATTATCTTGCTTTGTGATGATAATCCCCGGAATTTGCGGTGGGGAATGACGGTGAACTACCAGCGTTTGCCGTCATTACCCCTCTGAAATTGACCGCAACTTCAGGATGTAGCGCATTTAAACAGGGAAATCCTGAAGTTGCGGTCAGTCATTCACTGCTCCGACACCTGCTGCGCTGCGAACCCTCGCCATAACCGGCGGTAATGTGTAATCAGTGAAACTGATGAAAACTTGGGCTTTTCCGCACTAATATCGCTGTTAAATATCCCATTAAATGTTAAGCCTTGTTGGATTAGGTGTAACTGGGGTTTTGACAGCATATTGACTGCTAAACAAATGTCATGGGCCTGAAAAACTGATTTCTCCATTATGATTTTTTTTTTAAACTTAAAAACACATTTTTTTTAAGTTTGTGCATGACATTTCAGCTTCTACCTTATCCCCATGTGAAAGTCCCAATCTTTATTGCGCTCCCTGTAACATTTTTTAAAAGTCTGGATGAAAGCAGCTTCTCATTTCCTGTCTGTGAGAATTCTGCAATGTGATTGGCTGCTTAGAAAGCTTGTTGATGTCACTGCAGCATCGCCCTAGGAATCCCCAATTCACAGCGCTGCAATCAATTGAACGTCGAAAAAGGCGAACTTCTCGCCACAGAGAGATCTCTGTGGGCAGCTTTCTTCGGGGCCGGCGGCGAACGCCTTTGCTTCACCGCTGAACACAAATTGCCGGCTATTATCTTCACGATCGTTCACAGTAACTGCAAATTGTGCAATGAATTTTCAACAGCCAGCTAAATAACTTGATCTGACTGAGCTTTAAAGGTTATTTCTAATATATGACGAACTGTTCCACTTAAAAGCAAGAGCAGAATATTAATTTACTTAGCTGCAGGAAAGCGCAGTTTAAACACACATTGCACGTGACTATTTGGCTTATAGGGTGACTAAACATATGACAAAGGAAAGGAAATATAGTTACTACTAATGAGCTCATACATATCGGAATTCACATCATTCCGTTGATGCTTTTCCCACTGAAAGAACTAGAATGCATCAGTTATAAAGTAAATGCCGATTAAACTGTGTAGACAGGGTTTCCCTTCTGCTAGCCCAGAGCTTCCCAGCAGCCATTCATTGTGCGTCAACTATCCAGATGCCAGTGTTTAGCCTTCAATTGCTCCTGTTACACCCTGTGATGAGGCTTCTTACTGTGTTAAGAGTTACTTCTTAGGCAGGTCCAGCATTAGATAAATGGGCTGGTTGGATAAAAATGACTTGCACCTCAAGAGGCTGAGGTAAGTGCGGGAAAAAGTGATTTGCATGTTTAAAATGTGTCTTGTGGTGTCAATTTGTTACTTGTACAGTGTTAAGGTCCGCACATTCTGTTGTGCCTTTTGGTAACCATGGGAACTACGATATCACTGGTAGGGTGTATTATTTTCGACCCCTATACTTTGAGTCATTGCTTCCCTAATAAATTTTACTCTGGAAATACTGCTGTGACAGCCTGATGCAAACAGTAACGTCTTTTTCCAGGCTTATTAACAACGCGAGTGGCCCCCTGACAATGTCCTTGCAGTCCTCTGGTACGCCCAGCAGCCAATGAGTGACAAGCAAGCTGCGGCTATCGATGGGATCTGAAGCGGACAAAGGTCCATGAAGTCACGGCAGGCCTGGTGCCAAGAGAGAAAATCAGAAGCCTGATGGGGGCATATAGGAGGCAAGGAGTCTTCATTTAAAATTAGTAAAACATTGGATGTAAAATAATATTCTGCCGATTTCATAGCAGCAGCACTCACGTTGTGGCTCACAGAAGCTTATTTTTGTAGATTTGCGATTGGTCAGAAAAAAACATTCTAGATGCAATAAAAACAAGCAATCGACTGGAGAGGTCCTGCATGAGATTTTGGGCAGACAGATATATAAAATATGTATGGATTTATATTGTGCTGATAGGAATAGCAAAGGGACATTTGGCCTGTTCTACAATGTTTTAGCCATGGCAGTTACTTTTCTATATCGTCCCTACTCTCTGCCTTTTCTCCATCTCCATTAACACCTACCTTGTCCTCACCTTCCACCCCACCAACCTCCACATTTAATGGATCATCCTCCGCCATTTCCGTCACCTCCAGCGTGATCCCACCACCAAACACATCTTACCCTCCCCTGCCCTTTCAGCATTCCGAAGGGACCACTCCCTCCACGACACCCTGGTCCACTGTTCAAACATCTCCAATACCCCCTACTCTTACCACTACACCTTCTTGTGCAGGCACAACACCTGCCCTTTTACCTCCTCCCTTCCCACTGTCCAGGGCCCCGAACACTCCTTCCAGGCGAAACAGCCATTTGCTTGTTGTACTTACAATTTAGTACACTGTATTCGCTGCTCACGATGCGATCTCCTCTACATTGAGGAGGCCAAACGCAGATTGGGTGACAGCCTTGCGGAACACCTCCGTTCAGTCCGCATGCATGACCCTGAGCTTTCGGTTGCTCGTCATTTTAATTTTCCACCCCACTCCCACTCTGACCTCTCCATCATTGGCCTCCTACACTGTTCTAATGAAGCTCAGTGAAAGCTCGCGGAACAGCACCTCATCTTTCGATTAGGCAATTTACAGCCTTTAGGACTCAACATCGAGTTCAACAATTTCATATCATAACCTCTGCTCCCATTTATCCCGACAGCAGCTGTTGGTACTGGTTCTGATATTGCCATTTAGACCTCCTCCAGACCCATCTTTTGTTTCTTTACTTGTCCCATTACCACCTTTTGCCTTGCACCATCAGACCTTTAGTCATTTAGGGGGCGATATTCTGACATCGGAGGAGGCGGGTTTGGAGGGGTGAAAGGCGAAAAAATCAGAAACAATGTGGGCGGGTTCGCAACCCGCCTCTGCAGGATTTTTCCGGTGCCGGTTTTGGAGGTCGGGAAACGGTCCCGCCTCCAGCTGGCCATTACGCTACTTAAAACATAGAAACATAGAAACATAGAGATAGGAACAGGAGTAGGCCATTCGGCCCTTCGAGCCTGCTCCGCCATTCAATGAGATCATGGCTGATCTTCGTCTGAGATCTTAGCTGATCTTACCAGATCAGTACCCCGTCCCCGCCTTTTCTCCGTAACCCTTAATCCCCTTAGCATTCAGAAATATATCCAATTCTCTCTTGAAAATATTTATTGAATTAGCCTTCACAGCCCTCTGTGGCAGGGAATTCCACAGGGTCACCACTCTTTGAGTGAAGAAATTCTTCCTCATCTCTGTTTTAAATGATTTGCCCGCTATTTTTAGACTGTGGCCCCTGGTTCTGTGCTCCCCTGCCATTGGAAACATTCTCTCTGAATTCAGCCTGTCCAGGCCTGCCATAATTTTATATGTTTCGATGAGATCCCCTCTCAATCTTCTAAACTCCAGTGAGTACAAGCCCAAACTATTCAATCTCTCCTCGTAGGTCATTCCCGCCATTCCAGGTATCAGCCTGGTGAATCGCCGCTGCACTCTTTCCATGGCAAGAACATCCTTCCGCAGATGGGGCGACCAAAACTGTACACAATACTCCAGATGCGGTCTCACCAGCACCTTGTACAGCTGTAGTAAGGTATCCCTATTCCTATACTCGAACCCCATTAAATGCTCATTAAGGGCCTCTCTAAGCCTATTTTGAGAGGCCCTTGTGATTTTTCGATGATTTCGGCGTGCTCCATGCACCTCCTAAACCATGCCAGTAAACCTGGTGGGTTGACTCGTGGGTTTCCTCGTGGGTGGCCTCCTCAGTGCTGCAGGTCTAACAAGACCTCATTTACTGCAGCAAGGATTACTTGCAGGTGCCAGACCTTGGCTTTAAAAGGACTCTGGGCACTTTTAGAAGGCCTTCCGAAGTCGGAGGTGCTGCAGCTTGAATCAATCAACTGTGGGACCTCCTTGGAAGACCCTCTCCCCGCTTGCAATGAGCACTTCCCCAAAGGAGGCATCTGCAAGCAGCATAGGAACCATTCATTTTCTTTCTGCATGGACCTCAGATGAGGATGAGGAGCATCTACGGCAGTAGCAGAACCAGGCAGCTCAGGAGCAACAGCAGCAGGATCTCCAACCTCCTGCTCAGCCACCTGATGCTGCACAGGGCAGAAGGCACCAGCGCATCGAGGCACCTTGCCGCAGGAGATACCCCTCACAGAGGGTTTACAGACAAAGGATGAGCTACCTCAACATGAGTGAGCAGCAGTGCCAAAGGAGGCTGAGACTTTCGCGAGAGGTTGTCCGAGAGATCTGCGGACTGCTGCAGCAAGACTTGGTGCCCAGAGGAACAGGTGGACACCCCTTACCAGTGGCTGTCAAAGTCACCACCGCACTCAACTTCTTTGCCTCAGGCTCCTTCCAGGGATCATCAGCAGACATCAGCGGCATCTCCCAGTCGGCCGCACACAGTTGCATCATGCAGGTTACCGATGCCCTTTTTGCTAAGGCCCACAATTACATCTACTTCTCAAGGGATCAAGCAAGTATAACTGCCCATTCGGTTGGCTTTGCAAATATGGCAGGCATGCCAATGGTGCAGGGCGTCATAGACTGCACACATGTGGTCCTCAGGGCGCCCCATCACAACCCAGCTATCTTTGTCAACCGCAAGGGCTTCCACTCCCTCAATGTACAGCTGGTCTGTAACCACAAGAAGGAGTTCTTGCATGTTTGCGCCAAGTTCTGTGGTAGTTGCCATGATTCTTTCATCCTGCGGCACTCTAGTGTCCCTCTGCTTTTCAATCCAACTGAACAGATGGCTGGTGACAAAGGCTACCCCCTGAAGAAGTGGCTAACGACGGCGATCAGGAGGCCACGATACAAGACTGAAGAGCGCTACAATGCCAGCCACACTTCGACCAGGTCCATCATTGAGCAAACCATTGGGTTGTTGAAGCTGCGCTTCCGTTGCCTTGACCGATCAGGTGGAGCCCTGCAGTATACACCATACAGGGTCTCCAGAATGGTCGTGGTCAGCTGTGCAATGCACAACATTGCACAGCGTCGAGGCTTGCAGCTTCCTGATACATAGATACATAGATACATAGAAGATAGGAGCAGGAGTAGGCCATTCGGCCCTTCGTGCCTGCTCCGCCATTCGATGAGATCATGGCTGATCCTTTAATTCAGTATCCCGTCCCCGCCTTCTCTCCGTAACCCTTAACCCCTTTTGCCCGTAGAAATATATCTAATTCCCTCTTAAATATATTTAATGAGCTGGCGTACACTGCCCTCTGTGGCAATGAGTTCCACAGGTTCACCACTCTCTGAGTGAAGAAATTCCCCCTCATCTCTGTCCTAAATGGTTTAGCCCTTATCCTTAAATTATGTCCTCTAGTTCTGTTCTCACCCGCCAAGGGAAACATTCCTTCTGCATCCAGTCTGTCTAGACCTGTCAGAATTTTATACACTTCTATGAGGTCCCCTCTCAATCTTCTAAACTCCAGTGTGTACATCCCTAAACTACATAGTCTCTCCTCATAGGTCATTCCCGCCATTCCTGGTATCAGCCTGGTGAATCGCCGCTGCACCCCCTCCATGGCAAGAACATCCTTCCTCAGATGAGGCGACCAAAACTGTACACAGTACTCGAGGTGTGGTCTCACCAGTGCCCTGTACAGCTGCAGCAAGGTATCCCTGTTCCTGTATTCTAACCCTTTTGCTATGAAGGCCAGCATACCGTTTGCCTTCTTGACCGCCTGTTGATGAAGTGGCTCAGTTCCAGCCCTCCTCAGATGAGCAGGAGGAGGAGGAGAAGGCTGAGCAGGAGGAGGAGGAGCAGGTGGAGGAGGAGGAGGAGGAGCAGGTGGAGGAGGAGGAGGAGGAGAGAGCGCCGGTGTATCGACCAGCAGCAGCGGCAGCACGCGAGCACATGGCTGCCCATGATGCAAGGGATGAACTTATCATGGCCAGATTTGCATAGGTTGCCTTGTTGGCACATGTCCTTGGCTCCATCCTAGGACATCATTGACAATGGACATGACTCTCTGGCCTCCTTCCACTCAGGCCACCACCCTCACAATGCAAGTGTGGCGGTGCCCGCAATGTGGAGCTGCCTAAAGCAAAAGAACAGATGGCATAACGACGGCATTTTGGCATCAAATCATTTTAATGCTTTCCAACAGGGATGGCATTTCATCAATACACAGAAACATTCTCCCAATCTGCAAACAGATCTGGAGGTTATATCCCTTGCCAGCTGTACATACAGCATTCTTTGGGAGGCCTCTTCCTCCCAGATGAGTGGAAGAGCAACTCCCTGCTAGCTGCCACCCCCTCAAACAACATTTGCAGCGCCTCATCCGAGAGCCTCGGGGAGGCCCTTACCTTGGAATTGGACATAGTCGTTACTCAGAATATTATGCAGGTGCTGCCGCATAGGCAGAAATCCTGTGGAATGAGCCAAGGCAGCAAGAAGCCATAAAATCAGACTGGAAAAGTGATGTCAACAGAGGCGGGTTTCAGTCCCAAAACACTAATTGACCAAGGCCATCCCACACCTCTGAAATCAAGTGACCAATCATGGGAAAATCTCAATTTTTTTGAAAACTATCGGTGGCGGCAGGTTTCAAACCCACCCAAACCGAAACCCGCCTCCATCTCGCCTCCAGTGGGAGAATCGTCCCCTTAATCTCTCCTGCCTTCTACCCTATCACAGACCTTCCCTTTTGTTCTTTCCTCCCCTCCCCCGCCTTTCCCAGCCTCTGTCCTTGCTTAAAACCTGTTATAACTCTAACTTTTTCCAGTTCTGACGAAAGGTCATCAACCTGAAACATTAACTCTGTTTCTCCCTCCTGACTTAACCTGCTGAGTATTTCCAGCTTTTTTCTGTTTTTATTCCATTAACACTTTTACCACCCCAGTTGATTCTGCATCTTTCTTGGACAGTGCATTCCATGCTCTTACAATCTTTTGTGTAAAGAATGTTTGGTTATAGATTCTCTTTTAACTAGCTTAGTTCTAATTTTAAAATTAACCCCCTTGTCTGGATTCTTCTTCTACAGATAAGAAGTGTTCCCTTATCTAAACTGGCAGCTCCCTTTGTTATATTAAACACTTCCATTAAATCACAATTTAACCATCTCATCTCTAGTTATTTGATGGTTATCAGTCTGTAGTTAGTAGTTTGATGTACTGCTTTATGTTTATCATCTGGCATGGTATAAGATTTCTTCTTAAAATAGTATTAGGAAGTTAAAAAGGCAAATTTATGTGGCGGAGTTACTGGATTGATGTGAAGGCTCCAATCATCTCATCCTTGTTTTCAAATCCCTCCATGGCCTCGCCCCCTCCCCTATTTTTGTAATCTCCTCCAGCCCTACAATCCTCTGAGATACCTGCACTCCTCCAATTCTGACCTCTTGAGCATCCCTGATTTTAATTGCTCCACCATTGGCGGCCGTGCCTTCAGCTGCCGAGGCCCCAAACTCTGGAAATCCTTCCATAAACTTCTCCATCTCTCTACCTCACTCTCCTCCGTTAAGCTGCTCCTTAAAACCAAGCTTTTGGTCACCTGCCCTAATATGTGGCTTGGTGTCAAAGTTTGTTTGATAATGATCCTGTGAAGCACTTGGACATTTTACGTTAAAGGTGCTATATAGATGCAAGTTGTTGTAGAAAAAATGATTATGATTTGCAGCATCGATAGAGTTACACTAGTTTCTTTAATTCACCATTACCCCAGATGTGAATATTTGGATTATATATACGAGCTGGGGGAGCCCGGCTTGCCAGGCTGTTTTGGGGCGGGCGGTTTAAATCGAGTGCCAGACTTTGGGGCCTCTCTGTGTCCCTCTCTCAATCTGCTGCCGGGCAACATTTTAAATCGAGTACCAGGCTTTCAGGATCTGTCTGTCTGTCCCTGTGTGAATCTGCTGCCGGGCAACATTTCTACCTTTTTAAGGCAACATTTCTACCTTCAAAGATGAAAGTGAAAGTACTTATAAACGTTTTGGGGGAGGGAGGGGAGGGAGGGGAGGGGAGGGGGGGAGGGGAGGGAGGGGGAGGGGGGGAGGGAGGGAGGGGGGAGGGAGGGGGAGGGGGGGGAAGGGGAGGGGGGGAAAGGGGAAGGGGAAGGGGGGAAGGGGAGGGGGAGGGGAGGGGAGGGAGGGGAGGGGAGGGGGGGGAAAGGGGAAGGGGAGGGGGGGGAAAGGGAAGGGGAAGGGGGGAAGGGGAGGGGGGGGAAGGGGGGGGGGAAGAGGAGGGGGGGAGGGGGGAGGGGGAGGGGGGGGAGAGGGGAGGGGAGGGGGGAGGGGGAGGGGAGAGAGGGGAGGGGAGGGGGGGGGAGGGGAGGGGGAGGGGGAGGGGAGAGAGGGGAGGGGAGGGGGGAGGGGGAGGGGAGAGAGGGGAGGGGAAGGGGAGGGGGGGGGGGGGGAGGGAGGGGAAGGGGAGGGGGGGGAGGGGGAGGGGGAGGGGGGGGGAGAGGGGAGGGGAGGGGGGAGGGGGAGGGAGAGAGGGGAGGGGAGGGGGAGGGGAGGGGAGAGAGGGGAGGGGAGGGGGGAGGGGGAGGGGAGAGAGGGGAGGGGAAGGGGAGGGGGGGGGGAGGGAGGGGAGGGGGGAGGGGGGAGGGGAGAGAGGGGGAGGGAAGGGGAGGGGGGGGGGGGGAGGGAGGGAAGGGGAGGGGGGGGGAGGGGAGGGGGGGGGGAGGGGAGAGGGGGGAGGGAGGGGAAGGGAGGGGGGGGGGAGGGGAGAGGGGGGAGGGGAAGGGGAGGGGGGGGAGAGGGGGGAGGGAGGGGAGAGGGAGGGGGAGGGGGAGGGAGGGGAAGGGGAGGGGGGGGAGAGGGGGGGGAGGGGAGGGGGGGGAGGGGGAGGGGGGGGGAGGGGAGGGAGGGGAGGGGGGGGAGGGGAGAGGGGAGGGGAGGGGAGGGGGGGGGGGGAGGGGAGAGGGGGAGGGGGGAGGGGAGGGGAGGGAAGGGGAGGGGAGGGGAGGGGGGGAGGGGGAGGGGAGGGGAAGGGAGGGGGGGGGAGGGGAGGGGGGGGAGGAGGGGGGGGAGGGGAGAGGGGGGAGGGGGAGGAGGGGGGGAAGGGGAGGGGGGGGGAAGGGGGAGAGAGAGGGAGGGGGGAGGAGGAGAGGGGGGGAGGGGGGGAGGGGGGGGAGGGAGGGGAGAAGGGAGGGAGAGAGAGGGGAGGGGGGGAGGGGGAGAGGGGGGGGGAGGAGGGGGGAGAGGGATGGAGGGGGGGGGGAGGGGGGAGAGGGATGGAGGGGGGGGGGAGGGGGGAGAGGGGGGGAGGGATGGGGGGGGGAGAGGAGGAGAGGGGGGGAGGGGGAAGGGGAGGGGGGAGAGGGGGGGGGAGAGGATGGGGGGGAGAGGGAGAGGGTGGGGGGGGAAGGGAGGGAGAGAGAGGGGGGGGGAGGGGGGGGGGAGAGGGGAGGGAGGGGGGAGGGAGGGGAGGGGGAGGAGGGGAAGGGGGGGGGGAAGGGGAGGGAGAGGGTGGGGGGGGAAGGGAGGGGGAGGGGGGGAGGAGGGGGAGGGGGAGAGGGGGGGGAGAGGGGGGGAGGAGGGGGAGGGGAGGGAGAGGGTGGGGGGGAAGGGAGGAGAGAGAGGGGGAGGGGGGGGGAGGGGGGAGAAGGGGGGGGGGAGGGGGGGAGGAAGGGGGGGGAGGAGGGAGAGGGTGGGGGGGGAAGGGAGGGAGAGAGAGGGGGAGGGGGGGGGAGGGGGAAGGGAAGGGGAGGGGGGTAAGGGGAGGGAGGGAGAGGGTGGGGGGGAAGGGAGGGAGAGAGGGGGGAGGGGGGGAGAGGGTTACCAAGGCAACTGGAGATCGGGAGGGGAGGGGAGGGGAGAGGGTTACCCCGGCAACCGGGCTCACCAGCCGCAATCGGCCGTCTCAGGCCCCCCCCACTCTCCCACCCCCACCCCCCCCCTCCCCCCCATCCTTCCCAGCCCCCCCCCCCCCCCCCTCCCTCCCACTCCCCCCCCCTCCACCCCCCTCCCACCCCCCTCCCTCTCCCCCCCCTCCCTCCCACCCAATTCACAATTCAAATCGCTTTATTGGCATGATAAGTTACATCTTATGGTGCCAAAGCATCAAATACATTTATGGTTTAGCACATAAACACAGTTCTATCATACAGTGTATAAACAGGTATATCCCTGAGTGTATAAATATACATTCGCATTGTTATATATATTCTTTTCTTAGTTTACTGGTTGTCCCTCTGTTCATGGCAAGCTGTAACATAGTGTGCCGCCAGTGTTATACAGTTTCTCTCCTCTCCCAGTAGGAATGGGAGTTTTTGGTTGTCATTCAGATTTCTGAAATCAGGGCATATTTGTGAGAATTTTTGGTAGAAATTCTCCCTGATGCCTGATATTTCCACAAGCTGTGAGGAAGTGCATCTCTGTCTCCACCACTCCCCTGACTGCAGTGAGAGCATATCCTGTCCTCTCTTGGCAGCCTGTCTGCCTGTGTCTGCCTTTTTCGATCGCTAGGCTATGTTCGCTAAGTCTGTACCTTGTCAAGGTTCTTCTCAGTTTGTTATCCTTTACCATGGTCAGGTAATCAGCTATGTTGTATTGTCTGTTTAGGGCCAAGTAGCAATTGAGTTTGCTTTGGGTTTTTGTTGTTTCTGCCAATATGTCAGATATTTTTCCTTTTGCTTAGCGACGATTGTGTTGGGTCGAATTCTTTGTGTTACCCTGTCACTGTCCTGGGGCTGGTTATTGTTAGTATTGTTAGTAGTTACTTCACTGAGTCCCAGGACTAGTTGACTGAGGGTATTCTTCTTTATGGTCAGCTCTTGGCATTTCAGGGCGTCGTAGTGATAGCATTGGGATTGCTCATTTGTAGGTGATTCCAAAATTTGGTGGCTCTTTTTTGGATAGTGATTATTAATGGATATTGGCCTAGTTCCGCCCTGCATGCATTGTTTACTGTTTTCCTTTGAGT